>NC_090934.1:1106082169-1106707169 GCF_040938575.1 Ambystoma mexicanum | reverse complement strand
ACAAATCGGTCTACACATATGGGAAGTGTAATGTGTACAAAGTGACACAAACCCCAGGGGCACAGGTTCAACTAGGAGAATGCATACCTCCCGCTGATAAGCTTACGGTTGCAGATATTCATACAAAGAAATGCCAGTCACAAATCGACTGGTGTCAGTATCGTCCATAACAGGCCTGTTCAGATGGATCAACTTAAGGAGACTGTGAGGGGGTCAGAAATATGAGGCGGACAACTTTGTAAAGAGTTTTCAACTTTAGCCTTTTTATTCAAAAAAAGGTTGGATACAAGCCTCACTATCGCTACCCCAACAAAGATTTCCCTGCCTAAAATAAACTAAAGGAAACATTGTAACAAGGATATCTGTCCCTCATACTTGTGCAACCAATAAAACAAAGAAATATATGGAAATTCAATTCAACAATGTTATGTGACATACAATTGAATTCACAATATGATCAATTGATGATCCAGCATGTAGAAACCCAGGAGCACTTAGTATTGAATTGCGAAGCTCTGAGGGAGACAAGAGCTCTCTTTCTTGAGGATTTTCTTCGGAAGGGATCAACTCTTACAAGTGCGAAATGGTGGAAGTGGATGTTAATTGGTAATAAGTCGGGGGTGGTTATTGCAATGATGAAAATGCTTAACGCTGTGCTAACAAAGTGGGAGGGACCACCTATGACTGAGGGTGATGACTAACTGAACTCAGTTGATCGACTCTGATTTAACTACCTATGGTTTGGTCTGATTTATTAAGTGGGAATGTAGGGGATTAGAGTGTGTTGCTGTTGGGTTGTAGATGCTCTCTGGAAATGTAATGTTAAAGGTTTATTTTAAGTTGATGATTGTTTCTACATATTTGACTTCTAACCAATAAAAAATGTATTAAAAAAAATATGATCAATGTCTCTTCTCATAACCTGGGTGAGTTTCCCTTCCCCAGATCTGAACAAGGGTTGTCTCCACAGTTCAAAAGAAACTAGGAAATCTGATTTGAGACAAAGTTCCAATACAGTTCCTAAGGGCTTGTACTTGATCACATAAAGTTCTGTTGCTTCAATAAGGTATTTATAATGCACCTTTACAGTCAAATGCTGTTTCAAGGAGCATAAAGACAAGGCGGGGGGGGAGGTGAAGGGCGGAAACAACAATAACATTCCTACTAGCTCTTGAAACATTCAGAACTGGCAAGTGCCGTAACGAGAATGAGGGAAGGGAAAGGAGGAGGGGAGGTGAAGGAAAGGGTGAACAGGGAATAAGACAAACAATAATGTTCCTACTAGGTAGTGAGACAATTTGGAACGTGCAAGTGCAGTAACGGAACGAGGTGGGGGGAACTAGGTGGGAGGTGAAGGGTAGGAAAGGATGAGCAAGGAAGAAGACAAACAAAAAGGTTCCTACTAGGCCGTGAGACAATTCGGAGCGTACAAGTGCAGGTAACAGAAATGGGGGGAGGAGAAAAGCAGGATGGTGAGGAAGGGTAGTGCTAAGACGCAGAGAGGAGAAGGGAACATAAAGTGCAAGTGACAAGGTTCAGGTTGGGGAGAGGGTGCACAAGGGAGTGCTGCAGTAGAAAAGGGACAGAGAACAGTGGAAAGGAGTGATTGCAGAGTCTGCCAAGGATGGAGCAACAAAGGCAATGCTCTCCTTGGAGTTCAGAGGAGCACGGGAATACTTGTTGTATGAAACGCTTACAGAGCAGGTCCACCCAAAGACCTCACCAGGTTATGTGGTAGAGAAGGAGAATAGGAGGGAAGGGGAGTGAGGGGCCAAGGGAGGCCTGAGAGCTGGTGAGGAAGAAGCATGAAGCTGCTACAGCACAGTATCAATGCAAACTGAAATCAAGTGTCCAGGATAAAAGGAAAAGCCTAAGTTCCAACATACAGCAGAAAAAGAAAAACATCTAGATATGAATTTCCTGGAAAGTGGGGAAAAGGCCTAGGTTTCAAACATACAGGACAAAACCAAAACACCTATATGTGAATTATCTGGAAGGGCCTAATTTCCAGTGAAAGAAAACTTACAATTGTTGGTGACATACAGCAGACTAAAGCAATTTGTTAAAGGAGTAATAAGAGTGGTTCAACAGTTTAATATGGAGAAATTGAGATGCCTGTGAACACAGGCAATCACAGCCTTGAGCTGCTACTGAAGGAGCTGCCCTTTGACTCAGGGCCCTTCGTCACATGGGGCTGCATGGGCAGTGGCGCTGCCATGGGGGCTGTACCAAAGAGGTTGGCTCCAAATGAGAGGGGGGAGGGCTGTGGAGAGGGTTAAGCGTACATACAAGTTGGAGGGCAGAAGAAGGGACGTGGATGGGAGGAGCTCAGAAAAAACACCAAAGACATACAGCACAGGACAAAAGGATGGGAGAGGGGGACATAAAAAGGAAGACAAACAACATAAAGACAAAAAGGAGGGGTAGGGGGGCTCAAAAGAAGTGGACTCCACTCATCTGCACTCTGGGTTGAGAATGGAGTACAGGTGGGCCATCGGGTGGACTAACTCTCGCCGTGGCGAGGTCAGCGGCCAATGGAGGCAGGGGGAGGGCTATGGGGAGCGGAAAGCATACATACAAGGTGGAGGGCAAAGGAAGGGACACGGGCATAAGAGGAGCACAGAAAAAACACTGACAAACAGCAAAGGACAAAAGGAGGGGACAGGGAGACATGAAAAGGAAGACAAATAGCATCAAGACAAAAGGAGGGGTCAGGGGGACTCAAATGAAGGTGACTCCACTCACCTCCACTCCGGGTATCAAAAGTAATAGTAAGTTCCACCTAATCCTGAAACAAGAACCGTCTCACCTTTGTCTCCTCCAAGTAAACAACAATTGTCTTTGCCAGAATAATTTGTCACAATGTTGGTTTCAAAGAGAAATAGTCTATTCCAACTCCCCCTAGAGTAAGAACAGATTTCACCTCTGTGTTCTTTAGATGAAAAACAACACATTTCTTGGTCAGGATGATTTGCCACAACTTTGGGTTTTAAAAGAATTGTAACTTTTCTTCAACAAGCTTTCTCAATTCCTCTCTAAATGTCACAAGTTAACATGAGTTTTTTCTGTTAGAACCACAGTGCAGCACTTGCATCAACTACTACCTGGTTTCTTCCTTGTCCAAGTCTTGTTAGGCAACCCCTCCTTGCCATACGGGTATACTCACCTGCCCGTCCACGTCTTCCCCAAAAGAACAGAAAAGTACTTCAGTGGTAACTTGCAACTTAAAGTAACAACAACTTCATAAGACTTCTTTAGCATCAAACTTTAAACAAGTTGCAGGGAAACAAGGAACCACATTAGTGAGCTTTAAGACTGCTTGGCAACTATGTTCCGCTCTTTCTGGATAACCTTCTCCAGAAGGACAGCCTGTTTGCCACCTTTCTTTCCCCTCTGTACCAAGAACCAAATAAGGAACACAAGATAGTTTCACTTTTCTTCTATCTTGGCTTTGGCAATGTAGTTTTCCGTCACCTGAGGATCTGTGTTTCATAGCACATAAGCGGTAAGTCTTACAACCATTGAGCCTCTCCATATTCCCCTCTTGCCTTGAGCACTATTTGTTATATGGGTATTACTGGTTGTTAATAAACTCTAGGCTGGGATTCTGCTTGTAAGCTTTTAAAGCTTTTACACCTTCCCCACAGGGGTTTTGGCCTTTCCACAATCTAATACGCTTATCTGCACAGTCACTTGGATTGAAGAGGTGCAACTTTTGTTGGTTTTGTTTAGGTTGGTATTCAAAATTGCAGTTATTGCTGCTTTCACTCATACGCAAGTTAAGCTGCCTGCTGTGAACACACGGACAGTGTTGGAACACTACATGACACTTGCAATCCGTGTACTCACTGAATAAATTGCTTGATCACGCTCTGCTCAGTGTTGGCAGGTCTTCTGTGTTTGTGGCTGGTTGCGGTCGGGGAGACAGCCTCCTCTGGTCCTTCTCCGCTCGTTTTCCGCTCACGCAACTGAGAAATGGAGATCTTTCTGCTCCGTCGAGGGGTCAGGTACAACTCAGCCACCTGGAACCTCTGAAGAGGGAACACGTCACTCGCTACTGCTGCTTCCCGCTGCTCGAACTCTGCACAACAAATCTTTGTCGGGCAAGTGTCTCTTCCTTATGTTTCACAATGCGCGACCTCTGCAATTGGGAGAGTTCAAGGCAAAGACTTTCTCAGGATCCGCCACCGCTTCAGGCTTCTCAGTGGTTCCCGCGTAATCGCTCGCCTATGGCTTCCCTCTCAGCTGCAACCGCGGCCTGCGCTGCTTCTTCCTCTTCCGCTGCTCTCTCGCTCTCTCCTCCGTCTGCTGATGCCTGCACCTGAGGGGGCTTTTAATCTTCCCAGTCCCCTTCAGGTGTAGGTGATCTCCACTAATTAGCTGACCTCTCAAACAGGAGTGTGCCTCTTCCCCATACCCAATACTGAGGGAATTATGGGATTTGAAGTCCCTGGCAGCAAAGTTAGTTTCTTTAAGTTTTATTGATTTGTCTTCTATTTTCTACAACATTCATTGAAGGAATATTATACAAATCAGTTACCAGTCATGTTTGAAAAGAGGAATAAGGTTTTATAGGCTTTTGGTAATTATCATTCACAGACCCCTTTCTATTTCCCCCTTTTGGGTTAGGGAAGAATTAAGCTCTATGGGTGTGAGAAGGGGTTTTATTCACTTTATAACCACAGGAGCTTTGGCTGCGTTGACCCACATTTAGGTGTTCAACGGGTGGCACAGTTAGATTATTATGGCAACAAGCGATTATGTATTGTGGCAGTTGTAATATTTCTTCCTCAGAGGTAGGTAAATACTGTGTCTCACCCCACTGATTCCTCTCACCTCCCTGAGCCTTTTCTCCTGCCAGGTGATCCTCCCGCAGAGCCTCAAACCCAAGGTCAGGATCAGGAATTGTCTGCCTTTCCCTGGCCACCTGGGAGGAGACTTTAGACTGGGATTTAGTGAGGGATCCATAGGATTCATCACAATACGAAATGGATAAATAACAAGTATACCATCTGGCCAGCAACTAACTGGCACACGTGTGTTACGAAAGATTTTCATTTATGTGTAATTTACCCTCCAGTTGTGAACCCCCCAACTTTTTGCTGTTGTCTGACCATCATAGCCTGACTTTTGCCAGTGGAGCCCAGCCTTCTGCTGTACTCCGCTGGGTTTTTCACTTACTTTGTTATGGAGAAACTGACATGCCATTAAAGACAGTCAATACTGGCAGACTTTGTTTCCCTTAGTCTTCCACTTTGTTGCTGGTTTTTAGTAACATGTTAACAGTGCACAAAGTACCTTACAGTACAGTGCGCTGGGGTCTTCCTTTAGTTTTTAAGGCCCTAGACACCCTCAAAGGATTTTTCGGTAGAAGTACAGACGTGTCTTGGACAGAGCTGGTGGCAGCTGTTATTTTTCATATATGTGTAACCTTTTAGTGTTTTCCATATCGCGTTTACCGCGTTTGGCCCGGGACAATGGCTTGGCCCCAAAATGGCCATTCCACAAGGTTTTTTGATTGGTCCTTTGGCCATCTTGTCTCTTTGCCTTCCCCAGGTCGAGCAGATCCGGGCAACCCTTATTTGGTCATGCAGGTCCCTGCACAAACCAAAGATTTTGCTGGCTTCTGCATACCTTATGTGTGTGCCTCCAGTATGTGGGCTGGACACTCTAGTTTCAATACACATCATGGTGCCAGGATGTCTGGTGTGCTGGGAATGACTGGGACCACCGTGGTCCATGATTGGTCCACGTCTGGGGTGGCTGTATGTGAGCAGATCTCTCATTGGGTCCTCTTTGTTTTGGCGCGATGGAGATTCTGGATAAGACAAGGCTCCTTACACCCATACCAGGTCGATCCCTTGAGTTCTCACCGAACTTAGGATAGGAGCCAAGTATCCTGAAAACAAGAAGCAGAACCGAGGAACTGGTGGTGACCCACTGGAAAGTTTGGCACCCTGAGCCCACTGTCATCTTGTTGGACCCCCTGTTTCTGATCGAACTTAGGTCTTCAAAGGCGCTTTGACCCACTGGAATAGTGGGACTAACTATTCTCAGCACCTCCAACTTAACCTTTAAGCAACCTTTTTTCTGAATTATTCCTGGACCGCCCACTGACCTGACCAGCTTGCATGGGACCTATGCCCTGAAACCGCTGCTGTCTTGAGTTGGCACCTGAGCATTTGGAGACTAAGCTCTGGGTATAAGGCACTCGCCTGCCGAGTTTTGTACACCTAGTATTCCTAGGTCTGGAATTAGAACCGTTCGCCTGAACCCGAGCATACGTGGTCACCGTGTCGCCCTGCTGTGGTGATGAACTTTGTGGGTGCCTTGCTGCTGTGCCGCCCTGTGCCCTGAGACCTGCTGCAGTGGAAGTGGCCTGATCCCTTCTTCAGGAGTGGAGAAATTACCACTGTCCTGCCACGGAATCATCCCTGGACCGCAGCCCCTGAAAGCCGCAGAACCGCACAACTGCAGGATTTGAACCCGCAACCGAAGTGGACTCGACTGCCGAAGTTTGATCCGGAGTGTTCTGAGGGTCAGTGAGTACTTGCAACCCTTGCTGGTGCCCCCTGGCACATCCATCCAAGAGGGCCACTCTTCATTATTGAGGTAGCCTGTGCTACTGAGCTATTCCCAACTTTTGGATCCTGTTCTGCCCTCTTGGGCAGACCCTCCTCGAATAGTGGGAACTTATTCTTCACTGCCTCACCTGCCTTCCTGAGCTGCTACAGCCCCTGCACGAGACCCCATTTTGGCTCAAGCGCACCAGAAGTACTTTTGATCACAAAGCTCCACTCTTTGTAGGGACTGGACTGCCTCTTAGTTAGGGTTTGATAAGTGAAAGACTTAAAAGGCCTTTAATAAATGTATATGTATTTTTGATATATACACCTGACTGAGAGCAATTTGTAGAGTTGTTTACTGTGTGTGCTCATTGTGAGCTTTCGATCACTCTCACCCCTCCTGAGACCTAGTCTTGACTGTCGCCACTGCTACCTTGTTTGGTCTGGCTTTTCCAGAAGGTTACCCTGTTCCAAGAAACTAGGCTGGCCTTCTAAACCTCTGCCCACTAGGTCAGAGTACAGAAATCCATCTCAACAAGCGTGCACAAACTAAGCAACGTGTGGTTTAGAGGGTGCAAATTCAACATACATATGCCCGAAACACAATCTATGAAACAATTGTGTATCTCTCAATTAGAGGAAAGGATGAGACTCCCAAATACAGCAAGAAACATGAGGGTTCTAAATCATGTGTTGTCAAAACTGCAATAGAGCATTCCAAGATGGCCACCGGGGTGTGAAGTCACACTTCCCAGAGCTCTGTGCCGGGCCTACTAAAGGAGACTTTGAAGCAGGCAGAATATGCCCCAAAACGCATGAAATCTTCCCCCAACACTGAAAATCGTGGCGGCGAACAGTAGCACCGAGCGATTCCTCAGACCCCTACAGGAGACAGAATAAGCCGACACGCATGCTGGAAAACGCTGATGCCGGATCGGATGTACTACAGGGGTGCCAGTGGTGAAAGGACCGGATATAGGCTGCAAACCAACATCCACAGAGAGCCTGATCCCGGAGACAAAACACTGGCCTCAGTCGGGAAGGGGGCCAGACGACATAGCTGCGGTCAATTACTTTCTGCGACAGATACATGACTGAAGCGAACGGCTGCCGGTTACAGCAGCCACTTTGCAGGAAGCAAAGAAGGTGGAGCGGGAAGCCTGGAGACTATGCAGAACGTGAGCCGTTGGAGGGGTGTAAATAAGAGAGGGCTAACGAGTGGTGCGGTCCTCCATACTGGGTGAAGAAGGTGAGCACGGGAAGAGCTGAAGTGTGCCCGAGACCCTGGGGCTGCACTTCAGAATAACAATACTCTGAAAGTAAAGGGAGATCCGGGTGCACTCCAGAATATAACAAGACTAGGCCCCCCAGGGGTGGCTTGCACGGTGCCGACAAGAACATTAATCAACATGCCTAGACTCTACGAACCTAGCTCCTATCGCAAGCGAAGGCAGAGAATTAAGAGAGCACTAACCGCAATAAAATTACACTGGCATGACTGAGGGGCTGCAGTACAGTCTGTGTGGCATATAATTCTTTTTAACTGTACACTTCCTTGGAGTGCGCTTCCGGTATTCGTTTTCTGAACTTTAAATCATACAAAGATACATCTTTGATTGGTTATGCACATCTTTGTTTTTTATGTCCTTTCAAACAAACTTTCTTCTTCAAATAACCATATCCCTTTTGTCTCTCAACACGTTTTTCTCCACGTTTAACGCACGTGGTTCATCAGGAGAGTTTTCTAATATAAAACAAGAAAAAACATGTTTTTGCTTAGCTATATCAACTCAAATACATTGTTTATATACAACAAATTAGGTGGTAGAGGCAAACCACCAATTTAAATATTCATTTAACATACTCACCAATTTTTTCAAATTCGATAATGTTCTCAACTTTTAAATCCTTTTGTTAAAGTTATTTTTTTCCCATTTATAGCAAACATTTATCCTTTCTTATCTTCCAGAAAAATTATATGGGATTTCTGTGAAAACCAGAAGTAAAATAAACAAAGTTTTTAAGCTTAGGTTAAGTTTAAATAATCCCTATGGTTTTGGTAACATACAGTATCCCTTAGTCTGCTCTCCTCACCTTATTTATCCAGGTACGATTGCCTTCAATCCTTCTCAGTCCATGCTACTGTGAAAGTGTTTTGAATCCTCTTATTTATACTTGCGGGCCCGCTACGTGTGACTTCATCACACCGCGCAACGCGATGACGTCATGCGTTACGTTGCATAATGATGTCACGCGTTTTTCCTACACGGTCGGCGGCCATCTTAGTGTTTGAATAAACTATGTTTTTTACTTTATTTCAAAGACACTAATTCAAGATCATGGCACTTTACCAAAAGTTAGTTCAGTCTGTGTGGCATATATCATAGCAGGAAGGGGAAAGGGACTTCGGAAGTGAGGCTCGGAGTCACGCATACTGGCCTCTCACTTAAAGGTAAAGATTCACACAGAGAAGGAGAAGCTCTCTACGCCATATACTCGGAACCCATGGGTAACACCTAGCTACTACTTGGAATCTTCAATAGGTTACTTAAATCTTATTACTTCTGGGAAAGAATGTGGGCCGGTTCCCAAGACTATTGTGATGAATCACTGGATACTGTGCCTAGACCGCAATGGAGAAGGCTAAGGAACAATGGGTTTTTGGGGGGTTAAAAGGAGGAGGAGGGTTGGGGACGGTGGGTGCACAGTGTCTTAACCTACGGAGGCATCAGAGGAATCAGATGCAAGGCGAACCCAAGCAGAAATAAACATATAGGAGCAATTACCTTTAAAAATGCTCTCACAACATACAGGGCCTGAACACCCCAATAAAGTGGAATAAATTGGAAACACAAATTAGGAGACAGGCAGCAGATATCATATTGCTCCAAGACACTCACATTAGAAAGGGAGACAAATTCAGGCTCCATCTACACCAATTCTCACAAATATACCAAGCAAATGAAAAATGGAAAACACCTGTGGTCCTGATAGACCTCAAGAACACGCTGGGAGCTAAGGTGCTTCGCAACCCAGCTAGACCCAAATGGTAAATACATTTTCATCTGAATACTTCTTGAAAGCAGGGTATTAACCATTGGAACAGTATACAAACCCAACTCGGGACAAAAAACTTGGTCCTGGGGAAGCTGGAAAGCTTTGAGGAAGGGGAGATACTCTTGACAGGGGATTTTACCTTGGCCTGGGATCCCAGGAGGGATAGGAGTGGCCAAACAAATACCAGAGGCCAGGGACCATCAAACACACTACGGGAAAGGTTTACACACATGGCACTGAAGGATTTCTGGAGAGCTAAAAAAAAGAGGGGCAGGTGGGATGTACGTGCTTTTCCCACGTTCACCGTACATTCTCCAGGATAGACAAGGTATGGGGGACTCCTTGGGTACTGGGAATAGAGATGGATCCAATCTCTCTATCTGATCATGCTCCTATGAGAGTCATGCTAAGGGGGGAGAAACAGGGCAGTCCACTGTGGTCTTGGACACTATCAAGGGAAATATTCTACGACTCAGTCTTACGAGAGATGCTGGTAGAGAAAATGAGCAATTACTTTGAAATAAACAGCACACAAGACGCACCGTTAGTTAATGTTTGTGACGCCTTTAAGGTGGAGCTCAGAGGCGAGATAATCTCACTCAAAGCACAGAGGACCAAAGAGAGGGATAGGCTGGAAAAGGATATAGAGGCTCAACTGGCCAATATCCAAAGAGAATTAGCAGTGAATAAGAACAATGAGAATTATAAAAAGATAAAAAATGATCGAAGACAGTTAGAACTGCTTCAGACGGGCAGGGCAGAGAAAACCCTGCTTAACCTAAAGCAGCGATACTATATTGAAGCAAACTAGGCAGCAGACAGACTGTTAGTGAGACAACTGAAACAACAAACCATTAATCATAATATAGATGGAATAAAGCAAACAGATGGCTCAATATCAACGGATACTGAGGACATTATAAACTCCTCCTCAACATACTATAAACAGCTATACTCCTCAGAGCAACCTGACCAGCCAACAATGCAGGAACATCTAGACAAGCTACATATGCCAAAAGTAAACCCGGAAGATAGTGAAATCCTAGAGGGAGAAATAACAGAGGAGGAGGTGGAAAAGATGATAAAGCTACTGCCAAGCAATAAAGTTCTGAGCCCAGATGAGTTTCCTGCGTTCTTTTTACAAAATACTAAGTAAAGACATCTCACCGTTTTAAACAAAATTATATAACTTGTTCAGGCACAGCAAGAGTATAACACACTCAATGTCGGAGGCAAAGGGGATCCTCTTTGGAAAACCAAACAAAGATTTAACAACTTGTAGCTCCTAGTGGCCCATAGCGTAACTAAATCTAGATGGCAAAATATACAAAGGGATCATGGCTGTCAGATTGAAAACTATACTACCCTATGTGATAGGTCAGGATCAGTCGGGCTTTATTTCGGGGAGACAAACTTGGGATAATACAAGAAGGGTCATACATCTCATAGAGAAAACTGAAATCAAAGAGATTCCTGCGACACTGATATCGCTAGACGCTGAAAAGGCATTTGATAGGGTAGAATGGCTAAACCGGTTCACGGCAATGAAACACATGGGGTTTGGACCTAACTTTATATGAATGGCAGGCGCGAAATATGTAGACCCCTCAATACGACTATCCATTAACGCGCACTTATCCAACACAATACAAATCGAGCACCATATCTCTCCTCCTATATGCGATATATTTAGAACCACTACTATCTTAGATTAGACAAAATCAAACTATAAAAAGTATCCCGCTCGGGGGGGAGATCCATAAAATAGCTGCATATGCAGATGACATGCTGATGACATTGGTGGAAGCAGAAATGTGAATCCCGGCAGTGGTGGCAGTACTGGGGGAACAGGAAAGAAATCTCACGGCTGAAAATAAATAGGACTAAATCAGAACTGTTAGAACTGGGCCTATCAAAGGAGCAATCCACTATCCTGCGCAATTGCTCTCCCTTCAGAACCACTCGAGGAAGTGTAATTTACCCAGGGGTAAAGCTAACCACTACAATTTCACACCCATATGAAGCAAACTACACAGACATCATAAAGAAAACTTAAGAAGACGTTTCTAGATGGATTCCCCTTCAAATTTCATGGCTGTGATGCATAAAAATGGTTAAAATGGTGACTCTGCCCAGACTTCTGTATATGTTTCAAACCCTCCCAATCAATTGCAGTCCTGCAGAAATTCTTTAAAACAATAAATTCACTGATATCCAAATTTGTTTGGCAAAATAAACGCCCCAGAGCTTTCCTGCAATTACTAATGAGTCTGAGGCAAAGAAGGGGGATGGGGCTACCTAATATGAACAGATAGTACGAAGCGGCACAGTTAAGAGTGGTGCGAGAATGGTTCACAGAAAGTTGAGAGAATGTCTGGGCCTGAATGGACAGGGCGGTGGCCGGTGGACCCTTGGCAGGTCTATTATGCTGCCAGAGAAGGATAGGCCCCAGAGTGCCAGACGCAGCTCAGTGCTCCAGACAACGTGCGACATATGGAACAGATGGCTAAAAAAAGATTGTATATCATCATGCCCCTCCCCATTTACTTTTACTGTAGAGCAAAGAAGTGCATATGGACCACTAACACTGATCCTCAACACCCTGACCCTGTCAGGAGGTGCGATACGTAGGTTGACGGTGGTGTGCTGCCTGTCTAAAAGGTAAAGAGGGAGAAAGCTGTTCATACTAACCAATATGGCACAATAGATGAGCTCAAATACTAAAAATCCAAAGTTAGTGCCCCATGACAGGTGTGCTTAATTAACTCTGTCTTGTGTATGTTCTCAAGATACATGCTGCCTAGCGGAATTTCACATAACATTATTAACCAACTAGGCAGATTGTTCTCGGAGCATATATCGGTTAAGAAAAGTCCCAGCTTATGGATCATAATAAAAAGCACTAACAGAGGACCTGTTAACATGAATAGGTGTAAGCTGAATATAAGACATGTATCCTAGCGAGGCTCTAGGATATCGTCAGAGTGGCAATGGGTCGGCCGGTTTCGATGACTGAGATTACTCTTGTCATTTTCTTCAGGACCAGGTCATTCAGACTTCGGCATTGCGCTGTTTGGAATCCAAAAGTCCGGATTGGGCAAACACCACACTCTCCTATGGGAAAGGGTAGACGAGAAATCAAAAATCCTTGGGCTTTAACACTATACCAAGGTAAGTGAAACAGGGTACAGATATGGTCATTTACATAAAGTTAATGATTGTGTCTAATTGCTATGACACTCAATCAGTCATTATTGTCGACCAATGAAAAGGGAAGAAGTCTCCATCTTAATGTGTCAACTGGGCTGTCAAATTGAAACACCCATTTACAAATGCCGCCCAGAAAGTAAAATAAAAAACAGTCACATACTATGAAGACAAAGGGTCTCACAGTAAAGCCTGCATGATCATTTGCCTGTTGCAGGAATGCGGGACGCTATGGTGGAATGATGTAATCAGATGCAGAACACGCAGCAAAGTAACTCATTAAAGTCGTTGCCTACAAATAGTCACCTAAATTACATATTTTGGGAGAATAGAATGCCTGGCTCACGTACAGCGCAACCCCTGTTTTGTAGTGTACACTTAAGGGCATTGCATTATAGATAAGTCCACATGGAACGTCACATTCTAAGAGCATATGGCTCCGTAGTAGCAACTGGGCTATATATGGGAATGCCGATATTCAAGTACTGCCCAAAGCGTGAACAACATCAAATCACCTAATATGAACATGATAAAAGAAGATCTCTGTGCCAGCAAGGAGCATGTAAATACATGCAGAAGGAAAGAGCTGCGGAAGGGCAGATTACCAGTATGTGGGCAAGATTTCATTGAGTCCATGGTGTCCAATCAATGGATCCACCTGGCTTCTTTAAGGGCCAGTGTACGATGTGGTGTTTTTGGCCATGTCCAGTATCCACCAATGCAAATCGTCCAAAGAATGTCTGAGCTCTGTGTAATGGGCCACTATTGGGGCTGTTGTATTCTTGCAGTGAATGCGTGATTTATGCTTTGTTTTCCGTATGTGTGGAGGCCTGGTAGTCTGAAAAACGGTGGTGTGGAAGGTTGCCCAGAGCAATTGCCAGTGGTTCAGATTCATTGAAACCTTCCACCCATCACTTTTGTGGTCACTGGTAGTCTGAACGACATATCTAAGCCCAAACAAGCATTTGATGCAATACACAGCATTGGGGGTTTTACAATTAGTGTGGTTTCTGAGGTGCCATACTTTGTTGCCTATATGAAATGATGTAAGCCTTTTGCAGAACTTGCAAACCGACCAATTGCCACAGGGGAAATGTCCCACAAGCGGGCTTAGATCCCAGGTTGTACCTGCAGCCCTGATTTCCCTAGGTTTGGAATGGACCAAATGGTCCTTCAAGTTCTTTTGGCGCTTAAGAGCAAACAGTGTGGGACAGGTTCATTGGGGATGTTAAGTTGGACCAGCGGTCAACATTTCTTAATGAGCTTCTTGATGGCAAAAGTGAGTGTGCTATAAGTAAGAGCACAGATAATCTTATCTTGTGGTGTGTCCACATTAGGGAGTGAATCTTGCTCCCCCCACTGAATGCAAGGCTAATTTCTTAGGAAAACCTCTTGCTTTACGTCTTTCTGCAAGTTGTTGGCATGCATTTGTTAGTCCGGTAGCAAGGTACAGTTCCTTCGGAGCCTCAAGTATTGCCCATATGGCAGATTTTCCTTTTAGCTTCTTGGGTGGACACTTGAGAAGTGTAGGAGGGAGTTTCTGCCTGTCGCTTTCTTGTATAGCGAGCAGGCCAGAGTGTCCTGTTGGTTCTTGATCATAAGGTGCAGGAAACAAATCTCCTCTCTGCTGGTGTTCATAGTAAAGTCAATATTAGGCTGGTACTGGATAATCCAAGATGAAAATTCCACTAGGCTCTCTAATGTGCCTGTCCAGATAAAGAACATATCTTCGATGTATCAACGCCAAAGAGAGACCCTAGGAAGATGGGGGTTCCTGGTGAGCTTGTGCTCTGGTGTTTTAATTGTTTTATTTATTTGTTATGGTGGCGGGACCTTCTTCGGATATATCCTTAAGGGCTGTTTCTTCTGCAACTTTCTGAGGTAATTACCACTATAATGGTGGAGTGGAGACTTTTGGTGGGGAAAGGATTCAGTGCATACTTCTTTATTCAGTGTATACACATTGCGCTGAACGTTTTCGGTGATGGTACTTGCCAGTTCTTTTAAATCTACAGCTCAGTGACCTGAGATTTCCTTATTTTGCCTTTTTTACCAACATGGTTGTGTCTTTTCCTGTCCTGACGAAGGTGGTAAATCAACAAGACCGGCAAACCGTTCACATTGTCTTCCATGCATTACTACTGTTAAACTGCATTGGTAATATTGTATCCATGGCATTTGACAAATGACAAACATGCAGTACAGTAGTTCAGTATGTTAAACATGGTCACAGTGTTAAATGTATGCTCAACGTAGACCTTTGGTACGTTCTTCTCCCTCCCATAGAATTAGTTGTAGCATAGGGCGACATTTTCTCTTTGAGTTGAAGGGTCTGATTGGGTGCCAAAAGGGAGACGCTTGAAGCCTGGTTGTTCACCTACATCTTTGTATGCTATATGATAATTTTGTGTTTTCCATTTTTGTCTATGTACATGTGTTGTATCAATTCAGTTCGCAGTCAGTAGATTTTTATTTCATCTTATACATTTTTGATTACTTTTGAATATGTGTTTAAATAAATCTAACATTTTGGTTCTTTCTGATTGTTCTCTTTTTATAGGAAAGATGTATTAATTATTTCTTACAGGCAATAATGTCAAATCTGAGGCGTTTGCCCAGTTCAGTGAATAAGCCAAATTGGCCATATAACACCTGCTCGGATCATTCTCTGTTGGTTGTTCTAAATATTCTCAAGCTTCCAGCAGTGAGGAGATTACCCTTCTGTGAATAATTGTATCAAGTTAAATAAATACCCTTGGACTATCAGACGAGACGGCATGTGCCTGGCTGTTTGTGGCAGATACCCCATCACAGTATTAGAAGTGAATGTTTTAGTGTGTTACTTAACTGTATTTTTTAAATTGATCAGAGTTGCCTAAGGCCAGAATAAATTACTTTATTTTTATACATTCTGCCTAACTTGTATTATAAAGAGTGCCCTGTGTGTGCTGAACTGAACCGTTCAACACGCCCTCTCAAGTCTCAGCAGTCAATCCATTGGGCTGATTCTGAAAATTATTCTTATCAGCATTGAATGAAATAGTGGGTCAGTGTTACTTGATCATTACCCCAGCTTCTGCAAAATACCTCCTGAAGATCTCTGCTAATGGTTTTCAATGCAAGAGTAATACAATTAGGGACAATGCACAGTCCTGCATTTGCCACTGCTCAGCATCCATCAGCTGGAGATCATCTTTCCAGACTTCACCCTAGCCAATGGCAACCTCTAATCTTCAAAGGCGTCAAATGCTTTGATCACGTCAAGGGAAATTACTGCTTTGCCATCTTGCAATTTCGATTTTTTTGTCCATTATGTGATCTGACCGAGAGAGGTTCTTTGAAGTGATTCTTCCCCAAATGAACCTGCATTAATCTGGGTGAGTTAATTCAGATAGGAGGATAGCTCAGGGGCAACGTGCTCATCTTGGAAGCAAGGCCACATGGAGCAACACTGGTTTGATCCCCGGGTCTGTGCTTAGAAACCTCTGGGTATTAAGCACGTTATAAATAACCTATATCATATCATATGGTATTCTTAGCAGTTTAGTAGCTATTATTTTGCCCCGGATTTTTGCATCCGAACTAAATATTGAGATCAGGCAAAATGATTCACAATGTTTGTTGTCTTTGTTTGACTTTAACAACACTACTATTATCAACTCTCTCACACACTCAGGAAAAATACCAGTTTGGAACGCATGCTCATAAACCTTTTTAAGTTCGCAGACCATAATATCATCATAACAGTGATAAAAAATCAGGTTGAAGGGCTTCATGCAACCAGTACTCCAGAAAAAGTTCCATTGAGCCCTATGTGAGCGGTCAGCAATGCGAGGCAGACAACTGTTTGATGATTGTTCAAAACATGCAATTTTGTTAACGTGGAAATGATAATAAATGCATCACTTTCCCTACTCTGTTGAGAATTTACCTGCCTAAAAAAACTAAAGGAAAACACTCTAACACAGGATGTCTGGACCTCACACTAAACACTAAACACAAACAATATATATATATATGGCAATTCAAATAACCAACAACTTTCACAGTTTCTTGATAACCTCTCAATGACGTAGGTGAGTTCCCTTCCCCAGGATTTAAAGTGAATTCAACTCCAATGTTCCACAAAAAAAGTAACAAGGCAATCACTGTAGCTAAGATAGTCTCAGATCAGTTCCAACAATAGCAACTCTTGTCTTCTTGGTGGAATATAGACTTTACACTTCCTAAAAACACCACCAATGGTATTCCCGGCCACAATGCTTTCCCACCACTTCCAACAATGCAAGAAGACTTGCCACAGTTCAAAGGACATGCAACCTATACAGCTGTTAGTGCAACACAGTTCTTGGTTAACAGCTTTTATGTCATTAGTTACAAGTATAGGATTCACAATAGATATCTTTGTCAGCAAGACTTCACAGTGCTGCTGCTTCTACTTCAACAACTTCACTTCTACTAAAGTTTACCGTGAGGACATTCTCCTTTACCTCATAGTACTACACTTTGCTTGGGCTACTGAAATGTTACATCTACTGACAACCAGATATACCACCACAGCTTCACTACTTTGTGATTTCCACCACAGCTTCAGTACTTTGTAATTCAAAACAGGTTTTTGTTCTGACAAGATTTATTCTAAGGCAGTTCAACACCTTCAAATAGACAAGGCACTCTTCCTCTGAATATCTTTCTTCAAAAGCAGCAGCCTCTTTGCCTCTCTTGTCTGTCTGCCACAACAGCATTGGATATTTGGGAGTTGTGCCAAATAACTGTGGGAATGTTTACCTGGTTTGATTTCTGACCCTGGAATGTTGACATCACAAAACCAATAGAGCATTCCATCTTGTGTGAGAGACCGATATAAAGGCTGAGACCGACACAAAGTAGAGCCAGAATGCAAGCTGGAGTGCGGCACGCAAGCCTGAGGAGCCAAGAAGCATAGGAGGCCATATCCCCTTTTGAGGCAGAGTCAGGAAGCAATGCCACACAAATGGTGTGGAGCATAGAGGAACAAGGAAGCTGTGGAGAACTGCACCCCACAACGAGGCCGAGAGCTAGAGAAGCTCAGCCCCGTCCGCACCGAGAAGAGACATGACCACCTGAAATGTGGTTGACCGGCGCCTGCTGGATCCGATGCTGAAGTCCTGTCAGGAACCGATGGGAAACACTGAGACCCACTCACTGATGCAGAAGACCAGAGAGAAGCTGGAATCATGCAGCTGCAACCCTGGAGGAACATTACTGCAACAAGCCAAGTATGTGTTCCATTTAGAGAACCGGGAGGAGAGCGAACCAGCAAGACATAACCCATGACAGGGTGAGAAAGAAACAGACCCAGGAGGGGCTGAGGTATCAAATAACCTGAGAGGGGGCGAAAACACACTTACCCCAAACCGGGATAAAAAGGTGACCAGCCCAAGAAGGTCCATGGCATCAGATAGCCTGAAACAGGCAGATAATCCACATATCCCCAAACTGGGGTAATAAATCAAAAGGCCAAAGAGTGGCAAAGGCATCAGATAATCTGAGACAGGGCAAGGACCCAAATAGCCCAAACCGGGGTGAGGAAGAAAAGGGCCCAAGAGGGGCTGGCACATAAAATAGCCCAAGAAGGTGCAAGAATTCATGTATCCTATACCTGGATGAGAAGGTGAAGAGACATAGAAGGGCAGAGGCAACAGGTTGTCAAAGACAGCATGAGAATCTGAATACCCCATACCAAGGTGAGAGACTAAAAAGTATGAGAGGGGCCCTAAGAGTGCAAGAGAGGCTGAGAAAACAAACAACCAAAGCAGGGCCGAAAGAGTGGATACCCCATGAGGGTGTGTGTAATCCAAGTCCCTAGGGTGTGGGAAGGAACCAAAGGGGTTCTGAGCCAGGCTGGGAAAGGCCCGGCTGTCCAAGGACACTTGAAGAGACTCTGTTTTCTATAGAACTGAGCATTAGGCCCGACGGCCTAACCACATTCACTTTTCCTTTATGCCACAGGCAAGAGGCCCTAAGGAAATGTATTTGGTGGAACTGTAAGACGGGCAGGAGTCCAAGAGACATTTTTTGGTGACAAGCTGGGGCAGAACAGTGCGGGTCAGAAACCAGACAATTGGGCAAGAGGCCCTTAAGTATTTTCATTTGTAGTTCTTGTTACTTTGTAGTAGTAGAGTTTGGTTTAGGCCAGTTAAGTTCCTAGACGAAGCACAACTTTACTTTTGTATGACATCCTGATATGCACCCTTTTCTCTTTTATTTCTTTTAGCATAGGGACCAGAGTGGTAGGATTGGACCAGGGGTTTTGCAAGCCTTTCAGTACAACACACAATGGGCCAGATGATCAAATAATAGCACACATGAAAGGAGCGCAGAGAATGCGCATGTTTCATTTGCGCTATTGTGAGAAAAGCTCAGGTCACATTATTCACAAAGGTGACCTGAGCATTTCTGGTGGGATTGAACAATAGTCTAAAAATGAGCTTTCCAGCCCCTTTGCACACATTAGTGTAGGAATCGTGCTCCCAACACTGATGTATGACAGGTTCCCAGCAACCATGACCCTGCCATGAGGTGTCCCTCCCCCAGCGCCTGTTTTAAAAGGTGCCGAGAATTGGCCTGCGTTTCTGGGCATTTTAAAGCACATCCTGTATGTGAATTCGGGATGCACTTAGAAATGTCCTGAATTGCCTCCTTATTTGCACAAATGCGCAAAGGGGTAAAAAAGGTATCTGAATAAGTGCATCTCTCATGCACTCATTCAGATGCCCTTTGTGAATTGGGCTGATACTTTTTGGGGCACAAGTGAGGAGATGCACTAGCACATCTCTTCTCTGGCGCCCAAAAAGGTTTTGAGAATCTGGCCAAATGAGTTGTGCGTCTCCTGATTCTGACTTACCACAGCGTATATTTTAAACGTTTTTACTACTTTATGGTAGATGCAAATGGGCAAAGAAGGCTGCAAAGTAGGCTGCAGTCAGCACATATTGTAGGGCAGCAAGATTTAGGATTTGGTTTTTATATTTTATATCAGAGAAGGCAGAGCTCAAAATGTCATTCATTTAGAGTGACTTTTTTGGCTCTAAAAGAGTCACTTTTACAGATCAATGGATGATCAATTTCAAAGATCTGCAGAACTTTATGATAGCTTGTGATTTTGTGTGTGTGTTTGTGTACGTGTGTGTTAGTGTCAACAAAATAAGTACCAGAATCCATAATTATGTTGGATATAAAGCTTTGGTAAACTGTAGATGATTCTTCAGGCACATCAGTGCCCAAGGGATGTAATTCCACAGTGCAGTGCCACAGAGGTTTTGCTGCCACCAGCTTGAGTCTGGTTTGTGGAACAATGAAGGACAGGCAGCTTACGATCTCAAAGATTGTGGAGGGAGGAATTTTGTGAATCTCTCTAGTATAATCTTTGGACCTAGGTTTAGCACGCTTTACAAAGACATTTTAATTTAATGCTGCATTTTATGGTGTCACAGGTGACACAAGAATCACTCCAAATCTCAGTTGTGGTTCAAGGGTTTTTATTGCAGTCTAAATGGGCCTTAGGGGTGTCCCTCTTTCTCTCTTGTCTCAACGCAGCTCCAACCTAGCCCAGGTGTGCTTTATCTCAGGTTCGAATATAGCAATAGTTTCTGCCTCAGTAACTGCGCCCAGCCTTTCCAATAACATTAATTGAAACCCGGGATCAATAAGGGTTTTACTCTCAAAATTCACTGATAAACATGGACAATAGGATCTTAGCTAATACTATAGCAGATAGGGTGGTTTCATCCCGTGTTGCTCAGCACCATGTAATCTTGGCAGACTATTCAACATACTGCATAACCTAGACCCTGATCTGGATGCAGGTGAAATGACGCTGATTATGGGGAAGGGATTCTACACAGGCGAGTGTCAGCCCTCTCTCTCTCACAATAATGAAGACGCACCCTCATGAGGGTTGGATCCCAACTTTCTTGCTTTGTTACTTCTCTCTCCGCTCTCCATCTCCTTACTGAATCCTCGCTCCTCCTATTCCCCTTCCTCCCCCGTGTCCTCCCTCATTCAATGTGGCGAGTCACCTTTTAAGGGCATAGTGTCTCTCCATTTCTTACATCACCCCCTCACAAATGTCCTTAGCACAGCTCTAGCATTCTTCCATCAGTCGCAAAAGCTTTCTGATGGATCTCTGAGGCTGCTATTTGGTGCTGTTGGATGCAGCTTCCACTTGATCCTGTGTTTCTTCTTGTTGACGTTCTGTTGCATTGCCTGTATCCCTGTCCTTAACCGTGAACTCTTCGCCAGTGGCCTTTAGTAGGCGTTTGAAATGTGACATGTTTCTTGTCGGTTCTTGACTTTCACTTCACGCCATCACCATAGATCCTTTTGTCGTCACCACGTTGAACGGCTGCAGGGAATATCGGGAGTCTGTCTTTCTGTGAATGTGTTGTCTTACGAGGGCTTCATCACCTATGGTGAATTCTTTTGGTCTCGCCCCTCTCCTGTGATCCGCGTCCTCTTTGGCATGTCGTTTGCCCTCGGCATCACTTTCCTTTATTTTCTTGTCTCCATTGCCCCGATCCTCTGGCAAGCTGACAAGCCTGGTGTTTACTTTACAGGCCATCATGACCTCAGAGGGTGTTTTGCCCGTGAATTCTTGGGGGGTATTCCTGTAGTCCCTCGGCATCCTGCAGAGGGCCCGATGTGGTGCTGTTACCTCGATGTGTGCTCTCTGGATGGTTTTCTTCATCGACGTCATGAATCTTTCGGCCATTCCATTTGCCTGCAGAAACTGTGGTGTTATCTTCTGGTGCCTGAAACACATGTGCTTGGCAAACATTGCAAATTCATGGCCATTGAATGGGGGCCCGTTGTTTGACTTAATGGTATCTGAGATCCCCCACTCACTTAGGACTTCGTCTATGATTGCTGCGACCTGTGGGAATTCTGTTTTTGATGCTCGTTTAACTATGGGGAATCTCAAAGATTTTGTCTTTGAGGACGAGTAGGTATTCCCCAGTACTCAATGGTCCGTAAAAGTCTATGGCTAATTGGTCTGTCTGGGATCTGTGTGGTAGCAGTGGTAACCGGAGGTCAGCTCTGACTGGGCACTGACATGGTAGTGGTGTACCATGTCCTCTACAAGCGTATCCATGTATGGAAACCACACGTGTCAGCACAGTTGCTTCTTGGTGTTCTCAGTTCCTCTGTGTCCTTTGTGTGTCGTGTGAATAACTGTGGCCCTGAGTGCCGGAGTGTTATGACCCGGTCTGGGTCATAGTGATGTAAACAGGATACTGTGGAAGGCAGGTATACTTAATGGTTGCTTTATTCAGGTTCTTCAGTTACAGGTACAAATCAGGTCTCATCAAGTCCATAAGGAGATAGGAGGAAATCATGAGGGAACCCCACTGGCTCCCACCACCCAGGCTACCAATATTCAACGGCCTGGATTAGAACTCAGTGATACACAAACACTCTAATTTTAGCTCATACATTCCACAAATGACATCACCACAAACATTCACAGGAAAGACCAAAGGAAGGAAAGCTATTCATAAAGGGAGGCTGATCCTAACACCTCCTTCCCTTACAATCACCAACACACACGTGACCTGCAAACAGCATCACAAGGCCCTCAGGCACCTACAACACCTCCTTCCCTACTGTCACAAACTCACACGTTCACACACACTTCGCAGGTAGACAAGACATCCAATCAACCTGGCGCAACTACACTGCTACATCACTCTAAGTAGCCAGGAAGATAAACAGCTGGACAACCAGGCTTAACTAACAATCCGGTAATGGCACTCCACCAACAAAACAGCAAAACTTCAGTCCTCCAAAATTCACACATCACCTTCCACCCGCCGCCATCACCAACGGGTAACCAGCCTGCCACGCTGGAGCACAAACCTGCCCCTCTGGGCTACTAACCAGCACTCCAAACACAACCTGGGGAAAAGTAAACACCTCCCGTCCAACACTGCCACTGGTAGACCTCAGGGCTGCCACACCTGAGCACAAACGGCCACCTATATGGGCTGGCACGAAGTCCGCTACACACCTACAAGGAACATGTCTAACCTACTACACCAGACCATAGTCTCATGGCAACTAAAGAGACAGGCACCTACAATCAACCAAAACACACTCATCTGACTCATCCTCAAACACTCAACATTCATAGCAACACTCACAACAAAGGCAACCAGTGGGGCAGCAGTCAACCATACCACTAGACTACCTCAAAGTCTTGGCCAGACACCTGATCCTTCAAAGCTTCTAAAAACCAACCAGGTAACCCAACCACCGAGATGTTCTGTTGCCGTGTTCCCAAGACCATCCAAGAAACTAATCTAGGACGAGATACTACATTTCAAGTAAATAAGCAGCAATAATCACCACACTACGTAATGACTCCTCAGAGCCTCACAAATCACCATTGTGACTCCGCAGAGCTCCACAAATTACTATCATGACTCCTCTGAGCCGCACAAATCAGCATCAAGACTCCTCTGAGCTGCCGCACAAATTACTATCATGACTCCTCTGAGCCACTCAAAACACTATCATGACTCCTCTGATCCGCACAAATCACTATCATGACTCCTCTGAGCCGCACAAATCACTATCATGACTCCACAGAGCCGCACTCATCACTATCACTAGTCACGTTCACCATGACTCCGCAGAGTCTCTTGACTAGCCACAACCAGTCATCGCACACACACGTCACACTGATTACATCACCATGGCCATGCAACCTCAAACAGTTCTGCAATATAGACACTCAACACTGAAGAAAAGACATGTTGATTACTAACAGGTGAAAATAGTCGGGTGTGGTCAGGGGGCAGGGCCCTACCCACATTCCAAATCAAAAGAAACACGTGCTTAAAATACACATAGCAAGATAACATTTCAGTTAGCTGAAATTTAAAATCTAAAAGTCCATGTTGCCATTTCCAGGATGTAACACCAACACCTGCATTTCGTTAAGTTGGTTAAAAAATAACACGTAGTGTATCATCAAAATACCTACATTTTTAAAACCCGACGTCTCAAACGTCACCATTCATACCATGCATAAACATGACATTTCACGGAAGCAACAAACATTGGATGAGAATTATTTATCAAATACTAAAGGTTATTGTTGCATTTTCGCAACGTAATCTTCCAGCAATTCCTCAAAAAGTTTAAACTCAGTAACACAACTGCTAAACTCTAAACATACAACACCATCCATGGAGCACTACAATCAATTCATTACCACTCATCCACAATTCGCAGAGAAATGACCTTTCCATTCATTTAGATTCAAAAAATGCTTCATACATAAGAAGATAACATCGCTTTTCAAAGGCACGTTGTAACACTTTGACTATGCTTAGGTTTTCCCACAAATATGACCCAACGATATGCACAGTAAACAGTGGTGACACTACCTACAGTGGGAAGCCGTACAATGGAGCCCAAAAGCATCATGCAGAAATGAAAACAGCACTCAAATTCCCAGCGCACCATAGTGTAGTCTAACAGCAACCTGTGCACTAACATTGCATTTATTTCTCTGTCCAAGCGCGGCAATACTTTCTTTTTCCGTTGCCACTACCTTCCACGGCACTATGGGTAAATGTAACCTGTCATGCGCACCATACCTACAGTGCTGTCACTGCATTACCAGGTTGAGACACAGGCCAAGCCACTTGATGAAACAGCACGGTGGAACTGCTTTGCACGCTCCATGTGCCATTGGAACTTATTCTCTTCTTATGGACGGCATTCTTCTTACAAAACCAAAACACGGCTGGCACGATGTAAACAATTCATGTTCCGTTCCGGCTCCTCTGTGTACGTCATCACGCTAATATGTCCCTTTCTCTGACCTTAAACCTTCATAGTGACATCGTGATGATTACCATGGAATGCATCACAGTTAACATTCTACTCCTCCGCCAACTCCCTCAGAGGTGAAGTGACGTCACCACTCACACAGAAAACTGGGGGCTGACCGGAGCTCTGCCAAGCAACTGTCACTGAAGCTGGATGTCTCTGCAGCCTACCAACAAACCATTTGGAGCTGCTGTACACCCACTCATAGCACCCCAGGCAGCCTCATTAATTTCGGAACTTGCAGTTGACATGGCAATCAATTGTTTTCCTGTCTCTTAGTCCTGTGAAGGGTGTATTTTTTTTTTTAAACTATTGGCAGTTCTTGTTCACCTGCCAGGACATCTCCAAGGACACATTCCTCACACACATGGTTGTACTTCTGAAGTCTCTCCTATAGCCCTGGGGGCCAGCTTCTCCTTTAATATTATTTTAAGGGCAGCATCCTATAAGCCACCCTGGATTCATAGAGGAGCAACCGCTTTGTTGCCTCCTGGTACACCATCAGCACTTCCTCTTTCAATTCTCGTTGGGTGCCTAATAGGACAAATGCTTCACTGCCACATGAGCACATGCTAACCTAGCCTTCACCCTGAGTGCTTCTCCTTGCAGACCCCTCGGTGCCTACCAGGGCATCCACATTTCTTCAGCCCTGGGGTGCCTCTCCTTGCTGATCCCTGGGTGCCTCACTTCCTCAGCCCTGGGTGCCTGTCCTTGCGCCTACCAAGGCACTGTCACTTTCTCAGCCATGGGTGGTGGGACTCTTCCTGGACCATGGGGTCCCTCTCCTTGTACAGTCTCTCACTTGAGCTTCCCTCCTGCTCTGCACCCCCCGCAGCAGTATCTCCTTTCTCCTTATCCTGGACCACACACACAGGTACCTGTTGCCTTGTTGCCTTGTTGCCTTCAGGGTCCATCCAACCAGTCCACTTGGAGACCAGACCTCATCGCCAATTGTATGACCGGTCTGGGTCATAGTGATATAAACAGGATACTGTGGCAGGCATACTTAATGGTTGCTTTATTCAGGTTCTTCAGTTACAGGTACAAATCAGGTCTCATCAAGTCCATAAGGAGATAGGAGGAAATCATGAGGGAACCCCATTGGCTCCCACCACCGAGGCTATCAATATTCAACTGCCTGGATTAGAACTCAGTCATACACAAACACTCCAATCTTAGCTCATACATTCCACAAATGACATCACCACAAACATTCAAAGGAAAGACCAAAGGAAGGAAAGCTAATCATAAAGGGAGGCTGATCCTAACACGGAGGTACCACTATTCAGCATCCCCTTCGTAGGATTGAGTGGTCTTTCACTGCCAGTGCACTGTGTAGTTTGGCTAACCTGTCTATCTCTGCCCGACTTGCCTTCAGGTGTGTTCGGAATAGCCTGTGGTAGTCTCTCCATTTGTTCTGGTTTGTCAGTAGTATGGCCATGGTTATCAACGTGTCTTTCTCAGATTCATGGGAATTTCCTCGAGGGTTAGAGCGGGCAGCAATGCGATGGGGGTGACGTAGTTGATGTATTCATCTCCTTTCCTTGTTGTTTGTCTCTGGATGTTGGGAGATGTAGTCAGCCTGGTTTTGGCCTCCCATGGCCTATGGATGATGTTATAGTCCTAATCTTGTAATCGGATTGCCCATCATTCAGTTCTGAGTGGCGTTTTGGTGCAAGGTTTTCTGAAGAGGGACAACAGTGCTTGATGGTCTGTGACCAATGTGAATGCCTTCCCGATGACAAAGTCGTGAAAGTGTTCACATACTCGGACTGCGACAAGGCTCTCCTTCTTGGCCTGAGAGTATGCTCTTTCTGTGGGCGAGGTGGCCTTGCTGGCATATGCCACTACGTGTTTCAACTGCACATTTTTATCTTGTGCTTGTGCAAGAATGGCTTCTAACCCAACCGGGCTTGCATCAACGCTGATCTCGGTGTGCCACTTAGGGTCGAATTATGCTAACCGTTTTGCTTCCCCCAGTGCACTTTTGATGTTGTCGAATGCTTGGCATTCTTTCGTCCATTGAAACTCAGAGTATTTTTGTAGCAGACGTCGTAGAGGCTCAGTTTGCATGGCGTAGTGAGGGAGATACCTGCCACAGTATCCTGCCATTCTGAGGAACGGTCTGCAATCTGCGTGGGAGCTGCCAGGTTTGAGATAGTGCTGACTTTGTCAGGATAAGGGGGTCATCCCCACATCCGAAAAAACATAGCTTCCTTTTGTTGATGTTGCATTTAGCTAGGTTTAGTGTTATGAATGTATATGGGAAGGATGACCTGGCAGACAGCCTCTTGAAAAATATCAGCAGCTGACGAGATTCTGAAGTTTAGACGCTTATATCTAAACAACCCGTCATGTGTTGAGAAAGTGGTTATGGCTCTGGACTCCGAGTGTAGCTCTAGTTTATGATACCTCTGGTTGAGGTCAAGCTTGAGAAGGTGGTGGCTTTGTTTACTTGGACAATCATGTCCTCTATACTGGGGTGAGGCTTGCATTGGATGGTGGTGTTAGTGACCCTTATGTCTATGCCTAGGCTGATTCGGCCACCTTCTTTGGGGACTATCACCAACAGAGTGATCCATGGCATAAGGCTGTTAGCCCGCTCAAGTATGTCATTTTGTAGTAGTTGCTCTAGATCTAGCTCCTGTGATACTGCTGCCTGCCGGTGGAAACCCACCCTCCGTGGGTGTTGAGGAACAGGAGCTATAGAGTCATCTATTTGTAGTATGATGACCACTGCTTTTAGTTTTCCTAATCCCTTAAATAATTTTGGAAATTTGTTGGCAATTGTTTCTTTGGATAGTGGAGCTGTCGTCATCGAGCAGATGGAGTTGTCGCTGCTTTGTGGGCCTGCTGTGGACTGCATTATGTCACTGTTCTGGTAGTGGATGTCAAGTTGATTTGCGGTCTTGTAACTAGGTAGACAGTATCCTTTGGTAGGCATGTGGACTCCATGGATTGTGGTATTGCTTATGTAGTTCTTGTGTATCAATGTACGTTGGAACTGTCCGATCCAGTGTAGTGGTCATGTGGCACCCCTTTGAAAGATCCTCATTGTTGACTTTGAGAGGGTGAGTTTGTTAGCCATTTGTCTGAATTCTTGTTGCGCCATGATGTTCACAGTTGCTCCTGTATCAATTAGGAAACAATAGTTGGTGTCCTCTATGCTGATAGGTACTCTCAGGGCTTCCTCTCTGAGGGCTCGACATGTGTCAGCATGTGGGAATGCAAAACCCACACCTGTATACATAGTCTTTGGGGTCTGCCTGGGTGCCGCATGCGTGGCCATCCTGCATTGTGTGCATGGTCTCCTGGTTTTGGTGTGCATATCGTGGCTACTTCTTCAGCTTTCTCTGTCTTTTTGCTCAGTGGGTTTTGTATAGTCGCTGCCTGTGTATCGACTCTTTCATATAGTCTTGATAGTTCAATAACTTCATTGATGAGGAGTGGTTTTTTGAGTAGTTGTTTTCTGAAATTGGAGGAGACGCAGCCTTCAATTACTCAGAGCCTGATGGCTGAGGGAACTGGCAGCGGATGAGCTTCTGGCATAAGCGCGTGATTAATGTGTTGATGGTTTCTTCCACCTATTGTGTCCACTGGTTGAAAACATAATGTTCATAATCACTGTTGGGTTGGAGGATAAGTTTCTTGGTTAGTGCCTCAACAAGTGTTTTGCAAGTGGCTCCTGGAGGAATTGTTTTAATAATCGCCTTTATTTCCCATCCAGCCAGGTTGGTGAACATCTCTGATAGTGCTGGTGATTTATCTTCAGCTACCGCCTTAACAAAATCATCGAAATCCTCCACCCACTCTATCCACCTAGGACCTTTGTCATTCTGTGGCATCAGAGTAAATGGGAGTGGTTTGCGGAGGAACGTAGCTTTGGTCGTGTTGGACATGGCGGGCTGGTTAGCTCCTGCATCTTGTGCCGCTTGGTCCATGTCGGCTGAGGGGGAAGCTGATTGGGTAGCAGTGGCTGGCAGGCGACGTCTTGTGCCCCTTGTGGAAACCTCCCTGTCTGTGGGAATTTCACCTGACGGGCCACGGGCAGTGTAGTGTATGTGTGCCTGGAATTATGCTTCTGACAAACAGGCAGGTATGGTATTTTGGTTGGGTTTGCTTGGTGGCAACTGCTTGTGGTGGATGCACCTCAGGTTTCCAGTGTGTGTGTGCCTGGGATTATGCTCCAGGCAACCAGGCAGGTATGATACATGGGCTGGGCTTGTTGGTGGCAAGTGCTTGTGGTGGGTGCACCTCAGGTTTCCCCTGTGGAAAGGATTATGTAGGCACAACACCCCGGCCGGGGCGGCATTACCAGTAATTCACACTGCAGCAGGATCGTCTACAGCTGATGCGCACGTCGGGATTGCTTGTGCGAGTAGGCGGGATCACCAGGTTTGGATTGTGGAGAGATCGCTTGCAGTAGGTGTGCATGGCAGGATCGCTTGTGCACGTAGACTGATACTGCGGATGCATGCCTTTGTCAGTGGAACGTGAGTGGTAGTGCATGGTAGGGGACCCAGCGAGTGCTGGTATGGATCAGTTCGTCATGGGCAAACAAGGACCTTGTCGCCAGCCATCTCTCTCACAATAATGAAGACGCACAATCATGAGGGTTGGATCACAGCTCTCTTGCTTTATTACTTCTCTCTCCTCTCTCCATCTCCTTACTGAATCCTCGCTCCTCCTCTTCCCCTTCCTCCGACTTGACCTCCCTCCTTCTGTGGCATGGGTCACATTTTTAGGGTACAGTGTCTCTCCAGCTCTTACAGCAAGTGTCCCTTTCTATTGAATATCCTTTGGGGGATGGTACAGGATCAGTTCATTCTCTTTTCAGCATAGCTCCTTTGTGCCATGATGCTGGCCTGGTATGCATGAGTGGGTTGGTGTTTGTTCCTTTGGTGATGAAGTGGGTGACCTCTCAGTGGTGTCACTTCCGTCTGTTACCTTTCATAATTGCTATGAAACCTTGGCCTTGAGAAACGATTTGACAAAGGGATCACTATGTAACGTTACTGCCTGTGTATGTGGATGATATCCTGTTGTGTATAGGAGACATATTTGGGGCTCACTCTGGGTTTTTGATCAGTAGATACAGGTCAGAGCTGTTTCCACTTCCAAATACTACAAGGGGTTCCCAAAGTGGTTGAGTGCCGCAAAAAGCGGCATAGTTTCAGATATCGTGGGGTCGAGGTATGTCATGAAGTAAATGTTTATATGAACACTTTCATAAAGCAATTGTACGTTTAGAGTCACAGGTGGAGAGGATAGCTGAACTGACTTTCTCTAATCAGTACAATATCATTAGGGGGGTGGTTCTTACATGTTTCCTCTACTGTTCCTCAATGATTCTGGATTTCGTACTCCATTACCTTCCCACTCAGGTGCATTCTGCTTCCTTTTGGTTCATGGTTGGTTTAGAGCAGGGTTGCCCAGCTCCTGGCCTTGAGAGCCAGAATCCTCGCAGGCTTTCATGATATCCCGCCTAAAATATGCATGAGAAAATAGTGCATACATTCAGAATCATTGTATGCAAATTTATCTCATGAATACTAATGAGGGATATCCTGAAAACCTGTCAGGATTCCGGCCCTCGAGGGCTGTATTTGGGCAACCTTGGTTTAGAAGGAGTGCATGTCTGTGTCAACTGTGCACTTTCAGTCATGGCTGAGTTGTGCCCAGCTCTGACTGAGCATGTGGGGCTATTGTCTAAGTACAGCTCCATTGTTGTATGCACTTTTCAAGCATAGGCCAGATATTCCTGGTTTGGGGGATTAATCTCTCCTTTTGCCTTCCCTGCAGATCCTCGGATACCCCTCTCACCTTAGTTCCTCCGGGGGATGGTAAAGGTTGGAGTAGTCACGCCTTGGGATATGTTTGTGGATGGCTCCAATATGGCACTGGAGCAATTTAAGCAGTGATTCATACGGGCCCTTGAATGTCTTTACTTATTTCAAGCTCAGCAACAAACTAGGGAAAGTGTTCCCAGAATTTCCACAACAGCCAAATGTGTATGGACCCATGGGTTTGATGTTGGCCACAAGAGGCTAGGGTAGACTACTTTCCACGTTTAGCTCACTCGCGGTAGATCGGGATGAGTCTCCCACATTGAGAAGGGAGAAAGATCTTCTGTGATTAACAGATTGGTAGATAGTCGTGCAGATCAAATCCATTGCAATGAGTAACAGACATAATTTGCTTTTATTTAAAGTAATGATTATGATATGGCATTTGTAACGTGCCTATACACAAGTGTTTCAAGGCGCGACGAGGCAGGGAGGGGGGAACAAGGGGAGACAGACAACGATCCTACTAGGCCAGGTGTCATTCAGATTGCGCAAGTGCATGGGTAGAGGGGAAGGGAAAAGTGCAAGGGGGCAAGATGGGGCCTTCCAGCACAGATGAGTCTGGAGCCACATATAAGAGATTAACTCTTTACTTGGTTTCAGATTATTCAATTTACATGAAATAAGATCAGGTTACATGGGCACACAAGTAAGACACATACATTCACTAAGTACAGTCTCACTCCAAATGACACTCCTGGAGCGCAGTGCACACAACATTCTCACAGGGCTAAGTATCCAGGCATTCATAACATTCCACGCTACATGGCAACAAAAGGGAAGCTGCACTTACAAGTAACAACAATAACTTCAACACTCCAATCACACCCCTCCTAATTTGGCTAGATGGACATTGTGTGACAGTTTCAGATAGGTGTTCTGGTTGTTGGTCATAGGAGGTTGACATCATTCGATTAGCTTTGCAATCCCTCCAACAGAACTAATGGTTCAAAAAGTGACCAGGCAAAAAGGGAAGCTTTTGTATTAAACTCTTTTCTGAAATTCTGAGTGGAGGTTCTTCAAGTGGTTGACCTCACAGCAAAATGATGTCGTGAGGTTAACCCACTTCTGTAGCAACAAGAAACCTTCTGGCGATTATTGGCTCTTTACAAATCCCACTACAAATCAGACATTTCAGTCTCCTAAATATATTACTGATTGAAAGGGGCCTGGCATAGGCCTAAATAAAGCAGGACTGTGTTAATCAAGCGAGGGAGTTGTGAAAAACACTAAACACTTGTTGTGTTTCACTTGTTGTGCTAAACTGTAATTTAGCAGCATTGAGTGGAAAAATTAGCCGGGCATGGATAGGCAAAGAAGCAGCAAGTAACTGGAGTATACATATTAACTCTCCCAATTTGGGAAGGACACTTCCGATTTGTTTCATAAAAATGGTGTGATTGTTTGCTTTCTCCCTTCTAAAACATTTCTACCACAATTCAATCCAATACGAACATTCAATTCTCCTGATTTTAGTTACAAAATCTCTCTCTGAGAAAGTGTCAAACCATTTCCAGAAAGAAGGGCAAACCACCAGGGTGCAGGTTGTCCAAGCAGTTAATATTGACCCACATATGGGTGTTGTAGAGAGATTAAAGCTTAGAAAGAGAATTGACCAAGTAAAAAATAAACCTGTGTTCTGGGGATAGCAGTCAGAATATTAAATCGACACACGCATGGAAAAGAGAAGCAAAACAATAATTTTAAGTGTGATATAGACCCTGCACAAAGACAGAAAGAGTTGGCGTTCAGGGGACAGATTATCAAAGTTTTGCACCTGTAGCAAAAAAGCAGAGCAAACGTATTTAGCACCAATTTTCCTGTTTAGATAATACAGAATGGAGCAAACCGGTTTAGCTCCAATCAGTATTATTCAAATAAAATGTCACCAGGGAAATATTGAAGCAGGTTGTTTTATTAGCTACATTTGCTGCACAACATGAACAGTAAACACCTTTTTTTAATGAAACACATCTTGTACCCAAAACATTCCGATTCATGTTTGGCCTTCGTTTGTTAGATAATCTGGATTGTGACAAAACCGGTTTGCTCTATTTTGTATCATCAAAGCATTTGCTCACTTTTTGCACCGGTGCAAATTTTAGATAATATGGCCCTAGGAATCAAGTGGGACACCAGGTAAGTAAGTCAACAGCACCTCGGCAGGTAGCTCTATGATAAGTCACTTGGTGATAGTAGAGGAGATAACCGAGACAGTCGAAAAGACAGAGGAATTGGGAGTAGTAGTCGTTCTGGGATTAAGAACAACACTCAGGGTCAATTGAAGGAAAACCATGAAAGACTGTGCTTTGATGAGCCTGTAAGAACTGAAGCACCATGAATAAAGATCCAGATCCTGTCTACTGAAAGACACATTTAAGGAATAAAGTTGGCTTATGAAATTCTTTTACAGTTGTATGAGTTTAATTGAGATCACTCCACCACCGACGTCTTCGAAGAGGGCAGGTCATGCGGAATCTTTTCTGCTCTACATTTAGAAGCTTTTAGATGACGGGTCCTTATTTTAAGAGGGTCTGCGGTAAGAACCGTTGCGTCCGCCTGCCAGCTCGCTCTTCTCCTCTTTGCCCTGCTGCCTCCTTTCCTGCTCTACATCAGCTTCTCCACACACCCGATATATCGAAGGGGGGCTCCACGCAGAGCCCTGGCTTCTATTGCTATGCTAGCCATATATTTCTCCTCACTCCTCCTTGTTCGGGTTCCTGCCTATGTCGAAATTGCCAAAAAATACTCTAGTGGCACCTCAATCAAAATGGCAAGGCAGGTGGGGTGCTATTAACACTAATTTGCTACGTTAATGATGTCGTTCAAGGGAGTCAAGGGCGGGAAAGGCCCTGAGCCATTTTGACGGACATTTCTGTCCCTGAAGGTAGCCGTTATCCCACTTCATTGTAAGACTATTTTGGTTACTTGATTTTTATGTTAGAAGTGTGATTAATGCATTATGATTCTAATTCGTATATTTTGGGTGGGATAAGGTTACTCTTAAAAATGATAGGAACATTACGATGTGTGAATCTTTTCTTACATCTTTCGTTGACAAATAATATATAACAACATTTATTTCGTATGTGTTGGCAATGAGATTTTTTGCAATACATTTTCAGATTACACTTTAAAACTGAAGCTATGACTTTGTGTAGGCTTTTACTCCTTGACTGAGTCTTCCTCTGATAGTTTCTGAAAGTCTGAACAAGCCGATTTCCTGATGTCTTTATTTTTTGCATCCTTGCTAGAAATTAGATTTGATTTGTGATAAAATATCTGTAATATTCTTTGATTGAACATGCATAGTACATTTCACAGCTTTATGTAACCGACCCCTTAGTATGATGTGAAATGGTCAACCTTCATGTTCAATTGCAGAAGCTGATACCAGCAAATGTACATGAAACATATTTTTAAAAAGTGGTTTACCTTCTGACCAGTTTGTTTCATGTGATCACCCTTTGAAAAACGAAGTGGAACTGGTTCATATGCATGCTCTTCCTCAGGTGTTTTCCCAGCCTCCTTCAGGAAAGCTTCCGGGATCCTCTCATATGTGTTCTCGGTACAGCTTTTTGGCTGCATCTGATCGTAGGTCATGCCAGCGTATGTGGAGCCAGTTATCTGTTTGCGTGAGTTGTGATCCTGGAAGGCAGCTTTTGGCCAGGACATAGGGACCTGCTCATAGTCGTTAGTAATGTTGTTGCTACGGGCTGTGGAAACGCTCGAATAAGTGAACTCTTCATACAAGGCACCATGCTTACTATTTGATGGCGGATCTTGGGGAACCCCTTGGCCTGGTTTTTTGGATCCGTTGTTGACTGTGATCGAGGTGGCATATGATGAATATTCCCACTCTGACACTACTGTGTCTGGTGGGGTCTTTGCTTTTGAAATTAATTTGGGTGATAACTTAGGGGGCGTTGAAGGTGGTGTCTTCAAGGTTAACTTCTTCATTTCGGGACTCGGAGTCTTCTGGGCTTTCTGTACTTCAGGGCAGGGTAAAGAATAACTTCCTCGTGCTCCACTGGCAAAGGACTGGTTTCTTGCATGTTCAACATTAACCTCTGAATAGACAATAGCAGGGGTGGCTGACTTTCGTGGGTCGCACACATGAGTAGGCAATGGCTCCTTTATGGTAGTGTTGAAACTGTTTCCTTTCTTGACTTCAGAATACATCTGCCCAGTGGGCTTGTGGTGGATTTTCAGATCTTCCTGTGGTGGTGCATTTGAACCATTAGAAATCTCTTTGTATTTTTCTGAATCAGGAATCCTTTTACTTAGCTTGGCTCTGTTTAGCTGTGCGTAGACCATGCCCCCCACCTTCATCTGGTCACTTTCTGGTGCATCCTGTAGAAGAAAGGCCATCAACAGGCTGGATCTTTCGGGAAGCAATGGAGCATCTCCAGAACCCTAAAAAAGAATAAAGTTTATTTGCAAATGTATAAGACAAAACATGGTGTAGTATTTTTTCTAATAATTTGGGTGACGAGGCTGCATGCAGCTTATGTAGGCCAAACAGGTTATTGGTAACACAACCCTGAGGACACCACCTACTGCCAAAGTCCCCAATCTCCACAGCGCTCCACTCTGAATATTCTTAGTGGTGACCTCATAATAGTGAGATTCCAACACAAAGCATGAGACGTGACTTGGTTTTAGATACAACACAACACCACACCAACTGCCCTCCCTCTGGAAACATAATTCCCAACAATGAAGGAAAAACGAACAATGCACATTTCAGCAGGAGCACAAATTAAAGAAATAGCTTCAATATATTTCATACTATAGCTCTTCTTTCCCTCGCACACCTTTTCACCACTTCTTCTGTGCTTGCAGATCTCTAAGTACCGGTCACTGCTCCCTGACACCACTAATCTGCTTCTTCTGACTCCTCCTACTGCTCACACAACCTTCTAAGATCATCTCCCTGGGGTCTCCTCCCTCCCTCTGACTCCACTCTGCGGACACTCGCTTCAGGACTGGCATCACCTTCCCAGAGCCTTCTGAAGCCTTGCGTTCTACAGATATGTATTTCTGTTACATCTCCGTAGCAACCTGCTCCTCTGGCGCAGTCATACCTCAACGTCCTTAACATTGCAGAGGTCTAGCACCCAAGGTGGACTGAAGCTTGAGTTTGCCCTGCACACTGCTTGTGAGTCTATGCGCTGCAGCTGCTATCCTGGGAAGGTTTCTTCTGCTAATTGCAGGCTCCCTTTTATAAATCTATGTGCTCCCTCCACTTGGCCATTAGCATGGGAATGGTGTGAGCTTGTAGTTATGTAGATACCCTTCGTGCTTGAAGATATCGTCCAGCATTCTGATGGTGCCTCCTGTAGTTATCTCTTTAAGAAAATGTTGAGATATTTTGACAATTTGATTAGCTGTGTGTGCACAGCCGATCACGTTGCTCAGAACGTGCACTTTATTTAAAGGTACAATCGTGCGTTACACGCAGTCTCAGTACTACGCATCCCTGCCCCTTTTTCTAACGTGCACCCCTTTAGCACCCGCGATGAGCCGAAGCAGGTGCCAAAGTTTTTTTTAGTAAATGAGAAAATTCAAAAGTGTGCTTGTCAATCCACGACATCACTGTCTGCGCACTCTCATCAGTGTTGATACCCTTACAGTCATCAAAATTGAAACCGTACTTCACTTAACCCCAGTGGTGTTGTGGATTGGTGGGGTAAGTTTACCTTTTCTTTTTTCCTTATTCGTAAAACTCTTTATTTATGTATTTTTTTATTTTTTTATATTGTGCTAAAATCCTGCAGGCATCAGGGTGCCGAAACGCAACAAGAACCTAGAACTTGCTGTCATGGAGCATCTGATCAAGTAAGGAGAAGGCTAGAATTATTTAAATAGCAGAGCATTTAAGTGTTTCCGAAACACCAAATGACGTGTTTCTAAACGTAATTCAATGGGAACTGTGTTACATGCCTGAGCTGCAAGGACAGCAAAGAAACGCCCAAGGCCTCTCGATTTTTGTTTATCTGGACACAGACAACTGCCCTTGTCTACTGGAACGGAGATGCCTAGAAGGTGTACATGATGTCATTCGCTCTTTAAGGTAAGCACGAGCGTTCACATAGATACATCTGTGGGGCAGAGAGAGGGCCTTGAATCTTAGTCCTGCTGAGACTGGCAGCCAGTGGAGCTTTCTTCTAACCTTAGAGTTGTGTTCCCTTTTCAGGATATCGTATATAATACGAAAAGCCTCGTTTTGGAGCATTTGAAGTCTAGCTATGCAATTTTTACTTGCTCCCAAAAGGTGTGCATTGCAGTAGTCCAAGCATTGCATAAAAATAGCTCGGACCAAGACTTACAGATTTTTCTGGGACAAAAAGGGATTAGCATGTCTCAGCACTTTCAGGTGATATTGTGAGTTTCTGATAACATGAGCATCAGAGTTGAGGGGGCCCTGCACATAGACACCCAGTGTCTTGACTTTATCTGAGATTACTGTCGGATTCCCTTCCAAGTTCATGTGTGCATATTCAGTGGCCTAACTTTGCTCTTGCTTTTGTAGAGCCGAAGATCATGAGTTCAGTCTTGGTGGAGTTCAGACACATCCAGTTATTGGACATCCAATCTTTTTACCAGCCTTATAGTCCCCGCTTAATTCCATCAGAAGCTGATTGTCACCAGCATTGTTGGTAAAATAAATGCCCAAGGTGGTTAACAGATCACAAAGGGGCTTCATATATAGATTAAACAATGCTGGTGACAAACAAGCTCCCTGCGGAACTCTGTAGTGTATTTTCTCTACGAGAAGTGGCATTGCCCCAACATACACAGGATTTCCTATTGCTCAGGAAGGAGCCAATCCAGTTTGTGGCTTCTCTGGACACTCCCCGTTGGTGAGTAGAGCACCCAGAAGACGTTTGTGATCAAGCAGATCAAAGGCAGCCAATAGATCTGAAAGTACTAATAATCCTGATTTGCCCTCTTCCAAAAACTCAAAGCATGTGCGATTGAAGATCTAATAGAGCACTTTCTGTGCCATGATGGGTATGAAAAACAGATTGTGTCGAATAGAGAATATCAAAATGATCTAGATGTTGCTGTAAGTGATAAGTGGCTACTTTACGATCTTCAAAAGAAATTTGTTATAAGTCGTAAATTGTTTGAGTCTCTTGGGCTGAGGCTGGATTTTTTTGGCAAAGGCGTAATCACTACCTGTTTGATGACATCAGGGATGATGCCATGACTAAAGGTAGAATTTACAAAGCGTTCTAAAAAAGGCAAAAAAATACTAGGGTTACCTAGGATGAATTTGGAAGGAAGGACTTCACCTTGGCAGTTAGCTGTGCACATGGATTTAAGAAATAAGTGAATTTTATTATCAAATACTGAATTAAAAGCGAGAAAATGATCCGAGTCTGTTTTATTTCCCACGGTCTGAGTTTTTCGACAGGTATCATTATCCAGTACGCCGGAGATTCTGGCCCGAGCATACGTGAATTTATTAGTGAACTCCTGCTGTACCATATTGTAATCTTCCGTAGATGGCATAAAAGACTGAGATTGTAGCACTGGCCTCTCAAGGCTCTGGTAGATTTCGAATAGTTTCTTAGAACTATTCCCTGCCATCTCGATTTCTCTGTTATAAAACGTTCTTTTAGCCTTCAAAATTAGATTTTTGTAAGCTTTTAGTAGCATTTTCCAATTGGATTAGTTTCCATGAGTTTGATTATTCTCCTAGAGTTGTTCTGCTGTCCTTTTTTCTCTTTTTACGTTTTCCAGGACAGGGGTGTACCAAGACTGTTGACACGCTTTATCCCTGACCAACTTAGGTTTTAAAGGGGCGACTCTGTCCAAAAAGCAGTTCACCTGGGCATTATAGCCATTTGCTAATGTCTCAGGATGTCCGAGGTATTAGCCATAACATGTTTAAGGCACTGGTCTAATTCATGGAATATTAATCCTTTGTAAGTTCCTCCTAACTATTCTTTTTGGCAGATTGTGCACTTTCATGGGTTTACTAGCGAGCTGAATAAGGCATTCCACAAAATAGTGATCGGACCATGTACAGCCTCTAATGTTTGTAATATTCCTAGAGATATTTCTAGAGGCAACCCAGTCCAAGATGTTCCCACCTGAGTGCGTTGACTGGCATCCTCGGGATTACCCAACCAAGGCTTTAGATCGCCAAGGATGACAGTGGAACTATTTGGATTGTTGAGGGGAACTAAAAGGTGTAGCAAGTCCTCATTAAACCCTTGCATCTTCTCTGGTAGTCGGTAGATCAGGATAAAGTTGATACAACAATTCTCATTGGGCTGGAACTTAAGATGAGTGATTTCACAGCCTCTGCAAGTAATGGGGGACTCAAAGAAGTGCAAATTTGATCTGACCAGGAGGGTGAAGCCTCCTCCCATTGCCTTTTCCCAAATACTCTTTAACCTGGGGGAAGGGCCATGCCTATATTAGGGCCGCTAGAATCTTTAAGCCAGGTTTCAGTCATGCACATCAAATCTAAGTCATCTTCCAGAATGTAGTCATAGATGTTAATAGCATATTTATTTAAAGAGCAGGTATTTAATAGGGACATTTTAATGGTGGAAGGTTTCAAAGTAGACGGTGTAGGCGTAGCAGCCGTGCCACCTTCGGTTCTTCATGATTGGGAATACAGAACTGAAGCATATGCGTAATAGGTTGTAGAAGCTGATGGGCCCTAGGATTCTCAAGGCATTGATCTACTGGAGCTAGATCATAACAGGGCTCTGCTTGGGAGAAAGTTTGAAAATTCGATAACTGAATATTATCTACAATTTCCAGGAGTTCCAAAGATTGTGAGTAGTCTGAGCGGGCTATGCAGCGGGAAGCAGTCGCAGAGGCACAAAAGAGAGGTTTCAATGTTTCATCCTTATTCTGTGCTGGGTCTGTTCTTGTATTAGGAACACTTTGAGATCTGAGTGAGGCAGTATCGTAAAAATCAGTAATGTATTTTCAGTTAAACAATTTTCTCGTGCTGCAATTTCTGGGCAGCGAGTGCAGTGTAAGATCTGGGTAACCTCCTATACGGTACGTAATCACATAGTAGTCAATTACACTTATGGTCACGATAGGTCATATTTCTGATCATTATGCATTCTAACTTAGTCCCTGTTCTGTGAAGTAGTTTGGATTATATTTATTATGTAAATTAAGTTGCTTTATTTATTGTTCTCCTGCTGGTATATATCTTGATATTCCTGCTCATAGAGAGCACAAGGTGCAATACTTTTAAATAATTTTAAACTATCTTCTAGATTCGAGTTGTATCTAAGACACTACTGGGGTTGTACTTAAATTACGCTGTACGCCACATTTCATCTGTTTTTGTGCTCCTCGAGCCTCCTCTGATTGGGCTCCCATGTCAGCACCTCAGAACAACACATCCCTTCGGGATTGTAGTCCGGGCGCATTCTTGTATTGCAGTCAGGCGCATCAGCGCCGGCACGTCTGGGCCAAGCAAGTCTCTGCAAGTCTGCATGTGGACGCACCTTACATGCTGGTCCTTTGTGTCGGGCTGTACAGAAAGCCTGAGAGCCGGGGTTATGGAATTACATCACGCAATTGTAATTGGTTATTTATAAAGCGCTTAATACCCAGAGGTTTCTAAGCGCGGGCCCGGGGATCGAACCTGTGTTGCTCCGTGTTGTCTTGTTTCCAAGACGAGCGCGTTGCCCCTGAGCTATCCTCCCGAGACATAGAATTATAAAACAATGACTACAGTACTGGCTGCTCAACGTCTACGATGGGAGGCCATAGTATAGAGATTTCTGGATGAACGGTAAGTGGGTGCAGAGGGGACACATGTATCAAATGATGTCTGTGTCTTAGTAACGAGGGAGGTTGGGCTGCATACATTACTCCCAGTAAACACCTCTTTGATGTTAAGAGAAGATAGTTGCTGCTTATCACATACATAGATAGATGACATGCCAACACAAGTCGCTCTTGGAGGTGACAAAGCTGGATGTACGACTCACAATCAGGATATTAGTGGCCAGCAGGGTGGAAAATTGAAGAGCCCCAGCAGTGTACCCTTTGGGGATGAGGCAGTCGCAGGCTCGCTTGATGCCAATCTTCTAGACACTATGCTGGTGAAACTTACATTACTAAACACCAGGTCCCTTTCAAAACATTTGGTGGACATATATGACTACATTGTAGACAATCAGATAGACATTATGTGTTTAACCGAGACATGGCTACAGATTTCAAACAGGCCAAAGAACAAACAGGTAACCCCCCTGGGCCCCACCCCCCATGGGTGATATATTTTTGGGGAAACACCAGGCAGAGGGAACAGGGGACGGGATGGCCATCATCTGTAGAAAAGAACTGGGGATGTATGAAATCAAGACAGAATGTTATGGGTGTGAAATCTTACATACTAAAATCACGGCTAACAATAATAACAATGTGAATTTCATATTAATTTACTGACGACCTATGGAGCTGTCTTTGTTCAATGACCACATAGGACAAATGTTACTACCTGTACACAAACCCAATTGTGCCACTCTTTTAATCATTGGAAAGGAGACCCCAAGGACAAGCAAGCCATGGATTTACAGTGCATGTTAAAGAATATGGATATACACACTCATAATTCAGACCCCTGTCATATTAATGGGTCATACCCTTAATTGGCTTGCCACCAGGAATATAGATGTGGTAACCGTGAAACCCGTACCATGTATATTGTCAGACCATTCCTTGATCACATGTGTGGCACACGTACTGGCATCTTGCCAGCGAAGCCACCGGATCTCTAAGCTGGTTTGTAGCAGAAACTTTCAGAAGTTAAAGCTTCTTGAGATGGCTACATGTCTTGAAGAACTTATGAACTTAACAACTGGTCAGGATTCCCCTGACCATCTAGCGGAAAAATATAGAATGCAAGTGGCAGTGTTCCTGGACAGAACCATTCCTTTGAAAACAAAATGTTTTAGAGATTGTACCAACCATCAGAGTTGGTTCACTCCTGAACTGACACTGCTCAAACAAACTAAGAGATAGGCCAAATGCACCTGGTCCAAAGATAAAGTAGAGGAAAAACAAAGAGGTTTCGAAATTTATCGAGAAAGAGCACAAATTGATAATTATGGTGACTGAGATATTTTTATAATGAGCAAATAAGTCGGGCAGAAAACAAAACTAAGAAACTTTCAATTATTTAATGGGAAAAACCCTGTGCTCCTGAAAGACCATTCATGTCTGACAACGATGACTGTGCTAAAATCCAGAAAGCTTTCTCTGATAAAATCGCCTCAGCATGCAACAAAAACTGGAGATCTACAAACCCTGCCATAATTTGTGATCATGTGATGCACAATTACTCACTATCCCTAGATATAAGAGAGCTAGAGGGATTGGTCTTTCCTTTCCTGTGCTGGTTGCTCAGGCATGGAATGTACCACCTGTCCCATTGCGTAAGGAAGAAGGTATTTTTACCTCCAGGAAATGTTTAAAAAACTTCCTGTTCATATAGAACAGGCCAGGCTGCTCTTTTCCTTTGTCCTTTCAACTTTATATTCCTGTGTCTGTGTCAGCGCCTTAGTGTCCATGGCCGTTGGTGCTTTATAAATAAATATAACATAACAGTATTAAAGGAAATTACCCATTTGTACCCTGGGGACTGGTTTGACCCTCCTTGTTCGTGGCAGGAACCGTTGGACCGAGTCCCAGTCAAATTATAGTCAACCCATGCAAATGACACTAGTTATATAGTCAATGCTAAGCCAGTTCAAATTCTCTGAATCCTGCCTATCCCCTGCCATGTGTACCTCAATATCCTATTTCCCGACAGACTGAACAAGGTATTCTCCCTATAACAGAATCCCTTCTCCAAGAAGGTATTATTGTACCAACCCTCAGTCCCTGCAATACTCCTATTTTGCCCACAAGAAGCCAGGTAGAAAGGTTTATCATTTTATTCATGATTTACATGCAGTTAATGCAGCAGTGTTACCGGCTTTTCCAGTTGTACCAAATCCAGCTACCATTTTGTCATGTATTCCCTACTCAGCCAAGTACTTCACTGTTGTAGATTTGTGTTCTGCATTTTTCTCCATACCAAAAAATCCTGACAGCCAGTACCTGTTTGCATTTACCCAGAAATCCACTCAGTATATGTTCACTAGGCTTCCAATGGGTACATAGAAAGCCCTATTTTGTTTTCCCGAATTATAAAGCAAGATATTAATTTGGTTCAGTTTCAAGGAGGGTCAATGCTAGTGCACTACGTAGATGAATGGCTCCTAGCCTTCGCGTCCTTGGAAGCTTATGAGGAAGACTTACGTATACTATTGAAAGCGCTTAATGAAAAGGGTCACAAGGCATCTAAAGACAATTGTTTCCCCCCTGTCTGATACCTGGTCCATGAGATTTCTGCTGGGGAAAGACATTTGTCCAAGGATTGTATTGCAGCAATCCAGAACGTCTGTAATCCCCAGACTAAGAAGCAGATGAGGGGCTCTTCAGGATGGTAAGTTACAGTAGGCAGTGGGTCCCAGGATATGAATCCTTAGTTAAGCACTTCAGAACCTCATGTATGATCCGAGCCCCTGCCATGATCTCAGGAAACAGAAGATGCCTTTGTCACGATTAAGCAAACACTTGCAATGGCTCCAGCTTTGTTTGCCAGATTACAGTAAGCCCTTTGTGCTGTACAGCGATGAGTGCAACAGTTTGCTCAAGGTGTATTGACTCAGTTACGCAGTGATAAGCACCGGGCCATATCCTATCACACCATAGCTTTAGATCCAGTCATCACAGGATTCCCAGCTTGTCTGTGAGCCGTTGCTGCTGCTGCCTTGCTGATAGAAAAAAACACTCCCTTGTGCAGGGGCATCCTGTCAAGTTTGTGGTTTACCATGCTGTGTTGTAATTATTTCTTAAAGGGAAGATCCAGCATGTGTCAAATTCCCATCTCACCCGATATGAAAAGTTGCTATTTCCGCTGCCAATGTAACTTTGAATCGATGTGCAGTTTTGAATCCTGTCTCTTTGTTACCAACACCGGAGGATGGGGAGTCGCATGACTGTCAGGTTGTTGTGGAGACACTCTTGTCACATTGTGTTAATCTATCTGATGTACCTTTGATGAATCCTGACCTGAGTCTTTTCATTGACAGATCTTGTATCCATGTTCGAGAAATGGGGAATTGGTCTCTGGGTATTTGTATGTATCCCCCCCATGCTGTCCTAGAAGCATATTGATTACATTTGGCAAAATAAGCACAGATCGCCAAGCTCATGGCACTCACCTGTACCTGTACTCTGGACTGAAATAAATCAGCTACACTCTATAACGACTCCAGGTATGCCCACGGGGTGGTCTTTGACTTTGGTGTCCTTTGGAAGCAGCGTGGATATCTAACATCCCCGGGCACCCCAAAATTAAATGGAAAATATTTATCGGCTTTATTGAATGAATTGTTACTTGCTGTAGCTAGCGTAACATGTAAGAGGCATGATCCCACAGTAATTTACAGCCCTAGTAAATACTTGAGCAGATGGCGCAGCTTGCTCAGCAGCCTTAAATGGGCCCCTGGCTCCTAATGAATTTCTTGTTTGTGTTGCAGTTCCTCAGTCACCCATCACTTACCTTTCCAGTCCAGCAATCCTCCAAGATCAAGCCCAACAAACTGAAAAGGTGACCTGGAATCAACATCTATGTAAGCTGCTAGTATACTCCCTGTTGCGCTCCACAATTGGCCACCTTGTGGCACCTAAGGTTCTGCTCCCCTACTCGGTCCATGAAGCTCATGACTTGGCTCATTCGGGTACAAATGTTATGATCACTTTGAGTCACGATTGGATGGCTCCTGGTTTAGCCTCGATGGCTCAGAGTCACTCTGGAAATTGTGTCATATGTCTAACATACAATGCTGAGAGAGGGGTGCCTATGAAAATGTCTACACGTCCTGTACCGGAAAGTACATTTTTGCTTGTGCAGACACAGTTCATACAGCCCCCCGCCTGTATGAATTATGGCTACTGTTTGGTCCTTGTCAATGTATTTTCTGGGTCGACGGAGGGCTATCCATGTAGAAAAGCAGATGCTGTCATAGTAACTGAAAAATTAACAGACTTTATACCTCGGTTTGGATTGCCCCTCAGTATAGACAGTGACTGAGGTACCTTTTTTACCGGTCAGGTTATTAGAGAAGTGTGCAAAGCTTTAGGAATAACTCAACAGTTCCATTGCGCTTATCACCTGCGCTCTAGGGCGCATGTAGAACGCTGCACTGGGGACCTTTAAGTTAAGGCTGTCAAAAGTGTGTAAAGACACAGGGTTGAAATGACCTCAAGCCTTGCCCCTGGTTCTGTTTGCCATGTGCAACAATCCCCAGTCCCAGTATAAACACAACTGTTTGCTCATGAAATCTTCACTTGTCATCCCATGAGAATGGGAATTGCACACTCAGCAGTTCCCCACATTCGAAGTCTGCCATTAGAAGATGATACTCTGATCCAATACTATTGTATAATGATTACAACTGTTTGATCGCACCATGCTCAGGTCTGTGAAGCCTTGCATGAACTGGCTACTTAACCCTGTCAGCCTCTGCAGCCAGGACGTTGGGTCCTGGTAAATGTCCACCAATGATCTGCACTCCTGACAAGGTGGTGTGGCCCATTCCAGGTTCTTCTGACAAAATATTTAGCTGTGAAATATGTATGTATCCAGGCCTGGATCTATGCTACTCATTGGTGCAAAGTCGCCACGCCAGCCGATGACACCAGCTCTGCGATGACCGCTCTTCCTCGGCTTGGCTCCAGCTCAACTGTGGCCACCGACTCCACCACTAGTGATGCTGCTGATCATTTGCTGATGTCAGACTCTTCCTGTTTTGTTGGAACTGAATGACCAGTACAAGAAGGCGAGGGCGCAGCCCTTGATCAGCCAATATGCGCATGTGCTGAACCAGGATCTGCAGCTTCTGATTCTCTTCCACACAGTGAGGTCCCTGCGGAACTATTGCTAAGGCTCCTTCATCAGGCGGTTGAAGTTCCGGAAGAAACGACCCTGATTCAGACCTCGGTTCTAGTGTACCATCTTCAGTGTCTCTCCCCTCTGGAACTCACAAGGCAACCTCCAAAGGGTACGCTTTGCTATCCTGAGAAAGAGTTCCTGAGAATCAAAAGTTAGAACAAAGTGCCAGCTTGCCCAGTCACTCTCCCCTGGATCTGTCCCCTCAACGACGATGAATCTGCGTGAGGTGGCGGTGCACTGGCAGTGAATAGAAGACGCTACTGTTGATTCACCGATATCTGCAAGTTATGGCCCCTGCTGGTATCATGTGTTGGTCATTCTTTTTGTTACAATGACCCTTATTTGCATGTCGCTCTAATAATTGGCATACTTGTAGTTTGGATTATTAAGTGGAACTTTCAATCATAAACGGTGGATCCTGGATTTATTTGTTCAGTACCTGATTCCAAGTGGTACTTTTGAATGCTGATATGTACTTTGTTGCATCTTCACAGCGCCTATAAACTTTGCACTGGAAGTTTTGGTCTGGCAAACTTATTTTGTTTGTGTCCCGCACATCAACTGCCTTGATGAACTAAATTGACCTTTGTCTTCAAGCCACAAACATTTGTGCTGATGGTACAACTCGTTTCCTGGACGTGGACTTTTGAGGATTGCACCTAGTGTACACAACATCCGGATACAATTCAGTTTTTGTAGTGAATGTCAGAATATTGATATATTGTTGCTTCAGTGCAACCGTTGCTTCTAACACCATCTGTCATAAAAATGACTGTCCCTCTGCACATCCCATCACAGTGAAAACACTTACTTGCATCTCTCCTAGCAATATGGCTGCATTTTCAATCTCACAGATTGCTGGGTCGTGCTCATTTGCCACATGATTTATCCTCCAGGTTCCCTACCACACCCATCCCCTTCAGTGGGGGGGATGTCTGTTTGGATATCAAGTTGATTACCCAGATCCAAGGCACAGGACCCTCTAGGGATGCACACCCCCACTTGGGCTTTACCAGTCCTCCGAATTGTCCTCACCCCAGATCAAGTACACACTAAGCCAGCATCACTCCACCTATCCTCCCTAGCAATTGGTCTTATATGCTATACTAATCCTGGTTCTCTGTTCATGGGAAATAGCAAATGTCATTATTATCTGTCTTTGCCTTTGATCATAGTTTTTCATTCTCACAGTCCGGGTACACATGCCAGAACTTACTTCATCTGTGGGGTAATGCTTATTCCTAGCTACCTATTAATTGGGTAGGGAGTGGTTAGATCGTGTTTACTCTGCCCGCATCAAACCCCTACTTTTCCTGCTCTGCCCTGCCTCAGGAGAAGCACCACCTGGGAAAAACTGTGTTGCACAGGTGGGATATCTTATACCGGCTCTTGGGATTAAGATAAATAGAGAACCTCTGGCCCAGCTGTCACTGTTACTAAGGGATATTGCAAATGCTACTGCTTCCTCATTGGCTATATTAACCCGAGATAAACAGAAAAGAGAATCCAGGAATATCGGAAACTCCCATCCCCTGCACTTCTTGGAGCAGAAAATTCAGCCAATACAATTCCAAAGTAATTCAAATTATCTTGATGCTTCTCCTAAAGATGTATGTAAGTAGACTGGAGTGAAGGTCTAATAGGAGGGGACTGTGGAGAAAAGTTTGGAATGGAAAATTTGATGTACTCTCCTTACATATTACTGCATTATAATAGCAAGCAGACAATGCACTGTATTAGGAAAAGCAGCATTAATAGACAGAAGTCAACATACTGTAAGTGTTCTTGCCTGCCTCTGAGCGTGTGTGAATTTATGAGGAGCATATTCATATTCACTATAAATCACGCTGTGCTGTCCTCCCAGATAACACTAACATGTAAACATGCAGCTGGTATCACAGACTTGCAAAGTGTCGCTTTGTTCCCTGCTTGCACTGGTTCGCGGTTAAAAAGAATCAATGTCAAAGCTCTCTCCATCACCCTTACAGCATTACAGGGAGCAGAATTCTGGTAATCAAAAATCAGTTAATACCAGCCAACTCTGGGATCAAGCACCAACTCGCTCACAGAAACAAGGCACCATAAGAAAAATAAATATAGAGGAACTGCTTTTTCTATTCTTATTGCCAAAGTATGGAACTCGATTCCTAAAGAAATCTGGACCATCCGACATTTTTCGGAAACGGCTAAAAATCTAGTTATTCAGCACTCTGGTGTAGAGGATAATCCACTACTCCGAATACGGGATATACACATCAGGCTTCATCATGAGTTGGGTGGGATCCCAGCTGCTGCACTTGGGGATGGTCGTCCCATATGGGAGACAGCCTACAAAGGCTAGGGACATTACCCCGACTATCCTTCCTCGAGGGAAATTCCGTAACGCAGCCAAGCCAGAGCTCCAGGATTTGTAAGGGGTGATGTCCCTGGCCTTGGGTGGCTGTCTCCCATGTGGGTCGACCGTCCCCTAGTCCAGTGGCTCTTCCGGCAGGGTCCCCATTCTTCCCCATAGGGAAAGGCTGTAACGCAGCCCAACCCAAGCTCAAGGTTGGGCTTGGGGATGGTCGACCCACATGGGAGATGGGTGCTCCAGACCATCCTGGAGGTCTGGCTGGGATGCGCTACAGAATTTACCTCTGGGAAGGGATGGCAACCCTTGTGGATGGTCAACCCACAAGGGAGACTGGTGCCCAAGGCCATGTACATGATCCCCAACCATCCTGGTATTTTGGCTGGCCTGCATTACAGCTTCGCCCTTTGGGAAAGGTCTGGGACTCTGCTGGGGCTCCCTGGAAGCGCTGCTGGGCTTTGGGATGGTCAAACTACATGGGAGACAGCCGCCCAAGTCCAGGGACATCAACCACGACCATCCTGGAGTGCTGGCTGGGCTGCGTTACAGAATTTCCCTCGGTGGAGGGAAGGGGACCCTGCTGGTGCTCACTGGAGCTGCTGCTGTGTTTGTGGACGGTACACCCACATGGTAAACGGATGTCCAAGGCCGGGGACATCACCTCCATCTGTCCGGGAGTTCTGGCTGGGCTATGTTACAGCTTTTCCCCTTTCGGGGAAGTATTGGCACAGTGCCGGGACTCCCTGGTGGGGAAAAGCTCTAACACAGGCAAGCAAGAACTCCAGGGCGGTTGGAGGTGATGTCCCCGGCATTGGACATTTGTAATGCAACCCAGCCAGAGCTCCAGGGTGGTAGGGGGTCATATCCCTGGCCTTGGGCGGCTTACTCCCATGTGGGTTGAACGTCCGCAAGCCCAGCGTTGGTTCCAGGGAGGCCCAGGACATTCCCCTTCCTTTCCTGGAGGGAGAAGCTGTAACGCAGGCCAGTCAGAGCTCCAGTTTAGTCTGGGGTAATGTCCCTGGCCTTGGGCGGCTGTCTCCCATGTGGGTTGAACATCCCCAAGTGGAGCAGCAGTCCCGGGGAGCCCCGGCAGGATCCCTCTCCCTCCCCCGAGGGAGAAGCTGTAACGCAGCCCAATCCAGAGCTCCAGGCTGGGCTTGGGAATGGTCGACCCAAATGGGCGACGGGTGCCCAAGGCCTGGGAGATCACCCAGACCATCCATGAGCTCTGGCGGGATTGCGTTACACCTTCTTCCTCTGGGAAAGGACGAGGCTGCCTGAAACCGCCGCCGGACTTGTGGACGGTTAAACCACATGAGGGACAACCACCCAAGGCCAGGGACATCACCCCTGACCATACTGGAGCTCTGGCTAGGCAGCATTACAGAAGATTCCTCTGGGAAAGCTCAGGGACCCTGCCCGGACTCCCTGGAAGCACTGCTGGGCTTGGGGATGGTCAAACCACATGGGAGACAGCCACCCAAGGCCAGGGACATCAACCACGACCATCCTGAAGTGCTGGCTGGGCTGCGTTACAGAATTTGCCTCGGTGAAGGGAAGGGAACCCTGCCGGTTCTCCCTGGAGCTGCCACTGTGCTTGTGGACGGTACACCCACATGGTAAACGGATGTCCAAGGCCAGGGACATCAACTCCACCTGTCCGGGAGTTCTGGCTGGGCTGCGTTACAGCTTTTCCCATTCGGGGAGGTATTGGCACAGTGCCCGGACTCCCTGATGGGGAAAAGCTGTAACACAGGCCAGCAAGAACTCCAGGGCGGTTGGAGGTGATGTCCCCGGCCTTGTACATTTGTAACGCAACCCAGCCAGACCTCCAGGGTGATAGGGGGTCATATCCCTGGCCTTGGGCGGTCTACTCCCATGTGGGTTGAATGTCCGCAAGCCCAGCATTGGTTCCAGGGAGGCCCAGGACATTCTCCGTCCTTTCCCGGAGGGAGAAGCTGTGACGCAGGCCACCCAGAGCTCCAGGCTGGGCTTGGGAATGGTCTACCCACATGGGTAACGTGTGCCCGAGCCCTGGGAGATCATCCCAACCATCCTTGAGCTCTGGCTGGGTTGCATTACACCTTCTTCCTCTGGAAAAGGACAAGGCTCCCTGAAACGGCCACTGGACTTGTGGACGGTCAACCCACATGAGGGACAACCACCCAAGGCCAGGGACATCACCCCCGACCATCCTGGAGCTCTAGCTAGACAGCATTACAGAATTTCCCTCAGGGAAACGTCAGGGACCCTACTTGGCCTCCCTGGAACCGCTGCTGGCCTTGGGGATGGTCAAACAACATGGGAGACAGCTGGCCAAGGCCAGGGACATTACCTCTGACTATCCTGGAGCTCTAGCTGGCCTGCGTTGCAGCTTCTCCCTAGGGGAAAGGTTGGGGACCCTGCCGGTGCTCCCTGGGACTGCCGGAGAACTTGTGACTGGTCGACACTTTTTCTTTTCCACCCAGGTAGGTGCACCGACACATGTGAGGTACCGTTTTCTTTGGAACACCTGTGGGAACGCGGGATGGTAGGACATGTGTTGTTGACAGCGTGTTTCGGTGGGTGGGTGCCAAATTTCGAATTTTGACGGGGCTTGTGGGTAATAAAATGTGGGGCGATTCGCGCAAGTCAGACCTCTGGATTCCCACGGGTATCTTCTTTTCGGAAATGCATGATGTTTCCAGTTTTCCTTGGTGACTTCGACACCCTAGGCCCAAATCTGTAGGTTGTCTCCCCAAACCCTTTTGGGGGTTACCAGTGGTTTAGCGTTTTCCCTTTGCCCCCAGGTAGGTGCACCCACACATTTGAGGTACCGTTTTCGTCAGGACACCTGTGGAAAAGCGGGAAGGTTGGACATGTGGCATTAGCGGCGAATTCCGGTGGTTGGGCAGAGGGAAATGTCTGAAAATTGAGGGGGTTTTAGGCCAAATTTCGGATTTAGCCAGGGATTGTGGGTAATAAATTCTGGGGCGATTTGCGCAACTCAGACCTCTATGGATTCCCACAGGTGTCATCCTTTTGGAAATGTATGGGGTTACCTGTTTTCCTTGCTGGCTGGGACATCCCAGGCCCAAATCTGTAGGTTGTCCACAAGAGCAAAATTCCTCAAAATCTCCTTTGCCGAAAGACTTGGGGTTACCAGTGGTTTAGCCTTTTCCCTTTGCGCCCAGGTAGGTGCACCCACACATGTGAGGTACTGTTTTCATCGGGACACCTGTGGGAGCGCGGCAAGGTAGGACATGTGTTGGTGGCGTGTTTCGGTGGGTGGGCAGAGTGAAATGTCCAAATATTGTGTTATTTTTGCCAAATTTCAGACTTTGCCGGGGATTGTGGGAAATACATTCTGGGGCCAATCGTGCAAGTCAGACCTCTGTGGATTCCAACGGGTGTCCTCTTTTTGGAAATGCATGAGGTTCCCTATTTTGCTTGGTGGCTTCGACACCCTAGGCTCAAATCTGTAGGTTGGCTCCCCAAACCCTTTGGGGGTTACCAGTGGTTTAGCATTTTCCCTTTGTGCCCAGGTAGGTGCAGCCACACATGTGAGAAGCCGTTTTTGTTGGGACACCTGTGGGAATGCAGCAAGGTAGGACATGTGATGTTGGCTGTGTTTTTCGATGGGTTGGCAGAGGGAAATGTCTGTTTTTCCCCGAAATATGGGATATTGTGGGTAATAAATTCTGGGGTCATTTGCGCATATTCAGACCTCTGCGGATTCCCACGGGTGTCTTCTTTTTGGAAATGCATGGGGTTCCCCGTTTTCCCTGGTGGCTTGGACATCCTAGGGCCAAATCTGTAGGTTGTCCACATGATCAACATCCTGCAAAATCTGATCTCCCGAAAGACTTGGGGTTACCAGTGGTTTAGCCTGTTCCCTTTGCGCCCAGGTAGGTGCAGCCACAGATATGAGGTACTATTTTCATCTGGACACCTGTGGGAACGCAGGAAGGTAGGACATGTGGTGTTGGCGGCGTGTTTCGGTGGGTGGGCAGAGTGAAATGTCCAAATATTTTGTTATTTTCGCCAAATTTCTGACTTTGCTGGGGATTGTGGGAAATACATTCTGAAGCCATTCGTGCAAGTCATACCTCTGTGTATACCAATGGGTGTCCTCTTTTCAGAAATGCATGGAATTCCCTGTTTTCCTTGGTGACTGTGACACCCCATGCCCAAATCTGTAGGTTGTCCACAAGAGCAAAATTCCTCAAAATCTCCTCTGCCGAAAGACTTGGGGTTACCAGTGGTTTAGCCTTTTCCCCTTGCGCCCAGGTAGGTCCACCCACACATGTGAGGTACTGTTTTCATCGGGACACCTGTGGGAATGCGGGAAAGTAGGACATGTGTTGTTGGTGGCGTGTTTCAGTCGGTGGGCAGAGTGAAATGTCCGAAAATTGTGTTTCTTTTGCCAAATTTTGGACTTTGCCGGGCATTGTGGGTAATAAATTCTGGGGCGAATCGCGCATATCAGATCTCTGTGGATTCCCACGGGTGTCTTCTTTTCCGAAATGCATGGTGTTTCCTGTTTTCCTTGGTGGCTGCGACACCCCAGGCCCAAATCTGTAGGTTGTCCACAAGAGCAAAATTCCTCAACATCCGCTTTGCCGAAAGATTTGGGGTTACCAGTGGTTTAGCCTTTTCCCTTTGCGCCCATGTTGGTGCACCCACACATGTGAGGTACCGTTTTCATTGGGACACCTGTGGGAACGCAGGAAGGTACGACATATGTTGTGTTTGCATGGTTTCCATAACGTTTTGACACATTTGCTGCAGCACTTTGTCACACAACCCTTTCCTTTCGCTACTTTAGGCACTATACAATTTTGTACCCTGCACAAGTCACCTACCCTTCAAAAGGTCTTCCTGTGCGCTTTCAAAAAAAATGTGCGTGCCCTTTCTCACATTTGTTTTCTTTACTTACACATGCTAAGTACTTCTGTTTAGGCCGTACGCATAAAGAAACCTGTGTACCATTGCTCCATTTTTGGCTTGTGGTATTGCTTGTTTTGTGAAACATTACAAAAAATTTGTGAGTTCCTAACTGTAAGAGTCAGGGAATGTAGCGGAGCATTGCTTTTCTCAAAATTCACAGAAGCCATTGCCTTACTAGGCCAACCATATCCACCACATACCTTTTTTTTGTCATTTTCCCTCTTTTTCCCCAAACTATGGAATTTTTCCCTACATAGTTGTTGCCTGACCAGCCCAAATCACCCCTTCCTAAACTTGGAATTTAATTTTGTCTACTTTTCAGAAATGTATGCCTTTCTGTACTCCCATTCATCTTTCCTACCCTTCTCTTCCATTCCGTCCACGCATGTCCTATTGGAAAAAAGGGCCAAAATCGCCTACCTCTCACAAAACGGCTGGTAACGGTATCAAAATGTTTTTTTGGTTTACATTCAACCTGTTCTTGAAAGCCTGGTAAATGGGAAATTCAGAACAGCAAATCATTTGTCCCTAGCTATTACAAGGAAAAAACCACAGGCTTCTTTGTACATCAATGTATTGGCATTTTCTGAAAAAACCCCAAATGTTCTCCCTTTCTGGTGATTTTCTCTCACATCCTGCAGCAAACTAGGATTCCCTGGTGGCGTTACGACCGCCTACATGTGGGAAAAAAGGGGCCAAATTTGGCTGAGATATCTCATGTAACAAAAAAGTTACAAGGGATTTAATGGAGACATACCGAAATCACCAAAAAAGGACTTGACACTGGGGGGATTGGGGTGGGACCTTTGGCAGTTAAGTGGTTAACCAGCCAGTGCGCATTTTCCTTTTCAGCAGCACGAGAGTTCCTGGCAACCGCAGCAATACGCGGTACAAATCAACATACCATAGCATCAACCCTTGTGTATCTGTGACACTGCAAATAAGCATTCAGACATATGTAAATAAATTGCAGTGCAGGTTCATTAACATTAAACACGATTTATCATAGATGTGCAGTGATTCATGAAAAAGCGTGAGCACGCGTATATGGTTCTTGTTCTGGAACTTTCGCCCTATTCACACAAGTCAATGTCCTCCATCTCTGCACGCATGCGTGCGCCACACTGCTCTAAGTGAGGAGCGTGCTAGTGATGACCCAGGGCCCTCCTGATTTCCCCCTCTCATGGAATTTGTCTTTGTGCAAAAGCATTTTGGAGACACCCATCTGGTTATCGAGTCTACATGATCATTTGTTTCTAATGTATTTGCCGCTGCTATCTTTTGAGTTTTCACTTTGGCTAATGGAACAATTGTCAGACATCAGACTGCATCAAACAGCTTTTAAACACATGGATTATGGGGCACTCCCTTTTACTAACCCATTTAGCTTCACTCATTTCCGGATAAGAATCAATAGCGACCTTCCTCGAAACTTCATGTTTACATAATGTAGGCTAGAGATCCAGACAGATACTATTGCATTTACTCTCTATCATTGATCCAAGTATATAGTTCCTAGTTCCAAGATGCAAACCGGCTGCCATTAATATGACATTACAGAAAAATCCATACGGATTCTTATCACAAAATACTGCAACTAATACTTGAAATAAGAATGGACGTGTGATGCGTGTGTGTGCTTATTCTACACAAAACTTTTAGGATGAACTGCTCTGACAGAGTGCCCTCTGGTGAGGGCAGCATAGCCCAAGATTTTGGGGGTTTTATCAAATAAAATGATGCAGGTAATCCTGATTCTGAAAGGGAGGTCTGTTAATCGGACCCCCGTTCATAAAGCTCCATGCCAAAAGCACAATGCATTCATGAGCGTTTGCTTCGCCAGTCTCCTGTCATATATAGCACCTGCTCTTCATTGGCAGCACGGCAGGTTCAAAGGTCACATGTGCATTCCTGGCAGCTTTTGGAATGGAAAGTTCTAACAGGAAGAGGGGGCGTTCTAATCTTCTGCACATCTGATCCTAGTCAACATGGTGGCATGTTAACCTGTAAACATAGACCATTGTTGTGGCATGATGGCTACTAAGATCATGCAATTATACAGCCCCAGCATTTGGATACCATACTGCCAGCTTGGTGACAAGAGCCTTAGCCATGACAACGCTTATGCGTATTAGCTACCTGGCCTGGCTGTCTCTAAACAGTTTTGGGGGACAAAGGGTAGGTAGCTGCCTCTTTGATCTCTCTAAGAAAGGCCAACCCCTTCTTCCCATGTAATAGGAATCCTCCCTGGGAGGTTCCCTAGGAACTGGTGCTGCAAAGCCAGCCCTAACATAACCAAGCCACTCTCACACCAGGGTGCTGATCTATAAAGTCAACTGACATTGGGAGGTGATGGAGTTAGAGAAGCACAGAGGAGAGGGGTTCCATCATCTTGGTGTCTGAAACGGCTCGCTACAACTTCCTGACCGCTTTCACGTCCTGCAGACAAAGCACTCTGGGTATGCCACAAATAAAAGGACAGTTGTTACAGCAGCAGGGCTTGGACCCCTGACAAAAGGCTGCCTTTGGGCAAATCCACAGTATCGGTTTAGGTTTATGACGGCAGGGATTTCTATCCTTAGTTGTTCATCTTTGGACTCTTAAGACTTACAATAAGAAATAATCTGGAACTTTGTCAGGGATGCTGTCTAATCCTAAATCCTCTTCTGTAGAGGTGAACAAGGAAAACCGGGAACCCCAAGGCAGAGGAAAGTGCAGCTCCCTAACCATTGCAGGGGACAGCTGCAGGTGACACTTCTGTCAGCGAAGCCCTCTCTGCTGCCTCTGCCCTGGAGCCAAGAGCCTGTTCTCTGCAGGCGAAGGAACCCCTGCTGGTGTCAGACAAACTTCCTGGAGTAGATGTGCAGAAGTAAGGACTCGCCTTGTCCCTAAAAACCATGAATTGGGCCTTGCAGCAAACCGGAAGTTTAGAAGCAGCTGGAACCCTGTTTTAGTGCCTCAATTCACTTTGAGCCGATACAGAACCCACAGTGCTGCTTTTGGCACTGAGGGGCTAATTTTGAGCTCCGCGCACTGCAAAAGAAAGTCATAAAAGCCTTGGTAGGGTTTTTACGTCTTTCATTTGTGGTACGCCCCATTTTCATTCATTTATATGTCCCAGAGGAGGGGCATATAAATATAGAAATTTGCATTTCTGCCACATGCCTTTCTCTCCGCTATACAAATGCTTCAGTATTTGTGCTGTCATGGTTTTTCATGCCGGTGCAAATGCTGGGGATCCCTATGGGGTCCGCCGGCACTGTGCTATGTGTACATGGCAGGTGGTGTTTACTTCATTTGCATGGCAGAGTGCAGAGCAAAAGGAGGCTTACAAGCGTATACGCCGCCTTTTGCCTTCCACTTATGCACTCTGCTATGCAAATGACCAAAATTCCTAGGCGGGGACGTGTGCCCACCAAATTGCAAGTGTACAGGTCACTGCCGCTGAATTGCGCCGAGACGCGAATAAGAGCCCCTCAATGTTCTTCGAACCGCTTCAGGCCATCTAGACGTAGTTCAATCCATTGCAGTTCACTGTATGAACCAATCCGATTGCTGGATTGACTCTGTGGAAACAACTGACTCGAGCGCTGAGCCAACCTTCTGGAAACCTCAGAATGACCATTTTGAACACTGACTCAACTCAGCAGAAGCATTGTTTGCTGCCAAACCAATTGCTGAACCCTAATGTTGAAAGGTGGTGGCTCGCCTGTCTGGAAAGCCGACTCAGTCCAACAGGAGCCTGCGCCTTGAATCCACTCGATGCGGACTCGCATTTGAACGCGCGCAACTCCATCGTCTTGACACCAGCTTGATTGTTTCAAATTGCCTAGTATACCTACTCAACACTGTTGAGCCCCACAGATGAGACACAAAAGGTATTTGAAAGGGCTCTGCCCCCCACCACCCCCGGTCCACGTGTAATGACCATAGTGATTTGCGGTGCGGTCAAACCCAGAATCACCTCCATATTCTTGAACAGTGACATTGCTGCTGAAATCTCAGCCTGACCACACCTGCTTATCAACCCAGAATGCCATTTTTTTAATCAAATGTATGCAGTCTCTGTATTCCTCTTACATAGGGTAGGCAAGCGTCCTCTATTTTGCTTGAATAGCCCAATTTAATGGCCCGTGTCCCACACACATCGTGTCTGGGATGGGGGCAAATCTTGACTTTGCTCCACCATAGAAAGATCAGCTGTTAAGTCTTCTCAGAGCAGACATCACAATTATTAATGCCATAGTTCGAAGCAGAGGGGAGTACGGTGGCTCTGCTGACGCCCTGCATTACAGTAGGAGCAATTAGAGCTGCCCGGGGAAGGACTGTACCTTAAGGTGCGTGAATGCTGGATGATAATATGTGGAAAGGGAACACAGGGCTGCATGCAGGGGGGATAAATTACCCAAGCATATGACCTATATTGCTCCCCACTTTATTTCACTCTGAATACATGAGTAAACCCCGAATGAGATGTGTCTTTGCACAGATACCTTTGTAGGCTGTAAAAATGTCTTCACTCGATTGTGGTTAATTGAAACTTAAACCCTCCTGTAAACTCCCAGTTAGGATGAGGAAAAGGAAAGAACCCTGTTCTTTTTGTTTGACACTGTATACACATTTGTACATTGGCAGGTTAGTTTCTAGTGTGATCTGTACTTTCCAAGGCCCAGCTATCGAATTAATTATTATTTATGGTCGTGAAAACCACACCTAATACTTATATGAACTAAAGATAAGTGGTCAAGTACTTGGATTACAGAAATAGCCCAAACCCCCATTCCATCACATTCCATCACGTGAATCATTTAATCTTCCTGTGTATTATCTGACAAAATTGTGACCCCCCTTAAAAGTGATTCAGTTTGCAGTTACTGCTATTTTAAAAAATCCTGTAATTCGCCATTCAAGGGACTTCTGAGGCCGAGGGCGAGGGCCAGGTGGATGGTGTTGCAACCAGCCTTGCCCCGGTACTCCCATATGAAGGCCTTGCCCCCGTACCTGAAATAAGCAATCAGACACAGACCTTCATGTCACAGGCTCCCGGCGCGCACTACTCGTGTCTTGGTGCTACCCGCTTTATGTATACAGTGCACGAAGGCAGAACGTTGCTGTCGGACCACGTGACTTCATCACAGATGGGACCGCAAGGACTGTGGTGAATCGGGCGAATTCAGGAGCAATGGACATTACCATGTGTAATAAAGCATTGCCTCCTTTCCACCCTCTCACCACAGTCTTTGCATAGTCAAATTGTTCACAGTAGTATCAAAAGGTTATTTTGTCCCAAAACAAAATATATCCCCAGAGGACCGAATACGAAATGTATTCATGTCCAAAAAAGATGGACAAATTACTCAATGCCTGGTAAAGGAACATTTGCCATGACGTATGGCTCCACGATAGTTGATTTAATTGAACTGCTAATGGTTGTCGTGTATGGTTTCCTCCATCTTGCCTTTGTTTCAAAGGACAGCAAAACGATGTGTGCCTCCCTAAAGGCAGCTGTTCGCTGAATGTTTATCTTCTGGGCCCTTGTCACATCCAGAGTAAAGTACGATTCCTCCTCCGGCATTGTTGATTCCAGTAAAATGCCAGTGAGAACTTAACTGGACCTTTGTGGTGAACTGCGTGTCCAAACTTGGTACCACTTTGCCAGGGAAGAACTTATCACGTGGTTCTCACACCACAAAGTCCCCAAGCTCGCCCACTCTTCTGGCTGAGGTCATTGACAGCACAAATGCCACCGTGCAGGTAAGAAACGTCAAGTCCACCGCTTGGCCAAACCTGCAACTGACATAACATCAATGGTAAATCCCATTGCAGAAATGGAGAATGCTTTTGCGGTTTTTCTAGCCATCATCAACCTGTATCTCAGACAGGTGCTGAGGGGTACCGAAACTCCCTGATCGCCACCAATTGTGAAATCAGGGTGGCTGGTGCGAGGTCCAACTTGAATCCCTCATTCATAAATCCACAATCAGCCAAAGGATAGCCAAAAAAGGTTCCAAGTTCTTGGCAGAGCATCATGAGGAAAACTATGCCCAATGGGGAGCATAACATAATGTAGCCGATCTTTGCGATCTTTGGACCACTTCAGCTGCAAACCCAGACATCCGTAGATCTTGGAGCTCAATTTACCGTTCAAAATATGTTGCTTCTTTAGGGTAAACAATGTGTTTATTGCTTGTAACGGACCACCGCCACCCAGCCGCCCACACAACATCAACGGATAAAGAACGTGAAACCCTGGGTGGAAGTCACTACCCAGGGTTCCATTACAACAGTATCCATTGATGGGGCCGGCTGAATTATCAGAGGTGAATACAATAGTATGATGATAGGGGGTTTCACCGCCAAGTAATGCAAGAGAGTGAGCCAAGGCATCCTCGTCCAAAATGGGGATACAAACAACACTAAGGCCCCCTTTAGCTGAATCTTCCTGAGGGCTCTTTCAGTGGAAAGGGGGGAAAAGCGAACAACAGTCCAGCTGACGACCAGGGCCCTAGAAAGAGGGATCCAAACTATGTCAACAGAGTGCTTTCCTCCATAGCAAACAATATCTGAAAGGCTTGTGGATTGAGCTGAAAACGCACTAAGTAGGGGAAGCTGGGACTTAGATGATCCGTCATGGTGTATTCTTTCTTAGGCAGATACACTGAGTTCAGAGAGTGCAGGTGCTTTCCTGCCAATTCGCCAATGTCCATCAGCGTCTTGTCCGAGGGTCAAGAATGGGTTCCCCCCATCTGTTCAGCTATACTCTAGTACCCTGATTGTCTAGCCAAATCAGAAGCTGCTTCCCCTGATCCAAGGACTGAATGACCTCATGGCATATTTCACTGTCTGAAGCTCCCTTCAGCTGGAAAACTGTTCCTCTTCACATGCCTCTATCACTGCTATGTAGTCCCGCCTTGCAGGCTGGCCCCAGCTCAGTTGGCTGGTATCCGTTGTAATCACCATTGGAGTTGGCATCTCTAACTCCCTCAGAGATTCTGATTGGCCAACTACCACTGCATCTTCTTGGGTATTATCTGCTCATAGTTCCCCCATCAATGGGGACCAGAATGTACTAGGGTGGGTGAGAAGGGGATGCATGTGCAACTTGGCTTCTTGGATATGCATTCTCCAAATCCACCAAGGTAGCCAGTCGTTGGGCTGAATCAGAGTCACCAGAAGGTTCAGGGCTTCCATCTTGAGTTGTCTGTGGTGGAGGGCCTTTAACATCTGTTCTTACATACTGCCTGACAATTTTATAGCCCAAATCTGCAGGGACCCGCCGGCACCAGACTGAGCCAGTAGCCATGACAACCCTAGAAATCCTTGTGCCACGTGGGTCTTCTCGGGCTGACGCAGGAGGATGTCCGCAACAGCACCACAGTCCGCCCTATCACTACCTGCCCCTCGCCCTCTCTGTCTGCAACTGCAGGACTCATGGTTGGGGGTTTACGGTGCCTGTGTGGGAAGACCCGCAACCACCGGGCTAAGGCGGCAGCGGGAGAGCCATAAGAGTGCCTTAAGTACTGCTGCAGCAGAATCAGGATGTCTTGTGGCCTGTGTTGTTGCTGCCATAATCGAGGCGCGCGTCCGGTAAGATGGAACAAAAAAAAACAGGAAGAGGGAAGGGGCGTATGGATTTAAATACAGAGGAAAAAACGAAAGGACTATAGTAAGCTATGGTAGGGCTGTGCAGGGAGGCAGAGCCCCTTCACTATTTAACAACTGTGTTGAGAGGCAGGGTAGGAGTTAGTAGTTGTGTGGAAGCAGGGATCCATTCCCGTAATAAGTACATAAATACGTGACCTTAAGTACCAGGAAACCAATGCAGGTGGGGGTTTCTTTTACAGAAGGGACTGGGAACCTCATTTATGAAATTCAGCTCTGAATACCCCATTTCTATGATATTATGCCCCGTATGTTCTTTGTTTTTCTTTCCTCAGCAGACCTTTATAAGGACCTCCATTTTCCCTTTTGGCTGAAGGCAATGATGACCATGTGACTCATGCTTGGTGACACTGGATAGCTATGCTCCTTCCCCTCTGGGGCTACTGGAGCAAGGATGTGGGCTCATATCCAACGAATCCAACGTCCGAACCAATGTAGACAACGGACTGCTGTATGACACTGCAAGCTGTCAGGGGGACAGCGGACGGACTCCCCTCGGCTGATTCGCCCGACCCGGAAGGACTTTCTCAGAATACACCCGCTTGAAGGCTACGCCATACTAGGAAAGCATCATATTTGTCCATGAACAGACGAAACCAACACCTGGGTTTATGAATGTTTACTGTTTTCGCCAAAGTGGGTTGAATATGCTGCAAGCCCTAGGACGAAGGTTCTCGAATGTTCTGTGGTCACGAGACCAAAAGGGTGTATGGATACCAGGCTTGACAGGAGGGTTGGGTAAGTTTGGTGGCATCTCCGGGGGTTGCTACACTGTTTTCCTTTAGCTGAAAACCAATGAATAAATCGCTTCTGTTTACAATCATTAGAATAAAACGAGTTTGGCTGATTTCTTCCATAAACGTATTTGTCTCTTGACTTACACATGTAACATTCTTGTAATGTCACTTCACATGATGCTGTCATGTGTCACTCCCTGAAATATTATATTCTGAATGTCACTTCTGGTAATGTCAATGCCTATGCAAAGTGCGGGTTCTGCGCTTCTTTTGCCGCATATGGCCTTGGAAACCTCAGGCTGTGCCATGCATGAATGACAGTTAGGGGCCGAGCCAGGCTCAAAACCTTGGGGGATGGAGGACAGTTTTGAAAGCTGGTTGTGAGTGGGGCCATTAATCTATTGGGCTGTTGTCCCCTCGCCCCCCACCTCTGGGCCCAGGAGGCTGAACAGCTATTTTGCCTTCCTTTGGCCCACTAGGTGCATCTTTCATCCAAATTCGGAGAGTATGCAATGCTAATCATTGGAGGTCTAGGCCGTCTAAAAGCTGAGCCCAGCAGGTAAGCCTTTGGCTCTATCAGAGCCAGTTCACAGGGGGTACATTGATGTCACCTGGACAGGCTTTTGCCATCTGTTTCTACGTTTGCTGCTGCTGCTGCCACGTAATGATTGCTTAAATGTAATTCTGCTCTCCCAAGTGAGAAATGTGACCGGCTCTTGCCGCTGCAACCCTTTGCCATGGGAGCCCTGGGCAGGGCCTCACAGCAGAGCGCTGCCTTCTGTTTCAAAGTGGGAGGGCTTGAGCCCTACCAAGCCATGGGCTGGTTCAACCAGATTAACAGTCTTAGGCTTTTGTTATTTTCTTGTGTTGTAATTGTGTTAACATGCCTTTTGCCATCATAAAAGTAGAGGGAACCAAGGGTGCAAAAGCAGCCGTACAGAACAGTGTGCACCACAACCTGCTTGCGATGCGCCTCTGCATCCTGCAAAGCCATTTTGTGAAGTTGGCTATCCTACTCTTCCATGGGTGGATCTTCTGTGGTTTTGTGAAGTTGGCTATCGTGCTCTTCCATGGGTGGATCTTCTGTGATTTTGTGACGTTGGCTATCATGCTCTTCCATGGGTGGATCTTCTGTGATTTTGTGAAGTTGGATATCGTGCTCTTCCAGGGGTGGATCTTCTGTGGTTTTGTGAAATTGGCTATCGTGCTCTTCCATGGGTGGATCTTCTGTGGTTTTGTGAAGTTGGCTATCCTACTCTTCCAGGGGTGGATCTTCTGTGATTTTGTGAAGTTGGCTATCGCGCTCTTAAAGGGGTGGATCTTCTGTGGTTTTGTGAAGTTGGCTATCGTGCTCTTCCAGGGGTGGATCTTCTGTGATTTTGTGAAGTTGGCTATCGTGCTCTTCCAGGGGTGGATCTTCTGTGGCTTTGTGAAGTTGGCTATCGTGCTCTTCCATGGGTGGATCTTCTGTGGTTTTGTGATGTTGGCTATCCTACTCTTCCAGGGGTGGATCTTCTGTGATTTTGTGAAGTTGGCTATCGCGCTCTTAAAGGGGTGGATCTTCTGTGGTTTTAATCAGTTGTGTGCATTGATAGTTTCATTGAAGTTCATATTTGTGTAGTACATTGACTGGACATGTTTTTATGTTGGATGCATTACACTATGCTGTTTGGATTGCTCCTGTTATCAAGTCATACCCCTCCCGAGAGTACATCCGGCCTTTTGGCCTTGCTATCAAAAGAGGTGAAGTAGACATACCTGTTGGGCTGTGCCATTTCACCTTTATGATTGGGATCACTGTTGGTGTAGTGGTGGTGTGGGGCTGAGAAGGCAGTTTACCCACGACTCATTCCTACACTTGACTTGTACCACGCACTGTTACCATTAGCATGGTCTCCAGGCGTTACACGGCTTGATAAGAAAGTGGGCGCAGTGAGTTAGTGAGAGTAGAGGGATAGGATAGAGGTTGCGCTCTTCGGTTGATGCTTGTGTGTGTCGGCTTTCTAAGTGACTTTTGATTGTTGTAGCCGGATGGGTAAGACCCAGTGTCTGGGATTTTTTGTTTTGTTATGTTGGATGCGTGTTTTGTGTGTTCTGCGTGTAGTTTGGCTGGCCCTTAGGGCATGTGTGGTACTTGGGAGGTATGCCATAGAGGAGCAGGGGTAGTCAGTACCTTGGCTACCCTCAAAGTCCCTCTAAGTGCAATACATTGGGTACGGAAACCAATTAATTCACTTGTGACCCCTTATGCTTTATCATGGCCTGCTCCACTTGCCCATTTTTTGTTTTAGCCCTTCTGACATTTTTTTCCAAAATGTTGATGCCATTCTCAACATTGACATGCCAATGTCCAGCTTCATAAAAACCATTCTCATGATGGCCCCAGGAATTGGTGATTCCAGCCTCATCTAAGTCATGCCAATGTTGGCCCAGTTAAGCACAATGACAATCTGATATCTACTTTGCTCTCAAAGCGTTCTCATGTTAAGTGGCATTGTCCCCAGAACTGCCCATGCCACTAAACATCGCCCCTTCATATCACACTTCCCTCATGATGGCCCCATCGCGCACACTCTCACACTGACCTGCCATTGCCACCAGAACTGCCAATTCCACTTCACATTGCCCCCTGATTTGCATGAAGCCACACGCATTGAGCACTTGGGTACAACCCTTGCTCGGAGCCCCCTTGCCCATTATGGAGGAGCCATTACTCAGTGTGGCGCTGGTGGGAAGTCTCACTCCCAGTGTAACCCTAAGCATGAGAAAGGTACCTTAGGAAGATTAGAAAGCAGGCAGGTTCTGAGTCCAACCTGCAGGCGGCAGAGCATATAGAAAGTGAGGGCCCATTCTGTGAGCATCTCGCAGAGACACCCAGAAGCAGGGGAGTCCCTTTGTCCACATCTGTATTGTCTGGCACTGCAAGCAGGGCAGCCTGTGTTCTAGGTCACACTATTACACTGGATTGCCACACATTCAGCCCATCATCTAGACATGCTATCCAGCAGATGCTGAGGAGCAAACAGTGTTCACAGGGGCCCATGCCCACGGGAATCTGGATGTCCTCTTACGCAACCAGTCACAATGCCACCAGAGCGAGGCGACTACGTGCCCTAGTAATCGCTCAAAGAAACTTAAAGCGGAGGGAAATTAGGTCGAAAGAACAGGCTACAATACCTGCGCGCTGGGGGTACCCTCCTCTGGAAACGAATGCACGCCTGGCTCTTGAAACGTTTTCCCGGGCTTTGGAAGCGAGGCTGGAGCTCTCGGAATCTGGCAAGGGCCATTTGGTTTATTTTGGTTGAGCGAATTCAGTGAAATCTGGTCATATTCGCCTCTGTCAGTGTACTGTCAAAATAAAGCAAAGAGAGTTAAGAGTGGGCACTGCTTGCACTGGCAGTGTGAGGAGAGTAGAACCAAAGGTGGCTGGCATGGTAATGCTATTTTAAGGTACACGGTGGATGAGACACTGCAGGGAAACACAAGCGGGGGGAGATGTCGGAGCACGACACATATTACCCTGTAGGACATATAGTATGAAGTGGCTTCACATAAAGACTAAGCCTGAGAATTGTATAGCGATGCAGGGCCAAATTAACCCATAGGGTTGGCAGAATTCTGCGGTCAGCAAAAAGCTATTTACGCATCAAACCTATACATCTGGTTTTCGGTTTAATCTAGGAAAACAACAGTACAAGACACGAGAAGTGAAATGTTGATTTACGGTTGGAACTGATGGGCACAGTTGTGTTTCTTTGTTGCTGCAGTGCTGAAAGCAAATACACATGTATTTAAAAAATGTTTCCCAAGCCCCAGTGTGAATGCCTGATGGAGGCGTTGGGGTAGCCATGCATGACAATTGTGACATGTTTGAGCAGTGTGTGTGTGCAGCTGTTTTGTAATTGGAGGAAGAACAGTGACAACAGGGGGAGGGATGGATTGTTTGGCCGATCATGCCCTGACAAGTACTCTTAATAAGTGTTAATGTTTGGGTGATCAGAACCGGAATTGTCACTTTGCCTCTGAAAGCCAAATCCCCTGCATAGACACATTAACGACAAGAAGCTGCATGCCCATGGCATACCATTGACTATCAGCAGGTCCGCTGTCAGTTTCTTTTGGTGTGTGTATCTGCACCTTGAAATGCCAGCAGCAAAATACAGCACGGGTAGAGATTTCAAGTTTCGCTTGTGTGGCAGGTGTGAGATGATTATTCAATCCTAGTGTTGTCATTCACCTTCCTTTGCATTCTGCTTCTTCTGTGCCTGAATGTATGAGGGGGCGGGGGAGATGAAGCTGCATGTACTGTCCAGGAATGCAGAATGTCGTGTTAAGCACTCTGGACCTGGAGGGTATTAGTTGAACACCTTTTACACATATTTTTCAGAAATTAGTGTGAAGGGAGGAGCGGTGTTAGGTGGAAGAAGAACATTTACTAACGCCATCCAAGGAGACAAGAGGCTATAGGTAGAGCAGTCTGAGGGCATATGTAGAGCTTTGCGTGTGCAACGTGTGCATACATATTAAGTCTGGTAGAAAGAGCACAGTTGTTTACTCTTCTGAGGTTCACAGAATGAGTGCCACTGAGGTGGGTATGAGCAGCATCTGGTGTTTATAGCAACTTCCGGGTCCCCTGCAGTCAGTCGTGTTTCTTTATGTGCTGTTAAGACGGATTTCTGAACTCTGTCCTGGAGGGGCAGAGGTTCAGAAGGCCAGCCTAGTTTCTTGGAACAGGGTAACCTCTGGACAAGCCAGACCAATCGGGGTAGCGATCACGGCGGTCAAGACTAGGTCTCAAGAGTGGTGAGGGTGACTGAAAGCCCGCAATGAGCACACAAAGCAAGGACACTTACAAATTACTCCAAGCAGGTGTTATATTAAAAATATAGACACATTTATTACAAGGCCTTTGTAACATTGACCGTAGCGAGAAATCACAATAAAACTCAAGTAAACCAACACATACCAAACAAATACAATATATATACAAATACAAACAAGTCTAACGAGTTAGACGCACGAAATGTGTAGACCACCTAGATGGGGAGGAAAACAGGCAGTGCGAATAATAATTCGACCCAGTCCACCTTCAGAGGCACCTAACTAAAAGGAAGTCCAAGCCCTACGAAGAGTGGAGCCTTGTGCTCAAAAGTACCTGCACACGCTGGTGCCAACAGGCAAAAGGGGAGTCTCTTTGAGGGAATCGGGCAGTTTAGTTCGATGAACAAATGAAGATGAACAGAGCTCCGCGACTCAAGCGCAGCCTCCACTGTGGGCAGAAGCAGAGCGCGAGTACGGAAAGGCGTGCTGTTAGGCACAGCGGGGAAACGCTATGGGCTCCTGCAGGAGGGCGCCCAGTTCCTAGCGATGCTACTCACCGGTCCCTGATGCAGGCAGACCCAGGCTTCTCCGCGTCAGTTTCGGTGCTGGCAGGTTCAGATACGAGCAGGGGATGTCTCGGCATTGTGTAGATTCCGCAGCAGCAGAAGTTAGAGTTGAGGATGTCCCAAACGCAGTGAACCCGCACAGTTTGTTACCACAGCAGGGCAACGGAGAAGCCGTGTGTATTTCAGCCCAATGTACACTACTCACTTCAGACCTGGGAATGCCAAGTGTACGAATCGTGTGAGAGTGACAAAGACTCGTAATACAACACAACCTGACGGCGGTTAGAGAGCAAGACTCCTGGGTAGGCTGGTCAGTCTGCTGGATGGCCCAGAGACACTTCAGAAGGCTTACGTGCAGGAGATGGAGAAGATGCCGAGAATAGTTGTTCCCGCTATTCCAAGGGGTCGAAGTACCAGTACAGGCCTTCTCGTTCGATCAGAGGTAGCAAGGGTTTCACAAAGCGACAGCAGTGCAGAGGAGCAGTCCTTCAGCGGGTCACCAGCGATTCCTCGGTTCAGCCTCGTGGTTGCAGGATACTTGGCTCCTGTATTCCTTTGTTTGTGAGAACTTAGGAGATCAACATGGTAGTGGTGTTTCCAGCCCCCTCTTATCCACGGTTCCCTTCGCGCCAAAACGGAGGGGACCCAATGGGAGATCCGCTCATAAAACACTCACACCATATGTGGACCTATCACGGACCACGGGGGTCCCAGGCATTCACACCACCCTAGACTCTCTGGCGCCCAGGATGTGTATTGGGACCAGACATCCCAGCCCCCATCCTGGAGGCACACACAAGGCCTGTAGAAGCCCGCAAAGCATCTGTGTTTCGCGGGAAAGTACATGCCCAAATAAGGAAGGCCCCAGGTCGGCTCGACCTGGGGGAGTTGAAGGGGGCAAGACGGTCAGCGGACAGGACAAAGAGCCTCGTAGTCTGGCCATTTTGGAAGCCAGGCCACCATTTTGGGCTAAGAGCGAGAAACGCGCTTAAACGCCAAAAGGAGCTCAAAAACACAAGAAACGATTGCTGCCACCAATCCCGTCCGTGATTCACTTGCACCGTTCATTTACAATCCAAAGAGAGTATCTAGGGCCTGTAGAAGACTAGAGACCCAAGAGAGCAGTAACTAAGCTTACAGTGCCCTCTTGTGCCTTGTTGCGCGGAAGCTGCAACATGATATAGAAACTACGGAAAACAACGTTTCCCGGTACTGACTGTCTTAAGGGCATGTCAGTTTGCCCGTAAGAATGGAGTGAAAGCCCAGAGGGGTGCGGCAGAAGGCTGCACTTCTCTGGCAAAGTCTAGATCATGGTGAAAACAGCAAAAAGTTTAGGGGTTGCCACATGGAAGGAAAATGACCCACAATTAAGAAATCTTTCCTAACATGTGCCTTGTACTTTTTCAGCACTGGACATTTCATGGTTCTGTTGCAACAGCCTCCGTCTGCTGATCACCTAGGCCTCGCGCCTTACCACCCTGGTCTGTCCTAAAGAGTTCACAAGGGACATCCTCAAGGCCGGAAAGGTTGCCGACGCGTGGCTTGGTGACCAGCTCATTCCGTGCTGCTCTACACTTTCTTTCCAGGCTTGGCCAGTCTGGTGACAAAATGTGCATTCTGGGATGTGTAGTCTTAATGGAACCAATGGGGTTAACAAGCCCGATAACCGTGATGGGTAAAAAGAAAGCACAGAACATGAATGTAGTTTCCCTGTGGCATTGAGCCCCCCTGGTGTCGTTACCCTGCAACCTGTACCCTCTCTCAAGCATCCTCTGTCTTCCCCCCTCACTCCCTCTCTAGAGCTCTCGTTCTCCTTAATTCACCCGACATAATGCGCTCATCCATGACGTCTCTCTAAAATATACTGCAAAAGAAACATGCAAATTAAACATGCTATAGATAGATGATTTTAAAATGTTTTAAAACACTGAAAACAGCACCGGAAATTACGAAACTTAATAACTGGAAACAGGAAATCTACACATATTATAAACTCAATGCATTGTGTAGCATTATTGGCTCGCTCTCACGATATTTCAAAACAATGATTGATTCAAATCAAATTGTGATGCTTTACATTGAATTAAGGACAGAAAAGTATTAAGCAGCTATCATTCAACATGTCCTTTTTTTTATACCAACAATTGATTTGTATACTGCACTTAAAACTCATTTTATTTTTAGTTTTGGCTGATTGGTGGTACGACTTGCCAGCTGTTGCCATGTACATAGTACAGGGCTGAAGAAACTGACCGAACCAAAGGCCACATCCCAAACATTGTTTACTGTGTGTATCCTTCTGCATGCAAAGTAGTGAATTTCCGAAAGGATGCAGGCAGCACAGAATGCTGAGAAGTGCATGCTCCCTGTGGCAGGGCCAGAGCAGAGTGTGCGCATAGACTATAAAGGGTAGATATTTGCGATGGCAGCATTTCCACTTCCCACTCCACCTCTCAATAACTGGCTAGTGGTACAGGTGCCTGTTCATTTGTTGTCAATCCCCAAAAGTGGTGGGAGTACCTGTGATGGCAAACCCTGGCAATGGTGTGAGTATCTCAACTCTTGATCGCAGTATCTAGTATATGAAAGCAACACCAGTCTTACCATGTGAGCACCAGAGCAATAGATCAGAAGACTCAGCAAATTCAACCACATCACTCTGAGCCTCATTGAACTGCACACACCCCCACTTCAAGCATCTATTATTTTCTAATCCTGCTGCATCAAATTTACAAGGCTGTCCCCCTGAAGTCCCCAACATCTTGAGACCTACGATCCACCAGAAGTAAGGACACGTGCAAACTTGAGCTCTGCCGGTGCAGGAAGGAAAGAATCAGAAGATATGCCTTCTCTGTCTATTCCCCAAGACTCTGGAAACTCCTCCCCGCCAACATCACACTTTCCCCTCACTGCTGCAGTTCAGGAAGGAGCTCAGGGACCTCATCTTCAAGGAATGGCTCCTCCTAAGACCACACACCCTCCACCGCCAACCCAACCTAAGCCTGGGTGATGTGCTCCCCCTGTTTTATTGCCTGGTTGCTTGTAGGTCCATTGCTGCCAAATTACCCACCCGCCCATGTTGTTAGCTCACTGTTACTTTGGTTCTCTGCTTCCTTCCCTGGGTCCTTCCCCCTATGACTGTAAAGCGCTCCAGTGGGCCATGAAGAAACTGCTGCAAATCTTTCCTGTAGATGACTGGCAGAGAATTGCCATGTGTTTCAGGTCTGGGTGTAGTAATGGCCACTTCAGAGCTCGTCAGGGATGTCTAGAAACAAAACGCTGCTGCCTACATCTATGTGTAACATGCAGTCACAGACTTGAATCCCGGCCACATGGATTCAGCCCTTCATCTTTCCAAGGTTAGTACATTGGGAACCAATGACCTGGATAACATCAACACCTATTCTCAAGTGCCAAGGTGCAACTCTGGTATGCACTTTATAAATGATATCTATTTATAATCTTACTGTCATCATTAATATTCTTTTTATCAAATTGTTATATTATTAAATTACGGTGTACATATGCTATCGTATTGTTACCCAGAAAGATGACTCAATCGCAAAGTGCATACCTTGGGACAATGCTGTGCACCATGGGTTCGAGGCCTTGCTTGGGCCGACTCCGCTCTTCAGCACCTTCTCTCTCCCCAAGTCAAGTGTGTGCCATGAGGGGTGTAAAGTACTCATGATATCAAAAGTATGACAGACGCAAGTGATGAAAGTTCCAAAACCTTTATTGTGTATTAGTTGGGTTGGATACTGCTTATCTGGCCCTATAGCTATGATGGCAGTAGTCCCAACCATCAAATAAAAAGAAAACACGTCCTCATCAGTCTTTCAGTCAAAATAGTGAACTACCTACTAAACCTACACTTACCCTATGTCTTATACAATAACTGGCTGAAGGGGTATTCAATGAAAAACGAAAAGGTGAATCAAAATAAAGTCAGGATAGCAATGGAGCTTGTTTCACAACTCCTCTCATCAGGATTATCAGCAAAGCGTCCAAAAACCACTGGAGCGTCCCTCAGCTACTGTCTCCAGGTTTAAGCCACCTCAATTTATCACACTCTTGTATAGGGACCGTTTATATACAAGTTTCTCAAAGCTGGTCATTCATCGAAATCTTTTAGATCACCACTTATTTCTCAATGGTCCTCTTTACCATAACACATTAGATCACAGTTTACTTTCGTTGGGTTCACCGGGGTATCTTTCCCCCATGCGTTAACAAAACTTTAACTCTCAGGTGTTTATTCCCCAACACTTCCTTTCAAACATGTTCAAACCAGACCCCTCAGGTTTCGCTCTCCTGAGTCTGGGTCTCTTTCGGTATTTCACTTTTGGATTTACAACAATTTCATAACGGGCCCACCAGGCTTTCCTCACCTGGTTCTGAACCCTACTCAGGATACATTTCACTTCAAAGAGGATTTCACAGAACTTAAATCGCAACTCCCCCTTTTTTCGGAGATTCAGTTCAGAGGCCTACCACAAAATGCTTTGTTTCCACCAGACCACTCTGTTACTTTGTATTAAACTTGCAACACTTGAATCTTTCGTCTCACTTTTATCCTACAAGTCCCATAAGGCTTTGCTCTTGCCTTTTCATCACTATACAATTTTCTTTATCAGAAGTGTTACCTTGCAACCTCTCACTGTGCCCTTTTCCTCTTTAGAGCACTTGTTTTTTTTCATTAAAGTTCATCACATTCGTTTGAAACTACATTTCCCAGAATGCCTCCTTCTCTTAAACCATGGGAATGTATATTCAGGAACTTTGCATAGCTTTTCCGTTGCTTTCTGGACTTTAATAGTGGTGCTCACATTCCAATCTTCATTCATAACAAAAAGGCTTTTTCTAAAGCTTCCTTTATGCGCACACCAGGTTTCAACAAAACCCACTGGTCACCGCCTTACAGGATGGTTGTTTCTACCGCTCTCATCGTTGGTTAGGGGTCTTCCTCACTGCCCCTCTGAAACCAGGGCTTCCCACCATACGCCATGGGGAAGCAATCACTTCAGAGGACACAGCCAGTAGGCTGCAGTTTGCCTTCTCTGGCCACTGGGAGACACGGTTTTCAGCTGTGCTGCAGCCCCTCACATGTACCGCGCCAGCGCTTCTCCTCTCCGTTCTCCTCCGGACTCTCTCAGCATCAGCTTCCTCTGACCTGTCCTGCTTCTGGGCTCTCCAGGTCCTCCCTGCCATTCCAGCTCACTCTCCACCTTGTTTCACCACACCTTTTATACCTGCCCTGATAGTAAATTGGTTTCATGAGTGGATGGTCAACCTGAATTGCCTGATTCCGCCTGTCCTTGTTAAGGGGACAAAATGGCGAACACCCATAAGAATCAATGGCCCATTGACTCCCCTGGGTCATCCTCGTGTTTCCTGGTCTATTTTTCTTCGTCCAAGTGGTTTTTTTGGGGGCGGGGGGTGAGGGGAGAATGGGTGTCAAGTACATAAAGTCTAAAGTTGGTATTAAACCGGGTTTTGATCTTGTAGAGTTTTCTACATCATGGGAATTAGATGCTCTTGTCAAAATAGGGCTAAGAATAGGAATGATGATACTGGGATATATAGTCTTTCCTTTTCCTTTTCTTCCTCAGAGTTTTACTTTAGCCTGTTGACACCTCAAATGGTTGCATGTTGGGTTTGAGGATTGGTCGGGATCTGCAGTGAGAGGGGATGATGTATTCCATCTATTCTTTAAGGGAAAGTGCTGGGGTAAGATGGGACTTAGATGGTAATAACGCTTGAAGCCTGAGGGTATGTCGAGTAGGGGGTTATTTGAAGGGGGAATACCATGTCTCGGCTTCGGGCATTCTTCCCTCACTCCCCAAGGATCCCCTGCCCAGATGATCTTCACTTGCTTGTCCGCCCCCCAGGGTTGAGATCCAAGATAGATGGCTCTTCCCTGGCCACCCGAACAAAGGATCCCCAGGGATTACCTGTGAGAGTGCCCACAGGTTTCTCACAGTGGGTAATAAGAGTTGCTATTGCCTAAATGAACGACAAAGAGAATCTCTACAACATTTAATAGTATCATGTCCTACCCTGAATGTGGTTCGTAAAAGGTACTTTGAACATGTTTTCAATTTACATTGTGATCTAGATGAAGCGGAAATTTGGCAGTTAATCTTCTCGAGCCCAAGATTGGCTGTAAAAGTTGCTATAGTACACTTTCTTGAAGTAACAGTCCCTGATTTTGAGTTACAAAAAGGTAATCCTTAATAACTCCATAGGAATCATAAAGGCTGATTGCAGAGCTGTACATAGGGCAACATATGAGCCTGGAGTTGGAATGAGATATGTTTACTTATTAGTTTTTGTGTAAATTATGTTATTCAAGAATTTTAGCCTTGTAATGTAGTATATTTATCAGATTTGTTTAAGTTTATTGTACATTATGATAAATGTTTGGTTATTTCATTTTTGTATGTATTATGAATGTCAAAGATTTGAAAAGTTGATTTTAAATAAGAGTTGCATCCATTATTAAAACACTTAGAAAATGGAGTAATCTAGCATGAAGCGGTATCATTGTAATTGTGTTTTTATTACTAGAATAATATAGGGGCATTTATCTCCTAATGAATGAAAAGCTTCAATGCCGTTTACCATGATGGTTATGAGGGTTCTTTGACCATTGAGATCCTCCCCCTTCTTAAATCCTGTTGCTCTCGGTCTCCCTGCAACTTACTTATGGGAGCCGACAGCGATACTAAGTGCACTGGTGCTTTGGAACTTCTCTGAGACTCGCCAGTAATTTGCGGGCAGCTTTGGAGTCCTTCTCTCAGGTGGCGCAGTACAGCAGTACTTCCCATCAGCATCCCTGCATCATGGGGACCTCTCTGGTTTGCTCGTCGTCTGGGTCTCTCTCATCGGGAGCCTCCGCTGCCCCAATCTCTGCGAGCATGGCTCTACAGGTGTCCTGTCTTCCTCGCAGACACTGGTATCACTGCTGTTGGTTTCTTTGGTGGTAATAGGGTTTACAGGTCTCCCCAGTTAGACATCTCATAAAGGAGAGCTGTCTTTTTTGCCTTCTTGTTCATTCTGACAACCTCTTGGTTGTTGTGGTTTACAGGTTTCCCCAAGTCGACTATTTACAAATGGAGAATTACTCCATTCTTGTACTTCCACTTCTTTCAAATAGCCTCTTGGCTGTTGGCAATGTAGGTTACGAATGTCCCCAAGTTGACTGTTCACAAATGGAAAATTCTCCCCGTTTTGCACTTCCACTTCTTTTAAATAGCCTATTTTACTGCTGGCAATGTGGGTTACAGGTTTTCCCAATTTGGCTTCTCATAAGAGGTAAATTGCCCCCTTTTCCCCTTCTTATAGTTTGCCTCTTAGCGGTTGTATTAAGGCTTTCATTTACTTCTGGTGGCCTCCCCCTTCTTAAATCCTGTTACTCTCGGTCTCCCTGCAACTTAATTATGGGAGCCGACAGCGATACTAAGTGCCCTGGTGCTTTGGGACTTCTCTGAGACTCACCAGTGATTAACAGGAAGGTTTGGAGTCCTTCTCTAGGGTGGCGCAGTACAGCAGCACTTCCCATCAGCATCCCTGCATCACGGGCACCTCTCTGGTTTGCTCGTCATCTGGGTCTCTCATCGGGAGCCTCCGCTGCTCCATTCTCATCAAGCACGGCTCTACAGGTGTCCTGTCTTCCTCGCAGACACTGGTTTCTCGCCTTCCTGCAGACCAGACCCTTCACATGCTTTCTGTCCCCAACCCACAGCCTGGCAGAGTGAAATCTCTCGTGCTCCTTCTGCTTCCACCTCTATGCAGTTGAATTTCATCTTCATTTTTAAAGGTCCTCCTCAGGTGAAGTGCCTTGTATTAAAACAACTAGACCACATTTTACTTTCAATTTCTGATCCTCATTGACTCCTGGGCCATCTTCCTCGTCCCAGTACCACATGCTTTATGGATCCTGAATGGGTTTAAGTCTTAGATTAATTTAACATAGTAGTAGTTTTAATTTCTTACAATATGCCATCATTGTTTCAGGGAGAATAGGGAAATTAACAGAGGACACCAATTTCCCTTGATGCGAGTCTCATCCCACGTGATCCTCCCTCTTAATACCGCCCCCAGGGTCAGGATCAGGTAGTGGCTGCTTTTCTTGGCCACATGAGAGGAGACCCATACCGGGGTCTCAGTGATGATCTCACTAGATTCATCACAGCACCCTCTCCCACTTCTCTCCAGCACCCTTCACCTCAAAACCCACTCCGACACTCATCTCTACTACCGCTACTCTCTCCCAACGCTCACTCCCTCTCACTCTGATTACTACTCTCACTCCCCTACTCTTCTCTCACTACAACCCTCACACTTTCTCATTCACTGCTTCACTCTCACAAACTGATACCCATCGCCCTCACAAATACCTACCCTGCACTCTGCTCCAATACTGCACCATCTCCTCAACACTCCACACTCCATCTATTCTCCACCTGCTATCTCTGTCTACCTCTACACCTACTGACCTCACACTCTGCCTTTCATTCTTCCACTTTTATATGGTGGCACTCCTGCTTCTAACCTTCTCCCTCCGTGAGTGGTTCAAGTGCTCACCGAATTCTAATGGGCAATCTGTGTCTGTAATGTTCCCAGTGGCTGGGTGACACACAGGAAAAGTTTCAGAAACCCCTCCTTCCAGAACGGTTTTTGTGACGGTCTGCAATGGTTGCTAAAATGGCAGAAGTGTGACACCATACATTTACAGCTCCAGGTGCCTTTGATCCCGTGCAGGTTACAGTTCAGTAAATGTGAGGAAAAGGGAATGATGTAGAAATATATCCCACGTGGATCCCCAATTTGACTAGAACTAATCTAGCAGAAATGTATCCCGCGTGTCAATGTTTCATGTTAAAGTATAGGCCCTCTCAATCAGTATGTCTTTCTGGCCTTGTCTGTGACATTTTCTATCACTGAATGTTGTCGAATTTGATTAATTTCTGCGTGTATTTAGAAATGTGATTCTTGTAGTAGTAGTTTGTCCTTTATATAGAACCTTTATCCCATTAGTATGGCCTCAACGCACTTGTGGGGGGAATGTCCTCAGGGCACCGAAGTCCAAGGTAAGGGAAAATTGTCAGAAGGATTAGAATGCGTGAGCGCATTAGGCCAGAATAGGGGCTTGGGTGGGATGGACAAGCCCCAATAAGCTACCCATGATGGGCAAGAATGTGGATGGGTGTTCAGGAGAGTACACGAGTACGAGAGACTAGTTATGCAAGACTGAATTGTTTGTCGTTGGACATAGCTGCATTCCAATGGCAGAGATGTTGTGCTTTGTGTTTTAGCCTGATGTATGCAGGTGAATGTGTGCGGCTGGGCGGCTGTGCCTGCAGCTGGTGTCCACCGAAGTGGTGTGTAACTACATGCATTCCACAGGCTAGCATATGAAAATCTTCTAAGTGCAATACATATGCTAGCCTTCGCAATTCATCCAAGTTCAATACATAGGCTAGCCATCGTAGTTCTTCAAAGTGCAATATATTGGCCAACCATCACAATTCTTTTATGTGTAATACATTGGCTAGCCTTCACAGTTCTTCCAAGTGCAGTACATTGGCCAACCTTACAGTTCAAAGTGCAGTACAATATTTTGGCTAACCTTCATAATTCTTCTAAATGCAATGCATTGGCTAATCTTCAGTCTTCTTCTAAATGCAATGCATTGGCCACCATGACAATTCTTCTGGGTGCAATGCCTTGTTTACCCTCCAAATCTTTTAGGTGCAAAACATGGCTACCCTCCAAAGAAAAACCTACTAGGCCAATACTAAGGCTATGCGCGCAACTCCTCTGAGTGCAATGCATGGCAATACAATGACTACCCTCATAAAGTCTTCTAAGTGCCATGCATTGGCTATCCTCATAAATCCTCTCAGTGCAATGCAATGGCTATCCTTAGAGAGCAACAGACGAAGTGGCTATGTTCTAAATATGCACTAATCTCAATGAGTAGCTATGGAGTTGGTGTGTGTCTAAGTTCAGATCAGTGCCTATCCTCTAGCCTTGCACCCAACATCACCACAAGATACAATGCAATGGCAACTTCTAAGTGTAGTGGAAAACAATATAAGTAATATAGACGTGGCAGGGTCTTCTGGAGAACAGTAATGGCTGTGCTTCCAACTCAGACCACCTTACATGGCTGTAGCAGCAGGGTGGTTCGTCAGCTGTCCATGGCGAACAGGGCAAACAGGTTATGGGAGCTGCCTTAGAGAGTTGCCCTTTGCCTTGTGGCCCTTGATCGGCTGCCTGGGCAAGGCTGCTCTGGAGCCTTCCAGTAAAGAGGGCTGCTTCCGGGAAGTAAGCATCCATTCACAGGCTGAGTGGGCAGGTGTGGGGCAGGAAGAGGACAGGGGAGGGGGTTGGGAGGTAGGCAGGCACAGGAGTGTGGTGAGGAAATAATGAGTGTGTGGCTTGGGGATATTTAAGGAAATAAATAAAGCAGGAGCAGGGAATTAAATAAATGTGGGAACAGAGACAATAAATAAACAAAGAACACAGGAGCAGAGAAATAAGTAAGTAATGCATGGAGCAGGTTGGGGTGGTCACTCACCCCCAGACAGGAGCACAGAGGACAGTGCAGGACCCTCACACAAGGACCTGAAGTGCAAAAGGCGACCTCGAGTTTGGTGCTTGTTGGTTTGTGTTTCGCTTCCTGAAGGAAGCATCCAATCACGGGGCGGGTGGGTGGGAGTGGGGCGGCAAGAGGACAGGGGCGGGGGTATTGGAGGGAAGCAGGCATGGGAGTGGGGAGAGGAAATAAGTGTGTGGCACAGGCAGATTTAAGGAAATAAACAATGCGTGAGCAGGGGATTAAATAAATAAATACATGGGGGAACAGAGACAATAAATAAATAAAGAACGCAGGAGCGGGGAAATAAGCAAGCAATGTGTGGTGGGGGTTGGGGGTCACTCACCACCAGGTAGGAGCACTGAGCACAGAGTACAGTGAAGAACCCACACACACAGGCCTGCAGTGCCTTAAAAGTTTACGACCTTGGTGGCCTTGAGTCCCACTTCCCTCTGAACTGAACTTAAACCTGTGTTGGATCAGGAGTACCCGTTTACATTAAGAGCAAGACTGAATTAATTTATGTCACAGATGGCCTCAAGAACACACCAACTCCCAGAGACAGTCAAATGGTTTTATTTTGATTTGTAGAAAAGGGTTCTCTAGAAGCAGTCACTCTATATGTAATCTAGGGATGGGCAGCCCCTCCCTAACCCAGGCATCCCTAATCCGCAGGCTGCTTACTAGAGATCAGTAACCCCTACTATCTAAACTCGGTCTAGCTCAATGAGTTTGCCTAAAGGTAAACATCCTATCTATTTAAACTACCTCAGAGAACAATCAAGCGGTCCATACTGGAAGACTCCTCAATGCGATGTAACTCAAGGTTTGTGCCCAGACACTGAAGTTCCATTATATCTTATCCTTCCACGCTCTGATTTTCCTCTCCCTATGTCTCTCTGATGCTCACCTTTTTCTACTCCCACTTTCCTCCCTCCTTCTCAACTCACCATCTCTTCTTACATCCTAATTCCTCCTCTATCCTTTGACTATTTCCCTTCCTACTACCTACCTCCCCACTCCTATCTTGCTCTTGCCTACTTTCTCTCTCTCCCTCTGTACACTACTACTCTTCTCCACACTTCTAGTTCCCCACTCCACACTTGCACTTCTCTCCCCACCCCTACTACATTCCCATCTCTGCACCCCTCCTACTCTCCCATCTCTTACTCATTCACACTGCTACTACTCCGTCTACATCCACTTTCTCAATCACTTCCCCTTTGACTCTCCCACTCACATTCTCATTCACTCCCTACTTACCCCTGCCACTACACATATGCTAATTAATATACAAACACCACTTCCTCAAACCAAACAATAGCTCACCTTTCACACTGCCTAAACAATCTGCCTACAGGCGCCTCTGCATTGTCCATCCTCTGCCTGGTCTCTTGGTCTGCTTCCGCCTCCTTTGACTTCCCCTGAATAACCCACACCTTCCTGTCTCTGTGGTTCTTATAGCCACCCCCTTTTCCCTCGATTGGCTATCCTCCCCGGCTGGTTCCCCAGACCAATTTCCTTAGGCCAGCCATGTCCCCCACATGGATGGCATCGAGGTAATTGGAGGAGCAGAGGAAGCAGCAGCCAGTCAACCCGAGTCTGGTCAGTAGAAATGCCAACTCTGTAATGTGAATGCATGACATGACTCTCTGGCATAGCCCTGTGCCAGGCTGTGGAATCATGGGCCACAATACCAAGGTCAAGGCCATGTGCAAAGGGTTATGGGACCAATTAACATGAATGTGCCATCAATTGAGAGACACCATGTCCCCATAACTTTGAAGCCAGAACATTACTATTGGATCTATGGACAATCAACCTTATTCAATCTGGAGATGCATCGTTCATTGCAGCTTATGGATATGCAGTCAAATAAAACCCCTTCTGCCCACATGCACCCAAAAATACCAGAAATACATTGAATTCACATTGAAAACACCAGTGCCAATAACTGGCCTTACCTATCTAAATGTCATATGTGCAATGCATCCGTCAATGAGGGCCCTCATTAATTGTAGGCCAGGTCCCCATGGCCCCTTAATCTAGTCCAGTCTCATCCATTCTGTGTCTGAGCCCTGAGAAAATACTGTGTCTGTGATGGTACAGTATCATGCTGACACATGATTCAACCCTCAACATCTTGCAATATGTGCAGACCTCAGAGGCCATATGTGCCAATGATTGATTAGTCATCCTCCTGCACATGAACCCACCCTACCCCCATTAGCCTTTGGTCAGCATTCTTCTAAGTGCCTTGGATCAGTGACTGCAGATCATTCATCACCCAACGATTTCACAGGCCACTGAGGAGAGGAAGCAGGGCCAAGTAAATCAGTGTCAATGAGAAATATGACTGTAATCACCAACGTTCTAACACCAACCACCAGAACCCTTGCCACCACCACTGCACCCTGCAGTCAAGGCACTCGCCAGATGACCCCTGGCACGACAAAATCTTGCACCAGCATGGCAGCTGCACTCACTTGGCAGACTGGGTCCACCAGAGCAGCTTTGGCTCATGATTCCACCACTACTGTCACACTAATGTTATAGGGCATGCATTACATTACAATCACATAGGTAAAACCCCACACCATCATTGTCCCTACCCATAACACTTGTGAACCCTGCACCTGTGCTGCTTGTTGATTGTATTTACCCAGGATCCAGGTCTGTTGCCCTTGTTGGTTCTCCATACATGCTGGTAGTGTACTGCTGCACAAGACAATGACATCATGGGTGGAATGTGGGGAAACGGGTATAGCAATGGGTCACATTGAGGTCTGGATCACAGGTCACCTGTATGTAAAACAACTGCTGTTTTCTATTACAGTACACCTCTTCCAATGCCTGCGTGTGCCACCAATGTGACCAGTGCTGCGCTGATGTTGGGGAAGTGGGAAGTCACATAGAACTGTGCCTGTGTTGCATATATATGTGCAGGGGTGTTGGGCAGGGAGATGTGCTGGGTTGCATGAACACATCCAGCACATGGGCAATCACAAATGGAAACATGGGCTGCAACATGCCATGCTGCATGCCCACAATGCGATGGAAGGTGCCTGTAACAAAAAAGTACAGCACCAACAAAAGCCTTAAGAGTGGTGGGATGGCTGTTCTTATGTTGATAATGCTTTATAGATTTGCCTATATCAGGGAGAGTAGCTCAGCTATGGTATCTCTATTAAGGCACTATGTGTTATCAGATGCACATCAGGTAGTGCCCAGGGAGATGGCCTGACCCAGGGAATGGGTGCTCTCCCTGCAAGGCACCTCCCCAAAGTGTTGGAAAGTTTGTTCGGGGAGGCGGTAAGACCCACATACCATTACAGTGTCAAGTGGGTGCACTTGTGGCTTCATTTCCATTACCTGAATGCATTTACCTTCACCCTTTGGGTGGAGGCAACTGCACTATATTTTTGGTTGAATTAAATGCTATTCTTGGCAGTTTCATCAGGTCTTTCAACTTGTAATACAACTGAATTATCATTTTTGTTTCTGGCTCTAATTCCTCTGTTGGATTTAGCCTTAGGGGTCTTATCACTGGTTTTCATCACTAATTCCACCAGCGCTAACTTCCTGAGTGTTCATTTCATCAGAGAAAGTAGCGTTAATTTTCAATAACCCTTAGTTGGGCAGAGCGGTAAAAGTGCCACCAATTCCATTACCGCCACTTTTTCCCCTTACCGACGAACCTGTAATGAGATCCAATCAGTATCAATGAAACATGAACTCTGTAAGCATTTTGTATAATCAGACAACATTTCAAGCCAACATCCAATTAATCTACCTATCAGACTAGCAAAACAACATCATTGCACACAATATGTGTAATATCTTTCTGCGTGGACTTCAATAAAATCACACACCACCTCTGTGGGGACTTCAACATCATCACAGAAACATCAAAAAGCAAAGTAAGTCATATTTTGATTGGTTTGTTACAAATGTAGCAAATGCTTAAACTGAATCTGGAAGTCTTTTGTGCAATAAGGGAACACTTCCGTAAAGTATTAGTTATATAAAATGTTGTAAACATGCACAATGGAAACAAAGCAGCTTAATTACATTTTTCTTCCATTCAAAAGCAAAGAGGAAAGGGTTCAGGGCATTAAAAACACAATTGTATTTGGGGATAAATGGTTCCAATGAATATGCTGTGTGCAGCCTAAGCATGAAGGCCATCAGATTTATGAAGTGTGTTTTAAAATCATGTCTGTGTGCTGATGACTGCAATACCGAACCCAGCCTGCGGGAGCAGAGCTGAGAAATAAAATCAACACACCTGAATAAACACAGGTCCCCCACATGGTAAATTTTTCAAAAGTTGTAAAAATTGGCACAGATGTGCTTTAAGATGTTTTAAGTCATTTGGCAGACACATTCTCTCTCTCACTCTGGTTTCTTCTGATCATCACGCATCAACACAACAGCAAAGCAGTCTTGGATTTCTACCACTAAACATACCCAAACTATTTTCCTGCAGGTCCTAAAGTGACATCCAGGTCACACTCGGTGAAGGGGTGTTAGCCCAGCCGCACCTCGTCCTGGTGAAGATGCATTCAAGATGGATCTGTCCCTGAACTGGGTTTAGGCTGCAATACGGATGCGTTGTTCCCTCGTACTAAGTGTACATTTGCAGACGTACGCTGCATACCCACCCTCACATGGCACATGCACACCCACAAAATAGATTTCCACCACACATTGCTCATGCACCTACATACTGCGCATGCTTCCATCCATACAATGATACACTGCATATCCACACACTGTCCTTACACCCACATGTCACATTTGCACTGACATACTGTACATTTGCCAGCACACTGCACATACACCCACACACTACATTTTCCTGCCCACAAGGCATGCTGAGATTGCAGTGCAGGTATGCTGTGTGTTATGAATAAGTGCATACACCCACCCTTACAATGCACACCCCCCCGCTCTCACATGTTCACTTCCCCAAGGCATCATAACGGAAGAGGTCACCATTTAAGAATGCATCACTACTCATTGGCCAATCAATTGTCTTCTGCTTCTTGTCAAATTATTCTGCCCCATATCCACTTCCGATCAAAATTACACACACCTGAGAGCAGCATTTTGTGAGTAGTTCTCCAAAAGGCTCGATTTGTGAAGTTTGGTAGTAGCTTATAAGCGCAGCAAGGCTCTTGTGAGCACAAGTATCTCCTGAGACAATGTAGGATCCGTTCTTTAATTGGTTGATGACAAAGTGACGGCATCTGTCTTTGCCTCTAGAAGAGAAACACATGCTAAATCAGTCTTAGAAGAGAAGAATGCCACACTCTTAAAGGTACCAAAAGGGGGTGGCCTGACGCTGACATCTTGTTAGCCACAGACATTGTAGAGCTTGGCAGCGCAAACGGCTCCCCCACTAATTAACCTCCATTGGAGATGAGGCTGATTGCTTTAAATCTCGCCTGATCTAGACAAGATGTGGACCAATAACAGAGGTGAATGTTGATGTGCTCACCTGGCACCTGCCCTCCTGACCACCTTACCTCCTCCCGGTGCGCATCATCCGAACCCTACCTCCTTCCTCCTGTCTCCACTCCACCTCCACAACCCTTTATCCATTTTTTGGGGGGATTTTTTGTGCAGGTCTCATGAGATGACATTAGAAGTGAAAATGCCTTCTGAATAATTCCCTATAACGTCGGCCCAATAACATATTGACCAAAGGAGAAAGGTTAAAAGAGTTAATTTTAATATTAAGGACGAGAGCACATACAGTAAGAGGGGGAAGGGAAGTGGGTATATGGCTTTCTTTGGACTAAAGAAAAGATTTTGAAGATATCCTGTGAAAACGGCTTCTGAAAGCAGCTCTCTAGATAACTTTCTCAATAGCGTGGGCATAAAAAAACATAAAGAAGAAATGGGAAAGGATTAAAGGGCAGAAATTCGATAAGAGTGGCAGGTAAGAGGGTGAAGGCAGGAGGCTAAGGCATGGTAACCCTTTCCCAGTTAAAGGACAAAGGGCAAAAAAAAGAATAAAAAAAGTTGTTTGAGTATGGGCATATCTGGGTCGCTTCTGCTCTGCTGCTATTTGGTCTAGTTGGAGTGATTCTCGGTTCCTCTAATTTCTCTGTGTAGGAGGGGACGGGTAAGTCTCTCATTCCTGATTCTTTTAAGTGTGGTACTTCCTCCATGTAAGGGCGGAGAGTTGGTGCTATTTTCATGAGGTTTCGAGAACTTTTAATTTTAATTGTAATAACTCTCAAATTATATAATTACAAAGAACTGTATCACAGTGGTGCCTTACTAAATAAATATTGAAAATTGTTCAAATAAAAAAGAAAAAATGACATCTCACAAACAAGAATGACATAAGAAAGTGATCTCTGACGTTGGAATGCCACCTCACCTGTAGGAGAGGATGTAGCCGATTGACCGATCACTTAATCGGATGAGAAAATAGCCCAGGCCTTTGTCTTTCAGGAGGTCTTCAGTATCTCTGATTGAAGGAAAAAAATCATACATTATAAATCATGACCTTTTGGAACTGGCAACGTAGTGGAAATACAGCAATATTTATGGTCAGCTTGGGGAATAATGATGCCAACCCAATTAAATGGTATGCCTATATGGCAATAGTATTAAGATAGAAAAGAACAACAGCGTTCTGTTCTAGTCTAGGATGGGCATGCATGGTGATCAGAGATTTCCCCCAGAAGGTCTCCTCGCCCAGGATTGCAGGCTGTGCACTCCACTGCGGTTCTATGTTTTATGTTTGCCCATTGGAGGCCCCCAAAAAAGGCTACCTTTTTTAGATCGCCTTGGAGAGGCCACCCATGGCTGGTATTTGGCCTCCATTTGGGATTTCACCCGAAATCCCCACTGCCCGAAACCTCCGTCCACCCCTCTGCCCCCAATCTGCTTCCTCCCACCCCGTCCTCGCCTCTGTGAATGTGGGAATAGCCCCCAACCCCTTTTATAGTCCTCGATCACCATGCATTCCCCTCTTCCCTGGCAACCTCTAGGCTTCCCTCCAACCACAGACCACAAAAATCCACTTTGCTGTTCCACTGACTTCCTTGTTCCGGCCCCAGTGTGTGACACACCCTCCCTCTCCCACCGTCCTCCTGCCACATCGCAATCTTCTCGGTGCAGCATTTCTTGGGACGTTTCATTCAGAAGCGGCCCAGGAAATGCTGCCATAAGACTGTACACTCTTAATACGCATTCTGCACTTGTGTGCTTCTCTGGTCAATATAAGTGGGAGGGGCAGGGAGTACAGCCCCACTTGGTACACTCCTCTTTAAGAAATCATAAAAGATCAAGTATGTCTCTTTTTGCTTGTTCGGGTTCAGATCGATCAGCAATGAGAGAGAGGATTTAGCCAACAACTAATGGTATATTTTCCGGCTGCCCTACACAGGTTGCCGCCTAAGTGAGCTTCAAGTAAAACCCACTCCAGGACCAAGCCCAGTATCACAGACAGTTCCTGTTCTTACCTGTGCAAGCATTCAAGCTGACACAATTCTCCAGATTTTCGTGTGAAATGAACCACTCTCAGCGGTACGTACACATATTTGGATTAATAGAGAGACAGTCACCCCGTAAACGTGAGTGGGGATAGTGTTTAGATATTTATAACCTTTCTTTGATGGGGAAATACTTGGATTTGTTTTACTCTTTTTGAAATTGCATAGTCTGTCCTCGGTGTTTATATGGGGATGAACTGTACAAACACACATGGGCCCGCCATGCACACCAAAGGCAATTCTGTCTGTGCTCTTCTTCACGGAGGATGGGGCTGGGGATAACCACTCCCCAACCCCTGGCAAAATGTATTTCTCCTGAACTCTATAACACCCCTTATGAAATCCGCATATTCAGATGGAGGAGATACTATAAACACAATACAGCAATGTAATTCATCTAGCACAGTGCCACCTAACTTACCAAACATATTTTCAGTGTGTAGAGACTGTCGTGGTTTATCTGCTCTAATAAACTGTTGGGAATCGCTCCCACTACACCATGGCGCCTTTGACAGCAGCATGGAAGTTGCCATGTAGATGGCATCACAGGAAGCGGAGCATCATTACGTCGTTTTGCGCCGTTCCTACTGGCTCCCTGACCACCCAGTAGTCGTGTCATCATCACGCTCCAGAGAAGACCTTGGGTTGCCAAATGCGCACGCTTCCCATGCATAAATCAATGGGATACCCGTGACTCGCTGCTTCTCAACTTTCCACAAATTAGTGTGCAGTTGCCTTTTTTCCCCAGGTTTCCCTGGATTTTTTGCCCTTACTGCCTGCTTGTTGGATTTTCCTTCTGGTTTGCCCTCAGTTCTTGGTGTTTTGGATTCTGCTACTGAAATTGTACTTTGAATTGCTGTTGCTTGGATCTGCATCTGAATTTTCCCCTGGTTTGGGTTTTTTTCTGGATTTTTTCTCCTGGCTTCTGGAACATGGATGTTCAGATTTTTGTATTATCTTGGAACCTCCTTGTGCGTTGGGATTTTGGATTTGCTGTTCCCGGAAGAGGTTTAAGAGACTGGTGAACTGGCTTTTTCCTGGCCCTGGATTAGATGTCCATTAGCAGCTTCCTCGTGCTGTTTGGGTAGCTCCCTGCATATCCGCCTGTTGTCAGACTGTGCAAGTCTCTGGATTCTGGAGCTTTAGGCAGTTGCCCCCTCGTGCCACCTGGGGTAGTTAGTACCTGTTTTTGTCGCTGTTGTGCTATGTTCGGTTGCATGGTCTAAGGAGTTCCTGCAGGGTAGGTGCATCTTAGGTTTACAGTATACTGGCCCCTTGATTCAGGTAAGAGCGGGAACCAAGGGGAGGCTTGTTCTTGGGAGTTCATTCTGAACAGTTGGCCATCTGCTGATTGTTGTTTTTTCTACCTGCAACAGTTCTACCCGCTTCCTGGTGTACCTGTCCTTTTTACTTAAACCCTCGACAACCAAGTTTTTTGTAATTGTTGGTTGTGGTGCTTTTAAGGGAAAAGTCCCCGCAAATGGGTCTTCGCTACTGATCAAGGTTCATTCACTGGAATTCCCGACATAAACACACATGTGGCGGCTTAACATTGTGTGGATATTGCTGATTTTATTCACTCCCAGAAAGTGGACATTGAATTTATAGCTGAGCCATGGTTCAAGGAGGAATCAGCCCAAACCATTTATGACCTGGTCTTGTCAGTCTACAAAATTATTACATCAATAGACCACAAAAGCATGGTGGTGGCTTAGCCATGGCTTGAGCCCCCTTCCCCCAGACCCTCATTTACAACTAAGCTAGTCAACTGTATGCCTATCCCAGGAACCAAATGACTATTGTGTTCCTGTCACCCCTCCTCAACTACAACCAAGTATTTCTATTAAATTACAGACCCCCCAATGAGACGCCAAATGAGTAAACTTACTAAGAAACATACTTATTTTATATGGAAACCCTACAATTTTAGGGTATTTCAAACTCCATTTCAATTCTGCTGAATCCCTACCTTCAAGAATCTTTATGCAAGGAGTAGCAGACGTGCATGTGCATTAGCAGATTACTACACCTACACATACTATCAGAAACCTATCAGATGCTATATCCTGCTTAAATTTAACGTTTGTTTCCCTTACTCCTCCACCTTTAATTTGGTCTGATCATTCAGCAGTCTTATTTCACCTATGCATGTGCAAATTCTCTAATGCCAACTTATCTACTAAAAAAAAAGTAAGGTTGAGTCGAGTCTAGAGAACTGATACCTTTTCTTGAATGACTCTGCTCCCACACCCTTTAAGATTTCAACATCATAATTGATAAAAGGCCTATTACATTGATAATAAATATTTGTTGTTACAAATAGGATCAATGTAGGACTAGATATCATATTCCTATGAAGAAATTCTGGATGCAGGTAACCTCATCAGAAGGGCTCGTTTACTAAGGACTTTTTCTCAAAATTGCAACAAGCTTAGAGGATCCAATCTGATCTGAACAAAACTCTGCATCTATAAAAAATATATTTATATTTCAAGCAAAGAAATTGTAATATCAAAATGATCTGATTAAAGCTGAATCCTCAAAAAATTAATTATTCAATATTACTCAGTAACTCATAGATCCAGTTATGCAAAAAATGTCACATTTACAGAAAGATTAACTCTCAAAGTAAAGTGGGCTCTTTCCAGATTTTTCTGAATACAAAGCTACAATAAACGGTCTCCCATGAATGTTGATGTGTTACTATGACAAACGTCCTTATGCTACTGGAATCAAGTCGAATATCTGGTTCACCAAAAGATCCTTGTCCTCCTAAAATCTTTTAGATCCTGGTTTCTAGCAGAACTCATGCTGGGAATGCAAAATAACTCTTAGGGTCGCTAAAAAGCTGGTTGAAAGAAGCAGTTGTAAACCCTACTGACTTTTCAATCTCGTCTATTTCCAATCTGCTTTATTTATAATGTTAATGTTAATGTTAAAGGACATTTGTACCACACACTATCACCACCGAAGTGGTCCCCTGGCGGCTCTGAAAAGGGAAGGGAGGGGGGTTAGTGGGAAGGAGCTGGAAAAGTGCAAGAGAGCAGTGATGTGCTGTTGGCGGCCTCAGCCCGGTGGGTCCGTTGGCTGGGCCTGGGGTGTTTTGCGGCCGGTAGTCGTCATGTACTGTTGTGCGAGTCTGTGTGTTTTTTTGTTTTGTTGTTGCCATGTAGTGAAGTTTGTGCGGTTTGTTGTGCTGTAGGTGTGTGGTTGCATTTGGTTTGGAGTTTGAGAGATGTATGTAGAGAGGGAAATTGTTAGTGCAGTTGATTAGTTGGCATCTCTATCCTGACTTGAGGCGGTGGGTTTCTGTATTCACCCCAGATGGGTTTCGGTAGCACCCCTATGCCTCTGTCATGATCTGGGTCCATCCAGCCTTTAAGTTCCCTTTCACACCTTGCCCCCCTCCTCTCCCAGCCTGCCTTGTAGCGCTACCTATCTTCCCTTCCCACTCATACAGCCAGTGCACCTGCCTACGTCCACAGCTCAGCTATTGTGGTGATTGCCAATATCCCAACCATTCCAAAACACTGTGGTACCTGGTGGCAACTAAGGGGTGAGTGCGTATATTGGGTGGGATTACAGTAGGGTTGTAGATTCCGTCTCCATGGGTGTCGCACTCTACCCGGTGAGACTCGTCCAGGTGCCGTGGAAGCTTCCCAGTGGGTTCTCAGAGCTGTCTGTGTCTAGTTTAGTCTCGTCATCCCTTTTCCTTTGTTTCCATTTTCAGTTTTAGTGTGTGGTGTTGAATAGCCAAGTTTTTAGTAATTTCCTAAATTTTAGGTGATCTTTGATGTTTCTTATTTCTTTTGGGATGTTGTTCCAGGTTTTTGCAGCTAAGTGGTAGAAGGAGGTGCCTCCGAGTTTTTTATTGAGGTATGGTTTTGGTTCCAGGCGGATTTCGTTGCATGACCTGAGAAATCTAGTTGGCTTAACAGATCTTTGCTGTTTTGCATTTTTAGAACTTTTGGAAATAGTCCCGCTTTGATTTTAGTATTATATTTTGGGATATTTTTTAAGTTTAGTTTTGCCAGTTTTTCCTCTATGAATCAAATATGAATTTCGCTTTTATATATGTCTCTTAAGCACATGTTTTAATTGCTATATGAAATTGCAATGTAATGGAAAATAACTCTTTTTAAATTTGACATGTGGCTTGTGTAAAAGGTTAGGCTCTGTAACCAGAGCACACAAATAAATAAAACATAATTGTGTACCCTAGTCAGCCTGGTGGCACGTTAAACTGCAAATATAAGCTATGCCTAGTTAGGACATGGCGGCCACTGGGACCACATGATACCACTGCCACAGTATTTGGATGTCATTGTTGTCTGCTTGGTGAGAAGTGCTCCAGTCATAACAGGGCTGGTGTGTATCAGCTGCTAGGCTTCGATGACTCCAACACAACAGTGTGACACTCTAGCCCAGGAAAAGGCTTTGATGACCCCTCTTCCCTCTGAGGAAGGACATCTTCCTTTAGAGACAGGAAAACTCCTCAGGACATCCCCCTGGAACTGGTGCTTCAAAGAGACCGGACAACTGGGGTCATTGTTAAGAGTTCCATGTCATCTCCACAAAGCAAACTACTTTGTGGCAATTCACCCTGTAGAAATCCCCTCGACAGTGTAGTTCGAAATCCATTTTTTACATTTATTTTAGGGGTTAGGGGGAGTAAGCCCCCCCTTCACTATAACCCTTACCATGAGCCCCTGCCCACCCTCACCCTATTACACCTTAACCCAAAAAAAATACATTTCAAAGTAAACTGTCGACGCAATTTCCATTAGGAAAACCACCACATAGCAATCCACCTTGTGGAAACCACATGAGACCCTTTAAGTAGGCAGACATGGGGAGGCAGTTGTGTTAAGTTAGCCCAGAGGAGATGTTTAGGCCTAGAGGGGATTCCGCCATCTTGGTATCTGCTAGGGCTACTAAAACCTCCTGCACTGTCCCAACGTCCTGCAGGCAAGGCAATCTAGGTATGACATCAGAAAGCAAAGTACACTTGTTACAGCAGCCTCCATTGGACCCAGACAACAGACTTGTTTTGGACCAATCTGCTGCTGCCTTTTGTCTTTATAAAAAGGAAAACCTGCCGTTAATTGATTCATCGTTGTACTCACAAAAGAAAAAAAGAATTCACTGGAACTCTGTTGGGAATACTATCCATTCCAAGGGAAGACGCAAAACTGCTCCCTACCTATCCCAAGGGCAGATTAGGGGACACCATCTGGCTGGACCAGGAATACCAACTGAGACACTAGTAGCCAGGATCCTGCAAGCATGCACTACAATCTGCACTACAATCCTCCCTGTTGGGAGGTGCAGAAAAAATTCACTTGGCCCATGACAAATCCATTTTCAAGCTGGCTCGACCCAGATGCTTTGTGGAGTTCTGCAAGCAAATGGAGCTGCTGACTCAACCCATCGACTGCCTGCTCTCTAGCACCTTCGAGCCAAGCACCAGCAAAGAATGCAACTTGCTGTTTGAGCTCATCGTGCCAACTTATGAGATGCTGTCTCAAGTTTCCTCAACAGCCATTGTCTGCTGGGAACCAGAGATTCGAAATGTTTAGACAGACTCAACCTAGTAAAAGTGCCAGGGAACTCCGCTCAAAGCCGTCAAGCCCAATGACGAGAGAAAGGTATTTGCAGTGTTCATGTGCTGCCTTAAAGGGCCCTAGTGACTAAGTCCCCTAATGGTTGCCTTTTTAAAATACTTTGAAACCAAATCAATTGCCTGCATACCTGGTCTTTATCCAGAATGCCTCATTGGTTCTCAAGTCTGCATTCTGTAATGAACACCAGGAATTTGTTCTCTCTCCCCAAAGGGGAGCCACCCCCTTTGAGACTAGGGAGGGGAGCCTGCTACTTAAAACACTCCCTGGGGGACAGGTCAAGGAGGATCTTATGGGGGTGAACCCCTTTAGGGGATAAGGAATCCCAGGTATGAAGTTTCTATCAACTCCCGTAACACCAGAGTCCTCATTGTTGGATACATGGGTGATGAACACAATAATGTACATGGGCCTTTAACCGTCCTTGGTTTGACTGCGGCCCCCACCTTCATGCCGAAACCCATAACCAATGGTATTGCATTGCTCATTGCAGAGGAGCAACCCATGCATGCAAGCTAGCCACTGGGCGGGAGCCAGCCTGACCAAGGCAGTGCGGCAAACCAATCCAGCCTAGAGGCAGGACCACCTCGAATGTGTAGTGTTAGGTAAGATTTTCATAGAAATGGTAAATCTTCCTGACCTGGGTCAAACTGAGTGGGAACCTTTTTACACACTCCCAGAATCTTTTACTCTTTTTATGGGTATTATATATTTGGACTCTCCATAGTGTATTTTTAAAGTTATCCTCTCTAACAACTTTTTTGGCAATAAGTGCCTGTTGTTGCTGGATTGCCCTAGGGGCTCTGCTTTCTGGCTAACCTTGAGAGAACTACAGTTCCCAAGGGAATGACGTATCTTTGTGTCTCTTTTACATTTTATTTGGTGGAACTAGCACACCCCACCTTATGTGGAGTGTTGGGGAGATGCAATGTATCCCATTTTACACTACAACTGTAACAATTATGTTACAGGGACAAGCTCACCTTCAATGGCTGGTGGCAGTGATACTTTGTATTAATTTGGTGCACCTTTACCGCGTAGCACAGCTGCACTAAAGGCACCCAAGGGTGCTCATTTTACCAAAATGGACAGTCTTCTTTTTTTGCCATTTTAGTGTTTGTCCTTTCTTGTTCCTTCCCCTGACATCCAGGGCAGGAAATTCCTTTGTGTGATTTTTATCTTTGGCGGGAGCCCCCTGGAGTCCCCGCCCAGGCTCCTTTCAGCCTGTGAAGGCAGGAAGCGAGAGAGGAGTCCAAAACTCTGCAGCCCTTGGTCGTCCTCCTTGCCTGAATGGGGACAAATCTCAGTGGGGGGCTTGCTGTCCTGATTGGACAACCGGACAGCCCCTTGTTGTAAAATACAGAATTTGTGCTGTATATCCTGTTAAATATTGTGACCCTGGAAGCTGAAGACAAGTCGACCACTGGAAACGAAAACAAAGAGGATTTTGAACGAAAAGCGTCTGAAACTATTTCCAGGGACCGGAGAGAACGCTGTGTAACCGGAGCCTGCTGTAGCCCCTCCTTACAATCGACCTGGGGACTCTGAAAACAACGACCCTGACCAAGAGCCTGGTGAGACCGACTAGACCTCAAGAAGACCTGCATTTTGACCCATCACATGCATTGCTGCGAACTTGCAGGCTGCAATACCCCCAAATACCCTTGTCTTCCAAATTCCGAATGTTGCCAAAACTTTGTGGGAAACCTCCAGAGACACGAATCGAGTCTGAAAAGTCCACTCAGAGTGCTGGACCTTTGTAACAACGAGAATTCAACAGTGATTTTCTGTCTTCTGTGCTCCTTGAAAAGGCACCAAATCCGCAGAACCGCATTCAGCCGTGAGGAAAACCTTGCCTAGAGCCTTCTCCATTGATCCCTGCTGCAAAGTTCCTTCTGAGATCTTGTTTTAAGTCACCACGACAAGGAATCCAGTGACTGGGTATTAGGCTACAGATGCTGAAGTCCTCCTGCTGCAAAATCTTCAATGCTGAGGTACTGTGTTGGCTTGGGTATGTATTCACCTTACATGTCTTGGGATTTCTGTGCAGCTGTGGGGTGTTCTGTGATGGTGAGGCCCCTCACTGAGTCCCAATCCTGCTAGGGTGTCGTCTGCAAAGTCCCTGGACCCACTTATAACTCTAGAAGTAAAATACTCACCAGGTTTGCCCAGTCTTCCTGAGGAGCTCTGACTTTTGCTACTTAAGAACCTATTCTGACACTGCCTGTTGGACACTAGATCCTAGCGACCCCCTTCTGCCACTGAGAACACATGCTCCAAGAACCAGGGAAAGTCTTTTAAGGGATTGGGCCTTTTGCTTAGAAAAGAGAATATGCGTTTAAAAATTCCTTACTTGAAATAGTTTCTTGGTAACTATAACTCTAAGAGTGAACAGTTACAAAAGTTCTTACTTATCTTGGATGTGTGATGCACTATTCTCAAAAGTATGGTTAACATCTTTTTTTCCTTAGAAACCATTTTGCCATTCTAATAGAAAGTAGATGTGAAGGTATTTTACTCGCGTGTAATTAGGTTGTGCCTCTTCCCAAAAGTAATACGTTGGTTTCACCAGATTATTCCTGTTAGGATAATTGTATGAGTGTCCCCCAACTGGGTCTTGCTTCCCCTGACTTGCTGTTAGCCTGTCCAGAATAAGTCTGTATTAGGTTGTTACCTACCTTGAATAACTTTGAGTAATTAAGTAAAGTGTAACATTGGGTTTTGCTTTTCCTGTACTGTTGTAGACAGACATAGGAAGAGTGTTTGGTCCCTCATAAGGTACTTCTATAGCTGGGAAAGATCTAACCTGTACTTCCTTGTGAGGTAAAAAAAAAAAGAAGAATATGGGTTTTACTTGCCTTGAGTTAGCTGTGTGCCACCCAAAAAATAAGTTACAAGAGTTACTGCTTATCTCAATCTGTGTTTCACTGATCTAAAAAGCACCTGTAATTGAATATTACATCCTTAAGTTCTACTAGGTGAGTAAAACCTATAACAAAAGTAGTTAAAGGTTTTTTACTGTACCTGGAATAAGCATTCCACTATTCACAAAACGTATATTGTCCAGTTGTCTGATTATGTGATGTGTATGAAAGTCACTGTACAACTGGTAGGGTCTACTGCACTTGCATTACTGAAGGTAATTGTGAAAGTAACCATTGGTTTTTACTCCCCAAGAATAGGTGACACCAATACTGAATGTCTATGAAAAGGGTTGACTTCCCTATAACTACTGTTAGGTGTTCCAAATAAGGTTTATGCTTTGGTCTGTGCACCTTCAAGCATAGTGTTGTGGTTTTATAATTGTGATTACATATAATGTGTGATAGTACTTAATTACCCCTATAATTATCTGGGCCTACTTGTATTTAACTAAATCGTTTATTTTTACTACATATCGTTTGTCTTTCTTTGGCCCATTTGTATTACAATTTCATTTGTCCTGATTCTACAGCCCTGTGTCCCTCCTAAAATAAACATGGCTGCTTGGTCTACGCTACCATGAACTCAGGTGGTACAGCCTTATGCTAAGAGTAGAGTCTTGTACTGTCTCAGTTGAATGGTTTTACTAAGCCCTTAGTTGGACTTCAGAAAAAACGTCCTAACACGTGGCGGACGGAGGAATCCCAGAGGCAGCAGAATGCTGCCAAGTCCAGGAGGGCAGACAGCCCAAGGTAGAGGTCACATGCGTTCATGAGCAACTGCGCAGAGATGACGAACCTGTACGAGGACACAGACGACCAGGCAAACGGGGTGCCACCAGTGCTCCAGATAAGATTTGGAAGTGAGTATTTTTCTCCCGATTTTTCAAAGTTGGGAGTAAAATGATTTTTTAGGGAGTAAAAATGTTTATCCAATTCCCAATGGGATTATCTAATAAGCGAGTAAAAATGTTTTAAGTAGAAAATGGAACTGCTTTTATAATAATTATTTCTTTGCACCTAGTTATTCACAAACATTAAAAGATACATATCTACTTCTTCCATTAAGGCACTAATAATAGTGGTTTCTTCCTGTGGTACATGATGCACTATTGATCCAAACATATCCATAACGCTATGAGGGTGAAAGCCGGGGCAGAAGGTTCTACATGTCTCCCCGCGTACCCCACAAATACACGTACCACACTCGCCCACCACCTATCGCGTGTGAAACTCCCTGCGTACCCCACAAATACACGTACCACGCTCGCCCAAGGCCTATCGCATGTGAAACTCCCCGCGTACCCCACAAAAGCACGTACCACTCTTGCCCAAAACCTATTGCGTGTGATACTTCCCACGCACCCGCAAAATTCGTGCAGGCTGCCCTTCCACCCTCCACATGCCTCACAGGCAGCACATCCACCCTGGCCATACCCACAGACAGCCCACACCACAGGGGGGACTTTTCCCATGCTATTTACCTGGCGCGGGTGAGGTACGTGTATTCTGAGGGGTGCGCAGGGAGTTTTACGCGCGATTTCGCTAGCGCGAGGGGGGTACGTGTATTCTGAGGGGTGCACGGGGAGTTTTACACGCAATTTTGCTAGCGTGAGAGGGGTACGTGTATTCTGAGGGGTGCACGGGGAGTTTTACACGCGAATCCGCTAGCGCGAGAGGGGTACGTGTATTCTGAGGGGAGCGCAGGGAGTTTTACACACGATTTTTCATTGTGGGTCCTCCCGGGTGTGCCCCCTCACCAGGCCCTGCAGGCAGCCCATGCCACAGGGGACTACCCTACACCCCTGGCCATGCCCTGCAGGCAGCCCATCCAACCTGGCCATGCCTCGCAGGCAGCCCATCCATCCTGGGCATGCCTCGCAGGCAGCCCACATGGCACCATGCACTTGTGAGCCCCAACACATGTCCCACCCACCATTGACGGGCACCTGCCAGTAGGCCCCGACTCATGTCCCCCTGCACCCCCACCCACCCAGCAGTGACGGGCACCTGCCAGCATGCCCCGACTCATGTCCCTTTGCACCCCCACCCACCCAGCATTGACGGGCACCTGTCCGCAGGCCTCGACTCATGTCCCCCTCCAACCCCACCGCCCAGCATTAACGGGCACCTGCTAGCAGGCCCCGACTCATGCCCCCCCAACACGTCATCACCATCCACAATCATGTCCCTTATGGCCACCCAAATCCCACCCCACGCCACCCCAGTCCAAACACCCAACCAAGTATTCCATCCACCCCACATTGAAATCCTCATTACATGACACATCCCAAAGGCCAAGTATGCACATCAATACATGTCCGTCACACACACACAATGGTTGCAAGTGAATGAGAAAACCCACATTGTGACATGCATCAAACCAATGAGAGAATACCACACAATTGAAGTATGAAACCAAAATGTATTAAATGAAAAATCAATGGAATAAAAAAAAATCACACAAGAGAAAATAATAACAACAAAAAAATGAAAAAAAATATATCAATGCATAAGCCAAATAAATCCAAATGAAAACGGCTCCAAAGTGTTCGACTATCAAACCAAATCCAAAGGAGAAAAAAAGAGAAATCCATTGCTCCATGGGAAAACAAAAAAATGAGGTCTTCAACTATATACAATGTACAAATCCAGGGTCCATGAGCCCAACAATTCAAAGGAAACCTACAAAAAACACTACCTAATAAACAACTATGTAGAAAAAGGTGGGGCATAGTCTATGCGTCCCAAATGAAAAAAAACAGAAAGGAAACCTAACACTAATTACCTGAATACAAAGGCGGTGGGCAAGTCCTACGGCTCACTCTGTGATGTTCCGGGCCATGGCATCATCGAAATCCAGGTCGATGTCCCAGAGGCGGGCCTCTTCCCTGTCCCCGAGGTCTCGCAGGGATGCAGTCATGGCCTGTTCCAACTCCCTGCGAGTTGCCTCGAGGCACTCAGCCCGCCTCAACACCCTGTGCATGGAGTTCTTCGTCCTGACCATAGTGAGCCGTGCCTCTTCTGCCCGCCGCCGCTCCGCATCTATCCGCTGGCCCAACCGCTGCCACACGGAAGACACTCCCATTCCAGGGTCCTCCTGCCCTCCCGCCGATGCCTGCCCCTGATGTTGATGACCCCGAGCCATGATACCTCCCATACTGAGCCTGCCTCTGCCTCCGACGCAACTGCCTCTGCCAGCACGACGGCATCCGGGCTGATGGAATCCACCGGCGCCGTCGTGCACATGCCCTGCCCGATGATGCCAGCTCATCCTCCATCTGCTGGGCTCCAGTTGGTGGGGTGTCCACCCCTGCTGGACCTCCGACTCCCGACTGTGGCAGGGATGGGATCTCCACTGACCTGCCTGCATTGGTCGGGGCAGGTCCACAGGGGGCCTGGTGGAATCTGGGCCGAAAGACTACACAGAGAACGACTAGCTCATAGTGTGCACAGAGGAGGAGAGGGCCGCCAGAGTGCCCGACACATGTAGGAACCCTCTGACCAGGGCCCCTCCCAACTGGGCCACGTTGGCACGCAGCTATTCGTGATGACGTGCGTGGTCTCCCCAGGAAGCACGCACGTCATCACGAATGCGCAACGCAACACCAAACAGGACGGACTCCATACGGTCACGGGTCTCCTCGTCCGCCCTCGTCCGCCCTCTTCTTCACTCGCCGCTGTGTAGAGGGAGACATAGAACACAAGCATCAGGATACTGTACAATAGTCCCCTAGACAGGAAGCAATAGCACATGAGTGGCACTGTCAAACCCACTTCCATCATGTCCATCCACAACACATGGGTCAACGCAGGCAACACACATACAGAAACAGGCATGGCGCATGCAATCAACATTTGCATTCATGTCCAAGGGACTCTATTAACATACAATGGTGGGTTGAAAGTCACATGCATCATGGGTCATACTGATCACATGCATACACATCACCAGAGGCTCATGCATCTGGCCTTGTACACCACAGACACAGTGGATACAAGGATGACTAGACTGCATCAGTGATTCAACACATCGTCACGGACAAGTGTCATGCATCCATGGCGTTTCAAAGTCACACACACGCTACACAGACACACAGACATGTACACCATACATGTCCATGATTTCAGCACCCATCTCTCACACCCCATCCATGTCCAAGAACATAGACAGGCATACATTAATGTGTGCATTCCGCATGCTGCTCCGCATGTTGCATTGTAACACATGCATCATCCATGTGGTTCACGCATGACTGGTCTCACATGCAGCACCATGATGTCCCTGCGCACACACACATCCATACATAGCCTATGTCACACATACATGCAAATAGCTGACTACCAGCACACTGCAACATGCCCTGTCTCACACAGCAATGCATGGCCACTTACCGCTTGACTCCAGACGGGCCTGCATCCTGAGGATCTGGTGGTGAAGCACTGGGCGAATGCGCTCCAGGACTCTCATCTGCTGGTTGGTAAACTGGCCCCGGCTCCCCACTGCATCCTCTGCATCTAAGAGGCGCCGGGCCTTCTTGAGGGTCCTGGACTTGTAGTCCTCCCAGCGCTTCTGGACGTGTTTGATGTCGCGGGCAGCAGATGGCTTGTGGGAGGCTGCTGAGGGATCTGGGGGGCAGGAAAATGGCCTTCTGGGCAGGAGCATGGTCTTCCGTGTGTTGTCACGTGGCCAGCTTGATACGGAGTGATTTGGCACGTGAAAAAACTGCACGTCAGTGTGTAATTTGAGGAAAGGGCCTAAGCACGTAAGTGACGTGACGCTCGTGGGCGTTTCCCTCAGCACGGATTAAAGGTGGGCGGGGCCAGCAGTTTGCTGTACGTGCTTTTCATGGAGACCGACGTGTGTGTTGCTACTTCGTGTTGTTTTGCGCGCCATCACAACTTCACAGCGGATCAAGGACGTATCTTCTTTTGGCGGGGGTATTGGCTACGTGTGTTTTTCATTATTACGCTAGTCAGACGGTCAGTCACGCACACTATTTTTCCCACTGCAGGCCCCCCTGTGTATCACGTACCGTTTTCGAGGTCATAGTAGCCTGCGTGTCCCATGCATACACGTTTTTCGTGTTCCTGGGTGCCACCGCGTACTGCGGGAGGTTAATTCCACACATGTGGGCTACCGGAGGCTACGTGCACAGTTTTACAGCAGTATTGGGGTGCCTGAGCGTTGCGCGACCCGTCACTTCATCACTAGGGTCACATACAGCCTAGCAGGTGCAGGGGTGCTGTTAACATCTTGTATCCCACCCCCTTCACCCCAATTGCCCAGGACAATTGGCGTGTACACCTCCCATTGGCACTACTACATCTGTGCCGGCACTACTCCATCTGTGCCATGGCTGGGAGGCCACGTAAAGTGAGGAGCGCCTCAGCTGGGCGTACTCCCCGTGGTGGGCATGGTCAGGGATGTGGGCGGGGTGACCAGGGAGTAGGGGGACTCCAGGGTGGCTGCAGAAGGGGAAGAGGCAAGGGTGCGCCACTTCAGCACAATGTTGTGCCACGTGTTGGTGCAGTCTTGCCACCACCCCCTGCGGCTCCGGGAGGTGCAGTTCTTGCATCTGGCATTGGCGCCCATGTGACCCGGCAATCCGTTTCATCGACTGCCACGGGCCCAAGGGTAGTGGTAGCTGCAGGTGCAGCTGTGGACACCACCACCCAGGCTCAGGTTCTGCCAGTGGAGGCTGCGTTGGCACCTGAAGAGTCCATGGAAGATTTCCAGGAGGTCAGGAGGCACACCGTAGGTGCATGCAGGGCTGCCCTGACCGAGGCACATGTCCCTGGGGCAGTAATGTCATCTGCTGCCCCGACCAGCCGGGTGTTGGCAAGTGCATGGGCAAATGCAGCCGACACGAGCCCGGTTGTGAGTCTACCATCCAGGACAGTCCCGGTCAATGACCCTGGCACAGCGGATGTTGCTGTCCAGGGTCCATTCCCAGCAGCCACTCCCTCGGTTCAATCCACCAGCGCCACTGCCCATACTGATCAGGGCGGCATTTGCCAGCCAGGGTCCGCACCACTGTCCAAGAGGAGGAAGGTTGCACTTGCAGTAGAGGCTGGTACCCCAGACACAGCTCCGGCCTCTGGCACATCGAGGAAGAAGCCTTTCTGCAAGCAGGAACTGGACTTCCTTGTGGACTACGTGCGGGACCACAACCGTGATATGCTAGTGGGGCCCAATTGTCAAACTACGGCTGCCCATCATATGTCCCACTGGAAGCAAGTTGCGGACCATGTGAGTCCATTCGGCCATGAGGTGCGCACAGCTCAAGAGTGCAAAAAGCATTGGGATGACCTCAAACGCAGTACTAAGGCGAAGCGTGCCTCTAATTACAACATGACTCTGGTGACGGGCAGTGGGCCACCACCTGAGGAGGAAGACCTCACTCCGCACGAGTATGTCGCTGCAGAGTTCATGCCAGCAGGAATGTCGAAGGAGTGGGAGAGATGCTGGACTTTGATGCCCCGTCCAGTGAGTGTTGTAGCGTCTTTGTCGAGGATATGTCTGGTTTGCAAGTCATGCAATGCTTCAATGATGCGTGCCTGCTGTGCAGGATGCTGGACATGTAGAGCAGACGGGGACTGTCCTCATGGCCACACTTGCACCCTACTCACATGCTACTGACCCAGCTGCCCCTCCGGTCCATGTTCCAGCTCACTGGCAATTATGCATGTAGCCTGGGGTGTCTTTCCTCTCAGCACTGGGACTGTCATTGCATGACCGACGTGCATGTGTCTTTGGCCTGCATGAGGGTACTCCAAGTAGGCATGCTCCCTTGCCCCTCCCCTCCCCTGCCGGAACCACAATTTCATCATGGCACTGGTGTGCATCATGTTGGCGTACTGCAATGGCCTGTTAAAGGCTCCTGTCTCCATGCTAACTTCCAACAGCCAACCTGCCAGACACATGCAGTGGGGTACATCCTCTGTCCTTGATAGAGGATTTCTCACTTGGACTGTGCAGATGGCAGATGCTCCACAGGGGCATGAGTGCCCATTCATGCTCCATGTGCATTCCATGCATGCCCATGTGTCCTTGACAGGATGATCACAGTAGTACGTGTCCAGCCTGACCTACATTTTCTGGCATTTGATCATCAATTCCATGCCTACTCTGGCTCAGGCCAGCATCACACAAAGGTTTAGGGTGTCACAGTCTGTGTGGCCCACTGACTCTGTTCAACTGGTGTAGTGGCTTCTGCACACATGGGTGTACTACTGAGGGTTCATCATGTGTCCTGCTTACTGTCCCATCATCATCTGCTGTGTCGGCAGTTGACTCAGATGATGCAATTGACGCTAGTTAACACTGTCTGGCAATACACAGGTTTCTGGTCACCCTTTTGCTGCCATGCAATGCCTCCCTGCATTTTCACTTAGGGAGTGTGGGGGGTTTGCTTGTAGCCATGCAACGCATTGCATGCACATTGCACGTGATGCCTGAACTTGCCCTTGCACTGCCTTCACGTCTATTGGTGTACCTCATGATGTACTTGTTCATGTAGATAGTGGCTCACATACACGTGTCCTACACTGCATCAACCCACGTCTGAGCCGGGTTTCAACCTTCTACATTAGTACTCACTGATGCAATGTCAAAGTCACCTGGCATGTATGGACTCTTTTTCATCCCTTCTCTGTCATGTATGCGACGGGCACAGGTGCATCCTGTGGCACATGACCTCAGTATTGGAACTCCCTAGTGGTTGTTTAGTTGGGTGTATTGGTCAATGTGCGGCCTATACCAACTGGCGTAGGGCAGTGATTGGCTGTAGCCTGCCAATCAGGTTGTGATGACTGTGCAGCATCCTTCACGTGTGTATGTGTGCAGTTCCACATACATCAAAGCAAGCAGTGTTATGGCTGCTTGCTTTGGTGTATTGGATGCTGGTCATGTTCACAATACAGGTGTAAGGGGAAATGGGTGTGTTTGAACACTTTCACATGTACATATGCAGGCAGCTGCAACGTTGTGTGGTGCAACATTGCAAGTACTCACTTATGTGTTTGTGAAAGTGTCCATTTACACATGTGTCTTCTGCAGCTTTCTAGTTGACTGACTAATATGTAGTTGATAGACGTTTATGCTGTAGACATTTATGCATTGCACACGTTATGTGGAACTGGCAGTATCCCAAAGGTTCTTTCTTGTGCAGTATGTGTATGGCCAGGCCCACTTAGCTACTATGGTGCCTCCTGGGCATGAAGATTCCCACAAGAAATGATGTAATAGGCACATTCATAGCCCAATGTGCACAATCGGGCCCTGAGGGGTGTTGTGGAAGCCTCATGTCCTGCAGCTCGCACGGTACAGGGCTTTATGGTCCCTCATGCCTGGTTGCAGGCCCTTGCTTTGCTTGTGACATTCACTACTTCTACATGGCCCATGCCACCCAGTACGGGGCGAGCTGCAGATGGATGTGGCTATATTGATGATGCTGCTTCAGTGATGCATGGCTACATGCATGTTAACTGTGTCATTGTGTGTTTGGATTCACTTGCAGCAGTGGTCAATTTGCAGTTCAGGCGTGCTTATGGTGTGTTGCATCTCTTAGTTGCCATCTGTCTTTTCTGCCTGTGACACGTGCTGGACAGAGGTGGTGTCTGATGGAGTTCATATACTACATTTTGTAATACTGTAGGCTTTGCTATTTACACACATCTATTTCTGCTTTTGGGATGTGTATGCATATCATGGCCACTGGATGCATGCCAGGTTCTCCTTTGTGTGTGACATGTCTGCTTTATGTGTTGGCTGTGTATGTGATGTCTATGTGTGTATGTTTTATGTGCTTCTGACATGTGTAGTAATGTTCATCTTTATTCCCCTTTCCAGATGATGACCCAATGGAGCCAGAGGATGGTGTTGTCATGCCAGACACAGGATTGCTATCACACCAGCAATCCAGACCATCTTGTCTAGGGCTGGCAATGAGTCTAGCTCAGATGATCACTCTGACGACAATGTTGAGTTGGATGTGCATCGGGTCCATTCATCAGGGGTGAGTGATTCTGATGTGGACGCTCCTCTGTCCGCGACACCTGCACTGAGGGGCCAGACGGTGGTGGGACCTCCGCCTGTGGTGGATCGGGATGCAGGGTCACCCTCCACTCAAGTTGCTGATGTGCCTGGGCCAAATGTAGTCCTGCAGCCGCGGGCGGTGCCAAACCAACAAGGACGTCAGTGCCTTGGGCCCCGCAGGTGTCAAGCCCAGCAACGCGGTGGCTGTGTGCCACTGGGGTATACTGAGTGGGAGCAAGCCATGGTTGCCAATTCAGAACACCAGGGGGCAGCAATTGATAACATCACTGAGAGCATGGAACATGTGGCCCAATCCGTACTACCCCCTGCTAGGTAGGTGGAACTCGACCACGCCTAAGTGCAGCTTGCCCCTCGTCAGCAACAAGTGCGCAGGCAGGAGGCCAGCACTCACCCCAGAGATAAGTCTCTCATTGTCTTGCATTCACTCATTTCGTACTATGTGCATGTAGAACATGTTTTCTCTGATTGTGTATGTGTTATTGTCAATAGTTGTATTTTGTGTTTTGCCTACTTTCCCTTGCAAATCCAACTCCCCTCTCCTGCCCCTCTTTCTGGTTATCCTGAATACCAATGCCTGTCCAACCAATGGATCCCTGACCCTCTTTCCCCGCCGCGGTCTCGGAGGCCTGTGTAAGTTTTACCTTGCAAGTGTCCAGACCACAGAGAGGGCGGTTGGTTTGTGCCACTCCTGCGCCTGGAGACCGGAGCTGTGACACTACCCATCAGTTGTTGCATCCTCATTGTATGGTGTTTCCGGTAAAAGGCACCCTTCATGTTGATCCATTGGTGAACTGTGCTACCTTGGTAGTTCGATCATTCTGCTTGTACATGTGCCAGGAGTTTTGTTTTTCTTTCGAATAATCTACTGGAGACTCTTCCAGGGTATTTTTGTGCCAATAGGCTTTTTACCTGGTTTGGGGGTTTGGCTCCTTGGAGTTGTCTGCGATTTGGGATTTTTAACAGTCAAGGAGGCCTCTGAGGGGACTGGTCCTTATTTACACGCAAGGTGGGACATGAAGACCAAGGGGTAGGGGGATCCTGTAGCCAGGTAGACTAAAAGGGAGAAGGCTACATACCCCAGACACACTTGTTCAGAAGGTCATGGTGATGGGTAAATGAGGGAGGGCCATTTGTTGTTGGACAGTAAACCTGGGCTACATTGTTTGGGCACTCTCTGACAATGTCATTGTGGGGTACTATGTACATGATGTGTTCTGCTGGTCAATGGCTGTTCCTGTGTTGTATTTACTTTTCAGGTGTCAGGGGATTTTTGTGGTTTGACATGCTGGGGTGTACACATGGGCAATGTTCACATGTGATGTGTATAGGACACTGAGGGTCATTTGATTTGACATGCATATATTGAGTGCATGTCCCTACTGACACACAGTTGCACAATGCTCCACCACACGTACAACCACCCTTCCATGCCCACAGGTGCACACATATTGCCTTCTCGGGCACGCTGTATCCCTGCAGAGCATGATCACTTACCATTTGGGGATCCTGGACATGCGTCACTGGGAAAATTTGATAATTTGTCCTTTTGATGTGATGCTCAAGGTGTATCACCAACACAATGGCAGCTCACTGTGCTCTGTGCTGAGCAGTGTGTAGCAGGAGACGCACACAACACATGGGTTTGGGAGTGGCGATTTTGCATTGACCAATGTGCATGTGAACAGGCAATCTGTGTTGTGTTGAAGCTACCACTGGTGTACAGCATTTGTGTATGACTTGGTATGTGTGGGAGGTTGTTGTCAGTCATTTCATCTGAATCCATGTCAGGCATCATTGTCTCGGGCCACTTTCCATTCATCACATGTACCTCCATATATTATTGTTCATGTGCTGGCCTTTTGCTGTTGCATGCCATGTCATGGTATGGCAGACAAGGGTGATGTGGTTTGGCAGGGTTTGAGTGACATAAAAGGGATTGTCATAGCCTGTTTTGCAGGGGGTTGGGGGGTGATACACACCTTGCATGTGTTCCTTTTGGTCACACAGGATTGGTTATGTTTAAGTAGCTAGGGATGCACACAATGTAGCACTCACATGGCAACATCCTCAGGGTGGTAAGGTTGTGACAGTTGACTGTCTCTTTGTCATCATCGATTGTCACCTGGTATGTGCCAGGCCTGTGTGCATTCCGCAGGGGTGGGAGTTTAAGTGAAAAATGTGGCCAAAAGCTGGGTCCGGGCTGCCTCGTCACTTTCCCTTTCCCCTCCCATTGGCAGCACCTGTGCGTGTGGTTGGGGATGTGGGGGCACCACCATGTCCACCGGTGTGCCCTGCCGTGTTACAACATTGTGCAGGACACATGCTGCAACAATGATCCTGCACACTACTGGGGGTGCATATAGTAGCTGGCCGCCAGAGCGGTCAAGGGAGCGGAAGCGTGACTTGAGCACTCCGAATGTGCACTCCACTATGGCCCTGGTTGCAATATGGGCAGCGTTGTATCTTACCTGGCGTGGTGTGGTGGGGTTCCGGATTGGCATCATCATGTGGTTGCTCAGAGGGTAGGCACTGTACCCTGGGGAGGTGGTAATGGTTGTGATTAGTTGGCTTTGGGAATTTGTCTGTGTGTGACATGCATGCATGTGCACAGGCATTTGTACTCACCTAGGAGCCATGTGTCGCCATACTTCCCAGCTTCCAGGGCCCGGCTCAGGGCGGACATTCTGTATATGAAACTGTCATAGGTTGAGCCAGGGTAGTTTTCATAGACAGAGGTGATAATTCCCTTTGCATTGCATACAACCTGCATGTTGATGGAATGCCAGTGCTTGCGGTTTCGATAGATGTGCTCAGTGGCCCTAGGTGGACGTAGGGCCACATGGGTGCAATCTATGGCACCGAGCACTTTGGGGAAGTGTGCCACCCTGTAGAAGTCCTGGACCACGTCCTGCCTTTCTGCAGGTGTTCTGGGCATTTATATGTGCCTGCGGACTGAGGGGCGCGCAGTCATGATTGCCAACACCTGGTGTAGGCAGCGTGGCTGCGTGGCCTGTGAGACCCCCCCCCCCACTATGGCAGTTGTCTGCTGAAATGACCCTGTGGCCAAAAAATGCAGGTTATTGAGCACCTTCTGCAAGGGGCTCAATGATTGGAAGCACAAGGTGGGGGATGTAAGGTCATCTTCCCACTCCCTGACAAGGTCTAGCATGATATGAGGTGGAAACCTATACCTGCCATAGACCTGGTCACCGGGCATCCCAAAAAGGCTGGTCTGGGGCAAAAAAATGCAGGGCCTGGCTATTCTCCTCCTCCTGCGGTGTCCCACGATCAGCGCTGCGACAAATGGGGCATTAATCGTAGCTGTGTATACGTGTTTGTTGTTGTGCACACTTTTATACTGTGCGCGGGGACGCTTCCGCCTGCCTTCGTGTGGCGGACGTGTTGACGCCTGTGCGCGTCTTTTAGCATGCGCGGGTTTCCCGTATTCAATTCCATGAATACGTGTTGTTCGCGTGCATGTGGGCATTCCGTGTATTTCCCTGCAGTACTTTCCCAGTTACGCCTTCTTTTTCATGCGTTGTTCCCCATTCCGTGTGTTACGCCCCGTGTCCCGCCCCCTTTTTGGTTTGTGCGCCGACGTTGTGCACTATCGCTGTGCGCATCGCGCACGGCGTTCGGGATGTTGGAATGACGTGTGCGCCTGTGTGCGCCACGCAAGTATTTGGCGCATATCCCTCTGTAAACACGCGCAGGCACTTCCATGAATTGCACACATGCACGTGCACTTGCTTTTTCAGGCTTGCGCAAATATTTTGGGTGCACATTTGTTCTATGAATCTTCCCCTTAGTCTGGTTAGGTCAACTGTGCTTTTATAGTACAAAATTTGCAGGTGCGCCTGCCGTATGTTCAGAAGCCTAAATAACGGCAAGAGATACCTCAGCCACACGTTATTATACCCTGAAGAGAGTAATAAAAAGTGGGTGGTTGTCTCTTCCGGCGCCCCGCAGAGCTTGCAATTTGGACCAGTAGTATTGTACCAGTTCTTTGTGAAGGTTGCGAGTTTTAGTGCGTTGTTCCGAAATTGAATGAAAAGGGCTTGCGCATAGGCTTATTTAGAAGCCATAGGTGGCCTTGGTTCTTAGGTATTGCCGACCTGTTTGTAACACTTGTCAACCTTCCACCATCTGATGGCTTAACTTCTCAGCGCTGGATTTTTTTTCCAGTTCTTTTGTTGCCCCTGTCATTTTCTCTGGTAGCTCCCATAGAATTACCCAATTTCAGCTTTAATAGCTCAAGCCGTATGTGCTTCAGTCATGGGAGCGATCGTGAACCCTCCAAGACATTAAGTAGGCTAATACTCCTCTATATTTAGATAGAAAGGGAGAAGACCATAATCTCGCCCAATAGGCAAAAGGTTTTAGTCCTATAAAATCTAATATTGCACAAAATGGCTGCATGAGTAGTTGTTTAAGAAATTGATTTTTGACAAGAGTTAATGCATGGGTATTTGTGTGCCCCCATATCTCTGCATCATATGTGGCCGTGGATTGTGCTTACACTCTATACAAGTGAAGTGCAGGCATGTTGGGGCCCCCACCCCGTGCACTGCATGGAATTTCTTATACTGCCACTATGTTTTTCTAAAGTTACGGCTGCTTTGGTTATTTGATGGGTCCATAAGCAATTCTCAGAGAACCTGGTGCCTATATAGTCGGAAGTGGCCACCTGCTCCAGCTCCTAAATGCTAGAAGGCCCTGCCCCCAGACCTGAGAGCATGTAGTTCACTGGCTGTTTTCAAACATGGGCTGAAAACAGTTCTGTTTCTGTGACTGTCTCCCTGAACTCCTCATGCTAGACTGATCTAATCTTAGATTACTTGTTCTGTGTTGAATTGTCTTGTCAAAAGGCCACTATGCCTGCAAGACTTTGTTTGCGATATATAAATAAAATAAATAAATAAAGGATGGAGCCATCAATATCCAATGGTCAGTTTGGTGCTCTTTGCCAACCTATGTCTAAAACATATCATCTTGGCTTTCTCTTCATGTAGTTCAAGGCACAGCTCTTTACACTTCTTACTAAAGACAGCTAAATTGTGTCTTAGACCCATTGGTGTGGTGGCTAACAGGGACTGCATCGTCCGTGAAGAACAGCACTGGGAACCTTTTGTTACCTATCTTTGGGGGGTCTAGTGTGTGTGTGTGTGACTAGCTCCTCAATAATCTCTCCAACTATCCACTAAGGTGAGAAATGTGGATATTCATTTGACTCAGATGTGTCTATGGAGTCCCAAGTTAGCACCGTGGTCAGTAAGGGCTTATATACCCTGTGCCTTCCGAAGTGTTGTCTAGGTGCTATTGCTTTAATAGAATCCATTTAAGACTGCTTGAATAGTGCCTACTTTGCCATTCTGAATTCACTAAGGAGACCTCTCCAGACACTTCCAAATGTTGCAGCACCCTTAATAATGGAACTTCAAAAATGTGATTGTGTTACTCCAGCCTTGCATTCTTCAACTACACTGGTTACTGGTAGTGAGCCGGATTGGGTTTAAAAAATCTATATTTATCAAGCATAGAGTGTAGTATGGTACCACACTGCTTTTATACCATAGAGGTTTTCAAATACTCTTTATAGATCTCTGAGATCCGCTTCGATCCCCCTTTTAGTTGTGCCAAAATCTAGAAATAAATTATTTGTTGGCCGGCTTTCTCAGTGAGTACCACAAAAAAGTCTCCAGTACTCTTTCATTAGAGCTTGGATGTGCTGAAAATGACCTCTGCTTTAGAAAATTGGTTAAGATCCACCACACCTCAACATGCTCAGTGAGAATTATATTTTTCTTCAATGTAGTTGCATCTGTCAATTCAGCAGCACCAAGAAGCCATCCTAATATTGTGCTTTGTAAAGCAACCCAACATGAAATATAATATTGAAACAAACTGGCCCTTCCATTGTGTTTCTGTGGACTGCGTTTACTGGACCGCCCAGAAAAGAGCTGTACAGTAAACGGCACCCACGTAAACCCACCATCAGAAAAGATTGCAAAAGAGAGGCGATCAGGCGCAGAAGACGGGAGAGGAGAGTACAGGAACAGGAAAGTGGTTTGAGAGAGGGGAGGATCAGTGAAGGCGGGGGGAGGTCTATGAAAAAAGGGAATGAGGGAGGGAGGAGATATATCATGGAGAGTTAGGGGGTGTGGGACAGGGGCACAAAGTGAACAGGGTGTGCTGGGGTAGGCTGGGCTCGGCCGGGTGGAATTTGCACCTTGAAAAGGGTTTTGCCATTCCCTTCATGCCATACTCTTTCTGTCACAGCCCTTTTAGAGGTTTGCATCTTCATTACTATCAAAAAGACCAAAGCCAAATGTCTCACTGTGTTTGGCATGTGACCTGAGGTAAGTCCTATAGTTCACATTAGTCATTGCACTTATGTGGACCTTCTCTCACAAGCACTCACCATTTTGTAATCTCTGATACATTTCATACCAGAGTCATCCCCGCTAAGCAATTGAAAGCCTGACCAATGTCCCACCATACATCTACTTTTCGGCCACCAGCATCTTGGAGTAATAAACTGCTAGCCCTCCTTTATGGATAGTGTTCAAAGTTACTGGGTCATATTTCTCCAGAACATGACTCTTGGTTCAGACCCCCAAACCCCTCGCTGCTTCTTTGTCCTTTTCCCCACCTATCTACATTCGATAGCTATCGGTGCCACTTTCCCAGCTTTTCCTTCTACAACCCCTCGGCTGCATCTTCCTTTTCTTCATTTTCTTGTTTTTATTGTTTCCAGAGCCGCTCTCCTTCTGTCATGTGGGAGCTCACTGTTTCCCTTTCTGCTAGGATGTGCACTTTCTGCTGTCCAAAACTATAACCCTAACTGACCCTACCAGTAATCTAACAAACTAAGGTAATGAGGATGACCCCCTTCTTCTGATGGTGTACTGGTCTTCTTTACAGAGTTCCTCTGAATATCTAATTTTCAGACAGTGTCTGGTCACCTTCTGTGCCAACTCTTTTAACTCTCTCAGCAAAAGGGTTTTGGCTTTTCCATTATCTTTGTGGATTGTCCTTCACAAGTCCTTTTTTGAACTTGGTTTGGTCCTTTAATCCAGGCTATTGGCCATTGGGTATTCTTGTAAGTTATCCTCTCTTAGGTGGGGTATCTTTTCTGGATAATTAACATTCCCCCTTCTCAGCTGTGGCATATCCTGTGCACCTTTTATCTCACAGGCTTCTCTTGCCTTCACTTCATGGTATTTTCTCTCTTCCCATGGTGGTGTGTCCCTAGCTTTAATGTGCTTGCTCCGTGGTGTATTCAGGGTTCTTCTTCTCCGATTATTATAGTTCAAGTTCATCCATTTCATATTAAGTGTTTCATCAATCATACTGGGATGAGTTTCCTTCAATTTTATATTCAGGGTTTCAATCAATTTTGATAGGACGGTTTCTCTCAATTTTAAATTCAGGGTTTCACCAACTTCACTGGGACGTGTTCCTTTCAGTTCATAATGAGTCCCCTGTTCTCCCCCAGTTCTTCCCATTACCTCTATCCTTACAAGGTAACATCTGTGAGGGCTTGCAGTCACTCAGGATTGTTCTTTGCCATCCACTTCTTATTCTGCTCGCTCTCAACGGCATCCTTTTCTCATTACGCTTGACGTCCTGGTATGTGTTCTGCTACCTGGATGGGTTGCTACAGTCTCAACCGGGTGGTGTCGTTATCATTAATTGGGCAGACTACTCACTACAGAGTCACCATGGTCACGCCAACACCGTACCTGGGTTCTCCTTCTCTCGGTCTCTGTCAACCGGCATAAACTGGTTTTCCAGTATCTGTATATCAGGTACAGAGTCACGTACTCCATGGGCTCTGTGGCTCTGCACAGCTCTGCATCCATCAGGTGTTACGCTTACGGGGGGCCATATATTTTTTTTTATTGAGGCTTCTGGGCCGTGGCCAGCAGCATGTGGCTATTTCTTTCTGGAGTGGCTGATTTTCTACAGCTATAGCTGCTAAGATAGCTCAGTGGGTTGAGTGCTCACTGCTGCAATGTGTGTATGATCTGCAGGTTGCAGGTTCAACTCGCAGCAACGTCAACTCAGCCTTTCATCCTGCTGAGGTTGATAAATTAATACCAACACAGGTTGGGTGATATTGTATGTAGATTTGTTCTACATGAAGCGCTTAAGTGTAAGTGCTATATAATAACACATTGTTATTGTTTTGCCTTGGACGTCTGCTTGTATTCACAGTAATTTGCTAATATGGGCCTATACGCACTGATATTAACAATTCATATGGTGATCCATTCTTGTATGAAATGTATATCACTTTATAGTGATATCGTAACCATATTTTACGTAGTGTACTTAGAAACAATGCTATGTAATGCCACTTCCTGTTTTGTCAAGGGGTGAAAAGGACATGTTCCATCGCTTCCCGTGATGTCACTTCGGGGTGGGGTCAAATGACATAATTTCCTGTGATGTCATCAGAGGTCAAGGATCATGTGATGCCACTTCCGCTAACCCTAGCATTTTGGTGAAATGACGTCCCTGCATACTTTATTCTCGTCTGTAGCCAATGTTCTGAATGTGGTTGTGTTTGGCAAAGCAGATTGTCACATATATGCCATCACGGTGAATGGCTTAGGGAGTTCATCAGTGCAATGGTAGTACTTGTCCCCTAAGGGGGAGTCTCTCCTAGTGAGGTCCCTCTTGCCCAGACCCTTAGAGAGGGTCTTGTGGAGTGTGCTCACCTCCCTAGCCTCAAAGGGGGAGGCTCCCCCTTCAGGAGTAGGGATACATTCCCTTGATTCGTCACAGTGCATGGACGTTTCCTTCCTTGCAAATGATACTGCTATATTGTTACAGAGGATTTGAAGTTAGATCTACTGTATTATATACCTCAAACAAACATATCTATGGAATTTTCCTTCCCCTTTTATTAACTATCAGTTTCAGTGTTAAGTACCCAAGCACATTCCTGTTATATCTTCTAATTGATGCTCCCAGCTTTGTTATTTATTTAGTCAACATTACCATCTGAACTCATCCATATTTATTTTGTAGTCATTTTATCTGGATTTATCCACATTTACATTTGCTCTGAACACAAAATATTTGCAATTAGTTATTTTCCGCATTAATTAAAATTAAAGTATGTTGATGCCTGTAATGGGAAGCTCGTAGAGCTGGGTTCTTGCATATCAAGTAAAGATCCTTTGTCACCTTAAAAACAAACAGCTGCTCTTTCTGCTGAAGTGATAAACATCTCTGTAGCCTTTAAACAACTTTAAAGGGAATTAAATAACTTTCTTTAGCATCCCATTAATATTACTTTGCACAGCCATTGGCCCGAAGAGCAAATCACATGAAGACACGCACATTTTTGATTCTTGTAGCGTTTTTTGACAAATAAATACAGAAATGGAACAGAGTCATTTCTAATTGTATTTATGTGTAAAAATCAGTAAAAACAGAAAACTGGGAGCTATCCCTTCTACAAGTCTGCCAAATGCAATCCCTGGAATTATGCTCCAGCAGTGAGAGTACGTTCCGAGGAAGGCTTTCTGTAAAAAGAAATAGATTTTACACAGTGCCCAGAAATTCTCTATCTTTCGTGATTTGAGGTGTAACATACAGGCATTGGCCAAATTAATTGTCCTTGCTCTGGTTTCGTTTTCTTGGTACAATTCTTCAGATTGTTTCCTTAGCAAAGAAATTCCATTGGATGAAAAAACTCCAAAGAACAAGCATACTTAAAGTCTGATTGACATATTGCATTGGAAATTTGAGTAAATCAGTCTAGGGATCATATTTGTTTATGAATAACTGTGCATAATAGCTTTTGTGCTTTCTGTGATAAATCGCGGGATTCCCTCACTTCTCCCCAGGGGGACCCCTTCCCTGTGAGGATGGGGAGGTGGGACCACTGTGCAATACCCTCCCTAGGGGGTAGAGGCAAGTGGGGCCTCGACAATGACCCCTGTTCTAAGGAGGAACTCCCTAAACAACATAACTCTAACTCATCTTCAAAACCAACCAGTGAAAGAAAACAGGAAGAACAAACTAAAATGTGTTAATGTCAACCAAGTTCTCTGGTTGTACCCATGAAGAGGCATCTATTTGCTACTGAGATGAAGAAAACTATTGGAAGGATACAAATTGAAAAGAGAACAGAGAAAAGGGACTTTGACACTTCACTGGGGAAGTCCCACGGCAGTGCCCTAAATCTTGGAGGCAGAGAACAAAGAGAGAGGAGAACCCACATGTTTCAAATCAGCTGGGAGAGAGAGAAACTGACAGAAACTTAGACGCACAGCGTCCGATGGAGGAAAGATGCCAGAGTGCAGCTTCTCATGCATGGCACTGGAGGAGTGATGAGACGCAATACACTGAGCTGGATGCAAGGCATCCTTAGACAGAGTGAGTAAGAAGTGGTGGCGTGACCGTGTCACGGTGGACCTGAGAGTCCCTAAATGACATCGATACCATTTTCAGAAGGGCATTGTGCAGCGAGCCAAGTGAAGGAAAAATGAAGAAGCGAGAAGGCAACCTCACGTCTGACGAAGATGGTCTTGCCCACCAGACATCCTGGTGACAACTTCGAGCAACACAGGAAACAGGGAGAACTGGAGACCTGTGAGAGGGACCTAATATAACTGTTGGATCAAGCACACTCCTCTGTGTCAAGACAAAAACAGAAGAGGAAGGTAAAAACCTTCATTGGAACACACATAATCTTCCAATCAAGATAAGATGGCAAGATCATTTGAAGAAGGTGAGAATCGTCTCTGGAATGTTCATACTTGTCCCACTCAAAACTAAGGGTCAAGCATACACGAGGAGTGTGAGAATCATTACTGGAATGCTCATACTTGTCCCAGTCAAGGTACATTATCGAGATTACATAAGGAGAGTGGGAATCATTACTGGAACGCTCATACTCACCCCAGTCAAGATAAGTTATTGAGAATACATGATGAGAGTTATGGGAATGCTCATACTAGTCCCAGTCAATATAAAGTTGTAAGAATCAATGTAGAGAGTGAATCATTATTGGAATGCTCATACTCATCCCTCTCAAGATGCATTATTGAGAACTCACAAAATACAAGAGAATCGGGAATATTTTATTGAACTGCACTTGGTGAGAAACCAGCTCACAGGAGAAGGGAGTCATTCTCCTATGCCTTAGTTGTTCTTACAGTGGTAGGGTCAGGCTAGGTTAGTTTGGGCAGTGGACAGAACTTGGTTTGGGACTCTCACTGACGACTGACAAGCACCTTAGTTAGCTTTGTTAGGTAGCGCAGACCATTAGCTTATGGCAAGTTAGGAGTTTTTGCCTTTTCTTTAATAAAATACAACAGTGAGATGGAAAACCAGAGTCCTTGTTCTTCTTCTAGCCCACCACAATTCATATATATTTAAGTTATGTGCATATACTAACACAGTGTAAATTGCTCATGCAAATGTAAGAGAATAATTGCCACAAGCACACCAACTCTGACATGAAGGGAAACATTTTTATTGAGGTGCTATGACAAATGTACCGTTAGGAGCAGCTCATATAAAACATCTAGATTGGTTTCCTATCACTTCGCCAATGAAAGGGCCTACCTTGGCATGAAATGAAAACAAAATCCATCTGCTGTATGCAGTGCAAACCACCGAGGCAGCACAAAAAATTCAGGGAAAGTTTCCCTGCATTCAGTAGAAAAAAACTCTAGCCAAATTCTTAATGTGTGTTTCCAAAAATGTTTTAAATGTAAATTTGCAGTAGAGTAGCAAAGATTTCAACAATTGTTTTTCAAACAAAAACTCCAATATTTAAAAGAAACGATTTACTTTTTGAAAGAATTACGTCAGAATAAAGATTTGTGTTTCAGAGTTGTCTAGACCACCACAAAGCACACTTTCTCCATTTTCCATTTGCTCCCGGGTTAGGGTGCTCAGCCATTCAGGAGGATGGAAATGCATTTGAGAACACACAGTTTCTCCAGCCACCTGAGTCCCTTCCCCACATGAGCCCATCTCCCCGGGAAAAAAACTTATTTGCACCCTGGACGAGCCCCAGGTTGCGAATAGCCATCACCCCCTTTATCAGGGTGCGAACATGGCCTGGTAGGTTCGGGCTGCAGGCCGTTACCGGCCATGTACACTCCCCCAATGCGGAGTGATGGCTATAATCTAAATTGGAACTTGCAGAAATAATAATGTCCATCCTAGAAGCACAATTATGAGGGTTTTTGGCATAAAACTAAACCTGTATTATAACTGACAGCGTTGAAGCTTTAAAAGCCAAAATAAAGGTGTATTGCTAATTTATATCTAAAATTCATAAAAAGTAAAAATATTTCAACGTGAACATGCAGAGTTAAGGTCACTGCAAAAGATAATTTCAGTATTCACTTTTTCATTTCAAAGTAGTGGAACACATGTACAGCATGATTAAAACGTTATATCCAAAAGCATATTTCATCTAAAAGAGATGATTCATCAAATTGCAGGTTACAGATCAGGCTGAAAAGCCTCCATCTCCATAAAAATAGTATATTGGAGGTAACACAACCCATAATTCTTGGGTTTCAAGAAAATCACAACAAATCTATAACTATACCTTAGTCAAAATAAATAGAAAAAAGTACAAACACATTAGATAAGCATTCAACGTATGATAACAGAACAGATCCGGGATTTGATTGAGGTCCTGTCATATATGTCATCACTACAACACCTAGAGATTAATTGAAAATATTCTAAGAAAGCCCATTAATAGGAACTTCACCAGGACTTACAGAATCCGAACTACAGTCATACCACAATGCAGCAGTGTTATCAACAGTTCTATCTGTACTTGGGCAACTATAAATCTCAAATAAAATTAAATAAAACAAGAACCCTCCTAGCACTCATTCAAACCCTTTGGATAAATGGTCGAGAGCAACTGCATGCAGCAAGATTCTACTTGAAAGTGTAGTTTTGCCCATTCACCTCTGCAGTGAAGAAGCTGTTTCCTAAAGTTACATCATGATGGGGCAATTTGAAAGGTTGGTTACAGTAGATCTGCCTGCACCTAAATGGATTTTAGATTAATACTCTGAGTATGTAAGCTTGGCCTTATATGTCAACTGACCCTTGTTGAATCACAGACGCTGTGGAAATCCCAACAGTATCGGGAGCCTGTATAGATCCCTGATAGCATTCCCCTGCAAATAATATAAACGCTTATGCTTTGCTTATGCTTCTCACTGTTAGCGACAAGCCGCCCGTCAGCCTCTCCGCAAGACCCATGCCCACCCACATTGCTCAAAATAATACTAAGCGCCACCTGTGCAGGCAACGTCGCTTGTGCAATCCGTAACCACTCACGCACCTCAGGAACCTTCCCAAAAGCCCTAAAAACATCCTACACCAAACCCATTCTCCAACAAACAACATTTGACCCACTTTTTCCCCAAAACTACCGATCTATCTCTAATACGCATTTCATCGCCAAACCAATAGAGCGCGCGTCTTACAAACAGCTTGGCCAATTTGCTGAATCCAATAACCTCCTAGACCCAGCCCAGTCAGGTTTCAGACCACTAAGGGGAACAGAAGCTCCCTAGTCTCCTTCTGCAATGACCTAAAAAGAACAGCCGACAAAGACGGATGTGCGGTTCTCTTCATTTTCGACCTGTCCGCATCTTTCGATACCATCGATCACATCATTCTATTAGACAGACTACAAACACTAGGAATCAAAAACACAGCCCTATCGTGGATCTCTTCTTTAATTTCCAACCAGTCGCAAATCATGCACCTCGACCAATTCCTATCCATATTGCGTCCAGTCTGTAAAGGTGTTCCCCAAGGAGCATCCATGTCACCGCTAATCTTCCATTTCTACATACAATCATCCGCTCGTACAATCTTACATGCTACAACTACACAGATGATACCCAGATCACCCTCAAAATCCCAATTTCCGAAGGATCCAGCAGCCCGGACCTATCTTCATGCCTCTCTGATATTGATCACTGGATGACGACCAACCACCTCATCCTCAACCCTGGGAAAACCGAAATCCTACTCTGTGGGAAAACATCCCGCATCCCCCAACCTATCCCTTGGCCCGAATCACTAGGACAAGCACCAGCACCCTCAAACGTGGTTAAAAACCTTGGATGTGAATTCGACTCAGATCTATCTCTCGCCAAACACACCACCAACGTATCCGAAACCTGTTTCTTTCATTTACATAGCCTCAGGCAGATTTTCCCATATCTCACCTTTCCCCACCGTTTCTTGGCCATAAACTCAATCATCCTCTTTCGACTTGACTCTACAAATTGCCTCTACCTCGGAGCCCCCGCATTTCAACTAGGGAAACTCCAAAGAATCCAAAATGCGGCAGCACACCTGCTCATCAACCTTCTGCCAGAGAACACATCAGCCCTGCCCTGCGAGTCCTCCACTGGCTTCCTATTGCTCGGCGCACCACCTTCAAAGCCATGTGTATCACCCATCCCGCAATCCACAACACTGGCCCTGAATTCCTACGAGACAAAATTGTCCCTTACCAACCGTCCAGGAACCTCAGATCACACAATGAATTTAGCCTACTGATCCCACTGCATAGCTCCATAAGACTTGGCGGCTCCTCCTTCTCTGTCCAAGCACCAATCATCTGGAATTCCATCCCCTTACACATTCGCAACATCGAAAACCACCTGAAATTCAGGAAGGCCCTTAACACCTGGCTTTTTCCAACACACTCCTAAGTCACTGCACCCCGTGAACACTCCACTAATAATCCCCTCCGCTTCTCAATCATAATTCAGGGGCCGGCAGCTCTCGCAGTGGTTTCACCTGACACACCACCACTCTCTGCTCAATCAACATTGCCCGCCGTCTAGAATCTCCAGGTAAGCCAGCAGCTTTTGTTGTGGCTTTCTGATCCACCATCATCCCACCCACAACAACAATCCAACCCTACAAGCACCCGAACAAAGCCAGCAGCCTTCGCTGTGGCTACAATCGCACCACACTCACCACAAAACCCTTCCCACCAGTCCAAATGAGAGACAATTAACAATGGGATAAGGGCCCTGGCTAGCACACGCACATCATTAACTAGTCACTGTCACTGTTAACCCGCTACGCTCACTCTGGGAAGCTCCCACCACTAGCAACCCCCCACCACACCCCATGTCCAAAGCTAGGTCCAACAAGCCCTCAATGACTGTTACATTACGGATACTTACTATACAATAGGCTGCAACCTACGGCCTTTCAAGCCTAGGCAGAACTCCACCTTCACGAATCAAGGAGTAGTCCCCTCATTCTGTTTGTTTTATATGGAGACCCCCAGCGGCGCGAAACCGGGGCCGCCTGCCAACCATAGAGGATTCTCAATTTAGGCTCAGCGTCTGTTGGCTTACTTTATGACCAAACATACTGCAGGGGCAGACCCGGGACTCTCTAAGCAAGGACTCTCTACTTAGTCCTCTACTCAAATTGCACTATTCGTGTAGGCTCTACCTTGTTTAGCCTTGTACTCAATTGCATTGTCGGGTGTAGACCTCTCCCACTATACTGGACTCTCGAATCTGGCTGTGCTTAGCCTTGTTCTCAAATTGGACTGTTAGGTGTAGGCCTCTCTCCCACTATACAGGGCTCTCGAATCTACAGTACGTATATCTCACACCACTAGTGTGGACACAGGCGGCAGACACGGCCAAGCATCCTTGCATGATAGAATACGCCTACTGCTAAGCACATCCGGCTTAGTGCACACATAGCCGTCCAGATTGAAACACCGGACGTACATCAACACCTCTACCACTAGCATGCAGCGGCCATCACCCGAAAGGAAATTGGTATAGTTGACCCACATAAATTCTCTCAACAATAGCAAGCTATCTCCAGCCCTCAACAGCACTATATAAATAACAAAATACAATACAATGGATAAGGGATGCATTTTTTAGCATATATATCGATCAATCCGAAAAACAATTCCAGTGCATCTTACCTTTGATTTTCTGACTTCTACACATGTGAAACTCACAGGTCAGAAACAGCCATCTTGTGATAATCGTATCCACTTACCCACTGATCCATCGCCCTAAGTTCATATGCCCTTGCAACACGAAATCAGATCAACCGCCCCTCAAGTTGACATTGTCATGTCAAACCGATATGCTCCACCTCTTCTCATGACGTTGGTGCACAGCGTAGCCAAACGTACCCTGTCATGAACAACATCACCAACGCAAAACCCGGAAGATCAACACACATGCACACACACTTAAACACAGTAAAAGTTTATGCTCTTTTTGCAAAAAGAAGAAACCAACTTGCACTTAGTCGAGAATTTATCAACTCGTAATATTTCTTAATTGAACGGAATAAAAGTGGAATACATCCAACGAAACGTTCAAACCTTTGGCACACACAATCAGTGGAAGAACACAATGCTTACTATATGCTATAGTGTGAATTTTTAGGTCGAATGCCACATTCCATGCAATTTTTCTGATTCTGTACATTGATGGCCAGTACTTGAATTGTGAAAGTCAAAGTTATGCGGAGTAAAAGATAACTCGGTTGTGTTCCATGAAGGGAGTTCGCTCCTGAAACCCATTGGGTTTGGTGTACCTTGTGAAACTGAAATTAAAAAGATGACCTTCATCCAATGAAGGAATATAGGTTTTGAATTAATGTGTTATTATGAAACATTCTGGATTTAAACAGTGAATTAATTCAATAGAAATGTATTTCTTAAGTTTTGCCTGATTTTTCAAGGCAAACGTGTGCAGGGGACGGGAGTCTACGTGCATTTGGAGACCAACTTTGTTTGTCTATTTCCTGTCTACGTGTCAGAACAGGTGTTACCCCCCTGTACCCAAATATCTTCATATTTGATCAGAAAAAAGATCTTAAAGAATCTCAATGGGAGTGCACTGTATATTTCTGTTGATGGAGCTTATCATAAGGCGTAGCTGAAGTGCCTTCCGTGGGGGGCCATGTCCCCCCCCTTGTCGACTCCTCAGGTGCCCCCGCATACCTGTCAGGGGTGGCTAATAGTGCACTCAGGGGATGATTTAAGTGTGTGAGGATGATGAAGGGAAGAGCGAGATTTGGAGAGCATTCCTGAAGGCAATGTAATGCTCAAGGCATGGGTTTCTTCAGAGCAACTGCTAGTGTAAAAGCCATACAGCATCAAATTCAATTGTGTGACCCACGCCACAGAACCTAAGGGAGGAAGATACAAGTAGGGCAGTGCAAACAACAACGTTCAATTGTTAGACCCACACCCTGGATCCTAGGTGAGGATAATGTCATTATGGCTGTGCAAAACAGCAACAAAAATTCAAATGTGAGACACACACCCAGTGGGGAGATTCAGAGATGTAATCTAGCTGTGGAGGCAAGCCCGGCAATGCAAGTGCGTCAAGCACAAATGGTGGCTTTTTTGGGGTTGGCATTCTTGATGATAGTTTTGAAGGCTGTCGGGTATAGGGGTTGTGCTCTGGGTGGTGGGGAGGCAGAATGTGAGCTAGGGCCTTTATGCTCTGGCTATTGGCAGTGTTGAGTCATTTGAGTTTGTACTTTTGTAGCTTTACCCTATATATTGTGAATCTACCAAACATATAATGGCATTGTCTCGGGAGGATAGCTCAGCGGCAACGTGTTCGCCTTGGAAGCAAAACGACACTAAGCAACACAGGTTCAATCCCCCGGGTCTGCGCTTAGAAACCTCTAGGTATTTAAGCATGTTATAAATACGCAACTAAGAAAAGAAAAAAAAGACAATTACGCAACTAAAAAACAAGCAATTCCTGTAACAGCGCCTTGATGCCCGCGGGCTGTGTTAGCGCTTTAAAAATTCAAAAAATAAAATAAAACAAATTATTGTTGTATTTGAGGCTAGACTTAGCATTTTATAGCAGGCTACATATTACATACAGTGAAAGACACAATACTTCAGACATACAGAGAGAGAGGCATACAGACATAGGCTGTGTGTGCCAGATTTAGAGGGAGAATGGTCTATCGAGTAACAGAGTTTGCAAAAAATGTGGATATATCACCAGACACATAAATAGATATATAGACGGATGCATAGAAAGTGAAGGATAGATAAAGATACAGACATAGCGATATGCACTGGGAAAGATGTTTGTAGACAAATGGATAAAGGGATATAGATTGATTCATGCAGGGAGATGAATAAATAAAGATGGATAAATATGGATCAATGAAAGGAATTATATATATGAAAAGAGATGCATACAGTTACATATGCAGGGAGCGATGAAGAGAGAGCCGTAGAGACATGCTTATGTATAAAAGTATATAGATAGACAGAGATGGACATGTAGATTGATATAGGAATCTGAGGGTGTCCTCACTTCTTTCCCCAACATATCCTCCTCCCAGGTAGCCTGGGAACGACCGTCGCTATCAGATCCTGAAACTTGGGGTGGATATGCGAGCTAGGATCACCTGGGTAAAGGAGACTTATGGAGTGGGGATGAGGCACCCTTCGGTCAGACATGGTATCCCCCATTTCCCTTTTATAACAAATCCAATGTCCCCAGGCCTTTGCAGGTTCTTACCAGTCCCTTCCCCATGTTTTGCATGACTTATCTCCCATTGAACACCACTTTGGTACAGGGACGAGGAAGAGACCCACCAGAGCCATACATAACACACACAAACACCACTTTGGTACTGGGACAAAGAAGATGCAACAAAGACTGACAACAGACTACAGACCTAACGCTGTGCAGTCTAGTTGTCAAGTGCCTAATCCAGCTCACAGGATATTTAAAGGCCAGTGCTGGAAGCAGAGGGAGGTGAAGTGGGAGTGCTGTTGTGTGGAAGCGAGACCCTGAGAAGTCCAGAGAAGCCAGAGAGGGATGCAGAGCAAGTGCAGCGAAAAGCCAGTTGGAAAGCAGGAAGCCTCTGCAGAGGAAAGCTGGATCTTCCCTCTCAACCAGAGAAGCAGCTGCAGACACCGGTGAGAGCCAGAGAAGCACTGCCGAACAAACCATAGCAGAGAAGGAGCTGGCTGTGTCACGATGGCAGTAAGGCGCATGTGCTATACCGGCAGGCAAGAGAGAAGCTGTCCTCAAAGCCACGGGAGGACCGGCAGGACAGAGAACGCTTCCCGAAGGCATGACAAGTGCTGTAGCCAAGCAACAACAGTGAGTCTGCCTAGGAGCACTTGAGTCCCGGGGCGTACCGACACAGTTTTAAAGGGGATATTTGCTATATATGAAAAGCAGATAAAGAGAACAAGACTTTAAATACGTGAAATCCCTCATTTAAGTCAATTTGGGGATGCTACAGAATACGTATAACAATGAAGCAATAAAATGTGACAAAACCAGAGAACGTATGACTAACAGTAAAGTGCATTGGCAATAAGCAGACACGAAAGCAAGGCTACGAATCAAAGCCAAGTAAGCAAGCATAAGTGAATGATTGGGATTAACATTGCGAAGCATGACGCAGCTATTATTGCACATTACTGAGAGAAATTAATGGTTAAGAAAAGTAAACCTGTATGCAAAATCGCTGGTGCAAAAAGGACTTTAAACTAAGTTTCCTAGCAGGAAAGTGTACTGGGAAGCTTGTGTTGGTCATTGTAAGTGAAAGCTAATATACCAGTGAATGGTGAGAAAAGGAGAACAAGATAAGCTTCAAGGGCAAGTGAAAGGTATCAATCAAGTCTTATTATGAAGCTGGAACTGTGACAAAATACTTATGAAGCAGGAACAGGTAAGGTGTGCCGGTTGCGTGACCTGTGATGGGTTGGACCATGTGGTCCGACAACTACACCTAGACCGAATACACCCACCTAAAAGAAAAGCCACTTTGAGATTGAAAAAAGGAAAATCTGTGTGAATTGAAACTAAGGAACTGAACTTTATGAACTTGTGAAAGGTAACCAAACTGAAGAGCTGGGAAGTGTCCCAAGGAATTGTGTTATTTTTGAACATTGAATCTAAGAATTGTGTTGTTTTGGAACTTCAATAGACTTGAAAGCTTGGGGAAGGGAAGCCCTCTTTTGTAAAGTGAACTGCTTGAACCTTGGGGAAAGGAAACCCTTTTCCATCCGACAGCTGGAAGAAGCTCTGAACGTTTATTTGGACACTTCTTATTTGATGCTTTTTTGTTGCTGCCATCCCTACACATTGTGTACAGTTAGATGTGAGGGCAAGTATAGGTTTTGGACACAGACAGACATTTGGGTTGAGACAGACTATCATTAGTTTTATTTAGGTAGGGAAATCCCACCTTAGCATTGGGCAAGTTAGGCCGTTGTCCAACCGTCCACTTGTAGTTAATAAATGTTTGTACTTAAAATGTTATTCAGTTGTCTATGTCTACTTCATGATGCCTTCACAATACATAAAGTTATGCATACAGTAAAATGTATAGAGAGATATGGATAGACATAGATAAACACATAGATGGGTATTTTGAGAAACCTGACAGTGTCTCCCTAGCTAGTCCCCAGGGATCTGTCATCCAGGTGGCCAGGACACAGCCATCGCCATTGAATCCAGTTCCTGAGGGTGGACCAGTGATGGAGGATCACCTGGATGGGGAGTCCTCAAGGAGTGGTAGGGGGACACCGATGGTGAGACACGGTATTCCCCTTCTTCCAACACCTTTTCCCCATCCTACCACATAGGACATTCAGAGACATTGCCCCCCCTTTTTCCACACAAACACTTTTGCACACCACGAAAGCCAACAGACTAACTCTAGAGCTGTTTACCTGACATGTCCCAACACAAGGGTCAGGCAGAGTCAGGCAATTGACCAGAATCACACACACCTAACAGCCCTTTCTCTTCCCTACAGGGATAAAAGGTAGAGCACAAGAGCACAGTGCGAACAAGGCAGACCGCACGACGAGAGAACTGTTTCAGGGATCTCCGCCTGGAAGAGGAGGACCCAGGGGTGAAACCATCACCCAACGTACATTTGGAACAGAACTTCTTTTGTTTGTTATTTTTGAAACCCATCAGGTCCTTGGGGGGCAAGCGACTTTTTGTAGAAAAGAGACTTACTATCGAAGGTCCTGAAACGTGAACCGGAACTGTTGTCTGGTGCTGGTAAAGCTCGAGTTTGCTGTACTCAGGACTCCCGCCTTGTCCCGTACTCAAAACGTGGGGAAGGGAGACCCCCGGCTAACACATCCTGACTTATTATTTGTGAACACTTCTTTCTTTCTTGTGAACCCCATCACACACTCTTTTGTATTTAGCGTAAGGATTGGCAATGGCTTTTTATTAGTATGGGCCCTCTTATTTGACACAATGCCACTAGGACTGCCTAATTATTATTTGATGGTCGTAGTTTGCTCCCATCTTAGATTTAGGTTTAGATTAGGCGTTTTCCCAACCTACCTATACAGTTTAATAAACACCCTTGAACTGTGATCACTTGTGTCTGTCTATTCTTGATACCATGCCTTCCTTACAGTATTTATATAGATAGATGTATACATAGACTACTAGGTAGAAATAAGACATGCATTGAGCATGCTGCTTATAGACATATATAGACAAGCAACAAAATAATGAGATATATAAATACACTGAGAAGCAAAAAAATAAATTAATATAAATATGCGTGTCGACGTAGAGATGAATGTAGATAGAGAGATTGATAGAGGCCGAAGTAGGGATACATGGAGATGCAGAGCCACAGATGGTTATAGGTAGATGGAGAGATTTGTATATATACGTAAAGAATACTAGAGATGTGCACAGCGCCATTGATGGAGCTCGATGGAACTGTTCATATCGAGACATGAAAATACAGGTCGACAAGAACAGACATAGAGAAATGCATACAGTGAGCTACAGGATGCATAGGTGGAGATGGAGAAAAAAGATGTGGGTGGTGTGGCGAGTCAAAAGGAGGACGCGGACAGTTAATTGACATTCTTCACAAGTTTTTATTAAATAAACATGTAAGATCTAAATTGCCCTATCTCCACGGGTGGTCCCTGCCTAAGTTTCAAAATAAGGTGCTTGGCAGTCAGTCGTGAATGTCCAAAAGGAAAATGCCAGCTGTCCAAAACTACCTTAACTGATCCTACCACTATGACAACTAACTTATATATGGAGAAGACTCTTCTCCCGATGGTACTTTTAGTACCAGTCAGTAGGTTTCTTTACCAATATGTAATCCTCAAGTAGTCTCTTATGATTTCTTGGATCAGTCTTGGTAACTCCTCCAGTGTGCTCTGGAGTTTTACCTCCTCCTTGGAAATCCCTTTTGGGGTTCCTTTCCAAGCTATAGATTCCTGGTTGTTGTCTCCAGCATATCTTGGGAAGACATTATTATTTTTCTAGTCTCTCTCCTGGCCAATTATGGCTCAGCTTTTTGCCTATTGGACTAGATTCTCTAAAGTATTGCTCAAAATATGTTCTCCTTTTGATATTCTCTTCCTCTTGTACACAATATCTAGTGGCTTTCTCCTTTTTCCAAGGTATGGTTATCTACTGTACCTTTCCCTTAATATTACGTCTTTTTCTTATGTCCCAACAGGTTAAGTTAATTTGCTTCAAAGGTAACTTTGCCTCGTGACTTCTACTGAGACAAGTTGTTTTTACGATATACTGATCCTTTCTCTGCCTCCGGTTATTCCCATTTTCCCTGTTACCTCCTATTGTGAAGGAGAACTCTGTTGGGAGCCTTTTTTGTCTGTGACCTTTCCTATGTTCCCAAACCATTGTTGCCTGGCCTCTGTTTGTGTGTTCCTCCTTGCAGCCTCTCTTCTCTCTCTGATGCCCCGGTCTTCTGATGAGAGTTTGGACCTTATGTGACTTTCTATGCCTGGTGGTATCAGCGATTTTGTGGGGCTGGCTGTCCACCATAGGCTTTCCGTGGTCTCGCCACCACCTTCCTCTGGGCTCCTGCCCTGCTGGCTTCTCGGGTTGGGGTGGCATTGTGGCCCTGGCCCTCCTGTCTCTTCATTCAGGCTTCCACCCTGCTGGTTTTTCGTACTCTGGTTGCACCGGGACTCTGACATCCTAGTCTCTTTCTTCAGACTTCCGCCCTACTGGCTTCTTGTGCTGGGGTTGCGTTGTGGCTCTGGCGTCCCTGTCTCTTCCTTCAGGCTTCTTCCCTGTGGGTTTCCCATGCTGCAGCTGCGCTGTGGCTCTGGCGTCCCAGTATGCAAACTTCAGTAAATTTCAAATTTCAAACTCTATGGCTTTCCGACTTGTGCTTACTCTGCCGCTCTCAATTTGATTTGTCACAGGTACTTTATTTAACCTACTCATCCCAGTAGATTGGGTCTTTAGATTTAAAGGATCATGTTCCTTTCCTGTAAGATATTGACATCTACTATCATGGTACATGAAGGTTTCTGGTATTGTGGAGCAGGCCATGTAGACCACAGTGTACATAGCTTTAGAGAGTTGCTCACAGGAATGGGGGTCTTTGTTCCGTAAGGGGGAGTCTCTCCCGGTGAGGTCCCACTTGCCTCGACCCCTAGGGAGGGGATGTGGAGCAGTCTCACCTCCCTAGCCTCGCAGGTGGGGGCCTAAACTTTGGGAGAAGGGACAAATTCCCTTGATTCATCACTGTGGATATATAGAGACAGATACATATAGATCATTATATATACACAAGAGGAAACATTTGTTGTCATAGAGGTATTGAAGAAGGGTGGGGGAAGAGTCAGTTAAAACTGCTTCAGTGCCTCAATGCCTTTGCAATGCTGACGAGAAGATGCAGTCAAAGACTGGTCTAAATTTCAGCAATGTTTATCTGGTAATTGGTCGGCCAGGACACATGGGCATACACATTTGCCTAATAAGGATGGTGAAAGAGCATATGCCCCAGATGTATGGTTTTTGCACCTGCTGTCGAACCTTGTTAATAATATTGGCAGCATTGCATCACATTTGTGAGTGATCTCTTTCAATCCTCATCAGTTTCTAACTACATCAATATATCTTGTGGTTGCTTCTGTTTCTCATTACTTATGATAGCTTTGGCAATGCTTTTTGAAAGCTCTTGCTCAATGGTGACTTAATTCCACACAAAATTTTATATATGTTCAATATGACCCTAATCCATGTTACTTTATGATCATTTTAGGAAACTGTTTTTAGATATATTCACGTTGCACACAAAAACCCCTACCTTCATTGAAAATACCATTAAGTATCATATGTCGATCTTGATTTGTCTTCATTAAACAGGTGCTTTGACTACTCTGCTCAAAATTACATTTGCTTCTATGAACTGCAATCAGCAGCATACTTTACAATCAAGTTTATGTTTGTTGCATGATAAAAGCCAAGTAGCCTCAGCCTTTTTCCTCTGCATTGTCCAAGTGCAGACCGAGACCCACAATTACTACCAACCACCCAAGTAATCGTCTTGTCCTGTCAGCCCTTGTCCTGTCTGCAATATTCTTTGTAATGTGAGCGTGGCATAGAGTTTCTTCTTCAGTTTAGTTTTTTATGGAGGTTAGGGATGCTAGATTTTCCGTGTTATGCCATGGCACCATATTTCAGAGTACTGTACAACCCATGTGAGGAATCCTGCTGAGTCATCACTAAACCCCAGCCTAAGATCTCCTCCCATGTGGTCAAGGAAAGGCTGCCACTATCTGATCTTAACCCTTGGGTCGTAACATGAGGGAGGATCACATGGAAGGAGATGGCTGTCAGGGGGAAGTGGTGACTCCTTTGGGAGGGACGCAGTATTCATCTTCTTGTGAGGATGAGAGTTCTATAGTTCATGAATGTCTAATGGCATGCCGTCATTTCACAAGTCCCTCCCATGAAACTCCCCAAAGAAAAGGCTATGAAAAGTCATCTAAGCAAATTGAGGTTGGTACCTTAAGAGTTCGGCAACTGAATGTGACATCCTCTAATTGTTATGATTCTGTTGTAGGTAGAGTTTGTAACCACAATATTAAAATCGCAAACCTTTTCCATAATGTATGGTAACTCTGACAACTCTCATCTCACAAAGCAATTAAAACTAACTAAATGTCAAAGGACCAAAAACACTATGGACTTGAGGATCCATAATGCCTGTGGTATTGGGTGGAGGAAGAAGGGCTCAGAGTTAGTAAAGATCAAAGGTTCTATTGACCAGAATGTACGGTCTAGTTGAGACAGAGCAAGAAACCTGATCGGGACATTTAAATTCTGAAATGTGTTGCAGCTGAAGGAGAGAGATGCGGGAGCACTAGACGAGGCAGAGGCGGACCGGAGTGCTGTAATTGCCAAAGAAGAAAGAACACCAGCTGATGCTGAGGCGAGAAGGGAGGTTGTACGACATTGAAGAGTGCACGCTACAGGAAGCGGCATTAGGAGGAGAAGGCCAGCCAAGGGGGAGATGTGCTCCCTCCAAACCCAGCGTGTGGAGCTTCAGTGTGCGAGTAGTCACGGAGGTTCAATGGAGCTCTCAGAGCTCCAGAGAGGAGTCAGGCACTCTGCGTAGTTATGCAGGAGCGGCAGCAGAACAGACAGGAGGTCTGCCGCAGCAACGAGAAGGGAAGCAGAGATGACAAAGAAGAACAGTAAATTGGCCTGACGGGAAAGGTAGACCCCAGGGTGCTCTGAGCAGAACATGTGATAGCAAACCATCATTTTGCAAACTGAATGAACAATAATTGTGAATACCGAACAAATACAGGGCAGAGGCAACAAGGGCGCAACTCCCCTTTTATGGGACACCAATTGGGGAAAACTTGTAACCCGTATTGCCAACAGCTAAGTTGCTGGAAAGGAGTAACACAGAGGCAGCTAGGGCGCAACTCCCCTTCTATGGGGCACCAATTGGGCAAAACTTGTAGCTGCGTTGCCAACGGCCAAGAGGTTATAAAGAAGCAGTCAAGAGGCAACCTGGGTGCAATTCTCCTTTCTTGGGTTTCCAGTTTGGGGAAACGTGTAACCCACATTGCAAAGAGTCAAGAAATTATAAAAAAAGAGGCAGCCATTGTTCAGCCCGCCTCACGTGCCATACTGGTGTGGAAAATCTTGTAACAAATATTGCCACTAAGATCTATTATAGTTATAGGGGTTTTCTTCCTGGTAGGCGAGTATACAAGGAAAGAAGAACCTGATTTGAAGAAGTACGTTTGTGGAAAAAAAGGTGTGCAGGAAAGAACTTCTTAACTCTATTAACATTTTCACAACCTGTTGCATCACTAATGGTAGTTGCTATGCTATCCTGACATTATACCTGTTGGAGAATAAGTGTGATATGCTAATAGTCACTTTACATCCAAAAGAGAACAATTGCCTTAGTTTATGAACTTGTGTTTTGAGATAGAGACATTTGCCTTACCAAGAAGTATAATGCGGAGAAAAACAGTTGTTTTGATTTGTGAACCATTTGCCTTACCAAGAAGGATATTGTGGGAAACAACAACTGCTTTGATTTTGAACAAATGTTTGTGAAAAATACATTTACTTTATCAAGTGGCAGGACGCAGTGGATTGAAAAGTCTTTTTATGTTACACTGAGCAGAACTTTGTTGAATCAGAACGTTTGTGATGATATTCCTGAATGAACCAGGACTACTTTCCAAAACATATACATTTGAACTGTTCTAATATTTTGTGGAACTGAAAACAGCAAAATATTCCTTGTATATTTTTATTGTATGTATTAGTGTGAGTCAGAGATTTACATATTTATGTATAATTATTTAAATGTGGGAAATGCATCATCTTCGGTTATTTAGGCATGTGGTATGAAAACTAAAGAATAATCTTGAAGTCACATCTTTCAGCTGTGGGACTCTTATGATTCTAATATGGCAGTGATTTCCTTGTCATGTATGTGCCTTACCTCGACCACTTCGGAAACGAAAGAATTAAAATTAAAAAAATAAAACGACACCCAAATTAATGTTGCATTTTTATGAAACATATAATTGTTATATTTTTCATTTATTTATATATGTGAATACAATACGATTTAAGACAGGTATTCAAAAATGTCATAAAATATGCATTTGATAAGAAAAATAGACATTTATTTCATCAAAATAAAACACAATCAAAATAAGTACTGTTTAACTTTTCAAAAATGTACATTTTACATGATTACAGTTTATGAAAATAAAATACATTTGTACAGGAAGTATATTTAAAGACCACACCTGTCAGAATCTCCCCTTCTTTCTCACCTTTTTATCCTTGTTGACGTTCTTCCGGGATGTGGCTTCTTGCTTTTTCACCGACCGTGACTTGTATAAGCTGGAACGCGAGTCCTCTGGTTCCAGCGTGGAAGCCGGCTGCCAAGCCGGTAGCGTTCAAATATCTAGGAACAATGTCAATTAATCCAGGAAAGCAGATAACGAAAGGTAAGGAATAGAAGGGGGGAGGGGTTCCAGGAGTGAAGGAAGGTACAATGCATGATAAACAGAGAGCGAACTCGAACACGTCTAGTAACTCGTAGGGGTAGAATTGAGACGCGCGGAGCCACGGGGGCATGCCGGTTTTCTAGGAAGCTGACGAGTGCACACAAAGTCTAGACCGCCACAGTTCTGTGTCAGCAGCCATTTTGGATGGGTTGCAGAGTTAATGCCGCGGTGCATCAAGGACCATGAAGTCCAGAAAGGTCGAACCTGGCCATTCATGACAGCATGCCTCCTCCTGAGCCCGGACCCACCTGGTTTGCCTGGGTGTATTCGAGGAAACCTTTGTAGTAGACGAGGAGCATTCATGTTAGAAACTGGTTCCCACGTACGCTCACTAGGGGGATAGCCTTTCCACTCCACCAATTATTGTAGTTGGCCTCGTCTATACCTGCAATCACATATCCTGGAGACCTCAAATTCGACCTGATCATTGATGAGCACAGGATTAGGTCTAGGAACTGTCTGATTGGACTGTACATATGGCTTCAATAAGGAGTTGTGAAAGACCGGAAGAATTCGTTTCCAGGAGTCTGGGAGCTGAAGTTGATATGCCACTGGGTTAATGATTTGTTTGATGGTGAAGGGTCCGTAATACTTGGGAGCCAGTTTGTTAGGCCGTAGATGTCGAGGAAGGAGTCTGGAGGATAGCCAGACTTCGTCCCCTATTGAATAAGAAGGGCTAGGTCTTCACTTAGCGTCTGCATATCGTTTAACAGCTATCCTGGCCTTTTCCAAGTGTTCTTTAGCATCCTTGTGGCCGTTCACCAATTTTCCAATCCAGGAATCAACTGCAGGTACCGGGGTAGGATGTGGCAAAATTGATGGTAAAACCGAAGGATGGAATTCTTGACTGCAGAAAAAAGGTCTTGTCTTGATGGCTGAATGATCTGAATTGTTGTAAGCGAATTCAGCTACCGGAATCAATAGTGACTAATCATCGTGGACCCTGCTAGCAAAACAGCGGAGATATTGCTCTAAAGTCTGGTTGGTTCTTTCTGTGATCCTGTTGGTTTGAGGATGATATCCTGAAGACAATGCTTGCTGAATACCTAGTATTTGACAGAGGTGTTTCCAGAACTGGGATATGTACTGGGGACCTCTGTCGGAGATGATCTTGGATGGTAATCCATGAAGTCTGAATATGTGTTCAATAAATATCCCTGCAAGTTCAAGTGAAGGGGGCAATTTGAACAGTGGTGTGAAATTAGCTGTATGGGTAAACAAGTCAATTGTAACCATTATGGTTGTATATCCCCGGGATGGTGGTAATTCCACAATAAAATCTGTAGCGATGAAATCCCAAGGACGTGTTGGTAATGTAAGTTGATGCAGAAGACCGGCAGGTTTTCTATTGTCGTGTTTGTTTTGACTGCACACAGCACAGGATTGAATGCAGGCCTTTATGTCAGTGATCATTCTTGGCCACCAAAATTGTCTCTGTATGAGCTGAAGGGTAGTAGTGATGCCTCGATGTCCTGAATGAAAGGTATCATGACAGAGATTCATGACATTATTTCTCAGTCCTTGTGTAGGGATGATCAGTCGTTGATCCTTGAAGAGATAACTATCCTTAGTATTCAAGTTCCAATGGTTATTCTGGGTGTATTCCTTCCAGAGATCTGAGGAAGGAGTATGGGCATGGATGTCTTCCAGGAGGCAATTAGCTTGTGCCACAAACACAGTTTTTGGAAACATCTTGGGAAATTCCCTGACCTCCACAGATTCCTAGTCAGGGCGTCTGGACAAGGTTTCAGCAACGATGTTATTGATTCCGGGAAGGTGGTTGATCTGCGCAGAAAAGAAGGCCCAACAGGCCTGGTGACCTTTTCTGCACTCCAGGGATTGTAATACTTGTAAGGTCGATGACCTGTTCATTCTTGCACTGGATATTTAGCTCCCAGGAGTAAATGACGCCAATCAGTGAATGCTTGTGGGATGGCCAAAAGCTTTTTCTCCTGGACCGAGTAATGACATTCACTTGGTTTCAAAGTACGGGATAAATAGGCAATTGGATGTTCCATCTTGTCCTCAAACTCTTGTTTTAGGACTGCCCCAATAGCATAGTCAGAAACATCGGTTTCCACCAGGAAGATTTGAGCTATGTCGGGTTGGGCTAGGATAGGACCTTCAGTGAACTTTCTTTTTAGATGTTGGAAGGCTTTCTCTTGCTCTATAGACCAAACAAATGGTGTATCCTTCTTTAAAAGAGCCACGATGGGTTGTACAATTGCAGAAAATGTAGGAATGAATTTTCTGTAAAAGTTTGCAAGTCCCAAGAAGGATTGTATTTGCTTCACAGTGGTAGGCACCGGCCACGAGAGTATGGAGTCTATCTTGCCAGGGTCCATTCCAATTCCTTTAGGACTGAGCACAAAACCCAGGTAGTGAACGGTTTGAGTATGGAATAAACATTTTTCAGGTTTGGCCAGGAGTTTGTTGTCTCGTAATCGCTGTAGAACTGTCTTAACATGCTCTTCATGAATCTGAGGGTCTTTAGAATAAAACAATATGTCATCCAGGTATACGATAACAAAAAGGAACAACATATCTGAGAACACTCTGTCTATGAATCAATGGAATACCACAGGAGCGTTGGCCAGACCGAAGGGCATGACCAAATACTGGAAGTGGCTGAAGGGAGTTTTAAAGGCCGTCTTCCATTCATCACCCTCCTTAATTCTAATGAGATGGTAAGCACCCCTAAGGTCGGGTTTGGTGAATATAACAGCTCCTCGAACGGCCTCCAGAGTATCTGAAATGATTGGTAATGGATAACGGTCCTTGAGGGTACATTGATGAAGACCACGGTAATCCAAACAAGGTCGTAACTCCCTTGTGTTTTTCTTTGGAACAAAAAACGAGAACGCGCCTGCGGGAGACTTTGAGGTTCGGATGGTTCCATTTGCTAAGTTGGTATCCAGGTACTCACGTAGGGCCTTCTTTTCAGGCTCGGATAATATAAACATTCTCCCAAATGGAATCACAGCAGAAGAGTCTGTTTCAATGGCGCAATCCTCAGGTCTGTGGGTCGGAAGAGCTTGAACAATCTCTGTTGAAAACACATCTGAAAATTACTGGTAGGTTTCTGGTACTTGGATAATGTTGGACATGCTCAAGGAGGATGGTTCATGGTACTGAAAGTTTACTAGAGGGATCCGGGATGTGTCCTGACATAAACAGTGTGACATACAAAACTCAAAGCCAAGGAACAAGGAACCTGCTGTCCAATTGATGTAAGGGTTGTGCTTCTGTAACCAGGGCATGCCTAGTTCCATGGGACAGTGGGCAGCCTTTATGATGTCAAACCGTATTCTTTCCTGGTGGTTGTTTATTGACAATTGTAGTTCCCTTGTTTGGTGAGTAATAGGACCTGAAGACAAAGGTCTTCCGTCGATTCCCTCCACGGGTTGTATCACTTCTTTGAGCTCTCTCGGAATCCCATGAGCGGTGGCCCATTCATGATCAATGAAGTTCCCCTTGGCACCGCAGTCCACAAGAGCCAGGATGGGAAAGGATTGATTCTCTGTAGTTATCAGTACAGTTTGTAGGAGTACTAAGGTGTTCTGTCCAGGAGTATTCAAGGAAGGAATGGATGCGGAGCAGGCATTTCTCTCCCGAAGTTGTGCTCCATTTAGGATCGGGAGTTGGCGTTTCCCGAACGCCAGGGTGGTGCTATAGGACATTCTCTAACCAAATATTTGTCAGAGGATATTTGTCATAGGCACAGTGCATGCAAAGACCAGTATCGATTCTGCAGAGCCTTTCTTGTGGAGATATTGGCCCCCTAAAGGCACCTATTTGCATAGGTTCTGGATCAGGGGTTCGTGGAGCAACAGTCTCTTTGATAGTTAAGTATTCAGTATCTGTCTTTGGGGAGGTTTTCGCTTTTCTTTTTTCAGCCTTTCTCTCCTGAATCCTGAAATCTATCTGCAACGAAAGATCCATAAGGGCCTGGAAGGTTCCTGGATGAGCCACTCTGGCTAGCTTATCCTTAACTTCATTGTTTAAACCTCTTCTGAAGAGAGTGAAACTGGCTTCTTGCGACCAATCTGCTTCTTTGGCTAGCTGCTTGAAGCGAGTGACGTAAGAGAGCATGTCCTGACTCCCTTGTTTAAATTCAAGAAGTCTTTTTTGTGCACTGTAGATGAGCTCAGGTCGATCGAACATGGCTTTTAGGGCATCCACAAATCCTTCGTAGTCATCCAAAAGCTGATCTCCAGAATTAACCAAGGGAGTAGCCCAGGTTAATGCATTACCGTTAAGTGGGATATCATGAATCCAACCTTTGCTCGTGGTGTAGAAAAATAGTAGGGTTTGAAAGTGAAGTGCACTAAGCATGAATCAAGGAAGGAACGTAGGGACCTAGAAGATCCATCATACTTATCCACAACTCCGCCAAACAGAACGCTTTCATTGACTGCGGAATCCCGGTATAGGACCAGCTGTTCTAAGGCTGCATTTTCTGCTTTAAGATTTTGAACCTCGGTAGTTAATTCTTGCATACCTTTCATGAGGTCTTGGACTGCCGCTTCCATATCAGTTTCCGTATCAGGTTCCGGGCATCTCAATCTGTCAGAAGCTCCCTTCTTTCTCATGTTTTTATCCTTGTTGGCGTTCTTCGGGGATGTGGCTTCTTTCTTTTTCACTGACCATGGCTTGTATAAGCTGGAATGCAAGTCCTCGGGTTCCAGTGTGGAAGCCGGCAGCCAATCCGGTAGCGTTCGAATATCCAGGAACAATGTCAATTAATCCAGGAAGGCAGATAACGAAAGGTAAGGAATAGAAGGGTGGGGTTCCAGGAGTGAAGGAAGGTAGAAAGCACGATAAACAGAGAGCTAACTCGAACATGTCTAGTAACTCTTAGGGGTAGAGTTGAGACGGGCAGAGCCGCAGGGGCGTGCGGTTTTCTAGGAAGCTGGCGAGTGCACGCAAAGGCTAGACCGCCGCAGTTCTGTATCGGTGGCCATTTTGGATGGGTTGCAGAGTTAATGCCATGGTACATCAAGGACCATGAAGTCCAGAAAGGTTGAACCCGGCCATTCATGACAACACCACTTCATTGGAATCTTAGTGAACTTTCCAACAATTTCAACTTTTGGAGGACGAACCACATTTGAAATGCTATGTGGCATCGACTGACCCTTGGAAACATAATCTGTTCCAAGTCCGTACGTTGGCAGGCAGGCAAAGTCAAAGTCAGATCTTTCACAAAGTCAGATTCCATCTGCTCTAATAGTGCTTAGCCACCAATTGCTTTTTTTCTTTTTGTAACAGCCATGTTGTAACAAAGCATGCCAAAAGCACCCCTTGTCCTTGCTTGTTCCCTACCAATGTTCTTATTGTGAGCAAGTACAGCCAGCCTTGTTCCAGCCTCCATTCCGTCTATGCTGAAATGCCACCTTTTAGGCCTGTACTTTAGGCACATATTATGGAAAACCTCCAAATCCCCCAGTGTGGCAAAATTCTGTCAGGCCCTTCAAATGTCTGCTAAGCATTTTGTTGCATACAATCTTTTGTAGGGCTGTGTGAGGAGGGGAGCATTGCATCAACCACTTTTTCTTAATTAAGTGCTCTTCATTCAAAGGTCCATGTGTCCATTCGTGAAAATGCTTGTTATCCTCCCATGAGTGGAACTATGATGGATCGTTGTATGCCACTTTTCAACCAGACTCTGGGCTGAACCTTCACAAGTCTTTGAACACCAACAAAGATGGTTGCTGATGGACTGTGACCATTTTAACATTTCTTCTGACTCCTTTTTTTTTACCAGCAGCTGTGAATTTTTGGGATCTTGATTTTTTGATATGCCATACATCAAACTGGGGCTTTATGTGCGGAAACAGCTCACACATAACTTTTGCTATTCTAACATGCCTGTCAGTGGCTATCAATTCGATTTGCGATCCCCTTGATTGCAGAATTTCAATTGAAACCATATTTCTCCATGGCAACATAGGATGTACATTTTGACACTTGCACCATGACAGAACTACCTTCTGAGTGTCCATGTCCTGGGAGTGAGAAGTGCACTAACGGGCCAAAAGTCCAGGGCTGTCGCACAGCCCATCACCAGCAAGCCTGACTATTTTGCTTGCGAGAGCATTGTCTATGGATATCTTTTCGAGATTCCAGGCCTGACTAATAGCCAGGAACCAGAACTGTCTCTGATATTTGTAGTATGCAGTTTTAGCAGGGAACTCAAGTCCTAAAAATGTACACAAACTTGATATCTTACTAAACATTGAATCACTGAACAACAGAGCAGAACAACAAAGTAAATTCCCAGCTGGTACTTTTCAAAGAATAGGTTGTCCGTACCATGAAAAAGTGTAATGGTCATAAACACAGATCCCCTTGATCTTCAGGATGGTGCCTTTGACTATTCGAGTAAACTTTGCCAATGGCCGCCCACAAAGCCTTGCACGTATCCTATAGTTGCATGTAATCATTTATGTAATTTGTAGCGGGCAGGTGTCAAATACAATACATATTGGTTCCCTCAATAGCCATTGTCTGGAAATATAGTGGTTTGAGAATCTGTGATGGTGGATAAATCCTCCGCACTACCCCTGGTGAAGGCAGGGTCATATGCATAGTCATCAATTAATCCCAAAGATGCCTCTGTGATTTCAGTCTTTTATATTTCTGGATTTTTAGAATGTATTGGGGAAACATTTTGTCTTTCTTTGACAGAAACTGTTTTGAAGGTGTGAAGTGGGTCAAAGGAGTGGCAGGTAATGATGAAGCATTTTCTATGTTGTCGGTCAGTTCCGGTAGAGGTTGTGTGCTATAACAATGATCCATCGTAATTTTCCATGGCTTCATTGCTGATATTTAGTTCAAATTCCAGCCACTGCACATGAGCAACCTCAAACATTAGTTGCTCCCAAGTGACTCCAGTTTGGCAAGCAACATCCTTTGTCAGTGGTGTGGTTTTAGTCTTCCTGCTTGTCTTCTTCTTAGGCTTCTAATACATTAAAACAATAAGCTTTATTTCTTTGACACTTAGAAAACATAAGAATATCAACCTTATAATCTACTACGAATGAAAGATATTCCAAATTACCACTTTGGAAAACATGTACCCTGGTTTTCAGAGTGTGTTTTGATAGTCAGTCTTAATGTACATCCTCCAACTGTAAACAAAACATTCAAAAAAGTTGTAAACAACCGTAAATTGCTTCTATGGCAAGAAACATAAATACTCTTTCACTTTGAAAAACACTTTACACACAATAAACAGAACTTTTCAAGTCCAATTGATAATAAATGATGACTTCCAATATTATTTGTATACCTGTAGTCCATGTGTGTCTTCCATATTGAACGCTTCAGTATTAGACTCTTTGCGCATAAGAACATATGCAATAAACATGGGATAATTATTAAACAATTTAATGTTAATTTCTTTGATAACAAAGATTACACCTTGATAAGAAAAGGTAAATATATTGCCAAAGAAACTTTTTTTAGAATTGACTAAGAACTAAAAATGTTAACAATAGTTGATTTTGAAATGTACCTGGTGTCACAGTGAATTTGTGTTAGTGAGCGCTATACAGTATTCCATCAAAAATAAAGAGAATACATTATCAACACCAAATATATGCGGTATTATAATGTTAATTTTCATTTTTTGCACTTTATATGTCCAGCAACAGTATATTAATACATAAATAGACCATTTGAAGAATGAAAGATTCCATGTAATTCATCCACAATAATACTTTTTGTAATGCATTACTGTCGCTGTTGCATGTAGGAAGGTGAATGACACTACTACATTGATGATTGCATGCATTCAGATTTTTTGACAATGTTATTACTCGTAAACACATTATCATTTATTTTATTACTTGGAAAGAAAATATCATTAATCACCAATCATTAATATCATTCAATAAAGTATCATGCGTCATACCTAATTTGCCTGACTGGTTGATATAGAAGAAGAGCATGTTGCAGAAGTACTGTCATCCTCCTGAATATAATATTTTGTTTACAATTATAATGTTCAAGGAGAAGTTTAGCAATATAAATTAAATGGAAAAGAGAATAGATACTGTGAAAAGATTCAATTTTCAAATTATTATTAATAGAAATATAATCAATAGCAATTATCAATGTATTTAAGAGTTGAACTTGACCTTATACATCTATACTATAGTTGCACATAAATTTAGTATTGACAAAAATATTACTTGAAAGGGAAGTGAGGTTAGTGTTGATTCCAAGATAGTTCGCGACGATGAAGCTTGTTCTTTTATTCAATGTATATATTCATAAGAATGGCCAATATAAAAGCTATATTAGTCAAACAAAATAGACAATTTCATACACTATAGATCAGTTTACCAGCATGTCAGTGGGGCTCACTGTTTGGATATTGGAGGTGTTTGTTGTTCCCTCAGACGTAATGGTGTGGACTTCCTTATGTGTGGTTTACCTAATGACAGACATTGTGATCATTACATATGAAAAGTCATCAATTTACAGATACTGCTATTCAGGTTTTTAGAAAGGCTCAGATTGCAGTGAACTTTTTGTGTATCCCAAAAGTAGGTATTTATTCAAAGGTTGAAGGTGCTCATTATATGTTTGCCAGCATCCTGGCGGTAAATCCACCGGGATACCAGCAAACTGAATTACAGATACCGGCTCTCGGCCCGCCTGTTACTGCAGGATTATAAGTGCTGGTATGCAGCATTAGTCCCCATTCCATGGAATCCATGAGGACCCCATGGGAGATATTATCCCATTATGACAGGCACCGGTATTACCGGTGCCTGTAATACCAGCCATGTCTGCTGGCAGGGTGGTGGAATTACCTCCAGCTCTGAGCTGGAGGTAATTCCTTCACGTCACCAGAAAACTTGTAGTTGACTGGTGCGGTAAAATGCTGGTATACGTTAATACCAGCCCATTAATATCACACCGGCCAATTTATAATGAGCCCCAAAGTCTAAAATTTAAATACATCTGTAAATTGTAACATAACAGAAATGTTGACAATAAAATAGCTAAACCACTATTTCACAAAAGCTCCAACCCTTCCATCCCAAAATATATTGGCACACAAGTTCAAAACATTGTGTGATCATTTTTTCTAAATATATATTTACACATAAATGATTATATACACATACATTAATCATTAATGTTCACTACTCACCTGATTCAGTGTGTGTTGAAATACAGCTGGAACAGCATTGGGAAGTAATTTGCAAATGAGTCGGGGGCAACGCTTTTTAGTGAACTTTGATGGTTCATCCATACCGTCCCAGAAGTTCCTGCTGCAGACATGGAATCAATTGCCCCTCACGTCCTCCAAGACATCCTTGGCTTCGCTGTCATTCTCCTATACTGAAAACCCACAGTTGAATAACCATGTTCTTATCAACGGCATATCCCTGATGAAAATATGAACAACTGTACTAGGAATTTTATCTTGGATGATATTAGCGCACCCAAAAACAATACATGCAGGCTTTGTTTTATGCTCAGGAATATCTAGTAAAACACTTTAACATACATACAAATTATTCAAGTATAATAGTGTTTAATTCACCAATAATAACCTTGCAAAGACAAAGCGCTTTAGAGTTTGGTAACTGCCCTCTAAGCTAGTCTGACCCACCAGGCTAACCACCAACTGTTATGTCAATGGTCTGTCACACGAAGAAACATATTATTGGTACATTGATCAGCCATTGTGCCACTGAAAGAAAAGCGGGAGGACAAAACATTACATATTCAAAAAAGACCCTATCATGTGATGAAGGAATTAAAGATATAAAAAGATGAAGAAAGGTTGATAATGGAGGTCATTGAGATATATGAAAATAAAATGTGGATGAAATTTGAGTAAAACGCACTATAAATGTACCAAGCAGAAAATGAGAACACTGTAATAACAAAGAGTTCAATGACCTATAATAGGGAAAACCGATGAGGTGATTCAGCAACGAAGCTAAGGAACAGTGCGATGATGATATCTGTAGTAGACTGCAGAGATGTTTACTTGCCAAGGATTTTAATGAGCTTATAAACACTTTGAAAAGTGGGTGTTCATGTGAATTTGTTGTGTGGAGGCACTGCCCCTAAATTTAGTTGGTGTTTTTTTCTCTGTTTTTAGGGGCGTGATCTAGTATTGTTACACAGACATATTTGGGTATGTTTAAAGACTGATGAGGTGAAGGATTGATGACGTCAAATTTCAAAGAAGAATGCTGGCTCCTACAAACAACTATTGCAAGCTCACAGCCCAAGTGAGAACTGCCATTGATAAGGGAGGGGGATGGATGTAGATAAAGCTAGCGCAAAAAGCTTGGCACCATGTCAAAGAATATAGAGATATGTTGATTTGCAGGTACAGGGTCTTCAAAGGGGAGTATGGAGACACCCGTCTGGAGTGACCATGTGGCCAATGGTCCCCATGAAAGAGAGCCCTTTTAATTATACATAGCATTTGGCACCTTGTGCGTTCCCCTCCACACCCCCCCATTGCGAGTGCATGGGCCCAGGTGAGAACTGCCTTTGATATGGGAGGGGGATGGATGTGGATGAAGCTAGTGCAATAGGCCTGGTACCTTGTCAAAAGACACCGAGATATGTTGACTGCAGAGATGGAGTCTTCAAATGGGAGTATGCAGACAGCAGGTCTTAGGTGGACAAAACCAAAAAATCAACAAAAATAAAACTTGAAATTTACAAGGAAAACTAAAAACTTAAAGTGAAACACACAAAATTGAAATAATTGGAAAATAAGCAATGCAAAATTATTAGATATATATAATTTTTATTGAAAGTAAAATGCATATAAAAAAAGATTAATGGTATATACTAACCACAAATTATAAATATCTGGTAGTGGTACAGTCTGTAAAAATCCCTTGTTTTGTCCGAAAGAACTAGAAAATTGTTCACGGATTGCTCGAACCACATAAGGAGGTATGACTCATCAAACTCAGTATCCCAGTGTTCCATGAATACATCTGTGTAAAAGATAGAAACATAGTTTTGTTGAATGAATCCAATAATTGAATTTATCTTGTTTGGCCTATCTTGTAAAATACAAGGCACTGGTATGAATTCAAAATAGTCACAGCCCAATACTTTTGAGGTAAGGGTAATATATTAATGTACGCACTCTTTTGAAAAATAAAAAGTAGGAAGATATTTTTTTAATAGCTTGAAAGTAACAAAACTATTATTGTTGACTCGAAAACTGAAAGATGGAATAGTTTGGCATGAACAAAGAATAATACATTTTCCAATATATCAAAATGTATGTTGTGAGTGAACCTTTGAGATCAGAATGTATTAGAAGAACATAAAAGGCTTTAGTGCAAGTTTGTCACAAGTAAAACATACAGATATAATACTTACTGCTTACTAGGAGCATGAGAGCGAACAGTTGCTATAAGTTTGTGCATCTGCAACATCAGCATTCGCAACACAGATCTTGTAAGGAAGGCTGCCTTGAAGTCATGAAGCTGGGTAATGAATAGTGGTGTAAGCTCTTCTTCGGCTATGTAGGCCAAGCAGCAAGTGTCTTTTCTGCAACAACAGTTCTCCACCAAAAGTTGCCAATAGCTCACATCGATGGCAGGTGCAACAAGTGGAAATGTCTTCCATGCAACGAGGATCAGGATCCTGGGAGCAATCATCACGACTTTCAACTGATTCACCATCTTTTCAGCTACTTTCGCTCTCAACCAGTTCCTCTTTGGTATACTGCGGCTCATAAATTTATGGCTGAATGGATGCCATAATTATTGAGGATTGAAGAAGCCAAAAATCAACTGTGGGAGAAAATAAAAAAATAGTAATTTGTATACAATAATGAATTGAGGTTAAAAATAAGGAGAAGAACAGACAGGTTATAAAATCCCATAGTGCAAAGACAACAGGAATAGGTCCAAAGTTTGAAAGTTCTCATAGGCAGATGGAAAAAAGAACTGAGGTAAATATACAATTTAAACGTGGTTTAGTAAAGATCTTTGTCAATTATGTAATCATTATTGAAATTGAAAGCGCTTACAGAATAAAATCATTTGAGCTAGTGTAAGTACCCTTTTCAGTTTAATTTGTTGGAGTTGTAGCCGAATAGAGCAAAAAGAAGTTGTAGAGACTCGTAATGAAATAGCAAACACTAAGGCAGCAGAAAGTCCAATGTTGTCTGATCAGAAAGCGTTTGTAGATACTAATCGAGGAAAGAGGCATCCTGAAATGTCAATGGAGCCACCGACCTGCAGGAGGCTAATGCATGTGTGAGTGTCAGGCACACACCTTGCATTTTTAAGAAGGAATGAGGGCAGGTTCCTTTCTCCCAAAGCCAAGCTATCCTACTGCACAAAGTCCCATTCATGAATCAGGGAACTTGCGTACAGGGCCCTGTGGTTGCAAAAAGCATGGGGAAAGGTGCACTTGCATGACTTCATGAATTTTCCCCAAGGTCATTGGGTACATCGTCTCCAGTATTGTTTGGGCAGTGCTTGTCTATATCATTGTCTTAGTATCATCTATTGTACTCTCCGGGCCCAGAATGGTACTCCAGTTTACCAGTCAGCTAGCTCCTTGGGTTGAGTGACAGTCCAAAGGCCTGCCTATCACAGGTGTAAATCCCTGCCAGGCCGATTCTTCAATGCATCCTTTGAGAGCCATACAAAAATTGTCATGGAGATTGCTAATAACACCCTTTCTTCAAGTGGCTAGAGAAAATTATTGAAATTGTGGTATTTATTATCAGCAGATAGATGAAAGCAGGATACCCTGTTGGCTCATCCACCACATGAATGTTCATAAATTTGTATTTATTCAGTTATTATATTTGTAAAGCACACTCAACCCAGAGGCATCTTGGCACTAGTTGCAAGATAGGGTACAATTTCAGGTAAAGATTGTCAAGGAGGATGAAAGTAGTAAGTTATTAGGAAAAGAGCCAGGTTTTTAGGTGTTTTCTGAAGGTCCAGTATGAGGGTTCATCGCAAAGGTGAGGTAGTAGGGAGTTCCACAACCTGGAGGCCATGGCAGGGGAGTTGGCTTCACCAGCTCTGGATCTCTTGAATCTGGGAACTGTGAGGAGGTTATGGTAGCAGTGCACAAGGGCCTTGTCGCTTTAGTTTTGAGGAATCTTTGTGAGAGGTATACTGGGGTTATATTGGTTAGGCAGCAGTGAGTGATGGAGAGGGTTTTGAATTTGATGTGCTCTCGGATAGCAAGCCAATGTATCTTTCTTCTGCCATCAGAGACATGTTCATATTTGTGCAGATCAAGGGCAGCTCAGAAGGCATTGTTCTGGACGATTTGGAGTGTTGTGATGTTCCACTCTGAAAGACCAGAAAATAGTGCGTTTGAGTAGTCCAGTTTTGATCCAATTATGACTCAGGCAATGGTGATGCAGCTGTTAATGGAGAGGAAGCGTCTGCTGGTGTTTATCAGTTTTGTTGTGTATGCAGCAGAGGAAGCAATGACGTTGACTTGTCTAGTCATATCTAGGGTTGGTCAAGGTAGATTCCTAGAGTTTTGCACTGTAGGTGCAACAGGGACGGTGATACTGTCTGTCACAAAGGAGCAGTAAACTGGGTTTAGGGTGTTAAGTAGGGTTTAGGGACAACCAGTAGGATTTCTGTTTTTTAGTCGTTCAGGCAGAGTAGACGGGATGCCATCCAGGACTGATTGAACTCATAAGTGGAGTTGATGGTAGAGGTGTCCTGTGCATAGTTGCCAGTCATGGGTATGAGTATTTGTGTGTCATTGGCATAGTTAGTGTAGGTGATTCCAAGGTCATTCAGGTGGTTGAAAAGGGGTTTTGTGTAGATATTGTAGAGTGGCAGAGATGCAGGATCCTTGTGGGCTGCTGCAGGTGATTGGCGACAAGGGGGGGACTGCCAGTTCTGTGGCACAGGAAAGAAGCAACCGATTTGGTTGCTTCAGGTGGGAAGTTGGCAGCATTAGAAAGATTACAGCATAAGGTTTTGTGATCAATGAGGTCAAAGGCCGCAGATAGGTCTAGTAGGAGTAAGAGGGCTAACTTGCCTGCCTCTCTGGTGTGATCTAGTTTTATTTTTAGGTCAAGTAAGGCTGACTGATTTCCATGTCCAGGGTGGAAACCTGACTGGCGGGTGCCAACGATATGATGGTGTTTTAAATAGTTTTGTATCTGGAGGTGGACTGCTCATCAAATATCTTTAAGATGAAGCATACAGTGGTGATAGGTCGATAGTTGGTAGGTGTCCATGGGTTGAGGGAGGGTTTTTTGAGAAGTGGCAGGATCCAAATTCCTTGAGGCTAGTGGGAATGGAGCAAGGGCTGAAGCAGGTGTTGATTGTGGTGGTGATGATAAGGGGGGATTATGGCCTCAACGCAGTCCTTGATTAGTGGGGTAGGGCAGATGTCAACTTTGCAGCGTGAGGGTTTCAGGGTTTTGATGATGTTGGCAGCTTCCAGGTTGGCCAGGGGATGCAATTTGAAGGGTGGAAAAGGGGAGGATGTTGGCAGTAGCTGGGGTTGGGGGTTAAGCTTAGTTTTGTTGTGGGTGGTTGCTTGTTTTAGACGATTTTCTCCTGTAATTTCTTAATTTTGCTCATATGGAGATTTTGTATGTTGGCACATCATGGGTCATCTTTGTTGAGGCTAGATGATGGCGTAGTGGGAGATTCAAGTTTATGTAGGATTGCAAAGAGCTCACGCGTGGCTGATTTGGCATTAGTAATTCTCATGTTGTAGGTAGTAGCTTCAGCGTTGTGTATGCCTACTTGTTTTCATTGGCTATGGTGGTGAAGTGTAGTTTGTTAGTATCGGATTGAGAGGTTTGCCATCCAGCAACTGAAGCTCGTTTTCTGGAGCACAGGGCTTGAATATTGGCGGTAAACCAAGAGTTTTTATGTGAGAATGATTTGGCTTTTCTCTGAATAAAAGTGGCCAGTGTATTTACTGCTTTAGTAATAGTGTTGTTGTAATGGTCGATGAGAGCAGTGGGATTCATTGATAGGGTAGGCTCGAGGTCAGAAAGTTGGGTGAAGAGGGAGACCTAAGCATCGCCCTTATTGCACCTATCCCGCTCTGAGCCCGTCAACAGAGAAACAATAGATGCACATTGCTCATGACCCCCTCCTCCCCTTTATCGATGATGTATCACAGGTGTGAGAGACGCTATTCACTCACAGTCGTTCAGTCCACAGCCTTATGATATCACAGAAGAGACAAGTCTGCAATCTATAGAGCAAGTCGACTGACTGCAAGCAGATAGAGCCGATGACCTCACGACTGGCATGACATAGATTCATTAGACAGGAAGCACATATGCATTCCTGCATGAAGCTATGCAAACATTTTAGTTTATTGCCGATAGACACAAAGGATATGCTTATGACCCACATAGTTAGAAGACAGACACACATATACCTTTCGCTAAGCAAAAAAACGCAAGACGCATAAGAATACATATGGATGGCTTGATGAAGCTTAATGCAACTAACAAGGACCACCATGCACACAAACATTGATGACATAAATACAATGGAGTGAATGGGTGAAGCATTGAGAATTCGAGACACAGAGAAAGCTGATCGACTGAACCAGCTGAAGCTGTCAGAGCAGGCTTCCAACACAGTTACCGTGCACCAATAGCCAAGGACACAGAGGTAAGGAATGTTCCCAGATAAGCAGAAACAACAGGGCCCCTGCAGGAAGCCAAAGCAGAAAATCCTCGCAATTACAGCCTTTTCGTGGTCCTACACACATGACCTGAACCTGCTAAACGGTGCCTATTTATTCGAGCTGGATAGTGATTGCTGTTCCCACCAGACTATATGCAGGAAGATACAAATGTATCCGAGGTCCAAAGACAAATGTCCTGTCTCACAGCACAGGAGGTCAGAGAAAATGACTTACTGGAAATATGCTGCACCCTCTGGGCCGTTCCCACCACATTGTGTGTTGTACTTAGACTGGTACCTGTCCAAGGCTTCAAGGCTGAGAAGACAATGTCTGTCCAATCCCTATTCACCTACTCCGATGAGTTTAAACAACGTTGCATTGGACAACCATCTTTCACTAACCAGTAACTTTGTATTTGATACTTTTGGAGGTGGTCTCAGGAGGGGCAACCAGATATGGTTGCCCGATGGGTGCATTAACACCTATAGAGCATTTTATATAGCTTACATTACTAACCTTTTCCGCTTCACGTTAGGTTTTTGGGATGTAACCACATTTTGCAATGTCATTTGTGAACAAAACCAGATGACAACCACCTATACACTGAGAATGAGTGTGGAGAATGCTACGTTGTTCATGCTGCATATCCCTGTCATTTCAACTTGTAATAAAGGCAGTTGAACTTTGCGCTATGGCCGGGTGTTCCGCTCTTGGTGCAGGGGATTTCCAGGCCCAACTTCCTCTTGCCTGTACACCGGGAGGCTGTTAATAGTCCCCTAGTTGTTTATACAAGGGGGAGAAGGAGGCATTTGGTGAGGTTTGGAGAGCTGTGGGATAATGTGGGGGGCATGGTTGCAGTGGTGCTGATGCTCGGTTTAATAGTGGGGGATGATGTGATGATTGTAGGAGGGGCAGGGAGTGTTGGACAAAATAGTGCTGTTGCAGTTAAGATCGGCAAGCCACTCCAGTGTGCCGCCTCGGATGTGAGTGGGTGAGGACATGTGTTGAATGATGCCAAGTGCGCTCAGGTCATTGACAAAGGAGGTGGCATACTTGTCTGTATTGTCATTAAAGCCTAGGTTAAGATCACTGAGGAGAGGAAGTTTGATCTTGGATTTGAGATTAGCGGTCGGGTGTTTCAGGATGTCCTCTTTGAGGGAAAGGGGTGAGCCAGGGGGTCTGTAGATTAGATATATCATGATGGTGGTGGTAGGTGATAGCGAGAGTTTGACTGGTAAGGAGTCATAGTTGGGGTGGTAGGATGGAGTTAGAGGCTCTGATAGGGAGAGATTCTCTGTAGATGAATGCTACTCCAGGGCCTATGCCTCCGATCTGTCACTATGGAGGATAGTGTGTGAAAGGGGGGTGGCAATAGTAACAGTGGGACCTGCAGTGGAGTAGAGCCAATTTTCAGTTATGGAAAGGATGTCTAGGTTGTTGGTTATAATGAGGTTGTGTATGTCTGGGGCATGAGCTTGAATGGATCTAGCATTGATTCGGATGCATTTCAGGGAGGGGCGGGGTGTTGGTGGACCCACTGGCAGTATGGTCGATGTGGGTAGAGAGATCACAGTGGGACTGTTTCGGAGGTGAGAAGGGGCGTTGTGTGGTGGAATAGGGACTGTGGGAGGGATGTGGGGGCATGCGTGCGTTAGCGAAGATGGGTGTTTCTCAGATGTGTGGGGGGTGGCATAGTGTGGGGAGTGGGCCGGTATGCAGGTGGCTTATCGGGCGAGTCTGGCATGGCCTTGGCATGGCGTCTGAGAGGACAGTAGTTTGCCATGGTAGAGTGTCCAGTAGGTATACCAGGGTGTAGTGTGTGCAGGAGTAGGGCAGCTATGAACTGGCACTGGAGGTGATACTGTGGAGGAGGAGTCAAGTACCTCTACTGGATGTCCCGCCCCCATTTTGCCTATATGTTGGCTGCCAGAAATTGCGACATGCGCAAAACCAATAATGGTACCTATACCGTGAAAAGTTCTCGAAACAAGGTATCCGTTGAGAAAACTCTATATGATGTATCTGCGGAGAAAGACGGGCTTCTGAAGGAAGTTCCGGAAGAAGTGTGAAGATGAGTGAAAAAGAAGGCTGGTGATGTCACATGAAGCAGAAATGACGCACACAGAAGAGATGCTAATGAAGATAATATATAGACCAAATAGAATCTGATGGCAAAGTAAAGAATAAAGCAAAATTTTGTGAGCAAAAGTAAGACTACACATGTGGAGAAGCATTGATGAAAATGTAAAACCATTTCGCAAATGTACATATGCTGTAACGCAAGTAGACAAAGTAATCATAAGGCTGGCTATACGTAGTGAATAGACTGCAGGTGGTGCCGCCAATATGTATATAAGTGTGTATAGAATCTGGATGTTCCACGACGCATTTTAGCAAAATTGGACCCTGTGAATGAAAGGGCTGAATGTGTGGCGCAGTAGAATAAAACAGCTGACAGCGAAGGAAGATTAGAGAAAGCTTGCCTAACCCAGTGTCAAGAGTTGGGGCCGCCAAGAACCTGGTTATCTACTCGAGAAGATACAATGAATGTGAGAAGCGAGCTGAGCTCCTGTTTGAGGTGTAATGGAAAAACATTAGAAGTGCCAGGAGTTATTAATTTAATATTAAGTATTAAATACAACAAAGGAGCTCAAAACCTGGTCTCCAGTCACATGGTCAGATGAAAATAGACTTTGGGGTGAGCTACACCGAGACCAGAAGATAAGGCCATGCTCTCACTCCCTTTCATTCACAGGCACAGTGAGCCTTTGCAAGGCCGAGTTCAAAGACATTAATTGAATGGCAGACCGCAGGAGTGATGACGAATGTTGGGCTAACTGGGTGGGGGGACATGACCAGGTCAACCCCCCAGCAACTGGGGTACCAGCTTGCGTGCTGCTAGCGAGTGGAATATTCCAGAAGGGTACAAGTGTGCCAACCAATCACAAAGGGCCGTGTAGCAAAGAGTCCTATAGTTTGAGAAGCCAACAGAACATTGTGTATTAGTATGACATGAAAGATGACTTGCACTAAAGTTGGGCATAGCTGTCCACCTGACCTTAGAGATCCAACCACGATCCCATACCCCATCGAAAGTATGCTTAGATGTTCTCCTTAAGCCTATCACAAACCCCGTAGGTTTTCTTCTTTTGCCACGTAGTATGACGTCAGTGATGATGACTTTTTAGTATAAAGTTGTGTTTTTTTCATGTAATGCGTTGAGACTCTTGAGAGAGAAAATACTTGTGAGGTGTCCGTTGATGTCGGTTGTACTCCCTGTTTTAACAAATGCCATTAAAACAGTTGTGTTTTTGCCAACTTCCTTAGTCGGTCTGATTATTGATGTATGAGTAAGGTCTGCATCCCCCTCCATCTCAGATACTGTTACAATGTCTTAAAGGGCCTAGGGGTTCAATACCAGGTGGTAAGGAGTAAGGGGTGGTAGGAACCACGTGGGGTGTATAGTGTTAGGGGAAGACATCGGTCTGGGGGGGCGCAGGTGGTTGAGGGTGGGGGTACGGTGGTACGGTGGTATAGGTCCAGTTAGAAGTCTTGGGGTGTGTGGGTGCATTCTGGTTGGGGTGAGCCTCTGCATGAGATGGTAGCCTTGTGTGTGGGCCTTTTCTAAAGGTGTGTTATGGAGAGTATGACTTGGTGGGGGAATAGAGAGGGAGCTTAAAAGGTGGAGGGGAGCTGGTGTTGGGGTAAGTAATGAATAGGGGTAGGAAGTGCATGGGAGGCCTGTGAGGGGTGAAAGTGCTGATGAGGTTGCAGACATTTCTCAGCATGCTGCGGCTCACTATGGATTTTACTTGCTTACCTTTAGTTGTTAGCAGCATGCAGGGGCTGGCAAGGTCAGGAGCTGAAAGGCTGGACTCTTGGGACAGCACATTGAGTGGTCTGTTGAACAGGATTCCGCTAGACAAGTTGTCTATGGGAGGTAGGTCCAGTTTCGCAACAGTGGTTAGATAGAAGGTGGGGCAAGGAGAGAGGGTGCCTTCCACGCCCTGACAGGCCCAGACAGGCAGTGGCCGTGGGAGCTGGGCTTTTTAGGTGGCTGGCTGTGCCATCCAGTGAAACTACACATCCTGGTATGAAGGATGTATCAGCCAATCGGCTGACTCTGTAGGCAGGGCTCCGGGGCACACAGTGGGTTTTATTGAATATAAATGGCCATCTAATGTCCCTATCTGCTACGCTGAGTCTTACCTCCTTGTCAGTCTTACTCGTCACAGTCTGTACTCTGTCTGGAATGTGACGAGCAAGATCTGGTCTTGGAGAAATGAAGATTACCAGTCAGTAATCAGGCCATTCATTGGCAACGGAGTTAATGCATCCAGTCTTTTACAAGTGAACTAGTCCTATCTTTTTTCTAAGCGAGACAATGATAAAGTTCTCTATATTACTAATTATCAATGTGCAAATGTTGTTCAGAACATCTATATGTTGCACTAGGCACGCCTGGCTGACCTCGTGACTGCTACAAAGAAAAAATGCATTGCAGAACAGAGAATCGCTGATGCAGAGGCGGGGAATCAATGGTGCAGCGAAGGAAGGTCAGATCGTGGGAACACATTCAGAAATGTAGCTTCAGCACTGGGGGCACAGCTCCGGGCGCCCCCGCAAATGAATAAGGACTGGGTCCCCCATCCCCTTCCTGTAACACTCTGATATCGTCTCACTGAAGACCCTTCCGAGCACACCCTCAATTCACTGACTTTATTATATCCATTTTGTTGCACCCTCTTCTTGCGTTCCCTGGTTCTCGCTACATAAAACCCAGCAGACACACAACTATTCTCTGTGATTGGTCCATTCATGGTCACATGCCATGACATCTTCTTGTTACTTGCCAGTGTTATGCGCCATCACGCCCAATATAATAGAGACACGTGTCCCAATGCTCGCCATAATGAAGGGACACAATCCACGTATTACCTTACAATGCAAGCTCCTGCTTGAACACTATGGGCCTCATTAGCAGTTGGGTAGATTTTCCAAAGCATCCTCAGACTGTCTGTACGCAGTAATTACATTACTGCGTACAGACATTCTGGGAATCCGCCTGATTATGGCAAATCTACTAAATTGACAGTGACAGATGTGGATGTTCAGAAATAACGCATGTGATAGTTCAGAACATCTACATGCATTTTTACTTTGGGCTATTAGGTGGCGCTTTAGCGACACCTACAAGCCGAAACTATTGCATTAGTGTGCAGACAAGCAGAAATGGCTTATGAGGAGGGACGCAAAGCTTGTAGGTGCTGTTTTGTTATTTGCCCACCCACTGACAGCCCATGGCCATGCTAATCCCGAAGGCCTTTCCCACTCAGTTCCTGCCCATCCCTGCCCAAACCTCTCCTGATTGGAACTCTTTGAGCTCCCTTTAAACAAGCCTAATCATCAACCTCAAGTGCATGCCAATGTTTTTTCAAATCATTCTTCTAATCACTTAATTGGAGTTTCAAACTGGTTACTGCTGTAATCGCAATGTCTTAACCAGGTCTGTCTTCAGCCACTCGATTTATAAGCACTATGCGTGTCCTTCACTGAAGTCCTGTTAAAAAGAAGCATTGGCTAAGCCAACAGTTTTGGCTTGTGTATATAAGTATTAGGCATTTACCAGGTACTGCTATTAGAAGCCCAGGTACTTGCACCATTTTGCACCCACTACCATCAATGGCCAGCTAATACCACTACGGCAGTGCCTGGCAAGTGCTTTTACCATGCCTACACAAAAGCCCAAAATTTTGCTATTGCTAATGCATGTTCAAAATTGTTTTTAATCCATTTCCACTCCCACTTTGAGGGCTGAAATCATTGAAATGATGTTGTGATAGGGTCAGGGACCAAACCACGTGAAGACGACACTCAGCCTGGGGTGGGAGGTCTACCATGGTTTTCACCAGAGCAAGTCCTGCCCCAGAGGCGTGTTGTGGGTATTGGGAGGGCCCCAATACCTGTCCCTTCTCTATGTGCCTGCAGGACTGGAATGAGTACCACCTTTTCTTGTCCTATGCCTGTATTGCACAATGCTGGCCAGTCTCTGTTTTTTCCGCAAGACTACATCCCACAAAAGGCCTAGTGCTAGAAAACAGTGAGCCACCCAACCCGGGGAGAGACAGAGAAAATCTGTGAACCAGTGGACCATTTCTCTCATCAAAGTGGCAATTTCAGTGCCCGACGCGAGACAGATATGCAATTTTCGTTCAACAGGTTTGCAGGAATGGCGGGCACAGAAAATCGTCAATCTCAGAGCTCTATGCCACACAGACATTCAGTTTACCTTCAATGGGATAAAGGAGTGGCCCGCTCCACAAAGCAGCAATGACAGCCTCTGCTCAGCAAAAAGTGGGACACTGAGGTTACCTTCCAGAGCTGTTCACATATCCTGCGGGCAACCAATGTCCTTGGCACAATACGAACTGGAAAAAGAGAGAAACCCAGACTGACTACCCCTCTCTCTTTGGTCTGTCAAAGAACACAGGGGAGGGATGCACTAAACCTGCTTAATAATAGAGCAGAAAAATACACCTGTTGGGCGATACATTATTTAAGACTGGATTCGTTTTTACAAAAAATAGAAAAATCTTTTTAATATTTTCATTGTTTAAAAATTATTAAAAAACAAACAATTACAAATTACTACATGCATTCATAAACAGTTGCATATCAATCATTAGATTTGTGAGAGTCCGGGGTGCTACAATTAACATGTATTAGAAGCATAATTGTCAATTTCACTATGCAAGACACCAGAAAAAACACAATTAAGTTTTCCTATAGTCGACATATGTTTCGGCCTCTATGTAGTACCAGCGTGGTGAAAGCTGGTAAATCAAATAGTTATACGGCATCTTCAGGACGGTCTTGCTTACTGAGAAACTTTGTTTCTTGCCCCTTGAGCATGTGGAATATCACGTCTGTGGTCGACAATGATGATTGAAGACCATGGAGTAGGAGCTTCTGGAACAATTATTTAGATACCAGGAGCCGGAACCAAAATCACCTCTGTATGGGTGGCCTCGGCGAAGAGAATTATTTAAGAAGTGGACTTGGGTTGCTATATGTGTTCAGGCTTTTTTCTGCAGTGTTCATCTGTGGAGATGCCCAACAACTTGTGTCTGTTGAAAAAGGAGATGTATTCAGCATTGGAGCTACTCGCTTCGCGCGAGTAGCTCCAATGCTGAATACATCTCCTTTTTCAACAGACACAAGTTGTTGGGCATCTCCACAGATGAACACTGCAGAAAAAAGCCTGAACACATATAGCAACCCAAGTCCACTTCTTAAATAATTCTCTTCGCCGAGGCCACCCATACAGAGGTGATTTTGGTTCCGGCTCCTGGTATCTAAATAATTGTTCCAGAAGCTCCTACTCCATGGTCTTCAATCATCAAGATTTTTCTATTTTTTGTAAAAACGAATCCAGTCTTAAATAATGTATCGCCCAACAGGTGTATTTTTCTGCTCTATTATTAAGCAGGTTTAGTGCATCCCTCCCCTGTGTTCTTTGACAGACCAAAGAGAGAGGGGTAGTCAGTCTGGGTTTCTCTCTTTTTCTTCTTAGAATCTCCCTTCCTCCAGCCCTGACCCCCCGATAACAAAAAACTTTGGGAGTACCCACTTTCATAATTACAATATGAACTGGGACATTGCTTGTGTTGACAGCAGGCCACCATTCGCAAATGCCTGCAGACACGCTTACGAAAATGGGTGGGGATTAAAGCCCATTATGTCTTTGCTTACTTGTGATCCCCCCTTGGGAGAAGGAAGGTAGTGACTGGCCTGGGGACCCAGCTGAGGGAGTGACCCAATGAAGGGGGACGGAAGAGGATAAAAAGGGGCACAGGAGACATGAAGGTGTGGGTTGTTCGGGTGAGGTCAAGGAAGAAGGTGGACGATGCCCAGGAGAGTGGAGCCGGATTGCTGAGGGAGTGTGTAAGGTGTCGGGAGAAAGTGGTACTTGCGTGTGGATGTGCATGCAAGGTCCGTGTGTCTGAGTGAGGTTAATAGAGGGGGGCTAGGGTAGGCCAGGACAAACATCAGGCCGCATGGAACTATCGCTAGAGACATCCTGGGTTTGTGGGACGCCTGGGCTAAGGAAGGAATCACCTGCACTAGGCGAGAGAGGGGGAAGGCCCTTAGAGAGCCCTTTTCATTTTCTTTAATAAAGACTGTTGACCCTTCCTTGCGAGTTTGTGTGTTCTTGAGGCCATCTGTGACAATGCAGATTCGCGGGTGGGGTGCAAGGGTAATAGAAGTAGCTGAGAAGGAGAAGGTGGGCCTCAGAGATGTCTTCTTATTTACCCCCTTTGGTTGTCCCCATGCAGCTAGTTTTGTTCCTGCAATGATGGGTTGCACTTAGAGGGTTTAGACAGGTTATCACCACCTCTCGGTAGAGGTAAAAGCTGGAGAAGCAAATATGAGGTTTCTCAGCTCATAATAAGGTGGTATTTACAGCATTCAGTATTTATTTGGAATACTGCATTCTGTAAATTCCTCCATAGGCTGATAATGAGCCTGCTGGCATTTCCAAATGCCAAGTGTTTTTACTGCTGGCGCTGCACCTATAATCACAGTCTATGTATCCGAACGGCTATCAATATTCCCCATGTTTCCCCATTTGAAGGAAGAACATCCCTCACCTTCGAGTGGTGGTCAAAATTACTGGAGGCCATCTAAAATATGATGTGTGCCACCCAGGACTGGCTTTATCCACCTTCTGAATGGTACAATCCAGACAGGTTTTCAGGAGATCCACAATGACTATACATGCAATTACATATAGGAAATTTAATTTGACATGTTTTCCATGGCGTTGTGTGACGAATAGCGGGATAGGTGCCTGGGCGCAGACTACGTTTTAGAATTGTAGCCTCTAGTAATGAGAGCAGAAATGCATATAGTGCTAGTTACAAAGCATTACAAAACACTGTAGACTACAGATGTGTACTTCTGCCGGGTAGCACTAAAAGGATATTTGTGCAATGTAAACAGTTTGACTCTGTTTGCAACTCCACTCTTTTATGTTATTTGCACAAGAATGTTTATGATTGCTTCTATGAGTTTCTCCATTTGCACACTGCACGGTTTGCACTTTGGGAGACATGTCTAGAGATATCTGTGTAATTTGTCTTTATGAATGTGCTGTATTGTTCTTTGCACGCTGCAATATTAGCACATGAGCCCAGCATGTGATTGAATCTGCATAGGCACTCTGTATTGTATGTATATATCTATTGCCAGTACACAGCAGGTGTAGCGAAAACGAACTCCTCGAGAGCAAAAAATGCGCAATAAATTGAGATGAATAGTCTAACAGAGGACTACTTGCTTGAGATTGAAAGAAATAATGAACCGCGCAGGCACTGAAGTTATGAGAGACTGCTAAGTAAATTGAGACAATGAGTGCCTCTTGCTTAAATAACTGTTAGTATTTCATGAGTTGTACCTTTGTTATGTACTGAATCACGGGATTCAGTCACTTCTCCCCACAGGGGAGCCTTTCCCTGTGAGGCTAGGGAGGTGAGCCCGCTATGTGTCTTGGGGACAAGGACTCCCGTGTCCATGAGGAACTCCCTTACCAATCCTCCTATAGCCCAATGTTGAAAAAAACTCCTGGAAGAAAACATGAAGGACAAGTCGATATTTGTTATTGTCAAATAGAATCCTTGAGAAAACCTGAAAAGAACTACTTATGTGGTACTGATACGAAGAAAACCACTGAAGTAATACTGAGTACATGTACAACACATAAAAAAAGGACTTTAACGCTACGTCAGGGAAGTCCCAGCACAGTGTCATAAAACTAGGAGTAGGAGACATGAGAGAGAAGCCTGAGAGTCCAAATCAGTGGCCTGAGCGAAGCTGAAGGAAACAGGGAAGTGTGCCTTCAAATGCTGGATGGAAGCTGCTGTATGCAATAATGGGTTGCAGTTCAGGAGACCCAAGTTGCGAGCAAGGTCCCAGGAAGGACAGAACAAGAAGTGGTGGCATGACTGAGTATGGAGAGAGTACCCCAGAGACCACTTACCGAGAGCACCACGGAGTGTGCTGAAAGTGACGAAAATGGCAAACAGAGACACCGTCCTGACAAACGAGAGAAGAGAATCCCGTCCGACGTTGCTGCGATCCCTAGATCAGAAATGTAACGGGGAGAGTGGGAGACCTGGGTTGGCCACCGGAAATACCAAATAGACTGTTCATACTCATCCCAGTGAGGAACAAGGGTGGAGGAAGAGTGAGAATCATTACTGGGCTACTCCTGCTCCTTCGAGTAAAGAACCAATCATAGAATTGAATGAGTGAGAACCAGTACTGGAAGATTCCTACTAATCCCAGTAAAGAGTAAATCTTGGAAAAGACTGAGAATCCTTACTGGAGCACTCATACTCGTGCCAGTAAAGAAGTAAGTGTTGAAAACATAGGAGAAGAGTGCGAATTGTAATTGGAACAGTATTTGGTTGTTCCAATCAAGAAAAGCATTGGACATTAAGTGAAGAGAAAGTTTCAAGTTTATATAACAAGAGCTGGGCACAAGAGCTCCAGGAGAGAGGAGAAATCCAACCAAACATGGTTAATAGAGAACAAATAAAGAGAAAGAGAGAGTAGTGCAAATGCCCAATATCTGAACTTTACGATTTGGAAAAAGTAGTTACAAAGGAACTATCTAGAAATACTTCAGTACACCAAACTTGCTAAGAAAGCAGTCCACGGGAGAAGGGAGTGCTTCTCCTGTACCTTCGTTATTTTGATAGTGGCATAGATTTGTTTTGGGCGCAGGACAGATTTTTCTTCTGGACTCACTGACAACTGATGAGCACCCTAGTTGGTTTGGTTGGGTAGGGAAACCCCTTAGTTTAGGGAAAGTTAGGCTTTTTCAATATTCTTTTAATAAAGAACAAGTCTAACTGGAAGATCAGAGTCTTGGTCCTTCTTCTGACCCACTATATTTGGTCATTCTGAAAATCCGCCTGGATTCTTTTACTCTTTGATGGAACGGTCAACAAGCCCATCTCTAGCACCCGTAAACTACAGCACTGCAAAGCTTCAAGACTTTGGTAGTAAGCGTTATATGAAAGCCCGCGATCATTATAAACATGTATTATCATTACTGGAATTACCCATGCTGAACCCTTAATGGTTCCTGTACATTTGGGGCAGTCACACCTTTTTTTCTTTCTAGCAAACATGTTAATATTACTGTCAGAGAGGATAGGTCAACAAGTCATGCAAACCACCTCTGACATGGAGCAAGCCTGTTCTTCAGAGGTTCGAAACCTGACAATGCCAGCTCAGCCCTTCTTCCTTCTGTAGTCCATAAGGTGAGTATCATTAAATTGGGTATCATTACAGCTCTTTGAAGTGGAATGAAATTTGGCATAAAGTACTTCATAAAACCTGACAGTATTATCATTATGCCTGCAACCACTGGTAAAGCCACTGTCCTTCCAGGATCATGGCGAATCCATTCCGTTCTTTATACCATAGCTTCAAAAAGTAGCAATATGGAGGACGGTCACTTGGCAAACTGGGTGCCACTCTCTGGAAAAATCCAACAATGGTTCAATAAAACAATAGTTTTGGCAGCTTGCAGACTGTAAAGGACCAACTCTCACTTCACCACGGGACTTATACTGTGCATGCATCTGATACCTTACATCCCATAACACAGCCTCCATTACCACAGAATAATGCAAATGGGGCTGGGCAACTAAATGACTGGACACATATCAGAACTATTCCCTGAACCACGATCCACAGCGCCACTGATGCAAAGAGGACGCGTACCTTTGCCATTGTGCTACAATTTGTGAATGGTGTGCAGAGCATGCTTACACACCCGCAAGAAGGCCTGATGCCCCTGATAAAGCTCACAAATAAATAAATAATTGAAACATGAAAAATACAAACCTTGAAAGTAGAGTTCTAATGGAAGGAATGAGACTGGCAAGGACTTCTGACGCTGACCAATTTGTGACAGGCACCAGCCCTCCACCCTGACACATGTCAAACTTTGTAAGAGTAGCTTATTCCAAACGGACATGGGTCGGAAATTTTAAAAAATGAAATATTGTCCCAAAATCTGGTTGAAACACACCTAAATTCATAATATACCCAACCCACAGAAGACTGTAGTGCCATCTTAAGTAGTTCCAGTGTCACATGTAATGGGTACATCCAGCTCTCGCCTCTTTTGCTGCAGTTGGTCACTTGCAGCTCTGCATTTATAAAAGCAAAACAGGCAATGGTAGAATGCTGATAAGATACAGTAGAGGACGCCCCAGTTTACTCAGAAGGAAGGACATTTAGATACCTGCATTGGAGCTCCAGAGCAAGTGTTGCGTGTAGTATCTTAGAAAGTCAAAATAAATCAAAGTACTTCACACACCATCAGTATAATTGCGTTTTGCAACTTGCTAATAATACAGACAACTCATTTGTTCAATGTCACATGTGAGCCATCCATCCAGTCCAGATGCGGTGCTTTCTGGCCCTTCTGGAAAATGGAGAATTGAAAAAGCATGCTGTACAGTAAACCCATGCAAAGAACAGACAAGGCATGGGTGTGATGTGGGGTGCTCCGAAAGCACCACATAGAGTAAGTACGTAGTGGTGGCAAGGTAACGGCAAGTCTAAGAAAAGCAACTGGTGTTGGCTGGACAGCCGCTGCTCGATGGAGGTGTAAGATATGTCCCGGGCCACTTAGCAATAGGGAGGGTGACGCACGCATTGGCGCAGTGACGACACATGAGGTGAACAGATCCTAAAATTAAATATGCAAACTTCATTCAACTTGTCTTTCACAAGTGAAGAAAGTATGTATATCTTTGTTAGATATACTTTGATTTAGTTTTGTGCTAATGGTTTACTATCACAATTTCCTCCCTAAATGTTGTTTGGTATATGTAGATGACATGTCCCTGAAGAAGAGTTGTTTTAACTTGAAACGCGTGGGAAAGCAAAGCTACACTGCTTGGCATCACAAAGAAACAGTCACCCTTTGCTCTGTTTGTCAAGCTTATGCCACATTTTGGAAATGACTGTGTTATATTAGCAAACTTGCAAATAATTGTAAAGAATGCAAGGCGTGTATTGCTTTTGTGATGTAACAGACAATATAATTTTTTGGTACTATTAAATAATTACTTTTTAAGAGAATGTAGGTTCCCTGTTTTTTTTATGGCGGAGTTATGGGGTGTGTTAAGAATGTTTAACAAAACATGTCCTGTATAGCAGGCTGTCAATGTGTAACATTTCACTGGCACGTCATCAGTGATCCTGTTGTCTTGTGGCAAAGACTCGCACCTCTCATTGGGCTCGAATCTTGCCACGGCATTGTTCACGCCAAGTGCATTCAGCAAAAAGTATTTTTTGGTGTGTTAATTCCTTAAAGAGACAGGGGGGCTGTGTCCGTCCTTTTCAAAAAAGTGGGTGGGCCCTGTCCACCCACGTGGTCCCATGCCTTGTGCCCTGCTCAACCTATTACAACTCCTAGGCAGGTAAAATACATTGTTTCTGGTGGGTGAGAGCCCATTGCAATCTACGGAGTAGTATGGGGAGTGCCACTAGTGTGAACTAATTCCAGCGTGGGTGATACCCGCAAAAGGTAGGTGAGCTGAGAGGTATGCTCTATATCAGGATGTTCCAGTGTCAGAAACAGCGTTAAAATCTCCAGCAGTCCTGGCCTCCAGGCCCGCTTCACTTTTCGACATCTGCTGCTTGTGGAGCAGCATTTACATTGGGAATATTAAGCTTCACTATTGTGTAAGGGACCAGAATGGCATGAACAAAAAAAAAAAAACAGGCAATCTCATGTCTTCCATTTGATAACACAGTAGCTCTGGTGCTTCAAGTGTTTCAGAAATTGCTGTAAATTAATGAATTAGATGACAAAAGAGGCAATTAGTTTACCAATGTTACTGGCCTTCAAAATGTGGGTGGGCGGGGGTTGGGAGGAGGGGGGGTGTGTGTGTGTGTGTATACACCCACAGTTGTAGCTCATCCAGGTGGACATGGCCTAACGAAGGGGGTCGCCTGCCAGCTCAATAGGCCACGCCCCCTTGATGAGCCCCAGGTTAATGGCCTTCGGGCACCCCCGCCAGGCAGCACTTTGTAAAACACCCTATGGGTGTTGATCTCTGCATCTATTACCTAAAAGGATGCCTGGCCGGAAAGAACAGCCACGTGCTTTCAGCCTTGATGCTGGTACTGCCCCTTGTCAGGCATTTATTTTTTATTTTGTTGGACATGTGTATGGCGCCTATACACAAGTGTTTCCAGGCACCAGATGAGGGGCAGCAGCACCATTAAGGCTGAAAAGGTGAGGCCGCTGGATGCCGAGGCCTTTTTTCCTAAAGCTTGAAGCTCTCGCGAACGAGCAGGAGCTTCAGGCTTTAGGGGAAAAAAGCCCTTGGCTTCCAGCAGCCTCACCTTTTCTTCTATAATGGTGGTACAGGCCCACGGGCATCTTTTGATTAAAAGGACATGAGCGAGCGCTTCAGTCAAAAACCTTGTCCTCTAGCTGCTGGGGCTGCCAGGGGACAGTGAGCCCTAGCCCACTTAAAGCCCCAGAGACCAGTCTGTAAGCGGTGGGGGCCGGGATTCAAACCTGTGTTACTCTGCATTGTTTGCCCCTCAGCTATCCTCTGTGCCCATATATAGTGCCCTGCTTGAAAATCGAATTCTGGTGTGTTTTTTAAATCCTGCATTCCCCATCAACACAGTCTTTTCCTCTTTGACCTGCGCCTGCCGGCCCTCATCAATTTCATACCTTCTCCTGCTACTCATCCTTCCTCTCTCTCTGCACCTCCTTCACCACCTTGATGGATGTACCACTCCCTTGTATCTCCCCTCGGAAATGCTTGATGTCCTGTCAAACACGCTTCTGACACCTGCCTCCTTCTTGAACACTTTGATCTCAACGTCCTCGCTCTTACCGATATGTGGATCAATGCCAGCTCGGTCACTACCTTTGACTCCCTCCTCCCGGATGGCTACAAGATCTTCTCCGAACCTTGGCCCAACCAAGCTGGTGGTGGAGTAGCCGTGATCTTCCCTGAGTGAGTCCTTGCCCTCATCATACCACTGAGCCTTATTCCTCCTTTGAAAGCCTTGTCTGCAAACTTGGTGTCTCTCCTACTCTATCTCACCCTCACCACATTCTAAAGGTCCCCCGGCCCGTCTCACTCGTCCTCTCCGAATGGGCTGATTTCATCTCATCTCTCCGGGCTTCTACCTCTAAACTACTCCTCATTGGAGACTAAAACATCCACCTTGATGCCACTGTCTCTGCCTCCTCACTCTTCTGTGATCTCTGTACCTCTCTTTGCCTCACTATTGTCCCTTCCAGCCCTACCCACTCTGCTGGACACACTCGTGATGCCTTCATCTCCTCCGGTCTTCCTACATCCAACCATCTCACCAATCCTCTCTCCAGGTCTGACCACTCCCCCTCTTCCCACCTGGGACCTCTTGGCCCTCTGACTGAGCCATGCCCAGCACTAGCAGCCTCCTTCGAGGTCATCCAGGCGATGAAACGAGTGTCAGTCGTGACCTATGCCTCCACCTTCATCTCCCCTCCTACCTCCGCTATTGACTCTCCCACAGATTCTGCCCTTGCCAATCTTCACATTGCTATCTCTAACACGCTGCACAGTCTTGCCCTTGTCATGAGGATCTGCCTGAAACCTGCCTCCAAGTGTAACAGCTGGTTTGACTCTGATCTAGCCTCTCTAAAACGCAAGAGCAGAGTCGCTGAACGAAAGTGGCAGACCTCGGTTCATCCTCTGACAAACTGGCCCGTCGCCTACTCCAAAGGCAGTACCGCCTATCAGCTCCAAGAAGAGAGCCCACATCCAGGCTTGCATCTCTGGAGCCACTAACAACACGGCTGAACTTTTCAAAATCTTCAAGAAACTACCCAACCCATCTGCAGTCTCTGCCTCGCCTCTTCCTTCTAAGGCCCTCTGCACTGCACTGGCCACCCATTTCACCTCCAAAGCTTGGGCCATTCTGACCTCTCTCTCTTCTCCCCCTCCTCCTTTTCTCTCCCTGCCCCCCTTGGCTTCTATCCTCCTTTTCACCTATCACAAGGGAGGAAGTCTCTAGAGTAGTCCGCTTTATGAAGGTCTCATCCAAACGGGTGTCTCCCTGTTCCTCCAGAACCATTAAGGACAACACCTCTTCTCTTGCTCCTGCTCTAGCTGACTTCTGTAACCACTCCTTAGCCTCTGGCTCTTTTCCTCCTTCTCTCAAGCACTCTCTTGTGCACCCCCTCTTAAAAAAGCCTTCAGCCGACCCATCTCACTGAGCTTGCTTGTTGTCTTCATGACCATCAATCTGGATTTTGAACATCCAGAGGCACAGAAACTGCTCTCCTGAACACCCGTGAAAAACTGCTTGCAAATCTTGATTCCAACTCTCCTGCTATTCTCATTCTCCTTGACCTCTCTTCTGCCTTTGACATGGTCAACCACTCTATCCTCGTAAAAAGGCTCCAAGATACCCTCTGTATCTCAGACCAGGCACTGGATTGGCTGACCTCCTTCCTCACTGACCGTCCTTCCCAGGTGCACCTGGGTTCTTTCTCCCCCCCCACTCTCTCTACATGTGGTGTTCCACAGGGCTGTATATTCTTGCCTTGGCTTTTCAACATCTCCCTTGCACCTCTCGCTCACATGATCTCTGCCTTCTCCCCTCATTTCCAGTGTTATGCGGATGACACACAACTCTTCTTCAAGATCCCCTGCTCCTCTTCCTCCATCATTCCTGATTGCCTGTCTGTTATTCAGTCTTGGTGTGCTTCTAATAAACTCTCTCCTAATGCCAGTAAGACAGATATTATTCCTATCAGGACAACTGTGCCCCGCTTCTCTCCAGCAATCTGGCCACTCCCTATGGGCTAGCCCCCTTTTCCTTGAGGTCATCTTCAACTCCTTTCTCTCCTTTACTCCCCAAATCTTGGCCCTTGCCAAGAAAGCCCATTTTCAACTTAACCTCCTCAGAGGCATTCTCCCTTTCCTCACTTTCAACCAGAAGCTCAATGTCTCTAGAGCTCTGGTCCTCTCGGGCTGGATTACTGCTACAGCCTCTTCCTTAACCTGCCCCTTTCCTCCCTTCGCCCCCTTCAACTAATCCAGAATAGGTACCTGAGGCTTATCCTTGGCCTCAACCCCAGGGACCTTATCTCTCCAGCTCTAAATATCTCCACTGGCTCCCAGTGGTTGCAAGGATCAAATTCAAGACCTTCTGCATCATTCACAGGGCTTTCTGGGCCCTGGCACCACGCTATCTGCAGTTCTCCCTCCTTAAATGCTCTTCTTCCAGATCCTTTTGGTCTTCTTGCCCTATCTCTCTGCTGATCAAACGTTTCTCCAAGCAGAGAGCTGGGGGCAGATCTCTCTCTTAGGCCGGCTCCATCCTCCGGTACAGTCTCACGCCCTCTCTGCTTCTTGAACCGGACCACCTCAAGTTCCACAAACAAATCGAGACCTTTCTTTTTCCCACCTCCTTCCCTCTCTCCCTCCCTTGTTAATCCACCCTTCTGCAGCTGAGACTGGCGGCCTGGTCCTTCCTGCGTCCAATAGGGTCCAGGCCATCTGCCCAGTCACCACCAACACCAGCCCCTGCACTGCCCAATGGGCACACACCTGACTGCTGTGCCGAAGACTTCCACCACCTTGGATCACCCTTCCACCCACCTGTTGCCTCCGCCACAGGCACCTCTGCTGTTAGTTTCATTATTTATTCAATGGCATTGTTATTGTTTTTTCTCCCTTGTTCCCCTCTCTTTTGCCTTTTGACGCCTTGAAACACTATTCTGTTGTAGAGGCGCTTTATAAATATCCAATACATAAATAAATATACACAGATACGTATACTGCTTGCCGATAAAAGCCCCATGTAATAATCCAAGGGTTTGAGCTTGTGGCCTGCAGGCAATTAACCAACAGTGCTATCCCATCGCTGTATACTCACTGCCTTGTGATGAAGCCATGGAACCATTCGGGGAGAGCGCCGTTCTGCATCAGGAGCGGGACCTGAGTCTCGATGAACCACGTGACTGTCATCTTCTTAAGCATGGCCAGGGTCTGGACCTCCTCGTCCGTGTACCTCTGCGTGGCGCTGGCGCCGCCCAGCTGCTTCCTTGAGCTCTCCATGGCGTCTTGCGACCGAGCCTGCAGCATCTGAAGGAACGTAATTCATCGCTGTGCGAACTATATCCCGCTGCCGGCACTGGCTCATTTGCCTATTTTCCAGTTAGCACGTCTGGTAAACAGGGCCTGAATGAAGGCATTGTTCCCTGGGCCACTGGGCAGGGTTAGTTAGGTTTCCATGCAAGTGTTTGAAACATGAGGTCACTGGCAATCCCACACCATCGCCATTGCTGGCAAACATAATGCAATAACCAACCAGACAGCTGTCCAGGGCGCCATGAAATCTAGCCCCATCGCAAAGAGCTGGTCCACCGAATAGCACTTGCCTTGGTCGGTTTACTAACATTGCCAGGTGTAATCCTCTGAGACACCAGCTCCAGCCTTGGGCTTTCGTTTCTCTATGAATGGCATTGTGGGACTTGCAGTCCTGGGTTGCTGCAAATAAAGCAAAGGACTTCAGTAAAACTAAAGTAAAAGAAAAGCCCAAAGCTGGAGCTGAGCGCTCCCAGTGACTTGGAGTCTTCAGGTAACAGATACATTCGTGCGCATGATCTGACGGCTAATGGCTGGGATAATCTGACATTATACATTTAAAACTGGCATGACCAAAGTGTTTGCAGCTGTTAGTGGAATCATTCAAGTCTCAAATGTATTTAATATGCACATATGGTCAACAACGCGCTTATTTTTCTCAAAATGTCCGCGCGAAAATGCAGCTTGCCAAGAAGGCACTCGTTGTTTTGCTATCTGCCTGCTATGTGGAGGGGGGGTGGGGGGGTTGCAAATAGAGCAACTTCCGCCCTTCACCTCACAGCGAGAAGTGGATTCTACGATATACAAAGGAAGATGACGTAGTGCACGATTTGTAGGTAAACATCCCTTTTCGAGCAGAACTGGTCATGCAAACCAGGTGTTGAATTTGCGTTAAACGAAGAGCAGAGAACAATGGCCACATTGTGCCGAAACCCGGCCCCATTTGCGCGGAGTCCAGAGGACCAACATTTGATAAAGACCTGCTATGAAACATGGAGGCGGTTGTGTTCTCTTTGAAAGCCATGCAAATGCCCCCTGCTCTTTCTCTGAGGTACTTTTAAGATCAACCTTTCTGTTTGCATTCCCAATGTTAAACTGCATGGCACAGCAACCTTAAGGAGGTTCTGGTTGTTTGATCATTTTTGGGGGCATTTCTTACTTTGGTTGTGCTTCATACCAAGTTTGACTCCCGTTCAAGACCAGCAGTGTCTTTTTTAAGAGGCAGCACCCCGGCCCAAAGCCACAGAAGAGGGTTTAGCTGACTTAGGCACGGAAGGCAAAAATAATCGGTTTTGTTATATTGTCAAATGGCTATGTGCCATTGTTGTTAAAAGGCTGGAGTGACCCCAACTGGCAGACACATACTCATGTCATGCTGTCATCTTACATACAGATGTGCTTGGATCTGGATGGATGGTCCTGTTCAGTATCGACTATGTGATCAATGTCTTATTGTATTTGTAATTGGTTATTTATAACACGCTTAGGACCAGAGCATCGAACCTGTGTTGCTCCGCGTCGTCTTGCTTCCAAGGTGAGCGCGTTACCCCTGAGGTATCCTCCCGAGACCCATGCATGGGTTGCTTGGATGTATGAATGAATGAATGCATGGGATTCTTTGAGTATGTCACCACCTGCTCACTGATCGGTTAAACTTTACCTGGTGTTGGAGGCTACTGTGCCATTAAGGGCGTGGGGGGAAAGCATTCCCGTCTCCTCCTCTGTAAAGACACTAGGGGTCCACATTGATGCCACCCTATCAATGAATAAGCATGTCAGCGCCATTGTCGCCGCATCTGCCCTAAGCACGAAGCTTAGTGCCTATGGCATTAATATTGCACATTAATGCCATAAAACCCTACCTAACTAAATCAAACTTTCAATAGCCAGAGCTACAATAGGGGCTAAGTTAGACTATTGCAATGCTCTTCTAGCTGGCCCCTCTATGAAAAACCTACACAGACTTCAAGTCACTCAAAACAATGCGCTAAGAGCAGCATTAAATATCCCAAGAAGAGACCACATCACCCAAGCCAGACAGGCAGTCACTGGCTCCCGGTCAAAGACTGCATTACCTTTATAATCCTCACTATTACTCATAAATGTCTCAATCTCTCTGCACCTTCTTACCTATCAGAAACCATATCCAGAACCACCTGCTCTCGACCCACCAGAACACGATATACCAATCAAATTAATAGTCCACACATCAACAGGGATAAAGCAGGTGGGATAGGCTTCCTGTTCATAGCCCCCAAGCTCTGGAACACTCTCCCTACTGCCCTAAGAGCCGAGACGTCCCTCCCAGCCTTCCGGAAACATCTGAAAACCTCCCTCTTCAATTAACACCCTCTCCTTCCCCTTCGCACACATCCACATAAACATCTTACATACTATACATCCACACACATTTCTCTGCGATGTATTGTGTATAACTTGTAAAATGTACTGTGTAAAATATGTAAAAATGTTAATTGCTTGCCATTCTGTAACTAAGCTCTGCTCAATCTCTGTAACAAGCGTCACGATGCCCACGGGCTGTTGCACGCTCTACAAATATGAATAAATAAATAAATAAGACTGGGAAGAGGGAGGAGAAAGCAGCGGAGCCATGGGGTAACAGCAGTTGATAATTGTATTGCATGCAAGCAGGTAATAAAGGGAAAACTGGTTTTGCGTCCTTCATTTGTACCAGGGTACAACATCTGGCGACAAGGTTTGTCCCATGCACCAGCATCCAACCTATCCCGGTGATCCCACTTTGGTCCACAAATGCTGCCAAGTGACCCCGCCCACCTCCAACCGCAATCCGCCGTCCATCCTGATTCCAGGTGATCCTGCCGCAACCTCATCCACATGGCAGTCTGCCGACCCGTTTCTCCACAAAAACCTCCACTGTCCTGCTCTACATTTCAAAATACATGGCAACCCCTGCCAAAAACAACCCACTCCACAAAAGCCACGTGGCAGGAGCTGTGCAACGCGGCATACCAGGTGTCCCTCAACCCGTGGGTGAGTGAGCCGTAGAAGGCAAGCCACACGCCCCGCATGCACACAATGCCCTTGATAAGACGACAGCAACAACAGAAGGCACCCAGAACCAGGCGCAACACATGTCCAAGAAGAAGCAAGTTCCCAAGTGAGAGACTGCAGTGACAGAGGGGGTGCCACAAACCTGACCAGTATAATATACTCTTTAAAACAATTGCACACATTTATAAAAATGAAACTTAAAAACAAGACAATTCTTTTATAACAATTAAAACAATCAATTTCATCTATATGTACCACCTTTTAACACGTGTAAACACATGGTTTTGTTGGGCAAAAAACAAGTGTGACAAGTCCAGTTTTCCCTCGACGTGTACAAGTCCACAGTGGGCAGAGTGTCTCACAAAGCGACCAAACATTTTTCAAACTTCTGCCATATGTGGAGTGCAGCTGCAGTCATGACTAGGGATTTTGCTCTGTAAATGAGGCTCCAAGATTGTTTTGAAGTATAGTTCACAAACCTATGATAGCTCCTCTCATAGAGGGGTACTGGCGTACTGCAATGTGTAACCAGATGTCTAGCCGATTCCACTGTTGCCTTACACATACAACAGAGTCAGTGACTTCTTTCCAACCCAATCCATGCCCCTGTATTTTCATAAACCAAGACGTAAGGAGAGAATGAAATGCACGAGTAGGGGAAATTACGTTTTTACCAGGAAATCCCGTGGGGCATTTACATTCATTCCCTGCATAGAGTACAGGTTATTTTTACGTTTGTTTGTTTGTTTGTTTATTTGGTAATGCGTACCAAACCCTCAGGTAGCTGGGCACAGCAATTACAAGAATACTTGAAGCTTAGGTACAACATGTAAATAGTTACAAAGAAAACAATTTGGGAATACTGTCATGCCTTCCCCCCTGCACCAAGTTACTCCAGGCAGCCCCTGTGATTTATGTACACCTACCCTGATTCCTCATGTGCACACCCAGCAGCGGCATCTCGGTGTATGGCGCTGTGGTTCCCCTTTGGCAGGAGGGTTGCCGACATGTCATTCTCGACGTATGTGGCGCTTATGGCCGCATTGGCGGTTGCGGTTTCCATGGAGAAGGAGTGTGGTCAGCGGTACGCATCACAGCAGTCAGGTGACGTGGGCTCGATCATGTCATCAAGTCATTTTCTGGTCACATGATCACGTGACTGCACGTTTAAAGGGAATTTAGCACTGCAGTTCCGTGCTTATCAGCTGTTCTACACAGTTGTTATTCGCTACTTCGTTTGTGTCTTTTGGAACTTTGGAACTTTGAAACCACGCTCACGTCCCTGGATTGCCCTTGTCTTTGTCCTCTTGGCTTCGACGACTGGACTGTTTCTTCCTGGATTACACTTACCGTTGCCAACCACGGACTACTCTACGGATTGCTACTGTTTCATCCTGGATTCTGATTTCTCGTTGCCGACCATGGACCGTCATACGGATTGCTACCACTCTTCACTGAACTCTGTTTCAGGCTGGAACACCTTCCTTCTGCCCCCTCTGAATATTGGCAGTTCACAGTCCCCTTCCTGCTGGACCACTAAATCCACTCCTCCACACATCTACTTGCTATCATTGACCTGCAGTTGCTGGGTTCGCCTTCCCTGTCATCTGGTATTTTGGCATCCCTTGGGGTCGAGCAGTCATACTCCTGGGTTGGAGGTCCTTTGTCCTCCCAAGCTTTGCTCCAACTGTCCCTTAGGTAGGTGCCCATCGAATCTTGCTCTGAAACCCCTGTTACATGGTAATTTGTCCAACACTGGTTTATTGTTGTTATTCCTTTGCAGCTACCCGGTGTCCAGTGTTCCTGTTCCAGCTACCTGTGGCCCCAATAACCGGTCAGCGAGTGTATTTTCTCTCTGACTGGTGCTTGGGGACGGAGGTTTTCATAGTCTACGTGGATACAGATTCCTGACAAGTACAAAGGGTAAAATATACAAGATAAATACAGTGGTCGAGTCAACAAAGTGATACATTTAGATAATAGAGTCGTCCAGAGGTCAGGTGCACAGATAGGAACAGCAGAGTGAGCAATTATTAATTGTCATTAGCTCACTGTCATTAGCTCAAAGCTAGTTTAGTAGATTACGTCTGAATATAGAGTATGGCTGTTCTGCTCTAAAAGCTGGGAGGAGTGCATTCCAAGATAGAGCAGTTTTAACTGGGAAGCTGGCTCCACCAGATTTGGCGAGTCTACATCTGGGAATTTCTAGGCAATGGGAGTTGGATGATCTAATAGGGCGAGTCAAAATTCTTCTGGTCAATCTGTCGGAGAGATAGGGGGGGTGCAGCATTGTTCAGGCATTTGAAAGTGAGAGATACCGTTTTAAGGAGTATCCTATTGCTGATTTTTAGCCAGTGCTGGTCTCTTCTGATGTTGGAAATATACTCTCTGCAGGGGATGTTCAGAGCTACTCTAAAGGCATTATTTTGTAATATTTGCATTTGATCTGGGATGTATTTGTTAGCTCCTACATATAGGGCATTAAAGTAGTCTAGCTTAGACATTATTAGTGCATTGGCGAGTGTGATGCAACTAACTTTGGATAGAAAGGGTCTGCAGGCCCTAATAAGTTTACAGGTATAAGCTGTTGATGAAGCTATGGCGCTAAGTTGTTTTTTAGTGATAAGGTAGAGTCAAGGTAAAATCCTAATGTATTTACCTCAGTTACTACTTTGATTACGTTGCCGTCAATATTGAATGCAGCATAGCTGGGGCTAAGTTTTTTTAGGTTAGAGTCAGAGCTTAGAATCAGGTTCTCAGTTTTGTCGTCATTCAAGCAGAGACCATGTGATGCCATCCATGCCTGAATGAGGGGATATCTTGTTTAATAGAGCCGTGTCTTCGACAAAGTTGCCCGAAAGGGGTATGAGGATCTGGGTGTCATCTGCATAGTTAGTGTATGTGACACCCAGCCTATCAAGTTTGTCGAAGAGTGGCTTGGTAAAGATGTTATACATTGTCTGTGAGACGCATGATCCTTGTGGAACACCACAGGTAATTTGGATTGGGCCTGCGGGAGCTGATGGGGAGAACACTCATCGTACGGTTAGCTAGGAAGGATTGTACCCAAGCCATAGCATCACTCGAGAAATGGGCAGCTGATGCCAGGTGTTTGCATAATACTGCATGATCCACCAGGTCAAAGGCTGCCGATAGGTTAAGGAGGAGTAGCATAGCTGTATTACCTTTGTCCTTCAACTCGTTGATTTGTGTCTTTAAATCAATTAGTGCCGTTTCTGTACCGTGTTGTGGTCTGAATCCGGATTGGCGTGATCCTAGTAAGTGGTTAGCCTCAAGATAGTTCTGGTTTTGGAGACAAGCTACTCTATCAATAATTTTTAGGAGGAAATGGACTGTGGTAATCGGTCTGTAATTAGTAGGGTTGGCTGGGTCGACGGTCTGTTTCTTTAGTAACAGTAGTACCCAAGATTCTTTGAGGTTAATTGGGACAGTGCTCGTCTTAAAGGAGGCGTTTATTAGTTTAGAGATAAAGGGTGCTAAATCTCTAGCTGTATCCTTAATTATTTGTGCCGGCCAACTATCACCCTAACAGTTAGAAGGCTTCAGAGATAGCATAACTTTTTCAGTTTCTAGTATAGAAATTTTAGTGAATCTGAAAGGTGTATCAGTGCTAGGTGTTACAATAGGTAAGGTAGGATGCGTCTCAGTGGAGCGCAGGGATGCTTTTTTTATTGGCTATTTTAGTCTGCAGAGTAGCTATTTTGTAAGATAAAGCATTCTGGATGCTAGTACACCATTGCTTATCTTTAGGGACATTATCTATGGGTGGAATGGGGGTTTCCATTTCACGAAGGATGGTAAATAGCTCCTTGGTGTTAGAATTAGCCTTAACAATTCTGTCATTGAACGTGTTCCTTTTAGTGAGGATTATTTCTTTCTTGTACATATTGGCAAAGTTGGTTAATAGGATTTTGTTCTCGTCCGTAGGGGAGTGTCACCATATAGCTTGGAGTTTTCTTTTTTGGAGTTGTAGTTCTTTAAGCTGGGGTGTGAACCAGTTATTAAGGTGGAACTTTTGTTTACTTTTGTGTAATGATGGTGCAATGATGTCAAGGGTCTTGGTCATAGTGTTATTAAAGGTTTCTACTAGTACGTTTGGGTCGAAATTATTAGTGAGAGAAGAGAGGGTAAGGAGGAGGTGAGGAAGTAATTTTTCAGCAACAATATCTTTTTTACTTCTGGTTGGGAGGGGTGGTACCATGTCAATGTTTTTCTGCTTTTGGGGCTCTATTGTGGAAGAGAAGGCAATTAGGTGGTGGTCGGTCCAGGGTTGTGGTGTTATATTGGTGATATTGATAGAGCAGTTCAGGTTGGCTACCAAGTCCAGTATTCTCCCTTTGATGTGATTGGGAGCAAGAAGTTTTTGGGTCAGACATTGTTCAGTCAAGATGGCTTCAATTGATAGGGCATGTTTGTCCTCAGGATCATTGAAGCCCAAATTGAGGTCTACTAGCAGTAGAAGCTGTGTAGCGTCCTTAGTGTTGTTGGTGAGGAGAATCGATAGGTCCTTCTCAAAGGTACCTGTTGGACCAGGAGATCTATATAACAAGAAAATAGTTGGTGTGCAATTATTGGATATAGGTAATTTGGCTGAGTATTTCACATTATTTCATTTGGGGGGGTGTGGTTAGCCTTAATACCAGTTTTGTTTTAGCAATAATAGCAAGGCCACTTCCTCTGGCATAGGACCTGTCTACTCTAAGTATTTGGAAGTTAGCTGGTATAGCTAGCATGAGGGCAGGACCTGCTGCATCATGAAGCCAGGATTCAGTAACAGTCATGATGTCTAAGTCGTCAATAGATAGTATGTCTTCAATTCCGGTAGTATGTGCCATAAGAGATCTTGCGTTAATGAGAGCTCCTGAGATTGTTGTCTTGTTCTGCCCTTGGAAAGGGGAGGGTCTTTCTTTGGGGTAGCTGTTCCTGGTATAGGTGTGAGGAGAGGGGGGGGATAATGTGGTTCTGTGTTTTTTGCAGGGCTTCTAAGGCTGATATAGATGGTTCCTGATCTATGGCATCGGTATTATGATTAAGATGGACGTTTTGGGGCCTAATTCTGTTTGTCTTAGGCTCGTGAAGCCGGCAGTCTTACTCGAAGTCTAAGGTTTCTCTCCTGCAAGGGGTAGGGTATGAGATTGATGCATGCCATTATTGTGACAGCGCAGAGAAGTGACAGTCGTGTGTTGGTCAGTAGGGTCTTTCTGGTGTGCATAGTTCTGTTGGGCTGCAATATTTAGTATTCATCAGGGATGTGTGTGAAGCTAAATAAGGGTTAGAGCGGTATAGGGGAGGCAGATGCTGAACAACTAGGCTGGGCCACCTTAGTGAGGTGCTAGCAGTCAAATAGGCTAACTTTACATATGAGAGCAAGGGTAGGCTAGTCCCTCATAGGTGGTAGTCTAGTACACCTTATTGGCGAGGCAATCAATGGACATCATGCGATCATGGTCTTTCGACTTCCTTTCGAAGTCCAGCACATATACATCGCCTAGTGAATCTGGTAGGCCCTTCATGCCAATTGCCACACAATGGTTTAAGACAGGTTTTTGCATATCAGAAAACAAAACACTGCACCCAGAGTGTTGGTCATGACACTTGATTATATGCAAGCGTCTACCATTTCCACTGAAGTATATAGTACCCCACCACTTACTGACAGCCAGCTGCCTGAGAACGTATGGGGATGGCAATCCAAGTTCTAAGCTCATAGCTTCAACAGGTGCTGATTTTGAAAGGCCCAAGATTGATCTCAGTAACTGGCCCTCCAGTTTGCTCAGCCAGCGAACTGAGCCCATGTGCAAGGTTTCCAGTGCATATAGTATCCCTGGTACTACAGATGTCTTGTATGCAGTGATTATTGCCTCCATGGATCTGCCCCCTTGCCTATCAATCACGTTTTTTAATGAGAGCCATTTAGTCCATGCCGAGGATGAGACCACCTTCGCTTGATGAGTGCTATTGAGATCATGTGCAATTTGCATACCTAAGTATTTATAGGTCTCAGCCTGCTCTAGACTTTGCCCTCCCAATTGACACGTGAACATCTTTCCTCGATAGGCTCCCTTACCTATGGACATAATCTTTGTCTTCCCTATGTTTACTCGGAGACCATTTCACTCAGCGTAGTTTGACAGAGCATCAAGCGTACACTGCAGGCCGATACAGGTAAGGTCAAGTATGATGGTGTCATCTGCATAGGTGATGCTGCTTATCTTTTAGGTCCCGTAGGTCGGTGGATGATTATGCACAGCTTCAGGGGTTAAGGTGAAGTCTGCCACGTAAAGATTGTATAACAATAGGGCGAGTATCTATTGTTTTCCTTATAAGGACATAGTGTTTTTTTGCACAGCAATTTTGCTCTCAAACTACACTTCACCAGGGAAATGTAGTTTGGAAGACATCTATGGGGATATATTTTGCTTGTATGTCTGCGGTTCAGAAAAACTATTATGCAAAGTTTTAATTGGGAGTTTACTGAAATTCAAGGCTCCTCGTTATTGTTCAAAGTAATTTGCATGGTGTGAAATGTGTTGAGAAGGAACCAGGGTCCTCCCAAGCGCTTTAGGCAAGACCTCTTTCAGGTGATACAATGGATTAGGGGGGGAGGGGCACTGGGAAGGCTCTCTCATGCAAACATAATCACATACACAGACATAGGCAAGCACTGAAGAAGGCAGTTATTGTCTAAATTTAAGGCACAATTAACTATTAGTTGGATAGATTTGTAATGTGAGATCCCAAGCATGTTATAAGGTTAACTCGTGCTGGAGATGAGTCAAACTCCCCCTCCTTCCCAGAAGGAAAGTGGCCTGTGGGATTCAAAATAGACTGCAGGCTTCGTGTGCGGTGTCCGCCACTATGGCCAGTGCGAACTGACTACCAGGTGTCCACTGTCCGTCAAGGGTCCATGAGGACACATATTTTTGTGCGGCAAAATGCAGAATGAGATCAATTATAAGCATTAAGTGTGGAGGGAACTACAGGACCCAGATAACTTTAGCAGGAGGAGTGAAATAGACATAGAATGGATGAAAATTGTGTGTACATAAAAATGTTTAGTGTTTCCTTGGGCTAGGCCCCAAGGTTTGTAAAAGTCTGCAGAGCTGCAGTGTGTTTTTACATAGTTTTCAAAATGGAGGAAAGCATGAGCTACAGTGTGTTTTTGCATAGCTAGCAAAACGTCGAACAGCATGCTCTGACAAAACCACTGACAACGAAGAAAGAAGGCTTTGGAGCATCCCTATTATGGAAAAAGGACGGATTGGGATAAAGCCATGATCCTGCTCCAGTGACACCACCACAGCAAGCTAGTCCTATATAAAACCCTGCCTGAAACTGCTTTGGCAGGTAAGAAACAGGGAGAGGGGTAGGAGAAGACGGTTCAGGCAGCAGAGTCCTTTGCTACCATCCTCATTTTTAAAGATTAAACTTATTATCCTTACAAGATCGCCTTTTTGCCTTATTTCCCTAGAGGGGTGTATTCATTCTGATATGAGCGTAATTAGGGACACCCTTACAAATGACACAAGTAATCTTGCTATATTAAAAGCAATTTTGAAAGATAACTCTCTGTTAGGACTTTGTTACTTTGATATTTGCGTCTCTTTCTCCAGCTTTAGTATTATTTTTTTAATGTTTCAAATGACCAGTTATTTTATTGAGAAATGTATTTTATTACATTTTGGCACGTATGATAACTTTTATTATTACTCAACTAAAATCATTTGTTTCACCTAATTTTTTTCCTGACACTGTCCCATTCAATATTCTATTCAGATCACAGCGCATTCGAAAAATCATCTTTTGCTCTTGTATGTACTGGTTTATTGAGAAGCCAGGGATCCTTCCCTGCCCACTCAAGTGGTTATTCAACAAACTGTTTAACAGATTCTTTTTTTAGCCCTATCTCATACACATATTACGCCCCTTGGATCCCTCTCCCTTGAGCTAACAATGACCCAAGAACCAGGCCGGTGTACGGGGAATATATTGGTATTTATTTAAATTAACAGTAATAGAAATTAGCACGAAAATATTAAAAATACCACTTTATCAGTGGCAAAACATAATCAAATTCTCTCAGCATAAATAAATCACACAAGTGAGTTAAAAAGAACACAGGCACAATTCTTCCCTTTTTATAAATCTCACTTCACAAAATAATTACACTGATCAATGATATAATGTCACCCCAAACCATTGGTTTACAATAAACACAAGATGATGTATTGCTTTGTTTTTCAGACCACCCCTTGCTTTGGTCTATGTTGGGAAGTCAGACATAAAAATTGGAATGCTTTGGGGAATTTTGGATTTCAGACCCCCCTTACTGAAAGGCCTGTGTTGAGGAATCTGGATAAAAAGGTTGGACTGATTTAAGAACAAAGACACCCCTCTTACTTATAGAAGTCAGGGTCAGCTGAACAACAAGGATTGCCCAATTAAATTATAGGCTATAGTTTTCAACGCACACTGGGAAGTGAGCTTTGTTAATTTCGAATTTTAACAAAATTTGCTTCGTAGTATTCTGCCAAATGGGGGATTAATTAAATTAATATTTTTGGTTATATATGCTAAGGATCTACACAGTTTTGCCCCCCACCCACTATAAAGGGAAAGTAGTCGGGGCAAGCAGACACCCCCCAACTTTTGGTTTTCCAGAGCTTAGTTCTATTTACATAGCAAACCTCTGTTTAAGGTTTCAGGAAAGCCAGCTGCATCTCAGGGCACGCTGGAAAGAAAGGGCAGGGGTTTGGTCACTCCACTCTCAAAGATGGCCTCCCGTTCACCACCACAGGACCCAGTCAGCTTTGAGGCCTTCCTAGAAATGGACAGCTCCACCCAGATGCACTATCAGCAATCTCCTCTGGTGTCTCCTTACCGGTGTCAGATGGTAAGTTTCAGCAGCCTTCCTGTCTTTCTCCTTTTTCTGTCTCCCCAGTGTTTGTGTCTGTCCCCTGTCCTTGTGCAGTCCCCCTTATATTGCAGAAATGACAACAACAATTTTACAATCTTATGGGAGTACCCTGCAAAACGTCCTGCCAATAAGATTGGACAGTTACCCTCTCTCTCTCCACCCCAAGTCGGGATTGGTTTAGGGGTTTGGAGCAAAATATGTCTATTCCCATTTGTCGTCATCCTTTGTTCTCCTTTCAACTTTTTGGGGGAAAAAATGGTTATGTATCACAACTTCATGATTGTACTAGCAACTGTAATACCAAATATATTTCTGTTTTAGCTGATCATGGAGAATTAGATAAGCCGGCCACCAAATCCGTACTATGTAGCACCACCATGTGGCACATTTCTGTTGTTTCCACAAAGAGCACAATAGTTATGAAGATGTAAGTTATTAAGCATATCCCTAATTTCATTTTCCACTTTTTCGCCAACTTTCACATTTGGAGCATGTTCAGACCAGCCAGAAACCTAGTCTAGCTTTATATCCCCAAAATCGTCTGGACATTACATAAAATATGGTACAAAAATGAAATCAATCCGCAGTATGGTTGCTGTGAAAAAGGCCTAAATGTTAATAGTCCTTTTAAATTAATTGTGAATGTTCATGTTCAGCAAATGGGAGTTCTGCTTCATCCAACACAGTCATCTGTATCCCAGTGCCAACCTGTGACTAGAGGTTTTTATGGGTCTCTTTGAAGTTGGTAGTTTGCTCTTTGAAGTGGGTGCACCCATTTTCACACACATTAGTTGTGCTTCAGCCAAGGGTGAATATTCTTGAAGCCCCTACTTCCAGAGCCAGCAGGCCTGGAGGACACTGGGCTTTCAACACCTTCAGCAGCACATTTTATTGTGGGGGTCATTAGATGGGAGATGTGACATCCATGCTGGAAGTGGGATTTATCCTTTGTGAAGTTTTGAGCACAACCAGAAACCGTTTTTTTCCATAAAGACAAAGTGGTTCTTCAAATGTCACTGGAGGTTTGTAGGTAAAACATAATATACATTGTTTTGTCAACCCACACATCACGTTTTGTTTTCCTGACATTCTTCTGAGAGCAGTGATATTTCTTTTCCATTTTGGGTTTTTAAAGCCATTTTTATTTGCACACACATGTGCATTCCGTTTTTGCTTTCAGTGTTTAAAAATCCTGTTTTCCATGTAACAGGGATCTTTGATTCATCTTTCTATTGTAAATTAAACTGCTGCTTGTCCACCAGTAATGACAGGTGGGCTCCTTTCCTCATGGCTCTTTAACTTTACTTGGGAAACAAAAGTAAAAGCCAGGCCGTTTTTGTTTGTGTTTAAATGCCTGCCATTCATGTGAAAGGGACTTCTGTTTGGGGCCTTTAAATGCACCCATTATGCCCCCCTGTCTTCCATGACTCTTTGTTGGGGAAGAGCAGGGCAGAGTGGGGTTTCCTTGGGCGTAATTTTCCTTCATCAGGGAGTAGGCACTGCAGTGTCCCCTTCTGTCTCTGGGTTGGGGGTATGGCATGGCACCCCCTTTTCTTCCTTCTTTTGGGAGTGGGCACTCCAACCTCCCCTTCCATCTTTGGGTTGGAGGGTGTGGAACATCACCCCCTTTCTTCCTTCTTTTCCAGGTCCCTGGGGTTCTCACCGGACTCTATTCTCTGGAAGTTTAAGGAGGTAAGTTCTCTAATAAAAGATAGAAAAAGAGTTTCAGTACTTTTTACTCACATTTATCACAGTTAATATCTACATAGAATTTACAACAACAACATACAGTTAGAACATGACATTTCCGTTTCACAAAACACATTTTCATTTTTTATTTTCTTTACTTGTACCATAACACGAAGAAAGTTACTCCCTGATATATTTCCGTCCAACTTTTCATCCTTCCTTTTCATTCTTCAGATGGTTCCTCTTCTTGACTTTCATTTGGCCCATCAATCAGTCGCAAAGCTTGTCTGGGAGGACAGCTTTAAAAATTATTGATGTGGACCAATTTTTCTTCTGACAGTACTCCTCTTGATATGCTGCTCTTTTAAGCAACAGGTGATATTGCATCTACAATTTCAAAGGCACCATGCCAAGATGGGAGGAATTTCCGCTCCTTGGCGTGATTCTTTTGAAAATTGTACAGGTAGAGCTTGTCACCTAATTCTTACTCTTTCTTGGTGGCCTTTAGATCATGGTAGGTCTTCATTCCTTCAGCTGACTTTTCTAAATTGTGCTAAGCATAAGCAAAAGCATGCTGTAGGTCCTTCCTTAAATTTCAATGTACTAATGAGTAGTGGACACATTTATCAGGGTCTCCTTCTGAGTTCTATAGAGCAGATGCTGTGGTAACACCATTTTTCGTCTTGTCATCAGCTCAAGTGGAGAAATCTTTGTTGCAGAAGATGTTGTAGACCTAATAGCCATCAGGACAAGCAGCAATCGGATGTCCCAACTGGGTCCAGAGTCTGCCACAAACTTATTTAAGATACTCAGAATTGTTTTGTTGTATCTCTCCACCCCCCACCCCCCTACTTGAGGCCGGCGGTAGGCATAGTAAAGTTTTCTTTTTTACCCCTAGATTCTCCCACATCTTTGCCATCACTTCACTGGTAAAATGGCTTGCTCGGTCTGACTCAATCCTTTGCGGGAGGCCAAAATGAGAGAAGATGTGGTTGATCATTATTGCAGCCGCTGTCTCTGCCTTACAATTCAGGGCTGGTAGACATTATACCCACTTCGTGAAGAAGCATGTCACAGTCAACATATACTTGTTTCCTCTAGAAGAGTGACTCACTGGCCCGATGAAATCGACTTGCAAATCTGACCAAGGTAGTGTCATTCCCCTTTTTTGTAGGGGAACTCTGCGTGTGAGTGAGCTGGGTTAGAATTGAGCACACACAAGACACCCCTTTAGGTAATTTTTGAGGTTGTGGCCCATGTGTGGCCAGTAGGCAACTTCGTGGAATATTTCCAATGTTGTATGAAACGCCATATGACCGGCAGCGGCCACGTCATGGGCATGGTTCAACATCAGGCTTTGGAATGAGGTAGGTACCACCCACTGGTCACAGCCAGATAGGGCTCTCCTTACCAACAAACCGTCTAGGATCCGGAACATCTTGGAAAACTCCAACACCTGAAGATCCTCTTTACCGGCATAATCCGACTCTGTTAGAGGAAAGCTTATGGGGTCTTCAATGTGTAGATAACATTTCCCAAGGATCTGGTCCTCTTTCTGTGCCACGATCAAATCTGCATCTGGGATATCTTTACTCCACTGGGCTGTTGAGATTTTGCTGTTAGCCCGCGTTTGTGACCTGGTGACAGCTGCCACTTGAATTTCACGCAGCAGGGATTCCATTTCTATGAAATCCTCCTGCAGAGCTCCGGTTTTAGCCAGCTGGTCTGCCCGGTCATTCCCAGTCTTATCTGGCCCCTCTATCTTGGAATGACCTCTTATCTTCTTCCAATAGATGGTCATCCCATTGGAGGTCACCAGATCATCGATTGACTGGATCAGTTTGGCATGCTTCAGGGCTTTGTTGTTGGCACAAGGCATGCTTCGATTCTTTCAGTTAATCAGGTGCTCCACAAACCCATTCTTGACATAATCAAAGTCAGTGATTATGACCAGTTCATTGAGTTGGTGGTGCACTGCAGTGAGGATGGGTTGATAAACAGCCATCGACTCTGCAACCTGACTACTTTGGGGTCCTATTTTATAACCAGCAGAGGGTTATGGAGTATCATTCACCCAGGCATTCCCAATGCCAGCCACCAGTTCTTTTCCCCTGTTGCTATCAACATGGTAGGAGCAGCCATCCATATAAACTGTGGGTATCCCCTGACACGTGTCTTCTTCATAGACCTTGTGTGGGGAGGTTAAGCATGCCTTCATGTTTTTGTTGGTCATCAGACTTTCATCCTTGAGAGAGTTTTCTTGAGTACAATCATGCAAGTCGACCAACCCTAGTGCTAGGGAACTCTTCTTGTTTTGGAAATATCTGACCTCCAGAAGAAAGCCTTGCATGGACAGCCTGGATTCTGTAACTTTGTAGATACTGTAAGGGTTGATGGGGAGTCTCATCAATGATGTGTTCCCCCCTCTATGAATGGGCGGTAATTTTTTAGTGCCCACACCGTTGCCAGGAGTGCCTTCTTGCAGTCATTGAATTTTTCCTCCACAAAGGACAAAGTCTTGCTCGTGTATGCAATGACTTTGTTGACTGTGTCATGCTTTTGGTACAATACCGCTGTTAGGCAAGTATCTGAGAACTCCATCTCCAAGAAGAACTCCTCGTTCTTTATGAGGTAAGCCCAACAAGGAGCCTGGGAAAGGCTTCTTTTCAGTTGTTTAACTGCCTCAGATTGTTCTGGACCCCACTCCCACTTGACTACGGCCTTTGATAAATGGACCAAGGGTCGAGTGACCTCTGCGTAGTCTTCAATTAACTTTTGACTCTAATTAGTAAGTCCAAGAAGGCTTCTTAATTCTTGCAGAGTGGTAGGGTCCTTTAATTTTAATAAGGCTTCCACCTTCTTCGCCTAGGGATTAAAACCCTCAGATGTGATCTCGTACCATAAGAAGTTCACTCGGTGGTCTTACACCTCTGTGCCTTCTGAAAGGACAGTTTTTCTCTTGATCAAAACATCATCCACATAGGCCAGGTTTACCCTTTTGCCCAAATCGGGCAAGACCTTATGTAGGAAGATATTGAACTCATTGCCGGAGTTTATGTATCCAAAAGGGGTTTGGGTCCACGTGTACTGCTGTCCCCTGAAGGTATAGGCAAGCTTGTACTGGTCTTCCCTACTCACGGGTACTGTCCAGTAACCATTGGTCAGGTCAATGGTGGTGTACACATTTGACCCTTTGATCTGGGCCTGTCCCTGATTGATGTAGGGAAAGGGGCTATCTTGACATGTGGACCCATTTGTTCAACTCCCTCAGGTCTGCACATAGTCTCCATTGGCCGTTTGATTTTAGGATCCGCAGTCCCAGGTTGTTAAAGGTACTGTGACCAAGTGTTTAATGGTGCAAGGTGTTGCACTCTACACCCTGGTGGATAGTCTTTCCCCCACTGCAGTTAGAAGAGGAGAAGCTGAACATTCAAACACTCCTGCCAAAGTGGAACATGGCTGAGTGTGACCGAGTGTTTAGTGTTTTGTGGGGCGTGTGGCATAGGAGCCGGATTCGTGCAGTGCGGGAGCTCCTGACCAGTGTTTGCTAAAAGTTGATTGCGATCTGAGTACCCAGTAGAGAAGTAAGTGCTTGGCACGTGTTATTTGCTGGAATTTGAAGCTTAAGACGTGTGTATGCAGTTCACGGCTATATAGCTGCCTGTTTTACCGGGTCTGGTCTCAATACCTGGCTTCAGACCATGTGGTGACTGTGGGGGAGATTAACCCTTTGAGCCCACAGCATTATTAAGACAATTTGTTGTGCTTAAACGTGACCAGCTCCCTGCAAAGTAAGCTCTAATATTAAGCATTTGGGCCAGTATACCTCATGGTGACTGCGGGGGTGTCCCCTTTGAGCCCACGGTTTGAATTTGTTTCGGTCCTTCTCTCAGGCCTGACAGTGGAGAGTGCTGTAGAGGTGCACATTTATCCTAATTGGCTGACCACGGTGTCCTTTTGCAAACTCTGCATTATTTTGCTTGATTTACTGGTGCCAAGTATCCGTAGCATCCTCATTTCGGGTAAAGCAGTGCCAAAACCCAGGAATTACAATTTGAGGAAACAGAAGCCCTACGGGAAGAGCAACGGCTATCGACGAGCCCAATAGATGCTCTGCCTGTGGAGCCCACTCTGGAAACAAATATACCAGCACTGGCGGAGTCATCAAAAAGGGGCCCTGTTAAAGAAATCACGTCTTTTTTATACAAAAAAACAGGCGGCTACTGAGATGGTGGCACCAGCTGGTCAGAGTGAGGTAAATGTAAATATATATGAAGAATCAGCTGTAAATAAAATGCCTTTGCAGTCCACCTTTGGCGGAAGAGATAACTCACTATTGTACTTGTTATCTTGTGAGCAATTGCATGAGACCCACGAAGGTGGTAGCTTCGAATGCTTGTATTAATGCATCCATGGGCTCCCAAGTAGATTGGAGGTCATCTGAGGTGGAAGGAGAGGTGGGCTTTTCGATGCCCTATTGTCCCAAAGGTTGTCAGGAACTCCTAACTTGATAATGGATGATACACCTCAGTCAGTGAGTTTGGAGGTGTTGGGCGTTAATAATCATTCAAATACTCCTAATGAAACCACTTTAAATCAAACAGTGGAAAATGACGTGATAAACTTTGCAGTGGTGGTGCTTTTGAAACTTTGTGGGCTTATTCACAATGAGGTGGAAAAACATGGAAACATGCTGCACAGGGTGATAGAAAAATTAAATATTCCCTCCTCTGATAAGGAGATTGAGGAGGTGTCTATTCAAAGCCTGTAACCACCTCCGATTAATATTGTATCTCAGGAGGAAGACATTGTTGAAATCCCTCAAGCAGAGATATCCCCCCCTTAATTATCCCACCCACTGGGATAGACGTAGAAGAAAGCACCTCCAAAAAGGAGTGAGGAGGTGACTAATCCCCACAAAGTGCAGCTCAACGAAATTGATCAACCCTTGAATTCAACCATTGATATCGGAGTACTTGTACCACAAAGAACAAAGAAATAAAAAAAGAAAGAAATTAGAAGCAAAAAAACGCAGACAACAAAATGTGGGCACATTAAAAGGCTAGCTTCTAAAAGACAATCCTTCTATACAAGAAATCGAAGAATTGGTTGAAGCTCCTGACCAAACCAATGAGAACTCAAATGAATCTCGAGCTCCAGAACATTTTATGGCAGGCAGGTGTAAGTTACCAGCAAACATTTTGTGTTCTGCTCAGGGGAGCATTGTTCCGGTATCCTTGCACCATTCAGGTTGGACCTTGACAAGCGCATAGTGACAGTTTGCCAGACGCCATCTATTGTAAAAAGAACTGTCATCAATCGATCAGCACTTCTCAAAATGCTCACCAAGATCCCTGCCCTCTGCATTTTGTGTCTAGTGATCTGGACTTTGTGCAACCCTTAGGCCCACAATATAATGATACGTCAAAAATCCACTGTGCACTTCCTGTTACTGTATCCCTAATCAGAGCACAATTCGAATCCCTGGAATTTCTGGGTTACAAATTGGACAATTAACCTGAGTTGAAACCGGGGCACGGCGTATGTGATAAATGCAAAAATTGTAACAAAAATGATGAACATGTCACGCCTGTGCTTTGGAGTAAAGTTGTGGGTCAAGGTTTTGACAAAAAGCAGGGGTGGAAGGGTTGCAAAGTAATATCCCGGGAATGGGGTGTATGCATGACTGTATTAAGATTTTGTCTTGGAACACGCAGGGCCAATCACACTTTTCCTCAGAGGGGGGTCGCTTTCATCAATGGTAGATTTCGACATATTTATGTTACAAGAAACTTGGATGTTGAAAGATTTTGTCTTAGATGGGTATGTGATCTACCAGACAAAGGCTACAAAGGGCTCAATTGGTAGACCCTCAGGGGGTCTACTAATAGTGATCTCCCACGCCCTACCCTCCTCAATTGTAACTCCTTTAGAGGAGGGTGGCAATGTTCTGGCATTTTAAACCTGTTTGTTGCAGGCAGACAAAAGCACACGTCTACCTATTGGGGGTTTGTGTTTATGACCCCTCTGGGAATGAGAAATCTGAAAGTATTTTGGAATACTTAGATAGATTGTTTGTGATGTGGGTGGATGATCCTGAGCAAGACATGATCCTTTTATGCGGGGACATGAATGCGAAGTGTGGGGAATCTACTACGAAAGAGCTCGCAAGCTGCATACCCAAAAGAAATAGGATGTCATTGAAAGCTCGGAATGTGAAAGAAGAAGAATGGGAAAAATGTTGGGCGGGATGGGAATTGTCACCTTTAAACAGGTGACTTGGGAGTGACATCCCATGACAGCCAACCTGGTCCATGGCTAATAAGAAAAGTTACATTGATTATATATGTATGAATGGTCCCCTGCTCGAACATGCAATTTCATTCTGCACGGTGCCCTCGATATACAGTGATCACTGGACACTGGACGTTTCTATTGAGGGAAATGGGAGGAAACTGAGTACATTTGGCCCGGGCGACATTGAAGGCAATAGAATTTGGTGTTCTGAAGGCAATATTAGAAGGGCGGGTAAATTGACTAAAACTATGGTGGAGGAGGTTGATCTTCTGGGTAACCTGTATGCCAATGGCATCAAAGCATGTACCAAGAAAATGACCTACAAAGTGGGCTCAATCTGGGGTAATCCAAAGTCTTCACTAGGGGAGTCAAAAATGTAAGTATTCGATAAGGAGGTGCAAATGGCCAAATGAAAACAACGTAGACAAATTAGAATTATAAAAAGATCTATTCTCCCTAAGTCGGTTATCGAGATAAACATACAAAAAATCAGAAATCGTTATCGCAATTGGCAAAAGTGATGGAAAACACAGGGATTGAATACAAATTGAAAACAGTTATTGCTAGCCATTTTGACGCACAACCCTAAAACTATGTGGCAGACCCTGGCATTAGCCAAAGACCCCCAGGATGGCAAGCGTGTGATAAATCCCATTTCAGAAGCCACTTGGCGGATGCTTATCGAAGCCAAAATGTTGGCAAACCGTAAAGTGAATGAAAGGAAAATGGGAGAGGAGGGTTATTGACCCTTGCACTTTAATTGTGACTGTATCATGGAGATAAGTAAAAAAGCAAAGAACTCGAGGGATCCCGGAACAAATGGGTTGGCGGTAGTCGTAATGAAAGCTGACCCAGTAAAATGGGCAACATTGCTTTGTATCCTGTATGACAAAGTATGCCTCCAAAAAAAGATCCAGCGTCTTGGTGAGTTTCCATATTGATTCCAGTGCATAAAGCAGGAGACAGGTTAAACCTGGAAAATTACTGATTTTTATCGGTATTGGACACCACTGGCAAGGTATTTGCTACATGTGTGTTAGAACACTTGCAAGCATGGGTTGACGAAAAAAATATTCTCCAGCCATTACAAACCGGTTTTCGGAGTGTGGGCAGCACTAATCTAAACTTGCGAGTGGGGGACTGTTTAATCAACCAGGCTAAAGACAAATCAGACCCCTCCCTGTACATAGCGTTCGTGGACTTTAAATCTGCGTTCGATCTGGTTAACAGGGAACGCCTTTGGGTAAAAATGCTATAGTGGGTGTGTCCAGCTTAACTGCTTGACTAATAAAACTACCACCAGGATCCGATTGGGTACGGGTAACTCTCTGTGGGATGAGATCGGCATAGATAGGGGGGTGGAACAGGGGTGCTTGTGGGCCCCCCTACATTTTAATTATATCTGGGGGATCTGATCCGACGCTTGGAAGCTTTGGGCATTTGGTCTCCGAAGATTGGTAACGATCACATTACTGCAATTTTATACGCAGATGAGTTCTGAGTCATACGGTCTTAGGTATAAAATTACTCTTAGAGAATCTTGTAAACTATGCAAAGGAAAATGTGCTTCTAATAAATCTAAACAAGACTAAGGTACTACTAGTTACTGACAAAAAAATAAAAAGGGGCTGTATTGATCTGAGTATTGGGCAGATTCATTATGTCCCCTACTATAGGTATCTGGGCTTAAATCTGTCAGAGAATGGTAGTTACAAACATATGATAAATACTAAGATCACAAAGGCATGACAACTGACCTACTTGAGAAGCAGATTATCTAAGGGTAATGCAGGGTTTTCACTGAGTGGGACGTTAACGCTATATAAGCAGTGGTTTTGCCCTACCATCCTGTATGGACTAGAAGGCCTGGAGCTACACAAGTAGGAATGGCTGAAATGGGTTGAGGGCTTTTTTGGGCGCACTATGTTAAGTTTACCTGTGCGCTGTGCTTTAGTGCCACCATATTCCTAAGAGTGCTGCTTTTTAACTTTAACATTGAGCAGCCGTGACCGTTGCAACTCGCACCCCCACGTGGAGCCTGCAATCCACTGGCCTGCACCCTAAAATGGCCGCCGCCAGATGTTTGAGCTTTTAGTTTATCCGGGTTACATAGCAACCACTCTGGAAAAGCTATTTACCCAATAGCGTGTGACCGGAGGGGGAAGCTGGCCCCACACGACTAAGGACCCCAGATAAAGGCGTTGCCTGTCCGTGCCGCATTCATTTGATACCCCCGCCAGGGCAAGGGCCCCACAGCGCCTTCCCAGCTGCAGGAGCAGCTCGACTGCCGTAGCAGCATCAGAGCTGCAGGGGCAGCGCAATGCGTGCTCCTTTCTACACCAGTGGCGTCCCGTTGTGTGCGCTGTGCTTTGATGCCGCCATATGCCTAGGGGTGCTGCTTTTTAACTTTAAGATTGAGCAGCCGTAACAGTTGCAGCCTGCACCCCCACGTGGAGCCTGCATTCCGTGGCCCACACCCTAAAATGACCCCGCCCGATGTTCGAGCTTTTTGTTTATGCTGGTTGCCTAGCAACCACTCTGGAAAGTCTATTTACCCAATAGCGTGGGACCGGAGGCGGAAGCCGACCCCACACGACTAAGGTCCCCAGATCCAGGCTTTGCATGTCCGTGACTGTCTGTGCCATAAGGTGACAAAATGACATCCTGAGCTCCACCGCTCCATGCAGGGCAAGGAGTCACACTATAAACCTATCCGTGCCGTCTGATCATCAATCTTGCTGTAGAACTTTGGAACTACCATTTAATAACTATTGCTCCATTGTTAATAATATTGCTCGGCGATATATCTCATAACTTCACAGTTGCTCTGTTTTATGCTTAAATCCAGATTGTTTACCACCACCTGCCCTTATTGACGCGACCGCGCACACCGCGCCGAAACAAGTTCACGCTGAAAATATTTGCGGACCCCCAACGGTGATATGATATGGCATTTGTAACGTGCCTATACACAAGTGCCGAAATATAGGTTTATATCATTGTCCAACAGTATTACAATCCCCATGCGTGCACTACGATAACTAATATATATGCCGCTCAGTCATTGCCCTCCCAACTTATCTATATCGGTTGCCCTGGTCACCAACCAGCACATCCCAGACTCACCTGCAAAGCTGAGCTGTATCACGTACTCCCATTAGTGTCGCCTGCCCATGTGGCTCCCTGGGAACCTCTAATTGCTAATCTGTACTGTGCCCCGTTATAGCCATCATGCACCTGTCAATGTATTTTATATGCCGGAATTTACTGCTTTATTTTTTTATTGCAACTGCCCTTATAGCTTCACATATACACCTAATGTACCTTATAGGCCTCACTCGGCTGCACTACACTGATTGAACTGCCCATATCGTATTTTCTCTGTACTCATTGCATTGTATGTGCCATATCTATCTGCATTACTCTGTATCTGATTTGATACTAACCCTCCTGCATATTGAACTGCCCATATTGCATTTCCTTTGTACCCATTGCATTGTATGTGCCATATCTATCTGCATTACTCTGTATCCGATTTGCCACTGCCCATATCGCATTTCCTTTGTACCCATTGCATTGTATGTGCCATATCTATCTGCATTACTCTGTATCTGATTTGCCTTTACCTCTCCTGCACATGTCGGATAGCCCTGACCGTAACAACCTATTTGCATTACTCTGTATTTGATCTGCCAACACCATTCTGTACATGGTACACATGCTACCCCAATCATCAGCCACACGCCCCAATCCAAATACTGAGGAGCGTACTTTGAGTACTACGTATACTAACGGCCTCACACACCTACTGCCCAACACCTCCTCGCACTATGTCAATCTACGTCATAATTCTTAGAATTGTTACCTAGCTCACTCAGCAGTATATACATGCCCCTCCTAATACGATATACGCTACTGCTATACTGCAACTTATTCACACCTGCCGGGACCCATCCTAGCCCTAGTAGGATCTCACAAACACAGCCCACTATGACACCTAATAATGTACCTAACATGACCCCCTACTACATCCACCATTTGTAGCCATCCCCCGCCAGTAGAGAACATCCTTCCGTCCATCTGCTGCCCCTCGTGCATACAGCCTGTCACTAGCAACATTCTCACTACTGATGCATCATCAGTCAATATGTACTTGAACTCTCCAGCACTATGGCTGGAACACTTCGCCACCATACCCACTCCCAATCAACCATGCACCTTGCATTTTAGGAACTGTAGACTAGGCACTAGATTCCTTCGACCAGCCCCCCGTTCACACAATCTTATCACAAATCACAACACCTTCACTACATCCAACAAACACACACTCATCCCCAAGCTCAGACCTACAAAGAATACCCCACCTAAGGCTCCTCCTATTAGCACCAATACTAATTACTCATGCGCCAAATCCGTCACCATTAGTGGTGCCTTAATCAATGCTAGGTCAATGCTAGGTCACTTTTAGCACATGCCTTGGATATCGCAGACTACATCACTGTCCATGACTTAGAATTCCTAGCCATTACTGAGACCTGGCTACATGCAACTTCAGGACCCTCACTCTTCCTCGCCATCCCCAATGGCTACTCCATCACAAGATGTGACAGAGATTCTAACTATGCCAAAGGCGGGGGTGTCTCCTTTATTTCCCGAAGCTCCCTGGGCCTCAGACCCATCCCAAATCAGCATATCCCATCAGCTGAGCTATTGACTGTCAAGATGCCCACATCAGCCACCCACACCATCACCATGTACCTCATCTATAGACCTCCGGGCCCAATCTGCACCTTCACAGAAGATATTACCACCCTCTTATCAGCTAACACAAAGCCCAACTCGCATAATATCTTATTAGGTGACCTTATTCTTGGCTTCCAAGATGCCAAGGACCACAAAGCCCTAGATATAGCAAGCACCATAAATGAATTGTGTTTCATCGCATCCTGGAACCCACCCACATCAAAGGAAGAACCCTTGATTGGCTGGTAGACATTAACTACAGCATCAACATAGTGTCTAATACACCCTGCACCTGGTCAGATCACCATATGATAACCTTCAATATCCAATCTGACAACAAATGCTCCAAACAGAACATTGCACCATCCATTAGCACTAGGAATAAAAGGCACATAACAAGCAAAAAACTGCTCCCACCAATACTACCCCTATTAAGTAAAGCTACTAAGTCATGCACTGACCCTACGGTCCTAACGACTTGTACAATCAAACCATTCTTAAAGCCATTAACACCATTGCCCCACTCAAATTAAGGAAATCCAAACCATGTGCACATTTTAATTCATGGTTTACACCACACCTACGTAATGAAAAATAAAATGCTAAAGCCCTGTGGAAAGGTCTACCCTCAACCACTATTAAGGATAGCCTCACACTAGCTTCCATTAACCAGAAAGAGGCGATCATTCAAGCCAAAAAAGATACATACAATAATCAGATCTTGCAAGCCAAATCGAGCACTACAGAGCTCTTTAAGATACTTAAGGAACTAGAACCTCCTTCAGACTCCACAGACACCTGTGTCAAAGATATCACTTGGTGTTCTAACGTCCAAAATGCACTTCTACACAAAATTACCATGTTACAAATGAAAATCAATGCCAAAAAAATCAGCTTATCCATTGACCGACATTACAGTACCCATCCCCTTAGTCCCCAACATCGCGCCTCACAATAACAAACCTTTTATCTTTGCACCACTCTCTATCAAAGAGGTAGAAAATATCCTCAAACTCAAACCATCCAACTGCCAGGGCGATCCAAGACCAGCCCCCATCATTAAGGAAGCTTCTATTGAACTAGCACCATTCATCACTGCCTTAATAAATTCCTCCTTCAATACGGGCATCGTGCCCAATAGCCTCAAAGATGCTTGGGTCCTCCCTCTACTAAAAAACCCTCACTAGACCCAAGCACTCCTACCAACTATAGGCCTATCACTACCGTTCCCTTCCTTCTTACAATCCTGGACAGAGCATCTTACCTGCAGATCCAGGACTACCTAGAATCTAACAACCTCCTTGGCCTCAGACAATCTGGCTTCCATCCGAGGCATGGGAGAAACTACCTTAATTGATTTAAAAACACAAATCGAAGACCTCAAAGATAACGGCAAGCTGGCCCTTCTTTTACTACTAGATTTGTCAGCAGCATTTGACCTGATCAACCACCAAATACTCTGCCAACATCTGAAATCCGCAGCACACTTCTCGGACAAAGCCACCACTTGGATTAGATCATTCTTGGAGACTAGATCCATGAGGGTCTTCTCTCCGTTGGCCTATGCAGAACCTCACCAGTTCGGTTTGGGGCCCCTCAGGGATCGTGTGTATCCCAATACTCTAGAACATGTTCACAAAGCCCCTCTTCGATATTCTTGACTATTTGGGTGTCACCTACACTAATTATGCAGATGACACCCAAATACTCATCCCAATCACTGGAGACAATAAAGCTGATTCTAAAACTTTAAATGACCTCTATCTGGTCATCCAGGCTTGGATGGCACAACATGGGCCCTGTCTAAATGATGACAAGACAGAGCTACTCCTTCTTGGTTCCCAACCAAGACTTAACAAATTAGACTCTGCCTTTAACTCTGTCATCATTGATGGCAATACCATCAAGGTATCTAATGACACCAAAACCCTAGGCATTTACCTAGACTCATCACTATCCCTAACAAGATAAACCAATGCCATAATCTCCTCAACAACCTACACGTGCAAACTAATCACCGCCTGTTGACCATTCCTTACCACTGCTAACTCTACCACGCTTGCCAGAACCCTTATGTCGAAACTCGAATATTGCAACACGCTTTATTTAGGAACCAGCCAACAGAACCTAAATGAGTTACAAGTAACTCAAAACAACGCCATCGGGGCACCTCTAAAAATCCCTAAAAATCATCATATCTCGGGCACCAGACGCAGCCTACATTGGCTATCGGTTACTCAAAGAATCACACTGAAATCATTGTCACTTACTCACAAATGCATTGCCAATCAGGCACCGAAATACTTGTCCGACAGATTCACACCTAACACTTTGGATCGCCCTCTTAGAGCAGCCCAAGCCCATTGCCTACTACCACCTCGACTCAGACTTCAGGGGTTTGTAGCTTCCAGGTACTCACCACAAGGTTGTGGAACTCGCTACCTAACCCAGTCAGATCAGAATATTCATTCCATGCCTTCAGAAGCAAAGTAAAAACTTGGCTTGTAGATCAGGAACAGTAGAGCCAACCAGAGACACTGTGAGCTCTATAACTTATGCTGTCACCATGATGTATGCTCTGCTTGAGGCAGTACACCTTCTGTAGATAGCTTTTGTTGTATCTATTGTTTGTAAATTGACTTTCACAATGTTATGTATATTATTGACTGTAAATTGTTGTAACTGTAACCCTCAAGAAATGCAGATGCCTCCAGGTTAGGTGCGCTATATAAATAAATAAATAAATAAAATACAAATACCTCAAAGCACCCCAATAGAATATTTGCGCTAGAGGAGAACTATACATCCGTACCCAGATTATGAAGAAGGATTCCTTGATGGCTCGAGTGGCAGGGTACATCCCGGGGGAGACTAAGAAAAATGGTAAATACCTGGAAACAATAAATGAGTTCTTTACTGAAATAAATTGGCAGCCAGACTTCTCCTATGGAACCAATTATGTACAATTTAAAAAAGTGCTAGCGAGGAAAAATAACACAATGGGACTTGTTATGTAATTATTCCCATTTGGAAACATTGCATGGGTACACTCAAGTGTCAAAAGTGGTCCATCGCTTTATGCACCCACAGTTATAGCTGTTGATTTGCCCAGACCCGAGGGTAAGATGACTTCGACTCCTGACAAGGATCAATCAGCTCCCTACACGTACAACTATGGGGGTCGATTGAAACTTAGTCAGGAGAGTCGATTCTGTAGGATCTTTAAAAATCCCAGGAATGCAGAAACAGCAAGACACATTTTCACTGAATGTCCGAAGTTAGGCCATCTATACATGGTACGATTAGGCCACCTGGTTCATAATTACGAGTTAATCTTGAGTGAAGATTTTTGGGTCCATTGCCTGAATACAAATCTACATCAATACATATTGCTTTGTATCAAATTTGTTTAAGTAGTAAGCAGTATTTTGAATAAGAACTCTAAGGCACCTGAGGCAAACAGGAAAAATCTGTCGATATTCCTTTTCTTGAAATTGGTTGAATTTCTGTCTATTTGAATGAATTTTATCTTTGAAGTAATGTGTTTAAATTTCTATCTTGAGGAGGTATGAATTGTTTGTGTGTATTTCGGCTTATGTCTAATGTATTGTATTCCAAAAATGTGAAGTGTATATCTTGTATAATTTGTGAACTATTTATACATTTTTTATGTGAATTGTAAATAGATGTACGAAAAGTTCTATGAACTAAAATGTATAATAATTATTATTATTTTGTGTCTTAAAAAGGTGCTGTGGATCGGACGAATTATCCCACAGGATTCTAAATTCTTAATAATCTCCGTGAGTGACTACATGGATGCGAGAGGTAACCGGTATTGTTTCACAAATACTGGAGCCATTTTGGGCTCCCTGGGAATGATGGTTGAATGAATGGATGTGCGTCCACAGTCATATAAATCCCCTGAAAAGATATCTTGGAATTCCAGGAAGACCTGTTTTAGCTTTTGTGTTTGCTCCTTGGTCTCACAAGCATCAGCCAGATTGATCCTTTCCTCGACCATCTAACTGAAACCTGGAAAGACCATGGGATTGGCGATTTCAGAGGTATCATCCAGTTGGGTTGCAAGATCTCTTTTGATGGTGTTGACCTGGACAGGGGATTCGAGGTAGTGGTCCTTGACTGTGAACGCTACCTCATCCTCCCTCCTAATGTCACAGGTCACCTCTTCCACACCATAGGGGCAGGAAGAGTACACCAGGAAATTCCCCCTATCCCTAGCAGAAATCTTTTCTGGAGGAATACCGCTGCTGATGTCGAAACAGTTGTTTGGGATTTGTCCAATGATTTCATTACCTAAATCAATAGAATAGAATGATGTTGGGCATCAACTGCCATCCCAATAAAGGTGTCTGCGGCAAAGTGATACTTTGAGGGTCGCTGTTATCCACCAATATTCAAATGGTGTTGTGTTCTAGGTCTACTAGAGGTGTCGGATTTAAATATAAACCTTGTTGTTGGAGATGGGAATTTATATTTATATATGCATCCTGATGTTTGACGATCTGTCCTCGCTTAATTTTGAGTGGAAGAGTATATTTTCACACCTGTCCTGGGATGGGAACCTCTTCTCGCACTTGAACTTCAACCGCATAAGTCACCAATTGAGCTGACTGGAAGGCTTTTTCAATGTTGTAAAAGCCCATGGGGTTACTCCCCAGTCGGGACCAGGCTTTATTATTAATTAAATCAAAATTGATTGCGAATCGATTGAGAATGTCACTTCCCAGATAAAAGGCGGGAGGGACATCTCTCACGACCCAACAGTTATGGACTACATTTTTGTTGCCAACTGAAATCTTTAGCATAGGCAGGAGAGGTTTGGAATTTGGGGTTTCCAGACCTACTTCCCATTTGGCAATCAATTTAAACGGTGTGATCTTTTGGGAGTTTCCTGAATAATTCTTCGCAGATGAAGCTCCTTCCATTATTCAGGCATACCCTCGCCAGCACCGGTTCCTCCCCCTCATTTAACCGAATGGGGAAACACAACTGTTTGCCCTTTTTCTGAATGTCTGTCAGACTTTGAGCAGTTTCTTCCTTGTCTGGTTTCACTGGACTCAAGGTTTCTTCTGATTTTGGACTGGTGTAAAATTTTAGGGTGTTTCCTTCCAGTGTGGATTGCCACTTGAAACTGGGAGGAAGGTTGATTTTTAAGAATGGAAAAGGGTTCCCATCACCAGTTGGTTCTCCTACAGATATGACTGTGATGTCTGGGACTTGATTATTTTTTTAATGGAACTCTACAATTTCAGAGTGTTGATCAATTACCTGACACGTACCATTCAGTCTTACATAATTGTTACTAATTTGTAATTTGATAGGGCGGTTAGTCTGAGTTCAGAGTACCTTGTTTACATGGTTGATCAGAGGAGGTAACCCAGTAAACAAGTTGTGCCCTCTGGAGTCACAACGATCACTGTATGTTTCAGCCGGTGCCGTCCAATTTTTATGTCCAGATTCACAGTCCCTTCGAAGTAAACATCATTCCTGATGACATTTTGGAGCTGTCTGGGAAGTGGTGTGATTGGACTTTGGTGCCCCCCCTATCCTGAGTATAGTTGGTCAATCACCGATGCATAACATTGGCATTCTTTCTCTCCCAAGGTGCAAAGAAAGAGTTATTTGACAGCCTGGTGGTCATTTTCCTAATATTGATCTCTGACACAGTGTGATCTTGGGCAGTTTTCTTTGTTGGAGATCGGGAATATGTAAAAAAAAATACTTTGCAACTCGCAATCAGTATTGTTGTCAAGGATGGCACTCTGTCAAGAGTGGCACAGGGCCCCTAGGTAGCGTTTGGGTGGCTGTGCTGATGTAAGGTGACAGATAAGTACACACACAGCAGGAAACTCATCAAGAAAGAAAAGTAGGCAACTGTAGTTGTGAACAGAAAGGGGCAGGAAATACAAAGATACAAACAAACTGGATTCCCTCTTGGGGTGTATGCAGATATGGAAAAGAGTGTTCCACAGACCTTTGGAAACTCCAGCCTTCTGCACGGATTACTATTACAGAGGCCCACTCTGTCTGCTCATGGCTGGGAACAACAGCTGTGGGTGTCTGTTAAACAGAAAACGCGACACGGGAAGGGGCAGAGGTTGCCTGCCGGAAACCAACAGTCAAGCTCTGTACAAAGGATCAACGTAAGACACAAGAGAGACAAGAACAGAAATAACCAGGGACAAGGAAGTCTAAGAGAAATCTAGCTGAAGGGAATGAAGGAAGAAACAGCACAATAGAAATGGGTAAACTAAAGAGGAGGACAGAGGAGACAAGGAAGAGAAGGACAGGGATTAAGAACAAGGGGTTGCAAATAAGGAAGAGAGCAAGGGAGCAGCAACCAGGAAAGAGGGGGCTGCAAACAAGGAAGCAGGGCTGCAGTACCAAATGGTACAAGGTACAGAAAAACTGTAGTGGATTGCAGAGGACTGTAGTAGGCTGCTAGGCAGAGAGTCCAGAGGAGCAGGACTGAGAGCTGTAGTAGGCGGCAGACGGAGAGCCCAGAGGAGTAGGGCAGCAAGGAGCGAACCCAAAGGAACGAACCCAAAGGAACAGGGCGTAGAGACAGAGAGACCCGAGGGTCAGGGTTGAAAGCAGAAGAGAGTAGCAGGCTGCAAGGCAGGGAGCCCAGCAGAGCAGAGCAGCAAGGAGCGAGCTCAGAGGAGCAGAGCAGCGAGGCAGGGAGCCCGGAAGGCTATGGCTGTAGGCAGCAGAGTGTAACAGGCTGCAAGGCAGGAAGCACAGAGGAGCAGGGCTGTGAGGCAGAGAGCCCAAAAGGCTAGGGCTGTAGGCAGCAGGGTGTAGCAGGCTGCAAGGCAGGAAGCCCAGAGGAGCAGGGCTGTGAGGCAGGGAGCCCAAAAGGCTAGGGCTGTAGGCAGCAGGGTGTAGCAGGCTGCAAGGCAGGAAGCCCAGAGGAGCATGGCTGTGAGGCAGGGAGCCCAAAAGGCTAGGGCTGTAGGCAGCAGGGTGCAGCAGGCTGCAAGGCAGGAAGCCCAGAAAGAGACTGGAACAAAAGCAGGAAAATGCAGCAGCAGGAACAGCATACAAATTTGAGACAAAAGGCAAAAAGGGACTGGGAGGACTCTTGATGCAAGAGACTGAGCTCCTGCAGGCAGCTGCTTAAATACCGCCCTGCCCTGTACTGCGGCAGGCTAATTGGCAGCACCAGGAGCAGCACACCTGAATACAACCTGCCTCCTCCCTCTCTGGTCCTGAGATGATGGAAGCAGCACTGATCCCTAGGGCTTCTGGGGATTGTGGTTCCAATGCTGACGAATGGGAATGGCCATGAATTGATAGCTGTAGCAAGGTGCATTGTGGTACATGTAGTTAGTTGAGTTATATAAGAAGGGACCAAAGTCACGCAAATGGGAATTAAGTACCAAAGTGTGAATAGGGGTTGTTCCAAGAGTATTCTGAAGAAAAATTAATAACAAATAGTCCATGATGGTTGCCAATGTGTGCGCCCATGGCGCAGGCATGACAATTTTTGGGGAATCCTCTTTTTCCCCGGCTCCTTGGCTGTCCCCCGTTACCTGTTAACAGTTCCCAGAAACTGTTTGGAGAAAGGACACCCCATCTGTTTCACTTCTGTGTGGCTCACATGTTTGGGGTTGAATAGTTTCTAGTTCTCGATCAGTCTACATACTTACCCTGTCCCACTCAGGGTCCCCTGGGACCAATTTGTCTTTGGGAGGTCTCCCCCCATTTTTGAAAGAGAAGGTCTGCTTACCTGAATCTTCCAGGGATTCTTCACTTTCAAAGGGGATAATACAGATTTCCTGCACAAAGTGTGTTCTTCTTTGGCCTCTGCTACTTACCCTTTGCTCTTTGGGTTCTAACATGTTGGGGGTAGAAGAGACTCTTTCAGGCTGAGAGGTTTTAGGGGTTCTGTTTGGGTGAGAAAGAAAGCTTCCTCAAGGGCTTGGCTTCTCCCCTCCACATGGGCCCCATCCTCTGGAGCCTGTGGTTTGTCAGAGGTTTCCTCCCATCATTTCCCTGCTGGGGCATCAGACCTGGGTATTGGGGAATTCTGGGAAGCAGGGTTAGGTAGAGAGTTGGACTGAGCCCTCAGCAAGTGCCTCAGATCATTGGTCAGTTGCTGGACCTGTCGCTCCAGTTGCAAGACCTTGTCTGGGTGGTAGGGAGGTCTCTAGTGACACCTCTGCTGCTCCTGAAAGGGGTAACTGTCCCTTCTCCTGGAGTAGCTCGGGTACTGGAAATTCCCCCCATAATTTTCCATCCTGAATCTCTCTTCCCCCGGGTTCAGCGATATATTGTCCTGAACCGGGGAGAGAGAGGACGATTGTTTTGGAAGTTCTGGTTTGGGGGATATCAGAGGAAAAAGTTCAGATTGGGAGGTGAAGTGATACTTCTCTCCCGAGGGAATTTTGGAGGGAAGTTTCCCAGGGCAGTACTTACCTGATTAGTTCCCCCGGGGGAGAGTATACATACCCCAGGATTGGTTTAATATCTTTGTACCTAGGACTTATTTAAGTGGCAAGGTCAGAAGGATTATTATCCTGGGCCCCGCCTGACTACCATTAGATTGGGACGGGTGGGGGGGTCCCTTCTGCTTTCCATTTTGCTTGTTGGCAGGAGGGTTACTTTTAGGCCATCCCGGACAAGCCCCCACTATGTAATGGTTTATTGAGAAGCCACCCTAAACACGCGGAGTTCCTTCCCTCCCCATTCAAGTGGTTATTCAACAAACTGTTTAACCGATTCTTTTTTTTAGCCCTATCTCAGACACATATCACCCCCCCTTGGATCCCTCTACCTTGAGCTAACAATGAGCCAACTACCAGGCCGGTGTACTGGGAATATGTTGGTATTTATTTAAATTAACAGTAATAGAAATTAGCACGGAAATATCGAAAACACCACTTTATCCGTGGCACAACATAACCAACTTCTCTCTGCATAAACAAATCACACAAATGAGTTAAAAAGAACACAGGCACAATTCTTCCCTTTCTGTAAATCTCACTTCACAAAATAATTACACTGATCAATGATATAATTTCACCCCAAACCTTTGGTTTAAGATAAACACAGGATGACTTATCGCTTTGTTTTTCAGACCACCCCTTGCTTTGGTCTATTTTGTGAAGTCTGACAGAAAAATTTGAATGCTTTGGGGAATTTTAGATTTCAGACCCCCCCTTACTGAAAGGCCTGTGTTGGGGAAGCTTGATAAAAAGGTTGGACTAATTTAAGAACAAAGACACCCCTCTTCCTTATAGAAGTCAGGGTCATCTGGACAACAAGGTTAACCCAATTAAATTATAGGCTATAGTTTTCAATGCACACTGGGAAGTGAGCGTAGTTAATTTTGAATTTTAACAAAATTCGCCCCGTAGTGTTCTGCCAAATGGGGAATTAATTAAATTAATATTTTTGGTTGTATAGGCTAAGGATCTACAGTTTTTCCCCTGCACCCACTATAAAGGGAAAGATTTCAGGGCAAGCAGACACCACCCACCTTTTGGGTTTCCAGAGCTTAGTTCTACTTACATAGCAAGCCTCTGTTTAAGGTTTCAGGAAAGCCAGCTGCATCTCAGGACACTCTGGAAAGATAGGGCAGGGGTCTGGTCACTCCACTCTCAAAGATGGCCGCCCAGTGTCCACCACAGAACCCAGTCAGCTTTGAGGCCATCCTAGAAATGGACAGCTCCACCCAGATGCGCTCTCAGCAACCTCCTCTGTTGTCTCCTTACAGCTGCCAGATTGTAAGTTTGTTTCCATGAAGAGCACAACTGTTATGAAGATGTAAGTTATTAATTATATCCCTAACTTCATTGTCCACTTTTTCACCAACTCTCACATTTGGAACATGTTCAGACCAGCCAGAAACCTAGTCTAACTGGCCATTACAGTTCCCAGAGTCACAGGTAGATGCATTTTATATCTCCAAAATCATCTGGAAATTACATAAAAAATGGAACAAACATAAAATAAATCCACAGTGTGGTTTCTGCGAAAAATGACTAAATGACAATAGTCCTTTTAAATTCATTGTGAATTTTCATGTTCAGCAAATGGGAGGTCTGCTTCATCCAGCACAGCCATCTGTCTCCCTGGGCCAGCCTGTGACCAGAGGTTTTTAGGAGTCTCTTTGAAGTTGGTAGTTTGCTCTTTGAAGTGGGTGCCCCCATTTTCACACATATTAGTCGTGCTTCAGCCAAGGGTGAATTTCCTTGAAGGCCCTGCTTCCAGAGCCAGCAGATCTGGAGGACACTTGGCTTTCAACACCTTTGCAGCAAATTTTATTGTGGCGGTCATTAGATGGGAGATGTGACATGAGGCTGGAAGTGGGAGTTTTCTTTTGTGAAGTTTTGAACATAACCAGAAATGGGTTTTCCATGAAGACAAAGTGGCTTTTCAAATGTCACTGGGGTTTTGTAGGTGAAAAATAATACCAATTGCTTTTGTCAACCCACACATCATGTTTTGTTTTCCTGACATTTTTCTGTGAGCAGTGATATTCTATGAAATGATATGATATGGAATTTATAAAGCGCCTGTACACAAATGTTTCTAGGTGCCACAAGACAAGGGAGGGAAGACAAAGTGAGGACAAGATAAACAATCCTACTAGGTCTTGTCATTTGGATCATGCAAGTGCGACGAGAGGTCCAGGGGGAAGGAGAGGGGGAAGTGCAAGGGAGAAGGTAGGGGGAAGTGCGATCAGATCAGCATGTCTCTGAGAAAGTGCATCCAGGTGAGCGCAGCTCTGGGTAAGTGCAGGGACAAGGGAGCTGGGGGCCATACAGTTAGAGCCCCTAAGTGCGCGGTAGACGAGGAGGCAGTGCAGAGGACTACTGGTTGTGGAGGAGCTTGGCACCCAGTGGGACTCTGAGGTAACCAAGCAACCAGTCGGCCCAGCAGTCTGGTAGGTTTGCAAGGGTGCGAGAAAGAGAAGGCAGAGTAGAAAAGGAGGGTCTTGATTTGCAGAACTTAAGGTGGTCCAGCTCAAGTCTGAGAGGAGCAGGGAGGTCATTCCAGAGGAAGGCACCTGCAGAGAAGCAAGGTCTGCCCTCCACTCTCTGCCTGGAGAAGTGTCTGACTCTCAGAGTTGGAGGTAGCTGAGCGAAGGGCTCTAGAGGGAAGGTATTTCGGAAGAGAGAGTTGGATGTAGTGCAGGCCTGTTCCCCAGAAAGCTTTGTGGGCAATGCAAAGGGTCTGAGTGATGTAAGATTGTGTTATTTTGGCCCTAGAAGAAGTGAATGCTGAAAGGAAAATGCTCCAAAATTCTATGGAGTGGGAAAGGGACAGAGGCTAATCTAACAATAAACTAGAAGTATGAATACAAATAGGGGTAAGTTGCACATCTTTATAAGTAAGGTATTACAATGTAAGAACAAAAAAAGTCTAATGCTGACAACTTGCGCTACACTACTTTGCAACACTAATTTGATCAGGAAGGTTTGGGGTTCTCTTCCTGACATTTGACACACCTTAGAGGCTAGGGTCATAGCACACCCTGCCCAGGTTATACCCCCACACCTTGTCTAATTACAATTAAAGAAGTCTCTTAAAATATTGAGAGATGATGCAGTGTTGATAATGTTCACACGTTACAAAATGAAGAATGGAGAAGGGAAGACACATTAATAGGGTAAATACAGCTGTACTGCAACGTAAATCTTTCACTGAAAGTAGTATTTCTATAAAGTTCTGTTAATGAAAAAAGGACCCAAAAACAAACAGAACCCGTTCTTGCCACCATTATTGGATAAATGTAATGGGCTGACAATTCTAAGTTAGCTCAGTGTGCTGATGGGCCTGCTTTAGAGATCTCTGTGTAACCTGCAGGCCCAAGGCTCTAATCTTGGAAAAAACAGATCAGTGGGTTGGTTTGCTTGATCCACTCATCTATGGGTGTACCACAGGTGCCAGGCTCTAGTCCTGTTGGCATTCATCAGAAGGAAAATATGCCTGCTGCGGAGATGTGTGTGTAACCTAGATGTTACATGCTGTAAACCAGGTAAGCTCGTGGGATAATGTGCCTGAGCAGAAATGAATGTGTTGGGGGGCATAGCCAGGCGCCGATGGAGACGGACGCCTAATTTGAGGTTCTCATCTTGGCGATCTTATAAGATCTTAATGAGTGCCTTTTAAGCCCTAAAATTGATTATACCACCCACCTGGCGTCATTGTGGGTGCAGACACTTTGGCTGTATCAGCTTGGCCCAAGCCTACCCTGTTGGAATCTAGGCTTCTTCTTTTTTTTTTAAAATTAATTTTATTGGTTTAAATTCAAACCTTTAAAATATTACACAAAGCAAAACAATCAACCCAAATACAAAACCCAAAACACCTCCTCCCTCCCATCCTCCATTGTCATAAAAATCCAGCCTATTCAGCATACATGAGTCAACATTGGTTTGTTTGGGGTTAATCGTTCTGCTGCTGGACACACATGTTTTTTCTTTCTTCGATTGAGGCCAAAAAGGATGTTAATGGCATGGTTAGTTTCATGTCAGTGCCGTTCCACATTCTCATCCACCATTCTTCTGCACTCACAGTCAGATGCTCATCATTCCATCGGCCCAGATGAATTGAACGGTCATCTTTTAGCTCTGGGCAAAACAACACAAGATGTTTAAGTGATTCCACTTCTTTATCACAGAACCGGCAAGAGAGATTTAATCCTGCGTTGCAAGCCCAATGGCTGTGCCGCTCTCTGGTTTTAAAGGCGTTTAAGCGGAACAGCATAAAGAGTCTACGGGTTTTCGGACTTGAGAATAAGTGCAGATATTTTTGTAGCACGTTAAAGCCTCTTGCTTCTGCAGGTGAATCTGTCATTGCTCTAGCAGCGAGACGCTCACTACACGTGACTTCAAAATCCGCTCGCCAGATCTTTACTTTTGCTGCAGTGGGATTTGAATGAAGGGTATCCAGGCTAATGTTGTATGCAAGTAAGAGATCATCACAACGTTTTATCCATAAGGAGACAATATCAGTTCCACTTGCAGAAGTCTTTCCTGAGCTCTGGATTTCCGATTGGTTCCAGCTAATCCGTGCATGCAACAAAATTAGCGCATGTTCGTACCTTATACAGGCTGTTGAAATTCCAATTGGTAAGATTAGGGCTTTAGACCAGAACATGTGCTCGAGTGATGCCCAATGATTTGACGAGCATCCAAAAGCATTCTCTGCTTCGTATGTTAAGATTGGCGACACTTTTTGTTCATAGAAATTTCTCAAGGGTTGCATGGAGAATCTTCCAAATTTTCTATGTAACAATAGGCCCTGACATGCTAACTGGCCACATTTCCTCTTTGATTCACGTGTCCATGGGTCATCAGAGATGCTCGAGTTTAGTATCATGCCCAAGTACTTTACGCTTTTTGATAAACATAGTTTGTCTTGCCCAAGTTTCCAAACAAACTTTGACTCAATTGATCTCTGTGTTACACTTAAGTTATGAGACACCAGTATTTTGCTCTTTACTGCGTTGATTTTCAAGTTGTTTGAGTTCACATACATTTGGACGGCCTCAAGTTTACGTTGTAAACCGATCAGGGTTAAATCCAGGATGACAAGGTCGTCCGCATACAGCATCCAATTTATTGGAGATGAGTGGAGCGTAGGTGGAAAAGCCCTCACTGCAGATATCGCATCATCAATGTCTGAGATGAAAAGACTAAAAATTGCAGCTGCCAAGGGGCAATCTTCTTTGACCCCCTTATGCGTCTTGATCTGTGCAGATGGAGAACCTGACCGGTCTAGACGGATAGCGATGGATGTATCTGTGTGGAGTTCTTTGATCGCCTCTATTAAACCAGCAGGGCAGCCCCATAACCCTAGATTTTGCCAAAGTAACACTTGGTCGATCATATTGAAGGCGCAAGAAAAATCCACAAAGGCAAGATAGACTTTGGTGTTTGTACGCAGTGCTTCCATTTTCAATAAATTTAGGACAAGCAAGTTCAGAGAGCACCCAACATTTTTCACAAAATCTGCCTGTCTTTCATCAACTTTATTGGCTGATTGGGCCCAGTTGATCTTTTTTTTTGGAGCAAAGAGGCATAAATCTTGCCTAAGACATCCAGCAATGCCACTGGCCGATAATTTTTAGGTGACATTCTGTTGCCTTTCTTGAAAATTGGGACATTATCCCTGTTTTCCATGAGCTTGGCGACTGATGATACATATTTATTCTCGCAAATAAGTCAAAGCATAAATCAGCCCAAAGTTCAGGAAACTGTTTAATCATAAAGTTCGACAACCCGTCAGGACCAGGAGCCCTAGAGCTTTTGGTTTTCATGATAACCTCACGAATATCTTATCTCTGGAATTGTAAATCCCATGGTGTAGGATCAAGCACTATTGGTGGATTTAACTCAAAATGTTTATTATATAGTGTTGTAAAGTGCTTCACCCACTCAAGCTCTGTTACCAAGCACACTTGCAAAGCTTCCTGTGGTGATTCCATGCGATTAATGATTCGCCAAAACTCTCCACTGTTCTTGGTTATTAGGGTCTTCAGCATGGCCTCTGCGTCTTGCTGATGTAGTAAAAATGTGTGGCCTTTTAGCCAGTTTTTGTAGGATTGTTTTGTAACTCTATTTTTCAACGCTATCTCACACTTTGACCCTTGCTTGTTTCTACGAATTTCGGCTTGCATCAATCTTTTGCGCTGCATCACCATTAAGTCGAAACAATGCTTATTGTGAAATGACCGATGTTTTAGTCCGATTTTTTTACTTTGAATTGGGACAGTAATGAGACGTATTCGACCTCCTCCAAACTGATCTTAAATTGGTTGCATAGATTCGACACCTTGTGTTCATCCAGCCTCACTCTTAATCAGTGGTCGAAAGGAGCAGGAGCGGTCGGGAGCAGTGCTCCTCTACTATTTTAAATTATGTTTTACAGTCCTATACTTTTATTTTAAAAAGAAACCGTTCCGGAATGGTTTCGTTTTATAATAAAAGTGTAGGAAGACGTTGCAGCTTGCACTTTCAGTGCACTACACTGAACATTCCCTAAACAGCAGGTGCAAGTGTTTGGGGGTTTGTATTGTGTATGGGAGGGGGTGTCAGCATGGGGTTTCTGGGGAGTGGGAGCGGGCCAACAGGGAACATAGTTCCACTACTTTTTGTACACTTCGACCACTGCTCTTAATCGGTTAGATTCAACCCGGACCTTTGTTCCCCATTGCCGAGGTTGCTCTGCTGTCGAGTTTTGAAATTTCAACTCCAACAATTTGTGATCACTGTTTTCCATTGCACAAACTTTCAAAGAATTTATCCTGACCTGCATTGCATCCGATGTGAAGATATAATCAATAGTTGACGATTGGCCACCCCGATGCCATGTGGGCATTGCCGGGATATCCCCTTGCATGCAACCGTTTAGCATTGTTAAACCTCTTGCATTCAGTTCTTCCGACCAATCTTTCGCCAGTTGTAATTTAGCCGGATTCTGTGGCTTGAAGAAATCGATATTTAAATCACCACATACTATCATTCCAACCCCTCTATTTGCTTCGAGCAGGTTATCAATGATTGTTGTTACTTGATCAAGGAACGGGTAAGAGCCTGTCCATCGATGATTCCAATACAGGTTTATTATCTGAATTATGTCCAGCTCCTTTCCCAAAAGATTAATTTTGCCTATCTCAGAGACTTCAATGTATGGCGTGTGGTTCTTAGAGTTTAGTAACCGATAGCCTGAAGACTGCTTAATCATGGTTAGGAGGCTTGCTGTGGGCCGCCCCTTTTCAGCCTTGATAGCAGGTTCAGTACACATTCGAACTCTGAGATAACTAATATTTTTGACATCCATGTTTCTTGAAGACAAACTAGTTGCAGATTGAGAAACCAGTCATTATTTAACAAATGCATAAAGCCACGCGTGTTCCATGAAGCAAATGAGCAGGATTGTGCTGTCTTGGCCTTTGGGCATTAACTTGAGGTTTTGTCGTTCAGAGCAGTAGCCAGCCAATTCCAGTCTTGGGTGTTTTCTTTACCCAATGGGCTACTTGCTAAATTAGTGGCACTCTTATTAGTTGGTCTAACACTATTTATAGTAATTTGGATTTTCTCCATTAGATTGGTTCTGGGCACCACTTCTTGCCCGACGGACATCACTCTGTGTGCTACTAATTCAACTGAGCCTGTTTTGGGAGCCGACTCCCTCCTGCACAACTGACCTTTCAGGATCCGATTCATCAGTGCAGATTTATGTGACTGCTCGCTGGAACTTAGGTTGGCCTCTTGGGTGACTAAGGCAGCACCTGTTACCGCGACCAACTCAGTTTTTTTGCATTTTGGATAATCCATTATTTTATAGGTATCAAACCCCAAGGACAAAAGATCTTCCCCTGCTTCTAAAATTGCATTTGCAATTATGCTGGAGTCAACGTGCAATATCACCTTGTCGTTGCATGTTTCATCTGGGAATTCCACGATTTTTAAATCTTTAGAACCCAATGATCGTAGGCGAGGTACATGATGGAGCAGTCTTAATACGTTTGCACGGTTCAAAATCAATTTGTCACCAGACTCCAACCTCTCCAACATCTATTTGATCTTCAAGGTAAAGTCTGAGGGGCAAGCTGTTACATGCCCTTTACTGCTCTTCTGTCTGTTCTCTCGCCCTCCCGGATGATGATACTCGGCTTTCCATGAGTTGGAAGCAACATCAGTCGAATCAACCATAGGTTCAAAGCGTTCTCCTTCGAAATTTGAACCGTTCGTAGGAAGCTGACTCATGCTCCTGTGCTCCGGGTGCTTTGATTCTAAAATAAGTCTTAGACGTTCCCTTTTTTCTTGTAAGGTAGAAAACAGGACTCATCGGTGTCGATTTTCCATTGACGGCTGCTACTTCAATCGGAATTATAGAGCAGGTCCTGCCCCCTTTCACAGATGCAGTGATCTTTAATTTGTCTAAAGGCTCCTGCGGCCCAGCCTTTTTAGGATTCAAATGGCCTGCTTCAGCATTCGTAGGGGAGCTGATGTCCCTCTGTCTAGTAGGTAAAGTAACGTCTTTTATGGTGACTGAAGCATCAAGAGGGTGGTTCCCTGGTGCACCATCTTCCTCAACAAAATCCTTGTAAACTGATAATTCTAACAGCTCATCTTGATTAGCCTTTGTGGCTTCACTTAGACGACCACTAGCTGCATTCAAATTAATTGCCGTAGATTCTGCTGGAATCTTTATGCTCTCCTTAGTAGTTTCACTTAATTTCAATCGTGTGCTGATCGCTTTATCCTCAAATTGTAGCATGTTAATATTGCAAAGAAATTTCCGGGCACCTCTTTGGTGGATCTTTTTACGTCCTGGCATGTTTTTGTGCTTTTTGCTTTGCGGTGCATTATATTTTTTGATTTCCAGACTTTTTTGTTGTTCTACATCCGGACCTCCAAAGATTGGAAACAGACTTGCTGGCTTTGCGATGACCCCAGCTACCACTTTAGGACCAGAGATTTGGTCTACAGCTGGTCATTGAGGAGTTGAATCAGAAGCACTTTGGCTGTCCAACAGAGCCAGATTAGCTAAGCTTCTGGTTTGTAAAAATGCCGTATGAAAAGAGGTGTCCAGTGTACTTTCCTGGCCCACACTTTCACAACATGAGACACTAGTATTTGTACAACTCTCAACATCAGTTGCCACCTGGAGAGCGGGACCCTTAATTTCCGAGTCGGCGATGGTTTGGGCAATATTATTTTCAAGGTGCCCAGGCTGTCTTTGTGAGGGTACGATCTCGGTTGCCATGGCACTATTAAGCGGATGCGGCAATGTGGTCGGAAGCTCTTTCATTGGCATATGAGACCCGGTGCAAACTCCAAGTGGCTCTCCGCCTTTTGATTCAGTGTGGAATTTACGAAACAGAGACAGTGCTTCCTTTGCTACCTCTGAAAGCAGCTTTTTGTCAATCATGTCATTGCGTTTGCCATCATTAACTGATGCGAGACCTGCCAACAAATTCTGATTCACATCTTCTTGTTTGGATCTGTGACCGCTATGCATTGCCTCTAGATGTAGGAGTTTTGAATTTGTTAGGGCCAGTAACGTCGTGACGTCTTTCAGATTTTCATTTTGTGTTTCATAGACTTTAGTAAAAGGTACCAGAGAGATTGCCATAGCAGAGGTCACAACTATTAATAAGTTATTTGAAGGCACATGTACATAAGGGGCCAGCGAGCCACCTCTAACTTCCCCTGTCGCACCACGTGCAGCGTGACTAAAGGCAGACCATTCTCTTCTAACTTTCGGGAAGTCTCGCTCTACAAACAATGAGTCCCTGGACGTGGAATCATCCAGAGAATCATCACTGTTTGCGTTTTGCAGCAGTTCAGATGGTTGGCACGAGTTTGAACAGTGGGTTACCTTGTTATAAGATGACTGTCTTTTCTGAGATTCAGTCACCTTTCTACATGATGACTGGGAAGAATCATCAGAGGACACAGCCTCTAAGGTCCTTGCTCTTTTGTAGTTGCCAGGCCCCCGAACATCCCGATTGACATTAGTTACATTATTGCACTGCCTTTTCTGAGGGATTTTTGGCATCACGTTGAGTACGGGAGTACACACAGACGTCTGTTTGCAAGAACATGTTTTGTTTAATTCAATTAGGTTTTGTAATACCGTTGAAATGACCTCTAAGGAGTTTCTTTGGCCTGTTCTGGGAGCAATAATTGCTTCTTCCTCCAGCCCATGTTCACCTTGCAGACTTGCTGCCTCACTAAGCGTTATTGTGTCTAAGTTAGGGGCCATCGTAATTGCGGCTGTACAAACTCCTTCCGATGAAATCACTGTGTGTCCATCATCATGCTGTTGTAATTCAGACAGGTTTATTATATCACTTGTGTTTGAATTCAAAGCCGGAGAGACCTTCACGCTTACTTCGCTCTCCTCTGCACCCGCTCCGACCGCCTCAGCCACGTCCACGTCGACTTCCGAGCTCACGGCTGCAGAGGCCCCCACGAACGCGGCCAGGCTCCTCAGTCGGCTGGCCTGGTGCGCCTCATCCAAGTCCAGTTGAAGTTGCCGCGCGGAGGTTTCCTCATCGGAGCTCATGGTGGCCATGTCACCGCCACGCCCATCAGTGTCATCGGGCGCGACCGCAGCCACGGCCGCATCTGCCACCGCTGCGGCAGAATCTGCAAGCATCAATGCTGGAACCCCACGGACGGCAGACCGCGGAACCGCGGATCCCCACCACCCCTCCTGGACCACTGCAAGTCTGGTGAAACAGCCCCAGCCCCCGCCGGGAGAGCCACAACGGTACGATTGAGCTCACAAGATATAGTTTCTCCATTTTCTCCATCTTCCATGTACGTTGATGTATAGGGTGAATAGGGTATTGTAGCAGACGTTACGATTGCGTGTAACTTCACTTGTGGGGTCAGGTCTGTCAACAATGGGGAGGCAATTGTTGAAATAGCTTCAAAAACGTCTTCTGCCATAAGAGTATCTGGTAACTAAATTAAGTCAGCTATGGAACCACAAGAAAAGTACTGGCTCGCCTGTTGTTGCCGTGCCCGCTTAACTGGATATTCCTCTTGTAGGGCCATACGTTTTAGTTGAGCTCTAGTCTTTGAAGATGGAATTGCAGACTCCAACCTTCTGTGGGTCTTTGGGGGGGACATTCCACGCCACTCGCCAAACAGCCAAACAGATACTCCTCACCCTTGCTCCTCAAGGCTCACGCCGCAAGGGCGTAGGAGGCGGCCTAAAATGGGCTGACCCACTGTTAGAATTGAAGGAACACGCACCTCCAGGCTCCTCCAGGTGCCACAAACTGGAGACAGGCAAGGAACTCAGAGAGTGGAGTATATTTGGAGGAAAGAAAAAGTCCAGCACTCGCCACAGCCAAACAGATACTCCTCGCTTTTGCTCCTCAGGGCTTACGCCGCAAGGGCGTAGGAGGCGGCCTTAAATGGGCTGACCCACTGTTAGAATTGAAGGAACACGCACCTCCAGGCTCCTCCAGGTGCCACAAACTGGAGACAGGGAAGGAACTCAGAGAGTGGAGTATATTTAGAGGAAAGAAAAAGTCCAGCACTCGCCACAGCCAAACAGATTCTCCTCAGGGCTTACCTCTATGCTTCTTTGATCTGCGTACCTCTGGAGGTGCAGCCTCGACAGGGAGATTGCGTTGCAAAGCTATGCGACGCGTTCAGTCAGCTGATCAGCAGACACGTCCCACAAACTCTGGTAAACTCGAGGAAACATGTTAGCCCCACAACACAGGTAATGTTCGATTTAAAGGCACACAAAGCCTTTTTAAGGTACTGCAACACATATTAACATGATGCTTGTGTTCTATTCAGCACAACAATATATATTCAAATGCAAATAACTTTTTAAGCTGTATGCAAAGCTCTTGCTCTCTTTAACAGCACTTGAAGGAAATTAAAAGTTGTTTTTGGGCATATCTCATCTGCATTTATTTGAACAATTGTGGCATATTAAGAGATATTATACTGCAGTGCCTTTTACTGCTATTTTGTATAAGAATATTAGTCAATGTTAAAACATTTGACTTCTACAATGGGAATAACAGAGAAGAGCACTTAACCATAATAATTTTAAGGGCAATTCTACAAGGAACTTGGCTGAATATTAGTTATCAAGCTACTCACAAACCTTTCGGCTAAACATTGAAAATAATTATCTCCCACAGCAAGAGGGATCCATGTGTCACATACTGTAGGAAGTGTGTTATACTGCATTCATCCAGCACAAGTAAAGAGCTCTGCTTAAACTTAGCACCATATCTGAGGACCTTATCATGACCGCAAAAAAAGCTCTTTCAAAAGACTTGCCGCCAGCATCTGCTAGCAATGCGCCGAAAAAGCAAAAAAAGTGTTTCCCTTATGCCCAAAGAGGACCTGCAGGAACCAGTCAGGCAAGTCATTCTAGATGAAATTAAATCACTAAAGCCATTCATGGAAGCAACTATGGCCAAACTACAATTGCGGAATGACAAGTGGTCCTCTTTTGAAACAAGGATAATTGAAGTCGAGAGACGAGTCAGCAATACCGAAAATGTGGCAGGAAAAGTGATGCAGCTCGAGAATGAGGTTACGTCTCTACAAAAACAAGTTGAGAATTTAGAAAACAGAAACAGGAGGAATAATATTCGGATTGTGGGCCTTCCAGAACATATTGAAAAAGATAATCCTACCAAGTTCCTATACCATATGCTTCCTCTGCTTTTGGATCTTCCAGCATCTATGCAGCTAAATTGTGTTGGACCGAAAACTCTGTCTAGGAATTCTCAGAGAACCCTAATTTTTGCAGTGCTTGATTGTGCACATGTCCTCCTCATTATGGACATGGCTAAAGAAAGAAAATCACTCATCTGGGAAGGTATAAAATTATTCTTTACACAAGATGTTTCTAACGCCAAAGTAGCGAGAAGGAAGGAGCTACTAGCGTTTAGACCAGCATTGAGGCAACTTAACGTCAGGTATGGGATTATCCACGAAGCATCCCTAAAGGTTACCCTAAATGGGCACTCATACACCTTCCAAAATTCAAGAGACTTACGAACCTTCATCCAAAGCCATATGAGAGAAGAGATGGATACATTTACGTAAAGTTAATATATGCACTACTTTTTTCTATCAACTCCATCATATCGCCGAGGTGGGTCGGAGGATGGACACGTCTGCAACCGGTTCTCCACCCTACCACATACTGACATTTTACAAACATGGATTGGAGTGGCTGTATCCGAATAGCCACTACTTGGTTATTTACTTGTTGGTCTGAATGGAAGTTGGAAAATTACATGTTCTTTTTGTTTGTCATCCCCCTTCCCATGTGTCTCTTTCCCTTATATGTTTCATACTAACAATGCCTCATTGCTAGCTATAAATTAGTATATATTGCTACTATCCATATCCATGACACTTAATATTGCCACATGGAATGAAGCAGCAGAAAATTCTATCGTACCTTAACAGGTCTAAGCCTTCCATAGCATGTGCACAGGAATCCCACCTCTCGCAAACAGAAACTAATACATTAAAACGTCTGTGGGTAGGCCATGTTATCTCGAGTGCTGCGATGGGGAAAAAATTCTCATAAATAAACACCGCCATTGTAAAGTGTTATGCACAGAAACTGACAACGTAGGAAGATGGATTTTAGTTAAACTACTTATAGACTCCACAGAATACTCCATCTTAAATGTCTATGATCCCACAAATCGAGATCCTATATTTTGGACTCAGTTAAGGAACACAATTCTCAAATTCTGGTCAAATAACCTCATTTTATGTGGTGACTGCAACAAAGTTCTTGACCCTCTTCTTGATAAAAAAAAAAGTCTAATGTGCGATTTAAATCTACTAAATCTCATATACAATTCCACAACTTAGTTTCAGAATTAGGCCTCATTGATTCTTGGAGGATTACCCATCCATCTGATCTAGACTACACTTTTTATTCACCTCCCCACAATTCATTTTTCAGAATTGATCATGTCTTCATATTTAAATCACTAGCTAACCATCTATTAGGTGCCACAATAGATAGTATCTCACTGTCGGATCATGAATTTGTCCACGTTAAACTATCCAGCTCACAGAAGGTTCATCATAATAACAGGTGGAGGTTCAACTCAGTACTTTTGAAAGATGAACAATTTGTGAAATTTATTCATCATCAAGATACTCACTTCTTCGATGAAAATTCTTCAGCAGACACTTCATTACATAATAATTAGGGCTGCTACAAAGCAGTATTAAGGGGCCACATTATATCTTATTCCGTTGCCAAGAAGAAAAAACTTAAAAAAGAGGCTGAGGATATTCTTCAACTTATAAAAACGTTATATACAATCAGAATATATTCAGACTTATGCCGCTCCTCTTCTCCAGAAGATTATTAAGCTAAGGATACAGTACAACAGCTTAGCAACTGAATATTCATGCACCAATCTTTAAAAATACAAATCCAAGATTTATCAGTTCTCGAATAAAACAGGGAAAGCTCTAGGATCCTATTTTAAGGCAAAAAAAGACAAAGCAAAAGTCACCGTAATTACGGATCAGGATGGCAAAAGAGTCATGAAAGATAAAGATATTCTGCATGTGTTTTCTAAGTTCTAGCAGAAATTATACTCATCAGAGCATACTCCCAATAATACTGATGCAACAGGCTTCCTTGAGCAGGTACATTGTAATTCTTTTAAAAGCCCTAACTTACAATCTTTAGATTCCCCCTTATCACCTACTGAAGTATACAAAGACATTAATGATCTTGAGAAAGCTAAAGCCCCGGGCCCAGATGGCTTTTCAATTGATTACTTTGCCAGTTTCAAGGATATATTAGTCCCTAAACATAATGAACTCTTTACCTTATTCATTCAATAAAAGAAAGCAGTAGGATCCTTCTCCAAAGCAATGCTAATTGTATTCCCCAAACCCAATAAAGACCCTGAACTGGTACAAAATTATAGACCTATTTCTGTAATTAACACTGATTGTAAGATATTTGCTTAACTTCTTTCTAATAGGCTCATCCCCTTTCTTCGACATTTGATCAAAAATTATCAGGTAGGTTATGTTAAAGGCAGATCATCCTCAGCTAACACCAGACTCTTTCTGAACATTCTAAAAGTCATGCATAACTCCTCTAATCCATATGCACCTCTAGCCCTCGATGCGGAGAAAGCTTACGACAGAGTAGAAAGGAATTACATGTTCTACGCTCTTACTTGGCACAGTATTCCTAACTCCTTCATATCCATGATTGAAGTTCTATACTCCAACCCTACTACTTCAGTTTTCATAAACAATCACATATCCCCTTCTTTCCCTTTATATAAGGGCACTCGCAAAGGATAACCCCTCTCTCCTCTTTTATTTATCCTAGCTTTGGAACCCTTCCTGGAAGCAATTCGACAAGATGGAAATATAGATGGAATTCAATACAAAGGTATTAAAATCAAACTGGTGGCTTATGCAGATGTTATTTTACTCTTTTTGAATATATTAGACACATGTTTAGACCATTTGACTAGCATTATTACACAATTCTCTCTAGCTTCAGGCTATAAACTCAATACGGACAAATCAGAGTCATTACCACTCAACATTATTTGCACAAAACACCATATTGCAAGGCTTGGAATGAAATTGTGTTCAGCTGGTATCAAATATTTAGGAATCCACATCAAGCCCTCGGAGAAGAATATAATTAAACATAACATAGCCAATATATTAGCTAAAGTGAAAGAATTAACCAACTCGGTCCCCCCTTTTCTTAACTTCGTGGGGTAGGCTTGAAGCTGTTAAAATGATGGTCTCCCCAACTATACTTTATCATCTATATCTGCTTCCTACCTATATTCCTTTTTCCTTTTTTAGATCTCTAGACACCTGTATTCTCAAATTTCTCTGGGGGAAAAAGAAACAAAGGATATCATTATGTAACCTTAAGATGCACAGAACAGAAGGAGGAGTCATTTTCCCTGATTACAAAAATGATCACTCAGCCTTCGTTTTAAAACAAGCCCAGTCGTGGTTTATCCCTATCTCTCCAGATATGCCTAATTGGTATGCTACAGAGGGAACGATGGTCTTCCCACATACCCTTATGACTGTCTTTACATTAATAATAAGAATAAACGCTTATATAGTGCGAGTATCAATATCTCAATATTGTACCTTGATCATATTTATTACTGTTAACTGCAAAAAGATCTCAGTTTATTTCCCATTACATTTGGATGAACCCCCTAGTAAAAGTTATTAAAAAGAGCCCTGTGTTTGAGGCCATGGCTCGCTCTCGGCATTAAATGTGTTGGACAATAGTTTAATCAAGGTATTCCTCTCACCTTTGACAAATTCATAACAACATTTGATGCACCGTTGTCCCTCTTACAGCAATATGCTAGACTTGTGGAAGCTATTATGGAAAATTACAACATCCTAATATATAATGCAACTACCTTTTCCTCCAAAAGATTACTCCATTTATCAAATCCTCTTATCACAGCGGCCATGTTATAAAAAGCCAGCTTGTCGGCACCAACGGAAAGAATTTTACTTATGTGTCTAGAAGCATGGAATCGAGATTGCTCCCTCGATGACTCCCAAAGGATCTGGCCCGGTGTATGGTCCAATATTTCCAAGTCAATTGTTTCAGCTAGCCTGCTTCAGACATTGTTCTTTGTTCATAATAGGGCATATATTACTCCATTAATGCTGTTTAAGGCAGGCGTATCCCAAATTGATAAATGTTGGAGTTGTCTTAGTAATCAGGGAACGTTTAAACATATTTTGTTTGAATGTATATATGTCAAAGGTTTCTGGAAACAGTTGTGGTCAACTTTAAAACACATTTTCAAGTTTCAGTCTGAGTTTTCTTTTACAGTTCTATTTCATGGAAGCAAAAGTATTCAACCCGTGATAACTAAGAATAAGTGTTACCAGTTTGATCTACTTTTGGTTATTGCTATTCAAACTATTACCTTTAATTGGAAGGACCTCAAGAATGTTCATTTTAAAGTATGGTGAAATTCAGTTTGCAATATTCACAGAAAGGAAAAATGCAATGCTTTGTCCCCACAACTACTGCATAAAAATGAATTGAAATAGCAATCATTTTAGTTGTAGGCATTCAGAATACATTATAATATGGATTCTTACTACTGTTCTCCTCCCATTCCCTCCTTTTGTTCAAGTCAGTCCTGTCTGTCTAGTGTTTTGCTTTCAAGTACTCAATCATAAGTACCTCATATAACTACTAGTTTATCACAATCTGCAGTCTACTGCATTTGGGTTTATTTTCTAATTGTTGGTACACACGGTTTGTATGTTGTTTTAAATCATACTATTTTTCGGCATCTGGCTGAATATTTCTTTTGAAAGTGCCCATGCGCACCATATTGTGATGTTCTAAGTACTGCTCAAACCTTGTATCCTTAATGTTCTCAATAAAAAATGGTTTAAACAAAAAATAAATAAATGAATGTGTGGTGGCAAGGTCACTGCTGCCAATCGAAGCAGACCCGTCTCAACTTTTTTTTTTTTTAATTTCTTTATTGGTTTTAAACAACAACAAAACAACAAAAAACAAAACACAAAACGTACAATCTGGCATGACAAAGCATCACTGGCGCGTTAGGATGTTCCTCGGAGCCTGCCATACTTCCGCAGCCTCGGGGATCTCAGGGGACCGTACCCTTCATGTCCATCACCTTTGTTGGGTCTACCGCTGAGTTCTATACAGAGGTGTCTCGCCACGGCGCTCGTGCCGGGTAACCTCATTCTTGCTCGTTATTCTGCCGTCCCCACGGGGTCCTCATTATCTCCCTCTTCTCTCATGTCTAATAAGTCCTGCATCAAGGAGTTCCATGCGGCCAACTTGTGTACTGTTTCCCCTTCCCCTCTTTTCACCGCTCTTACCCACACCACAGTCTCTGTCCGCGCCCACTTTCGGAGATCTGACCACCATGCATTTATGTTCGGGCCCTCCTTTGACTTCCATGACATTGCTATTCTTCTTTTAGCCAAGATGCATATTAGGTCCTTCATTTTTGCTTGGTGCGATTCGTGTCTGCTTCCTCTCGGGAAGAGGCCTAGTAGGTATCTCTCTGGATGCTCTGCTTGTAGTTGAAGTCCGCCTGGTGCTATCTTGATTCTGATTCTGTCCCAGAAAGTCTGTATTACTGGGCATGTCCAGAACATATGGAGCACGTCGGCGTCCTCGGCCAGGCAGCGTGGGCACCTGTTTTGATTCTCCGTCCGCATCTTGTGCATCCTCTTGGGGGTGGGGTATGCTCGGTGTGTGATGTATAGCTGTGCCTGCCTGAACCTGTATTCCTTGAGACCTTTTTTGGGTATCTTAGCACCCTAGCCCATTCTTGATCACTAAATGGCCTCTGGAGTTCCTCCTCCCAACGTCGCCTCGTATTTGATCCTTGCGGGTCTGCTGCTTTTAGCAATTGTTCATATAACCTGGAGGTTGTGTGGGTTCCCTCTGAGATGTCGTACCATACGTCTAGCTCTATCATCTCCTCCTCCTCCGGGTCTATCCATTCCGGCCATCTTTTCTTGATATTTCGTATTATGCAGTTATAAAGTATGAATTGGCCTTCGTGTATCTCGTGGTCATCTACTATTTCTCTAAAGTCTGCCCACCTCTCTCCCCTCCTCAGGTCTCCAATTTGTGCTATTCTTTTGGCCTCCCAGTGCACTCGGTACATCGCCAGCATGTTCGTGTTCCCCCCTAGGAGGCCCGTCAAAGGGATCTGTGTCGAGCATGGGTCCTTCGTACCCTGGAGTTTCCATGCCCTTTTCCATAGCCCCACTGCGATCTTAAGCATGTTCAGCAGGGTCCTGAGCTGGGGTGTGTCAAGCCACAAGATCTCTCTCAGATAGTATCGTTTCAGTGCTGGCTGAAAGACGATTGTGTCTATCGTTTCATCCTCTCCTAGCCACTTGACTGCGAACTGCAGTTGTCCTGCTAAGTAGTATTTTTCGAAATCCGGTAGCCTAATGCCACCGTCCTCGTAGCCTTTCTGGAGAGTCTCCATTGCAATTCTGTTCCTCCCTCCTCCCCATAGGAAATTCTGTGTTATCGTGTTTAATCTGGTTGAAGAAGGCTCTGGGAATGGCGTGTGGGATGTTTGTGAAGTAATATAGTAGGCGCGGTAGCACCACCATTTTCAGGAGGGCCGCCCTCCCCATCATCCCCAGTGGGAGTGTTCCCCAAAAGACCATTGATTTCTGTGTTTTTTCCCGTGACGCCAGTGTGTTTATCCTATGGGTGTCAGCAGTGTCGTGGTGTATTTCTATTCCGAGATATTTAAAGGAGTTTCGTGCCCATGTCAGGCCCAGGTCCGGGAGGCTGCCCGGGGGAACTTGCCTTAGCCCCGCCAGAGGGAATACCAGGGATTTATCCTTGTTAATTGCTATGCCCGATAGTCTGGTGTATGCTCCGATTGCCTCTAGGAGGCATGGTAGATTGGTGGTCGGATTTTCTACATATAACAGCATATCGTCCGCGTACAGCGAGATTTGGTGGAGCACCCCGTTTATGTTTATCCCGGTATCCCCATATTCCGCTCTAAGGAAGGCCGCGAGCGGCTCTAGGGCCAGAATATATAATAATGGCGACAGTGGGCATCCCTGCTTGGTGCCCCTGTGTATTCTCCACTCCCTTGAGATGAATCGCCCCGTCTTCACCCTCGCTCTAGGTTCGTTGTATAGCAGTGTGATCCATCGGAGGAATCCCTCACCAATGCCAAAGTGGGCGAGTACGCTCACTAGCCACTCCCAACGAACCGAATCAAACGCTTTGACAGCGTCCAAGGACACTATTGCGCTCTCGCCTAGTCTTTGATTTGTCTCTTCTAGTACATGGTGCAATCTGCGAAGATTCCACGACGTGTTCCTCCCCGGGACGTAACCCGTTTGGTCCGAGTGGATCAAGGTGGGCACAACTCGTTTCAGGCGGTTGGCTAACACCGCCGTCAGAATTTTAGCATCCTGATTGATCAGGGAGATTGGCCTATAGGAGGCACATTGCCTGGGCGGCTTCCCCGATTTTAGGATCGGGACTATCGTCGATTCGGACATGCTGGGTGGCAGGCGATTGCTCTCGTATGCGCCATGATACGCATCAAGTAGCTTCTGGGAGATGGTACTCTTGAATGTTTTATAAAACTTCCCCGGGATTCCGTCCGGGCCCGGGGTTTTCCCTGTGGGGAGCTCCATAATCACGCCCTCTATTTCCTCTACCGTGATAGGTGCATCCAACGACTGGGCCTGTTCTTCCGCCAATTTTGGTAATTTAATTTCTGCTAGTGCGTCCACTATGTCCTCTGAATCTATCTCTGGGTTCGGGGCATATAGTCGCTCATAGAATTGGGCAAATAGGTTGTTAATATGTTCCTGATTTCTGATCTCTTTCCCTGTGTGATCTTCTAACACTGTTATGGGGTCCCTTTTGTTTTCCTGTCTAGTGAGCCATGCTAAAAGTCTACTGGGTTTATCCCCTTCCGCATGTAGGCGTTGCAGATATCTCCCGTAGTTCAACCTTCCCATTTTTTCCCAAAGTACCATACAGTCTGACCTCAATTCCACTAGCTCTCGGGACTCACTCCCTCCCGTTCCCGCTCGCCGCTCTTCCTTTTCTATCACCTTCTCAAGTTCGCCGAGCTCTTTCATAGCTGCTCCCGTTAACCCCCCTGTCCTGCTTATTGCTGCCCCCCTAATCACCAATTTGAACGCGTCCACGCTACCCTCATTCTGCTCGAAGTAATCCTCTATGGACTCTTGGAGGTGTTCTTCCAGCTCTCCCTCTTTTAGGGCCTCTGCCCGGAGCCGCCAGGTAGGTATCGCGGCTTTTCTATCGATGTGTGCCCATGTTGCTAATACTGGGGCGTGATCAGAGAGTGTGCGTGCTTTGATAGTGATTTCTGTGAAGTCATGTAATGATTCCCTGCCCGTGAATATGTAGTCTAACCGTGTAAATGTCCCATGCGGTGCACTGTAATGTGTGTACCCCCTCCCCTCTCCATGTACCGGTCTCCAGATGTCGACCAGTTGTAATCCCTCTAAGGTCCTATGCAGTTCCTTCGCCGGGGGCGCTGGCTTCCTGTGCCTGTCGTCCGACCTGTCCAGCAACGGGTTTAAGGTGCAGTTGAAGTCGCCGGCCAAGATGAACGTCGCTTCCCTGTACTGGGCCAGCCTGGGTGCCAACTTTTTAAAGAAGTCTGCTGCGTCACAATTCGGGGCCTAGGTGTTGATCAGGCACACTTCCTTATGTTCCAGCATTCCGTGCACCAACACCATCCTTCCCTCCGAGTCTGACTCCTGCCGGAGCATTTGAAACGGTACCCCCAGGGCAATCCATATCAATACTCCCCGTGCATAGTTCGAGTACGTGGCGCTGTATGTTTGTCCTCCCCATTTCTTGGTCACCTTGGCCTGCTTTTGTGAGGTTAGGTGTGTTTCCTGGAGCATCGCTATTTTGACCTTCATTTGATTTAGCCATGCATAGACCCTAAGTCTCTTGATATACGCATTGAGGCCTCGCACGTTCCAGGTGACTATTGACGCGCTGTCTTGCCCCATTGTACTTTTTTGCGGTCCGGCTTCCTCATCCCACAGCCGGGTCTCTGTGTCGTTCTCTCGACTCTCCTTGTGTGGGAGTCTCCTGCGGTTCCTGTTGCGGGGTCCCCGCATCTGGTGCGGCCATGACTGTCATCTATTGCCACTTGCCGTATATATCTCTGGTCACTTTCTGCTCGTATCTTCCCTTCATCGTTTGCGGTCGTTTTCCCGTTGCCTGCGCCATGTGCTGTCCATTCATCACACTCAACATTTTTAACCCAAACAAAAACTAATAAACAAACGCCCAGCCACCCTTCTCCTGCTCGGGCTCCACCGCTTCCCTCCTCATACTCCCTTGGAAGGGGCCGATTTGCAGCGGCGTGATGCCTTAAAACTGGCATCTAAACTTGGTGATCAATCTCACTGTGCGGGGGCGTCGCCTTTCTCAGCCGACCTTGACTAGAGCGAGGTTGATCGCTCCTTCATACTTGTCTTCCGGCTTAGTTGCTTATCAATTGTTTGGTAACATTGCGCGTGACTGCGTTTTCTCTCCCTCGTTTCGCATTATCGGCGTCTGTTTGTATTGTTGTTGGCACTTCTCTGCCTTAGCTGGGGGATGCCCTGCGCGTCCATCCACCTGTGGGCCTCCTCCGCCGAATCGAAGAAGCATGATTTGTCCTGGTGTATCACCTTGAGTTTGGCGGGGAACAACAGCATGTATCTCACCCACTGCACACCTAAGTCGTTCTTTCGTTGGGCCAAACTGTGCTCTCTGCTTTTGGACCAAGGCTGTATAATCCGGGTAAATCGTAATCTTAGAGGAGTGTCTAACAATCTTCCCCCCCTCTTGAGAACGCCAGTATTTTGTCTCTGTCTTTGTAGTTCATGATCCTGGCAATTATCGGTCTCGGAGGGGCGCCCGGTTGGGGTCTTTTTGTCAGTGCTCTGTGTGCTCTCTCCACCACAAAGCCCTGAGACAACTTCCCGGCCCCTACCTCCTGGAGAAGCATGTTTTCTATGTACTCCGTAGGGTCGTTGCCTTCTTCGCCTTCCGGAAGTCCGATTACACGAATGTTGTTCCTCCTAGCTCTGCCCTCCGCGTCCTCTGCTCTCCGTTCCAGGGCCTTGACTCTTTGTAGTACTTCCGTTAATTGCGTCCGTGTTGTGGCGACTCCTGCCGTGTTTTGCTGCACCTGTTGCTCTGTCGCCCCTACCCTCTCCGCCAGGTTCCTCGTATCTTGACGAAGGAGGCCCACATCCACCATCACCGCATCCAGTTTGTTTTCTAGCGACACCTTTAGGGCCCCTATTGTTGCGTCCATTTTGTTTTCAAGAGATGCCTTCATGGCGGCTATTGCTCCTATGATTGCGCCGTCATTTGTATCTTCTGTCGGTTGAGGTGCAGCCATTTCCATGTCTGTTGGCGTTGTCTGTTTTTGCCCTGGTGTCTTGGTGTAGGTGTCCATGGTGCTCTGCTTGACCTTCCCTTTGTTTTTCTTATTTGGCATTGTGTCCCTGCGTGTCCGTCCGCCCTCGGACCCGTGGACAACTGGGCCGAGGGTGGGGGACGGCGTTTCCAAGGCGGGATGTTAGTACCGAGTCCTGATAATTCCGTCTCAATTGTCCCGACCCGGCTCCTCCTCTATCTTCTGCGGGTCTTGCACTGTAGCCCTTCACCTTATTGCCTGGGTGCCACGTTGGTCCATCAGGGGCCCAGATTTGTCTTGGTGGTGTGATGGCGGCAGTTAGGCAGTCCCGCCTGGTGCGTGTTGGTGTCGCTCCGGCGCCGGGAGGCCTGTCCCCTATGCCGCTCAGTCAGTGACCTGGAGCCGGGGGTCCTACCGCTTCATCCGGTGTGCGCTGCCCGGCGTCTCCCCCACGGGCCCTGGCTCGTTCACCATCAGAAGTCCGCTTCGTGGCGACCTCCCTTCCGCTGTCCGTGCCCGTCGGCCTCCCCACGGGGTCCGTCTCCTCTGGGTCGCTCCTTCCCCCGGTGAGGTGCCCACGTCCTTTTCTTGCTGAGCCTGTTTCTTGTTTTTCTCCCCATGAGGGAGGGTCGGCTGCCGCAGGATCGCTGGCTGGTCTGCTCCTTGGCCCAGTCGGGTTTGCCCTTCACTTCGAGGTCGCGGCTCCGTCCGCCATCTTGGATTTTCGCCGGGCTTTCTTACCGTCGGGCGTTTTACTATGTAAACGCTCCGTTTTTTCTCAGGATTTCGCTCAGATGTTGCAGGAATACTTCTTCCTCCTTTCCCTGCGCTCGGGCCGGGGCAGCGTGCCCCAGGATGTCTCTAAGTTGGATATGTGCGCGGATCGTAGCAGGAGCTCTGTCTCAAGACGACCTCACTCCATGGGCTCAGGCCACGCCCCCCCGACCCGTCTCAACTTTTGACTTCTGAACAGGGATGGCGTATTTTCAGTTGGGCAATGCTGACACTTGTGCGGAGGGCTAGTGCCTTTTGCAAGGGAAAGTGTCTTTGTGAGGCTTCATGGGCTAGTGCCAGTGCTTATCTGCAGTGCTGCTATATGTTCAAGGCACTATAACCAGCGCTTTACAGACAAGCTGTTTTACTTTTTATTCAAGTAGGACTTCTAAGCCGCATTTCTCAGCAGGCTGCTGCGCATCTACCGTACTGCAGTAGGACTTCTAAGCATGTCTGCTCTACTTGTTACGCTCACTTGGCTCCCACAGGGGCGTCGATTGGACCCGGACAGCTGCGGTCTCCTCCAACGTGAAGCATAGTGCAGAGATGACAGACTGGACTGGCCTGCTTAATCTCGTCTGCTTGACCCGTAGAAGTATTCTCCTGCAAGTGGAGAAAGGGATTTAGCCACCCGTGGATTCTAGTAATGGCACCCCACTGTTCTCCCCACTAATCACCTCCGATATTCCCTTTCAGTAATCTCACCTTATGTTTTTGAATGATGAGCTCTCCATCCTGCGTGGAATGCAGGGGCGCGTAGATACCAGTTACTTCACTGGTTCGGAGGCATTGGAAGAGTTCCGGATGAATATTGACTCCGAGGTTCCTGGCGAGAACCCGTAAGTATAAAGTCCAAAGAGTTCAATATGTCAGATGTTCACTCTTGTCCCATTCCCTTCTTGTGTTGCAGCTGGGTCCAAGAGAAGATTGTCTTGTGGCAGCTGATGGCATTCAGGTAAGAGTCTGTATTACCCAACACTGTCTGGTAAAAGATGCGTGTATTTAACTTGTTGTTTTCTCTCTCCTTACAGGTGCGGCGTAAGAAGTTGCGGGATGTTAAAGAATAATGCCTCCGGTGGTAAATCAGGTAAGTCTATGGTTGTAAAAAGAGATTGTATTTGTTGGCTCTCTCGGCTCACCTTATATTTCTTTTGTCCCCTAGATGCTGGAGTTCGGCGAAGAAAATGATGGAGGCAGCGCCGAATCGAAAAATGCTGTGAGGACTGGTGAGTATGGCGCGCCGCTGCAGCTGGCGATGCGACGCGTGCAGAAATAATGTCCTTTCCAAGTTCGAAGACGTGATGGATCCGGAATCAGGTAAGGAATTAAAATCATGTCCGTGTTCTAACCTTTCCTTCTTCTTTCCTCGTTCTCCTAAGAGCTCTGGATTCGAGGCAGGCGTGGCAGAAGACTGTATGCTGACTGCAGGCACGGTGAGCGTTAAGCTGCTGGCTGCAGAATAACGCGAAGCATGTGCTGCTGTTCGGGCGTGGTTTAAATAGCCTTCAAAGTAGTCCCAGGTAAGAAGTTCCCCCAGAACCACACCCGAGTAAAAAATAGTCCCTGAAGTAAAGTAGTCCCATTCAGGCCTCACGTTGGCTTGACTCCATTGCAGCATGGTCTGCATGAGGTAAGTAATGTACATGAGCCTGGCGCCTATGGCGCCAGGACTGATTTCCTCTATGAGCCTGGCACCAATGGCGCCAGGAATGTACCCAGACAGCCCCTAGCTGGGGCTGCTGGGCTTTTAGTAAGCACCTGGATGCCTGTTCCTGGGGCTGATGGGCTTGGTCCGGATGCCCGGGGGTAGACATCATGACAGCACTCGCTCGCCCTCCCCCCTCCCCCCAAGGCCCCCCTAAAGGTGTTCTTCCCCTTGGTTCTGGTTTGTCTGGGAAGTTCCGATGGAATCTTTTCACCAACCGAGGTGCATGAAAGTGGTCACTAGACTCCCATGACCTTTCTTGTGGTCCGTAACCCTTCCAGTCGATTAAATAACCTTGATTTAACCATTTTAGAGTCCAGGATATTTTTAACTTCAAATTCGGGTTCCCCATCTATTAGGATGGGGTCGGATGGTTTGACTAGTCTTGTCCCGGGTTGAACTGGTTGCAGGAGTGAAACATGAAAGACAGGATGAATCTGCATATTAGAGGGTAATTACAATTTGACAGGTTGATGATGGCCTTAATAGTGTAAGGTCCCAAATATCTAGTATTAAAAGTCTGAGTCCCTTTTAGAGGTATGTGTTTTGTAGCCAGCCAAACTTGATCCCCAATCTGGTATTGTGGAGCATCACTTCTATGTTGATCAGCATTGTTCTTGTATTTCTCTTTCACTTGTTTCAAATGTTCTGTTGCTTCCTTAAAGGTTTGTGTAATAGTAGAGTGCAGATGATTCACTGCGGGCATTTCTAAGTGTTGAGGCAAATAGAGTTCTGAGGTTCGAGGATGATGTCCATATATGGTATAAAAGGGGCTTTGTCCGGTTCCTGAATGTACAGAGTTATTGTATGCGTATTCGGAAATCCATCAAATATCCTTCCAATTGCTTTCGTTTTGGTGTAGTATGCAACGTAGGTACTGTTCAAGAGTCTGGTTGGTCCTCTCCGTCTGACCATCTGTCTGGGGATGGTGACTGGTTGATAACCTCACGTCGATTTTCGCTAATTGACAACATCTCTTCCAAAATTGCGAAAAGATTCGACTACCTCGGTCTGAGACCAGTACAGAAGGAAATCTATGTATTCAAACAATGTTTTCAAGAAATTCCTTGGCCAAAATTGAAGCTGAAGGTAATCCCTTTAAAGGAATAAAGTGGGCCATCTTGGAAAAAAGATCCACAATAACTAGAATGGTGTTAAATCCATTACATGGAGGTAGAACAGTAATAAAGTCTAAAGACAAAGTATGCCATGGTGTAGGGGGAATATCCAAAGGTTGTAAAAGACCAGCTGGTTTTTCTTCTGACTTTTGTTTTGGGTGCAGATAGCACAAATGATTTTACGTCTTTTCGCCAGGTGGGCCACCAGAATTGTCTTTTAATTTTAGCTTCAGTTTTTGTGATACCTGGGTGTCCTTCCATCAGAGCATCATGATAATTGGAGATAACTAGTTCTTGTAGTTCCTTGTGTGGTAGAAATAGACGCCCTTGATAGTAGGGTAGGTAATTGCTGACTGAATAATCTTTGCCTTTCTTTACCCAGTCCTGCAGGGCTGCAGGATCGAAAAGTTGTTATATTTTTAAATGAATATCTTCTAAAGTCTGAAGAGTAGTTATGCCAAGAATTATTTGTTCTGAAATTATAGGCACCGGTTCCGGGTTCGAATATGCTTCTCCCGTCCCTATTCGGGATAAGGCATCTGCCTTGCCATTTTTACAACCTGGTCGATAAGTGATCACGAAATCGAATTCGGCAAAGAATAATGCCCATCGAAGTTGACGCGATGATTGGCCCTTGGCTGTTTTCAAATACTGCAAATTCCTGTGATCGGTGATTACAGTGATGGTATGCCTGGCACCGAGAAGATAATGCCGCCAAGCCTTGAAGGCAGATTTGATGGCTAATAACTCTTTATCAGTAACCGCATAGTTTAACTCGAGTGCCGAGAACTTTCTTGGCCAGAATGCTACTGGATGAAGTTGACCGGTTTCAGGATCCTTCTGGGACAGGACAGCTCCCATGGCTAAACTGGATGCATTCGTTTCAACTATGTATGGAAGCTCAGGGCGTGGATGCTTTAAGACAGGTGCAGATGTGAATTTCAATTTTAGCTCTTGTAAGGCTCTTTCAGCCTCTTCAGTCCACAAGAAGCATTTGTTTTTTCGCAAAAGTGCTGTGATGGGGTGTACAATATGTGAGAATTCAGGAATAAATCTGCAATAGAAGTTAGCAAATACAAGAATACTTTGTACCCCTTTAACTTAACTGGGTGATGGCCACTTGAGGATTGCATCCACCTTTCAAGAGTCCATTCGAACTCCTTTTGGAGTCAGGATAAATCCAAGAAATTCAACTTCTCTAGAATGAAAAACACATTTCTCGAATTTTGCGTATAACTTGTGCTGGCGTAGTTTCTCAAGGACTGCACGAACGTGCTTAACATGGTCTGATTCTCAGGAGGAGTACACTGGAATATCATCTATGTATACGACAACACAGACGTCAATGAGTTCACGAAGGACATTGTTCATAAAATACTGGAAGCCTGCTGGTGCATTGCACAACCTGAAGGGCATCACCTGGTATTCGAAAAACCCGTACTTGGTGCGAAAGGCAGTCTTCCATTCATCGCCTTTCTTTACACGTACCAGATGATATGCCTTTCAGAGATCTAACTTAGTGTAGATGCAAGCATCCTTTACTTGGTCTAGTAATTTGGGGATCAGAGGCAATGGGTATCGTTTTATTACCATAATCTGATTTAATGCACGGTAGTCTATGCACGTTCTAAGGTCACCTTCCTTTTTAGGCACGAAGAATAAAGCTGAGGATGCAGGAGACTTGAATGGACGAATGAAGCCATTAGCAAGGTATTGGTCCAAGTATTGTCGTAGGTGAAGATTTTCGGGTTCCGTAAGGGCGTAGATCCTACTGCATGGAGGTTGTGCACCGGGTACAAGGTCGATTTGACAATCGTATGATCTGTGAGGTGGTAAGGTGTTTGCCTGTCCTTTTTGAAAAACATCCTGAAATTCTTGATATTCCTGAGGTAACTGCATGACTGGATTAGTGACTGTGGCCAGGCCTTTGTTCAATGTTTTTTCCGGGTAACGGGTGTGTGCACAATCCGGGAAGGTCACTCTCTTCTCTCGCCATTCAATACAAGGATTATGTGTTTCCAACCATGGCATTCCCAGAATTATTTGGAATTGCGGGGCCTTGATTAAATCAAACACAATAGTTTCTCGATGCCCATCTCGACCCAACAGTGTCATCCCAGTAGTGGAATGAGTTACAGACCCAGAGGCAATTTCAGTTCCATCGACTGTGGTGATGACATCCGAAGCGGTCTTTTTGCAAATGGGTAGATTCATCCTTGGGGCTAATTTGTTGTCCATGTAGTTTCCTACGGCCCCAATATCAATGTATGCCCTTACTGCGTGCATGCATGATGGTTGACTTGGATCAATAAGGACCATTGGTATGATTAGGTGCGAGGTCTGAGTGTCCTTTTTTAAACTCGGCAAGCGGACCTCTACGCTTGTCGAGCGTGGTCGTTTCCCGAATCAGGCTCTATTCGGCTTTTGTCAGCAACTCCTACTACTTTCTTGGGTGGTTTTATAAGGCAATCCCGTAGAAAATGTCCTGCGGTTCCACAGTACAGACACAATTGCCTCTGCCGTCTCTTTTCTCTTTCCTTTTGAGTTAAGGGTCCTTTAACCCCCCGATCTGCATAGGTTCTGATGCATCTGTTCCTTTGGGGGTAATGTTGGGTTTAACCCATACCCGATTCTCGAACTTAGCTCGATCAGCCTTTCTATTCTGAAGTCAGTGGTCTAACTGGACCACTAAGTCTATATATTCTGCGCAATCCTGAGGTGGCTTCACAACTTGAGCCAAAACATCTTTGAATTCTCCCCGAAGTCCACGATAAAATAATGTAATTCGTTTCTCCTCAGGCCATCCGGTTTCCACCACCAACCTATTGAAGGTTGCGATATAGGTTAGCAGATCCTGGTTACCCTGTCGTAGGGATAAAAGTTCGTTATCCAGGGCCTGTCCTTGTGAATGTCTGGCGAATAGTCGTTCCATGCTCCTTTGGAATTCCCTGAAAATCCCGAAGAAGAGGGTAATCCTGGTTGACTAGTGGAATTGACCTATCAGCTGCACTGCCACTAAGATATGATAGTACAAAGGCTACTTTGGATTGGTCATTTGGAAAAGCTCCAGGTCTGCATAAAAAGTGCAAGCGGCATTGGTTCATAAACACTGCAAACCTTTTTGGGTCCCCAGCAGAGCGTTCGGGTGGAGCTAAAGGAATAGTCCCTGGTAGAATTACTTGCACAGGATTGCTCGATGAAACAGGAGTTGGGGTCCCCCCGAGTCCAGGTAGGGGTGTTTGCCCAGCTTGGTTTTGCAGTAGTTGTCTAGCAAGATCATCAGTGCGTTCCTTTAACACAATCAGTTCTCTCCTGAGGGCATTAGATTCTTGGCGCGCGGAGTGCACTTCCGCCCTAAGTTCCCCTAATAATTGGGCTAGTTGGTCGGTCTCTGAGGTTTCCATAATGCCGGGGTGGGGATTTGTAGATAGTCTTTGCGTTCTGTTACGCTCACCTGGCTCCCACAGGGGCGTCGATCGGACCCGGACAGCTGCGGTCTCTTCCAACGTCAAGCGTAGTGCAGAGATGACAGACTGGACTGGCCTGCTTAATCTCATCTGCTTGACCCGCAGAAGTATTCTCCTGCAAGTGGAGAAAGGGATTTAGCCACCCGTGGATTCTAGTAATGGCACCCCACTGTTCTCCCCACTAATCACCTCCGATATTCCCTTTCAGTAATCTCACCTTATGTTTTTGAATGATGAGCTCTCCATCCTGCGTGGAATGCAGGGGCGCATAGATACCAGTTACTTCACTGGTTCGAAGGCGTTGGAAGAGTTCCGGATGAATATTGACTCTGAGGTTCCTGGCGAGAACCCGTAAGTATAAAGTCCAAAGAGTTCAATATGTCCGATGTTCACTCTTGTCCCATTCCCTTCTTGTGTTGCAGCTGGGTCCAAGAGAAGATTGTCTTGTGGCAGCTGATGGCGTTCAGGTAAGAGTCTGTATTGCCCAACACTGTCCGGTAAAAGATGCATTTATTTAACTTGTTTTCTTCTCTCTCCTTACAGGGGTGGGGTGTTAAAGAATAATGCCTCCGGTGGTAAATCAGGTAAGTCTATGGTGGTAAAAAGAGATTGGGCCTCATTACGACCCTGGCGGTAAGGGGTTAACGCCAGCGTTAGCTGCGCCGACCCCTTACCGCCAACTACGAGGTCCCTTAGCGCCATGGCGCTTTTAACACCTGCTTTTAGCAGGTGTTAAAATCCATGGCGCTAAGGGACCATGGAGTTAATTACGCCACCGTAATTTACGGTGGCGTAATTAACGCCTTCCCCACTCCCATTATGCCCTATGGGGCAAAAATGGGAATGGGGAAGGGTAAATGGGGATTGGGGACTTACCGCCCCGCCGACCTCGGAATGGGGCGGTAAGTCCGCCAACCACCATGGCGTAAACGTAGTTTACGCCATGGTGGTAAAGTCACGGCCCAGGCGGTAACTTACCGCCTGGGTCGTAATGAGGCCCATTGTATTTGTTGGCTCTCTCGGCTCACCTTATATTTCTTTTGTCCCCTAGATGCTGGAGTTTGGGGAAGAAAATGATGGAGGCAGCGCCGAATCGAAAAATGCTGTGAGGACTGGTGAGTATGGCGCGGCGCTGCAGCTGGCGATGCAACGCGTGCAGAAATAATGTCCTTTCCAAGTTCGAAGACATGATGGATCCGGAATCAGGTAAGGAATTAAAATAATTGTCAGTGTTCTAACCTGTCCTTCTTCTTTCCTCTTTTTCTAGGAGCTCTGGATTTGAGGCGGGTGTGGCAGAAGACTGGATGCTGACTGCAGGCACGGTGCGCTTTACACTGCTGGATGCAGAATAACACGAAGCATGTGCTGCTGTTCGGGCGTGGTTTAAATAGCCTTCAAAGTAGTCCCATGTAAGAAGTTCCCCCAGAACCACACCCGAGTAAAAAATAGTCCCTGAAGTAAAGTAGTCCCATTCAGGCCTCACGTTGGCTTGACTCCATTGCAGCATGGTCTGCATGAGGTAAGTAATGTACATGAGCCTGGCGCCTATGGCGCCAGGACTGATTTCCTCTATGAGCCTGGCGCCAAAGGCGCCAGGAATGTACCCAGACAGCCCCTAGCTGGGGCTGCTGGGCTTTTAGTAAGCACCTGGATGCCTGCTTCCGGGGCTGATGGGCTTGGTCCGGATGCCCGGGGGTAGGCATCATGACACTACTTTTATTGAAATGGTACCAGCATATCACAGCAGGCTGCTGTACCTGTCCCTACTGCAGTAGGACTTCTAAGCATGTCTGCTGTACTTTTATTGGAATGGTACCAGCATTTCACAGCGGGCTGCTGTGAATCTCCCGTATTGCAGTAGGACATCTAAGCATGTCTGCTGTACTTTTATTGCAATGGTGCCAGCATATCTCAGCAGACTGCTGTGCATCTCCCGTACTGCAGTAGGTCTTCTAAGCATATCTGCTGTACTTGTATTGGAATGGTACCAGCATTTCTCAGCAGGCTGCTGTACATCTTCGGTACTGCACTAAGACTTCTTAGCATGTCTGATGTACTTTTATTGGAGTAGCAATGATACTTCTGAGCAGCGAGCAGGGCTCAGGGTCGGACAGGGTTCCAGGGTTGCCACTCACCCCTTAGTGAAGAACAGTGAGGGAAGTAGGCGAGGGCACAGGTGGTGGGAGAGATCCATTTAATCACTCCCATTACACAAACAATATAGTTTAACACATGCAATTCCATACCCTAGCTCACCCATCTGCAGAATCATACATGTATCCATCCACTCAACAGAAAGTCACTCCCCAATAAATGCACTTTCACTTATTACATTGCCAGGCCTTTTGTTTTTGCCAATGTGTGTCCATTACTGCAGTAGCTTTTCATTCTACAATGAGGATCTATGTGATCCGACCGTGGCTGATTTTACCACGGCCGGAAAGTTTGCATGAGAAAGGTGCGAACCACCAAATGTTCGCACCTTTCTCATGCGAACACATGTACATACCCACACCCCCAACATACCCCCGCCCACACCCCAACATAAACAAACCCCACTTACCTTTTTCTTCACGCTGAGTCCCTGCAGCGCCAGTTCCCTTTCACTTCTGTAATCGGGATCCGGCGCCGCAGGGTTCTTTTCTTTTTTTTTCTTTTCTGGGGGCTGCAGGGGTTTCCCCCGCAACCCCCTCCCCCCTCACTATACTGTAAAGTATAGTGAGCGGGTGTGCTGTGGGGGACACCCACGCAGCCCCCTTTTAAAACAAAAATGCTTTTACTTACCTGCAATGCTACCAGCAAAGGTTCGAACTTTCAGTGTTCGAACCTTTGGTGGTAGCATTTGTAGAACTTTTTGTTCATGCCACTGTTTAGGTACAGTCTTTTTGTACAATATCTACAATGACACATTCTGTGCGTTAAAAAGCTGTCTTTCTTTCTCTCTCCCACACACTCTCTCTCGCTCTCCCCCGAATCCCCTCCGAGGGGAATGAAGGACCTGCAGCTCTTGATAAATGTGTGCTGATTTGATTTTAGCTGCCAGCCAAGTGGGACTTCCTGTATTTGGTTCGTCATCCGCGTCTATCATTAAGGGGCGTAATACTGCTCTCCAGAGACTGGCGTGAATGTAAGGAAGGATCATTTCCTGGACTGGTGAGTGGGCGGCACTCGTCAATGCAGCGCATTCTGATAAATCACACTTCTGCGTGAAGCTGGTGTGTGTTCCTAATGCCATGCAGTTGTAGTGTTTCTTCTCACCCCCTTGCATGTGCCAGCAGTGACCCCGTTGCGCCCACTGCAGTCATGCTGTCTAAGCCATCATCACTAAAACTATATTAAACGTAACACTATCAGAAATCTACGCGCATCACCTTAGATATCATTAGAGAACATTTATGGGAGCGATTTTGAATCTCTTGACAATGTCGTACAAACGGTGCGACTGTTATAGGGCCCGGTGCGCGTAGCCTGTTTCTGCATGAGAACTCTGCACATTAAAAACATAAAAAAACATATTTTTGATTTACCAAAAATCGGAAATTATTGAACTTTCCTTAAAAGCAGAACGTGAAAATCAAGATAAAAGTGGTATGTTCCATGTATTTTTTATTCAATATATTATTTATTTATTTATTTGCATTTGTCAAGCGCACTTGCAGCCAAAAGGCATGGAGGTGCTGTTACAGAAGATGAGAGGAATCGTGAGTAACAAAACAGGTGACCAGAGGTCTCAGAGTTACACAATAGCAAGCAAGGTAAAGGAATCATACTTATACAGAATCACATTGAGAGGCAATTTAAGCAAAGAGCCTAGTTTTGATAGCCTTGCGAAAGGCTAGTTGTGACTCAATCAGTCGGGGGTGAGGTGGCAGTGCATTCCAGTGCGTGGCTGCTTGGGTGGGGAAGCTGGAGCCACCAGCGCGCACCATTCGCGTTGTGGGCGTGACAATTGTGTTGACATAGCACGATCTTAAGGGTCTTGTGGCCGTGTGCTTAGTAATTCTGTGTGTAAGGTATGGAGCGGCACGTTCATGCAGGGATTTGTGGGTGATGGCGAGGGTTTTGAAGACAATTCTCTCTTTGACTGGGAGCCAGTGTGCCTGCCTTCTGATTTCGGAGATATGGTATCTTCTGGCGGTACCTGTAGCTGCCCTCAGAGCGTTGTTTTGGATTAGCTGCAATTTGGCAATGTTTTTGTTGGAGGTCCCAACGAGGAGGGCATTACAATAGTCTAGCCTTGACCCGATAATTGCCCTGGCAATGAGGAAGCAGTTATGGCGGGACAGGAAGGGCCTGGCGGCGTTCAGGACTTTAGAGTAGTAAGCTGAGGAGGCAGCGATAGCATTAACCTGCCTGTCCATGGATAGGTTAGAGTCCAGGTAGACTCCGAGCGTCTTCACGTGGTTGGAGACCTTGATGGGAATGTTATCAATGGTGAAGGAAGCGTATTGATCTCCGAGGTTGCCCAGAGTGAAAGGTGACCCTATGAGGAGGGGTTCCGTTTTTTTCACTGTTGAGGCAGAGCCAGTTCTCTGCCATCCAGGAATGCATGGTGGAGTAGATGGTGGTGAGGGTTTTGGTTTCTGCTAGGTAGTCACCAGTGAGTGGGATAAGGACCTCTTTGTCATCCGCGTAGTTGGTATATGAGATGCCAAGGGACTCGAGGATGTTGAACAGGGGCCTCGTAAAGAGGATGTAGAGCGTGGGCGCGATACAGGAGCCCTGAGGGACAGGACACCGCAGGTGATAAGGCTAGGAGAGGCTGATGCTGAGTCAGAAAATACTTTCATGGCTCTTTCTTGGAGAAAGGAGGTGATTCATTGACAGGCTTTGGTGGAGAAGTTGGCTTGGGTGGCTAGGTGGTGGCACAGGGTGTTGTGGTCCACCAGGTCAAAGGCGGCGGAGAGATCCAGGAGCAATAGGAGAGCAGGTTTGCCTTTATCTCTGAGATCGTCCATTTGGTTCTTTAGGTCAAGGAGGGCCGTCTCCGTGCCATGACGTGGGCGGAACCCCGATTGCCGCAGGCCGAGGAGACGGTTATCTTCCAGGAATTATACAGCCATGTCCAAGTGGGTGAAACACGTAATATAATATGACATTGGAGCATTTTACAATGTTTCAAAAAACGAACCCTTTCATTGAATTAATTACCACATTCCTCTTCAAGAGATTTTCAGAAACAGTTCAAAAGCAAACGTGTGACAAATGATTACAGAAAAAGCATGTGACAAAAGCTTCATGTACAACTGTTTTGGAGCAAAAAAGTCCTTAAGATTTAAATGCTGCAGTGGGGCCTACAAAGACCTTCCTCGGAAGGACAGTCCTCCAGCAATAATAAAAGCCTCGGGCTGTGCGGGCCTAGCCTGGCATGCTGTACAGCTACGGATGCCTCGGGCTGTGCGGCCATAGCCTGGCATGCGGACAGCTAATGGAATCTTTGGGCTGTGCGGGCATAGCATGGCATGCTGTACAGATATGGAAGCCTCGGCTGTGCGGGCATAGCATGGCATGCTGTACAGATATGGAAGCCTCGGGCTGTGCGGGCATAGCCTGGCATGCGGACAGCTAATGGAAGCCTCAGGCTGTGCGGGCATAGCATGGCATGCTGTACAGATATGGAAGCCTCGGGCTGTGCGGGCATAGCCTGGCATGCGGACAGCTAATGGAAGCCTCGGGCTGTGCGGGAATAGCCTGGCATGCAGACAGCTAATGGAAGGCCCGGGCTGTGCGGGCATAGCCTGGCATGCCGTACAGCTATGGAAGCCTTGGGCTGTGCAGGCATAGCCTGGCACGTGTACAGCTAATGGAAGCCTTGGGCTGTGCGGGCTTAGCCTGGCATGCTGTACAGCTACGGATGCCTCGGGCTGTGCGGGCATAGCCTGGCATGCTGTACAGATATGGAAGCCTCGGGCTGTGCGGGCATAGCCTGACATGCCGTACAGCTGTGGAAGCCTCGGGCTGTACGAGCATAGCCTGGAATGCGGACAGCTAATGGAAGCCTTGGGCTGTGCAGGAATAGCCTGACATGCTGTACATCTAATGGAAGCATCGGCTGAGTGGGCATACCCTGGCATGCGGCCAGCTAATGGAAGCCTTGGGCTGTGCGGGCATAGCATGGCATGCTGTACAGATATGGAAGCCTTGGGCTGTGCAGGCATAGCCTGGCATGCAGACAGCTAATAGAAGCCTCGGGCTGTGCGGGCATAGCCTGGCATTCCGTACAGCTATGGAAGCCTCTGGCTGTGCAGGCATAGCTTGGCATGCAGACAGCTAATGGAAGGCTCGGGCTGTGCGGGCATAGCCTAGCATGCCGTACAGCTATGGAAGTCTTGGGCTGTGCGGGCATAGCCTGGCATTTGGACAGCTAATGGAAGCCTTGGGCTGTGCGGGCATAGCCTGGCATTTGGACAGCTAATGGAAGCCTCGGGCTGTGTGGGCATAGCCTGGCATGCGGACAGCTAATGGAAGCCTTGGGCTATGCTGGCATATCCTGGCATGCCATACAGCTATGGAAGCCTTGGGCTGTGCGGGCATAGCCTGGCATGCCGTACAACTATGGAAGCCTCAGGCTGTGCGGGCATAGCCTGGCATGCGTATAGCTAATAGGAATAGATAGGAATGAATGAGCGCCACAATTTCCCTGCCCTTCCCTATTTAATGCCCCATTTTGGGGCAGTTGTTGCTAATGGTGAGTTTTCTTCTTCGAGGCGGGTGGATTTCCAATAAAGGGGCCTCGGGCTGTGCTTGACGTGGCCTAATGCCCTAAGAACTATCTTCCTGGTATAACGTTCCCTGGCAAATCCCAATATCGGGGCAATTGCTCACAGCATGGGTCTTTCCACCTGTGGACAGATGGGTCTCGTTTAAAGGCGAGGGCATCATAATATACGGGCCCAACCAGGCCTAACGCCCTAACAACTAGTGGCCATCGTTTACCTGTGATAGACATTTCTTTTAGTCCTCTGGCCCGACAGTCTTATTTAGGAGACAGTGCCGCTTTGAGACAGAAATGCCCTTTGGCAAGGACTCCCTGAATTAAACTGTACATTACCGCACTCCCAGTCTCTACACGTGGAGAATAAAAGACTGTGGAGCTCATTTTCCACTGAACTGCAACGTCAGTGGAAGTCGCAAAAGCCTTGCATAAGGCTTTTACGTCTTACATTGACACCACAGCTTATTTTCGTCCATGTGTATGGAGGGGAGGAGGAGCGGAACGCAACTTGAGTTTCCGCCGTCTCAATTCCTGTCCGCCATACAAATGCCTCAGCATTTGCGCCGCCATGCATTTTCATGCCGGTGCAAATGCTAGGGATCCCTATGGAGACTGTCTGCTTTATACTACAGCATAAAGCAGGCAGACTCCATAGGGATCCATTTTAAACGCTGCCAGTAATACCTGGATGAAAGGCAGCGTTTACTCATTTGCACAGCAGAGAACAAATCTGCACGGAAAAAGGCGGCATACACACATTTACAGGGGCTTTTTCTGTGCACATTTGCACTCCGCTGTGCAAATGACAAAAATGTGCCGGTGGGGAGCCACCTACATGTTTGTCTACTATAGGAGCACTGAATAGTAGATTTAAGTATTCAGCCAAATACTGACGAGTTGGACAAGTATTCGGCTGGAGCAGAATTCAGAGCCAAATAGTTGCCTTTTAAAAAAAAAGTTTATTAAAGTTATGTAGACAAGAAAAACACTATGTAAATGAAAACCTTTAAAGTATGAACATCCATTCTTTATCACATTTCTCGTCTTTGTTGTCTACAGCAGATGGCTGTGTAAACCTTGAAGGGAATACATTATCAGAACATGAACATTTCAATAACAGCCCAGTTTGTAGTATTGTGCATTCACAGGTGTAGCTTGTTGGGCAGGGCTGCAGCAACAACAGATAAGTCAAAAGTATACTATGCATGTATGCAGTCACTGTGAGGGGTGCCTGGGATGTGTCTACTCGTTCTTTCAAATGTTCCTTTTGTGCCCGCCCATCTTTAGCCTTCTGGCTCAAGCAAGGCGTGATTGCATCAGTTAGCTCCCTGCTGACTGCTGCAGTGCTACAGAATACATGCTTTCAACCTGCGGCACTGAGAGGAGATGAGACATTTGAAATGGATAGTATTTTCCTTTCTTTTTCGGGTGGGGTATGTGTATGGTGCTTTGGGGCATGGTAAAAGACACTAGACAAAAATATTCAGGCACTGCTGAGTCCTCCATAGTTCTCGGCTGACCCGATAGGGGAGGGACAGTGCTGATTTTCAGATCTTTAATTGTCCTGTGCATGTTTTACTTATTTCCTTTCCTTGTCCATCCATTTGGTCCAAAGTTTCTAAATTGTAAACTTGTATCTTCTCATCTTTACTAAACAAATATCCCTCTTTTTTTAACTCTCCAATGGTGGGAGGATTATTTCTATGGCCACAAACTGGGCATTTTGGTTAAAAATATTTTTTTGCTAAACCCTCAAATGTTGGGAGGAATATTTATGCTGCCATAGACTGGGGCATTTTGGTTAAAAATATTGTTTGTAAAACTCTGTCTATTGGAAAGCAACGTTCTTTAGTAACATCTGTCACTTTTCTAATTCAAAGGCACTCATTTTGGCAACATGACAAAGCTGGAGGGAAGACATTGTAACCTATGTTTCAATATTGCAAGTACATCTCTGCCGTGGGCACCCTTCCCACTGAGCCAAATTACTTGCTTTATAACCTTGGCCTGCAGGTAGAATACAGTTCTTTGCTACAGGCACACTACCTCCTGAGCTATTTTACTCGGGGTCTACAACTTCCTGGGATCCCTGCAACAGTCATATTATTAGACTTGCTTATATTACTTGGATTGGGAATTGGTGAGATTGAAACCTGTCAATTTCAGATTACTCACACTGGTCATCAGGAAATTACTAAACTCCTTAAAAAAATACATTTTCCAATCGCGACTTTGTAAACTATTGTTCCCGCTCAATGGTTTTCAACTGCAAAATACAGGGGAGACCAGAAGCATCCTTTTGCACATTCAAAATATTGAGATTTTTGTTTCAGCTCACCGCTTCCCAGCAAACCACCAGATTAAAGTCTGTCTGTCCAGCACATGAAGGGCTGAGACTTTGTTAGCACGTTCACACACCTGCTCTTCCTGTACTGAAAAAAGTGACAGCAGTATTTGTTTATTGATCCTCTTAAAGGTTAAACATGGCATGCCTACAATGATTTCAGGTATGCAGTCAAAGCATTACTAAAAGTATTTTGTAGGGGAAGCTATTCAGCTTTGGGTGATAATTAAGTATTCGGCCGTAGCCGAATATTTCATTTTCAGCCGGAATTCCAGCAAATACTTACGCAAAGCCGAATTTTGGTACACCCCAAATGTCTACCTGTACCGGCTGTCAGTTTCCTATCTCACTTCCTGCAGTCAAGCACGCTGGTCTCTGGGCGACTGGCCCTTACCAGAAGGTTCCTAAGGACTTTGTTGAATTAAGAGGATTGAAAGTAATGCAGATTACAAATAAGTAACCATATCATGACCTCCCATCTTATGTCCTCCTCATCATAGTTGTTAGATATTGAAGCTGTTATCTCACATCGCCCAGCACAAATAAAAAAATAAAATCACACAGATTCTTCAATGAAAGCACCACTGAAAAATGTATTTGAGTAAATCTGTGAAGCTCAGCTTGCACCACATGGACTGGAACATTGTCAGAAACATTTCCTACAAGTGTCAACTTGTATTCCTTGAGGAAGGTGCAAGGGGAAGTCCATGCAGCTGCATTGCAGATCTCAGGGAAACCCTGTGGGCATTTGCCCATGACAATGCAATCCCTTAATCTGGCCGTTCAAGGAGGTGGCTGATTGGTGCCTTCCAAGATGGTCGAGCCAATCTAATGATTGGTTTCTTGCCTGCAGAAGGGCCGCCAAAGGACAGAAATAGCCAATGGCAGGTATGAAACATAGAGCACATTTGCTTGTAAATTCGAAGAGCCTTGAAGACATTGTCGGTTTCTTGTTCCGCATTCTGAAAAAGCTCAACCATTCCAGAGGAGCCAGTGTTGGATGGTTTTGTGGAACAATACAGATTGCCCATGCGACAAGCGCAGGAAGTCTTGATTCTATTAAAGACACGGAGGCAAGCATTATGCTTTTACTTCTTTAATTACTGCTCAACAGCAATTGAAAACTTACTTTTTTAAACTGTTTTATTTTTTTTATTTTTTTAGGAACATATGCCCAACTGGCTTAAAAAACAAACATAAAACAAAACACATGAGGACATAGAACTATCCTTCCCAAGATTCCTAGAGGCTCTGTAGTCCTAGCCTCCTTTCTGTCCACCAATGGTAGTCCCCTGTCTGGTATAAACTCCCATGACCCTAGGTCCTTTCCTCTTCTTTTTTCTTCCTGTCTCGCTGTCTAGACTCTGTAACTGTTAAACAGATCCAACTTTAACCACTGGAATCCCTCTGCTGCGCTTCGCAGTGTAGAACTCTTTCATTCCATCAGTCCCTATTATTTTCCTGCTCTTCTCCTAAAACAAAGAGAAGGTCATCATCATTAGGGTCGGGAAATCTTTCTACAGAGTTTAAACATAATGCGGTAGAACATTATTTCAACCTCAAATGGGCGGGATAATGCTTGCTTCCGTGGCTTTAATAGAATCAAGACTTCCTGCGCTTGTCGCATGGGCAATTTGTATTCTATAGAAAGTCCTAAATACTGAATCACTGAATCACTGGCCCAGTCTGCGGCTTTCATGATCTCCTGCAGTGGAACTCCGGCTGCAAAAGCTCCTGAAGCCATGGGTCTCCTAGCTGAGTGAGCCCCGAATCTAGATATGTCTTTTCCAGCTAATTGCATGACCTCTTCCACCCATCTCGCTATGGTCGCTACGGCTACTGCTTTAAATGGCTTCCTATGCGCAATAAGCAGCTGAGTCACTCCTGCGGGCCTCAACGCGGCTGTCACTGTCTCATACCTCTTTAAGCATTGCGCCACGCGGAGATTAGTATTACCTGGAAAATACGGATAAGTAATTATTCTGGAATTAGTTTTGGTGCGCTGCGCTATGTTGAACGCCACCCCTTCCGGATAGAAAATCTTCCGGTCTATCTCGAGAGCCTTAACGTCAGAAGTACGTCTGCACGACACTAAGCATAATAACATAGCTAACTTTCCGGACAACTGCTTCTTTGACAGTTGCTCATTTCTTGGCCATTGCTGTAGCATGCTTAGCACCTTTGTAACATCCCACAGGACTGCATATCTAGGCAGCGGAGGCTTGCTTACTTTAATGCCCTTGAGGAGCGTTATCACCGCTGGATGCTCCCCCGTGGGTACTCTTTCCACTAGATCATGACCCGCCGAAATGGCCGACCTATACACCCTTATCGTTCTGAAAGCTTTCCCCTCCGCGCTTAGAGCTGCCAGAAAATGTATGACTTGAGCTATAGGAGCTGAAATGGGAGGAATACTCCTCTCCCTGCACCATAATTCCCAGGCTTGCCAAGCGGAATTATAGCTCCTGACTGTCGAGGGGGCCCATGATACATCAATGAGCTCTGTAGCTTCCTCTGAAAGCCCCAGCAAGCGCCATCTTCGCCTGAAATTCTGCAGGCCAACAGCTTCAGAGTTTGATCCTCGATCAAAGGGTGAGGCGCTCCTGCTGGATCTAGTAGGAGACCCTCTCGGTGCAAGATCCTCTGAGGGAAATCTGTGGAAAGTTCCATCAGAATCGGAAACCAGACCTAAGAACTCCATTCCGGAGTTACTATCACTAATTCGGCCTTGTCTCTGCGCACCTTCGCTAGTGTTCTGGCTATCATCGCGAAGGGGGGGAAGGCGTAATGGACGTTCCGACCCCAAAACTGAAGGAAGGCGTATGTCCCCAATGCTTTTGGGTCTAGCCTCCAGCTGAAGTAATTCTGCAGGTGTGTGTTTAGTCTGGAGGCAAACAGAACCGTATGCAGCGGCCCCCATTTGCGCCGCAATTTGTCGAACACCGATTTGTGTAGCCTCCAGTTGCTGGAGTCTACAAGATAGCGAGAATTCCAATCGGCAACAAAATTCTTTGCTCCCAGAAGATATTCTGCTTTGACTGCTATGTTCTTGCTCAGGCAGAAGTTCCAGAAGTCCTTGGCTATCTCCACCAGCATCTTGGACTTTGTTCCACCGAGCTTGTTGATATAACCCACCGACGAGATATTGTCCATGCGCAGCAGAATGCAGCACTGAGCCTTGTCTCTGGAGAACGTTTTCACCGCGAAAGACTCTTCCAGTAGCTCCAAACAATTGATATGCAGTTCCAGCTCTTCTGGGGACCACTTTTCGCCAGTTTCTGTGCTTCCGCACCTGGCTCCCCAGCCCGACCTGCTGGCGTCTGATTCTATTATGAGCTCTGGTCTGTCCCCGAAAATGGCTCTGCTGTTCCACGCCTCCATATTGCTCAGCCACCAACAAAGCTCTGTCCTGCTGTCCTCGTCCAAGGGGACCTGATGATGGTATCTCCATCCTTTCTGCAGGTACTTGATCTTGAGCCTCTGAAGGGCTCGATAGTGTAGAGGCCCGGGGAAGATAGCCTGGATCGAGGCTGCCAGAAGACCCACTATCCTGGCTAGATTCTGAAGCGAAATAAGCTGTCTCCCCAGAGCTGATTTCAGATCCTTCTTGATGGCTTTTATTTTGGAAGGCGGCAGCGCTAGCGTGGCCTTTCTTGTATCTATGTCGAAGCCTAGGAACTCTAGGTTCCTGCTCGGGATGAGCAGTGACTTGTCTTCGCTGAACAAGAAGCCTATGCTGGAAATGAAGGCGGTCGACCACTGCACCTGCCTCTGTAGTCTTTCACTGCTCTCTGCCATGAGAAGGATGTCGTCTAAATATATAATCATCCGTATGCCCTGCTCTCGCATTGCGGTGGCTATAGGCCTCATCAGTTTCGTGAAAGCCCAAGGCGCTGATGCCAGCCCGAACGGTAAGGTCTTGAACTGCCAAATCTCCTTTTTCCACCTGAAACGCAGAAACCGCCTGAATAGAGGGACGACTGGAATTGTCAGGTATGCGTCCTTCAAATCTAAACGGGCTAGCCAATCGTCTTTCCTTAGGAGGCAGGGTCGGACTGGAACAAGAAATAGGCCCGGACACCCAAAAAAAAGTGGCCCTCCCTCGCCTCAAAAAAGTGGCCCAGCCTTCAAGGTCACCTCAAAAAGTGGCCCACCCCTTGCATCAAGAAAAGTGGCCCTCAAACCATCATCAATGCAAGCAGGCGTCCAAAGCCAAATGATAATATGTTATTGTATAGCATCTACTCTTAAGCTCTTTTTTATAGAACAAATATGCATACAATATCCCCCAACCTGTGTTGGTACTCATTTATCAACCTCAGAAGGATGAAAGTCTGAGATGGCCTTGCTGGGATTCGAACCTGCAACCTGCAGATCACACACACACATCACAGAAGCAAGCGCTCAACCCACTGAGCTATCAAATCAGCAATAGTAAACTGAGCAATTGTTATGTAGTGGATACCATTAAACTGGTAACTGAGATTTAACAGCAGACCAGTTAAGTTAATCTGCAAGTCTGTGCAAATTTGGCCGCATTTCAAGACTGCGTGCATCTACTTTTCGGGCTTCAGATCAGAGGTTGGCAAAATAGGGAAAGCAGCACCCTCACAGGACATTCCATACTCTGAGCACTCGTTACCTCATACATGCAAACAAACATCCTGAACAGCATGCTATGCAGATAGGAAAGATAGACACATTACAACACAGCATTCATTGTGGCACAATGAAGACTAGTCAATGGCCACTTGATGTGCATGGTCAAATATTTCTACACTGAGCACAAGCTTTTAGGCGCAAGGATTTCCACATTTCCAAGAGGCAGGCAGCATTTAAAGAAGGTGCATCCGTTGCACCTTTTTTTTTTATTCTTTCAGTAATGGGGCAATGGAAGCAAAGTGTTTTGCATAGGTTCAATCACACTGACATGTAAGCTGGAGTATGAACTCAGGCATCCTGGCTTCACGGGACTATAGCTAAAGAGGCAGTGCTTTCTTGTTACTGACTGCTTGATTACCAAGCATCAGGTATTCCCCTCATAGGCTATTGCGGGGAATATGGTTTGCGGTGATACTGCATTACAAATCTGACTGTGCATTATTCTAAATAGTACGATGTGCTACTTCCATTCCCATCCCCCACACTGACTGGGATGGAACTTTTTATTGGTTAGTTAATAGCTACCATGGCATGATTTCTGAAAAATCGGCACATTTTAGCAGTGGCAGTTGGGCAGCAATCCGTAACACTGCAGCAGGCCCTCATGTAGTCCGTATGATGTATACTGTATGCCGTCAGTTATCATTACATTCACTAATTTAAAATATTATGTAAAATGCCTGTTTTTTGCAAAAATGTGAGCTCTTTTTCAAAAGGTATGTTTCTTGCTTGGGCCCAATTATACTGGAGTGTGTTTACTATTTATAGTTCACAAACCACATACATGAAGAGCTCATCTGTTGGACACATGTGTGCCCTCAATGATGCATTCAGCAACTCCTCTCTGCGTCTCGTGTTAGTGTTAAGTGGATGTAAAAATCAGGAAACTGGAGCTTGTCTGTGGAAGCAACAGGGAGGAGAAAGGGAGAGGACTCAGGAGCCTTTGTAATAAATCACACTTTTTATGGATGACACACACAGAAACCCACTGACCGTCCACCCTGGCGAGCGAACGAACACCAAAGAAGGCAGAGCTGCCAGGGTGTTGCAAAAAATAACAATGAAGGGCACCTTAGGCTTCGAACACAACAACCCCCAGTAAGGAAAATCCAGGAGTGTCTCCTAATGTTACACTCAGACTAGAGCGTAGGTAGCCCCCTCCCTCCACCCAACAGCAACACACTGGCCCCCTTTGTGCCTGCGTGGTGCAAATCCACCCCGTCAAACAACAAACATGAATGTATGTGACCGCAGTGGTCCTGTCAGCTTTGCCCTTTTATGGGACAGCCTGACAGCCAATGACCCAAAACATTTTCTGGAAATGAGTTCACACACAGGTGCTTTCCAAGTATGGCGAAATTTGTGATAAGAGTATTTTTTTAATAAACTACTAAACAGTCAGCTTGAGCAAGCAAAGGTGTGCCAAAGCAACATGGAACATTTGCTTTGAGATGTAAATGGCCCCACCCCCAGTCCACTGCTAATTATCCCAAGCATTCCCTCGTGTGTATGATGTAGACCACGCTAGATGTTTTTCTATTGCAGGCCATCATCAATTGGAGGGGTCTGCGAAGTTTATGAGCCACCTCGCAGACCGGCAGCTACTGCCATCCAGCACTGCAGATACATGGGGCTTGAGTCTGAGCATAAAAAAAAGGAAGTGCCCGTCTCCACAATCATGCAGAGTGCAGTGTGGAAAACATGCCACAGTCTGTCGCTCTACTTATCACGCAGAGTTGCGATGCCCTGTGGTGCATACCTCCATTCCCTCTCTTTGGGTGGGTGTCACCAACCCTGGACAATGTACACCCTCACGTCAAACCCAAGACCCCTCCATAGACTTCAATGTGCCTAAATCATCAAAAACAAAAACATCCGATTTCATCTGCATTGTCCATTAACCAGATTTAGAGGCCAACCATAGTAGTCTTTCCTTGCTCCTAGCTGCCAGTCACAACTCTCCACAGCAACACCCAATCATGGCAAGCAGTGAGTAGGAGCATGCCCTGCGGGTCGCTATCTCATGTTTTTGCCCCACATGCATGGCAGGAATGTTCCTCTTTCACCCCAACAGCATAGCTTGCTGCTCCTGGGATCTAATGATGCTGTGGTGGGCACTGGTGGAGAGAGAGTTGTAAGAGTAGTGATCAAAAAGGGTGAAGGGGAGGCAGTGGGAGAAAATGGAAGGGCAACAAAGAATGGAGCTTTGGTTATCAGGGTGTGGAGCTAAGAGATACAAAATGAGACAGGTGGGGGGGCATTAATGATAATGATGTGTTATTTATATAGCGCCTTAATCCAAAGCGCTTTACATACTTACATACAATATCAACCAACCAAAACTGGTACTCATTTATCGACCTCGGAAGGATGAAAGGCTGAGTTGGCCTTGCCGGGATTCAAACCTGCGACCTGCAGATCACGCTCAGATTGCAGCAGTGAGCGCTCAACCCGCTGAGCTATTTTACCGCCCATAACCACATTTACGGCCGGTGACTCTTACCTCCTCAGCTCAGCCAGGGGTGTCTCTCCATCTCCGCTGACGCTGTGGGGTGGTGACTGTGTGGGCAGGGAGGATCGGGGGGGTCGCCCGTGCCCGAGTGCCTGTGTGCCCTCCTGGGCTGGCCTCTGCTGCACTGCTGGAGACAAGTCGAGGGACTCTTGCTGTGGTGTGGAGACAGGGGCCTCGACCTCGCCCATGGCACTGGTAAGGTCCTCATTTGTGCGCAGCTTCCTGCAGGCTACAGCTCCAATCCTGACCTGGGCTGGGAGTGAGGGGTGGTGGCGGCACGGAGTCTCGCTGCATTTTCATTGGCCATGGCCAATATTAGTTGCTTTCAACTTTGCAAAGTGGCGTGCAACAAATGTGTTACTTGCTTCCTGCAAAGTTGAAAGCAACTTATCCTGCCTCCGGCCAAGCCCAGCCCTGCAGGCGGCCTCCAGGCTCCTCCATCAGACTGCCTGCTGCTGCCCCAGGTCCTTCAAGGACGAGCAGTTGCAGGAATCTGTTACTTTTTTACAAAACACTGGTAGCAGGCCAGGCTGAGGCCAGCCCGACCCAATACCAGTGTTTTGTAAAAAAGTAACACTTCCTTCACAATCACCTAGCAGCAGCGCCATGGTGTCAGTCTCGCGCCGACTTGCTGCCCGCAGGCCCTGATCATGCAGAGCAGATCAGCACTGCAGGCAGCCCTGAGCCAGCGCGAGACCGGCCCAGGCATGGGCTTGAAACCCGGCCCCTCGCCAGCCTCTAAGGATTTCGTATCGGCCACGGGCCGATCGGCCGACGGGCCAATCCGACACTGTTAGGAGGTCCGCCAACAAGTGCATCCCCTCCATCTTGAAGTTTCTGTACACCAGCCACCCGTTCAGTTCCTTCAGATTGATAACGGGTCTCACCTTCCCTTTGCGGTGAACCAAGAACATGTTGCTCAGAAAACCTTGTGCTTGAGGCTGTGCCCTCTCTATTGCTTGCTTTTGTGCTAGCGCCTCTAATTTTGCATCTAAGAGAACTACCTCCTCTGCTGAGGAATGCATGCGCTGGGGAGGTTGAGGTTCCCATGGCTCTTCCATGAAATCTAATTGGAAACCCTGGACTGTCTGAATCACCCATGCGTCTGCTGATACTGCGCGCCAGTTGTCTATAAAAAGCAGCGTTCTCCCTCCCACCGGGGGATAACCTGCGGCGCTCATTCTCACCTGTGGAGCTATTCTGGTGCCTGAAGTATCCTCTTCCTCTGCGCCCTCTGAAGCCTCTCCCCCTGCTTGGGAAGAATGCATCCTGTTGGCGTGATTCCCAGTATTGGGCTCTGGGCCCCTGAGGTCTTCTGGTGTAATTGAGGCAGCGGGACGATCGACCTCTGCTGCGGCCGGCCCCTGCAAAAACACGGGTAGGGAAAACCTTCCTGATTGATGCTTGAGCTCTCTCGAGGGCGGTGTGCGTCCCTATGAATCTGTTCATTTCCTTGACAAACTTGTCGCCAAACAGGAGACCCTGCGCTCCTTCTCCCGCCTCGTAGGATGCTAAGTCTCCCAATTTGTTGTCTATTTTCAACAGTGCAGACCTACGCCTCTCCGCAGAGATCGCGGTGTTTGCATTTCCTAAGAGGCAAACGGCCCTTTGAGCCCATCTGGCCAGAATGTACGGGTCTACTGGCTCCCCAGTGTCCTTGGCTCTCTCGGCGAGGTCCATTATTTTTGCTATTGAGCCTGTCAGGTCCAACACCTTATCCTGACAGGACCGCCATGCGCAATCCATCCCTCTTGGCGTGTCCTTAACGGCCTTTGTAATGAATGTCAATATCTTGGGGTCGAGCTCCGGGTTCTCCGCAACCTTCCCCGAGAGCTCTGGCCTGGGACACTCTGATTTCAATCTAAACCTGATCTCCTTCTCCAAAGGTTTCCTTAGTTTCTGGGACATGTAGACCGCCACTCTCGGGATGGCGCCCATTCTGTGGACCGCGGATGCCTGATGGCCTCAGGCTCAAACATATCAGACATATTCTCCTCTGGGGCTCCTTCCACCACGCTGGCATCTTTTCCTGTCTGTCTCTCTTTCTCGACAATGCTCTCAGACAGACTTCTCGCCTCTTCCTCTTGTTCCTCATATTCATCTGAGGAAGACGGCGTGACCCCTATGTTTTTCGCCCCTGGTGTAGGGGGTACGAGGCTGGGCACTGCTGATCTGGAAAGGAACGCATCCTTGAGCCTGTCAAAGGCGTCAGCTGCCTCTAAGGACTTCTCTCTCTTCCCCATCTATAAGCCCGGGGGTGTAGAAGAGTGCTTTCTCTTCCGGGCTGCTTTACACCCCCTTTGTTCTTTTTGTAGAGGCTTGGTGGTGGAGATCCCCTCACCTGGATCTTCATCTCTGTCAGCTTTAGTGCCCAACATACTTTCAAGGACCTGTAGTCTGTCCTGGATAGGCTGAACCCCTTGAGCTACTGCTCTAACCAGGGAATCCCCTAATACTTTTTTTAAACTCTGAGAGAGGTCGAATTCCTCCTCAGGTAACTCCTGATCGTGGTCAGAGTACTCCTCCCAGTACTCATCTCCTCTGTCACAGGCCATCTCTGCCTGACAGGAGATCTTGTCAAGACCTGCTTATAGATAGTTTAAACTGCCTTTGATACAGCACAGCTCACGAGCATGTAATTTAAAAGTCTTTTTTTTTAATGATTTTGCCTCTCCAATCACTTGTATAATTAAGATCAGAACGCTCCGTGTGTCTGATCGTCTTTCCGCGGCTCGAAACACGTAACGTTCGAGTAAAGAACGTTACTCGAGCAGAGGAATCCTTCCGCGCATGCGTGGAAGCTTCAATGGGCCCGCTTTCACCTCAGCGGCCGCGACCATACGCACCTTTTCGCGCCTCTGCTGTCACTGAGGGAACGGGCTCCCCCAGGCGAGCAAGATCACTCGTGGGATGCCCGTTCCCTCTAATGCGCCTTGTCACACTGAAAGCAGGCGCCGACGCGTGTCGCACACGGCCGCATTCGGATTAATACGCTGCGCTCGCGGTGGTAATGCACACCCTACACGCTAATTAATGACGTCAGCCGATAACTTAAGCAATAATAAAGTACTTCATGATATCATGACGTGAACCGCTCTGCTAAACAAATAGAACACTTAACTGTCGAGCCAGCAAAAAAAGAAGAGGAAAGGACCTAGGATCATGGGAGTTTATACCAGACAGGGGACTACCATTGGTGGACAGAAAGGAGGCTAGGACTACAGAGCCTCTAGGAATCTTGGGAAGGATAGTTCTATGTCCTCATGTGTTTTGTTTTTTGTTTGTTTTTTAAGCCAGTTGGGCATATGTTCTTTAAAAAAAACTGTTTTAAAAAAGTACGTTTTGAATTGCTGTTGAGCAGTAATTAAAGAAGTAAAAGCATAATGCTCACCTCCGGTCTTGTAATAGAATTTGGGCGAGATTGATGACGCTATATTTACTAAATGTGTATTGGAATAATGTGCCTTTAAATTGATAATGTACTTAATTTGACATCATTTTCCCAACAATGCATTCCCTGGCACTACTCAGTTTATGAAAAAAATCTGATTACGCCACCTCTCGATTGAGATGAAGGGCTACGTAGACAGAACTATGCCACCATACAAAACGCTATGCTAAACCTCAAGTTCACAAAATGGACTCCGTTTTGAAATGCCATAGTTACAGACTTAATGGTTCTGCAACAATGCAGTGCAGAAATGACATCTTGGCACAAACACTCAGCATTTGGTCTGTGATGTGGTTGCCTACTCCAGGAATGACAGCCTGTGAGCATGGATGACATTGGGTCTATGCTAATAGGTAGATGGGTGCATACTGTAGTCAACAGTGCAGATCAGCCCATTGCAAAGAGAAACCTAATAGCTGCTCCCCCTTTCTCCCTACACTAGCTTGATGATGGGTTAAATGGTCTCAGTGCCAGATTGATGGGTTATTGGCTTATCGTGTGGTAGCAGATTCTTTGCTTCATGCGATTCAAAGGAATGATTTCTTTCTGCATGTGTGACGTTGGGTGTAAGAGCTGTAGTAGGGCATCAAGTCACAGTTAGAGACAAGCTTATGCGCCTAATATATTTCTGATCCAAGAATGTATTTCACATGGGCAAAAATGGTGTACCTTAATGCGGCACCTGGAGAGCATTGAAAAAATTGGATGTGTTATGTCTCAAGAACTGTTCAGAGGGATAAGTGATGTTGTTGACGGTATCAAGTGTGCTGTGTTGCTTGGAGCACCCAAACAAAATGGCATTCTTGATAACAATGTAGACTTTTGGTATACAGAGTGCCTAATGACTATTGGATTGCTAGGTTCCTGACTCAATTGAAGACTTTTGAGAACATATTGCTCGCCTGTTTGAAAGACTGTCTTGGATCAACAATATGGCAGCCACATCGGGTGCTGTCTCTAACTTGTGCATGCTGTCCCTCTGTAGTTGCATCCTATAGCCGCTCTCCAGGTTCTTTTTTCCCTCTAGTTCAGGGACAAACTCAGCAGCGGGTGGCAACCTCAAAGGAGGAGGTGAGGGCTGTCCCCTTGTCAGATATGTGGTAGGCCTCACCACACACCTTTTTTGTCCACTATGAGCTCAGAGTGGGAGCCGTTATTTGGGTGTAAGGTGTTCTATCTACAGCAATACTTTAAATTGATTAGTACCATACTCCTTCAAATTCCTTGAATAAATGTTTGTATATTTGTATTAACCTTGATATTGTGTGTCTGCTCTTCAGTGTGGAAGTGGTTAATGGCTGGTTTACATATGGTTAACAAGCCCTACACCTCTTCGTTGTATTCATAGCACCCTTCCTTTTTCTGGGAGAAGTGCCATTGTGCCTAACAAGGGGATGATAAGCCGATTAAGGCCAAGGAAGAAAGGGGGCAGTGTCTAGGTCACGCTTCGTTTCTTTGAAGGGTGAAAAATACCCAGAGGATACCTATAAAAGTTTCATTTCATTAGTATGAGGTGTGATGAATCAAGGGAGCTCTACCCTTAGGGAGCAATACCCTCCCTAGGGGTAGAGGCAGGGGGATCTCGCTGGGAGAGACTTCCCCTTTGGGGACAAGGACTCCCGTGAGGAGCTCCCTCAGGCTGGACATACCATGGCCTACAAAGGATGTTTTTAAATACAAGAATATAAACTATCATGACTGGGATGAAGAAACTACAAAGAGCTATTGTTTCCTGTGGAGGAGGGTCATGTACCTTTAAATAAAAACGTTCACTGCACTGGGACAAGTATATTACAGAGTGTGAATCCGGAGAGCAGAGAGACAGAAGCCAGAGAGGAGAGAGAAGATGGCAGGCGCAGGTCATGGGAAGCCCCAAGATGCCTACTGCAAGAAGAGAAAGGATGGCAGACACAAGCTGTGGGAAGTCTGAAGCTGCGTAACGCAAGATGAGAACAAGATTCTGGGAAACCACGAGTTTCAAACTCACCTGCAATGGTTGAACAGGATGCCAAAGACACAGCAAACCCGAAAGCTGAGAAACCTGCCTGGAAGGAGCCCAAGCACCAGCATAGAGGGTGGCAGGACCACAGACACAAATCCGTCATGGACCTACGGTCCAACGAACGTTGCCGACACCACCAAGCACAGAGGAACCAAGTGTGTCCGTGTAACCATTTGGATGCCGGGAAGAGACACGAGAGAAAGAGGGAATACAAATGTTAGGAAGCTGACCTTGTTCCCAAGACACAGAGCGATTGAAACCCGAGATGAAAACCTCCTGAAAACGTTCTCCTTGAAGAGGGAAGGTAAGTGGGAGACCGGGAGGTGCAGGAATACTCAAAGAATAATCATAACACTGAGTTTACTCATAACAGTATAAAATATGAAACAGAGTTAACTTTTGTGGGTCACCTTTCCCTGTGAGGCTATGGAGGTAAGCCTACTATGCAATACCCTCATAGGGGTAGAGGCAAGCGGGACCCCACTGAGAGAGACTCACCCTTTGGGGACCAGGACTCCCATTACCATCAGTAACTCCCTACCCAATTCACATGTAAACCTGGAGTGATAAATTCTACTGAAATAAAACATGAAGGACTAGTGGATATTTGCTACTGTCATGGTGAACCTTACAGAAAACCTGAGGAGAGTTACTCATGTATGTGGAACTGGGATGAAGAAAACCACCGGATTAATACCGAATACCAGCAAAACACAGAAGAAGGGCTTTCAGGCTATGCTGGGGGAGTCCCAGCGCAGTGTCATAAATGTGGTAGGAGGGAGAGAAAGAGAGAGAGAAGCCCGGGAGTTCAAAAACAGCTGTTGGAGCAGAGCTGAGGGACACAGGAAATGCTGCTTCCAGAGCTGAAAGGAAACTGGCATATGCAGGTCTCTGAATTGCACTGCCGGAGGGCTGGGCTGTCTAGACCCAGAGAACTGGAGCCCAGTCCCAATCAGGACACAAGGAGAAGTGGTGGCGTGCCCGGAGTCACAGGGAAGACTCTTGTTGAAGCCGAGACCACTTAAGGAGAAGCATGCATGAGTGTGTCAAAAGGAGAAGGGGTCATGAGTAAAGACAACGTCCTGACAAGAAGAGCCAACTCATACGAGAACGTTGACCTGGTGACAAAGCCTCTTTATGAAGAAGGTAACGGGGACAGTGGGAGACCGAGGGAGAGCACTGAATGTAACGATTGGAGCACTCATACTTGTCCCAGTGGGACACATGTTTTCAAAGAGAATGAGAAACGTCACTGGGTAACTCAGACTCGTCCCAGTGAGGCAAAAGTTGTTGAGAAGAGTGAGAATCATCACTGAGTCACTATACTTTTCCCAGAAAAGTGATAACAATCATCATTGGGTAACTCATACCCAGTGAGGCACAACTATCAGAAGAACATGAATCACAAACCGTGTTCACAGAGTCTAAGAAGAGTGTAGATGGGACACTATTCTTTGTACTAAACAAGGTCAGGATTGGACATTGAAAGGAGAGTTTCCAGTGTGTGTAACAAGCAAAGAGTGAACGAACCACAACTAAGAAGAGAAAAGCAAGCTCATAAGATCCTAAAAGATCCCTACGGGAGAGAGGGGAAAGAGTGGAAAAGTCTCCTCTGAACTTTACAACTTGATAAAAGTGATAACTAAGAACTATCTGAAGAAACTGTCCCGACTGAAATTGCTGATCAAGCAATACACAAGAGAAGGGAGTCATTCTCCTGTACCTTAGTTGTTTTGGTAGTGGCAGGGTCAGATTAGATTAGCATTTGGACGGTGGATGGACCTTCATTTTGGACTCATCGATGACTGCCGAGCACCCTAGTTAGTTTGGTTAGGTAGGGAAACCCTTATGTTAGGGAAAGTGAGACCTTTTCTATTTTATTTGAATAAATGCATGTTCCAAAATGGAAGTTCCGAGTCTGTCTCCTTCTCTTGACTTACCACACTTTGAAGTCACTAGGATATAAAGATTGCAGAAAAAGAGAAAATCATTATAACAGTCAGTTAACTCATCATAGAATGTAAGATGTAAGTTACCTATGTGCATGTATAGACGATTTTATTGGAATCAAGGAATTTGCTGTTAGTTAGTACCCACGATTGGCAAAAGTTTAAATAAACAAAATGTCAAATAAAAAATAAAAAAATAATAATAAAATATGAAATATGTTAACTTTGAAACCAGATGGATACAAAGATTATGAAGTAAAAGAAAAGCCTTATCATAGACAGTTAACTCGTTGTAGTGAAAGAAGTAAAACAGAGTTAACTTGTAGACTAAATAAAGAAGGATACAAATTCAGGGAACAGTCTTAAGAGAAGTTGGACAGTAAGCAAGAGAATCAGTGTAAGAAAATACCATGGGAACGGATGAAAGTAAGGTGTCATCCTGTACAAGAAAAATGTAACATTGAAGAGAAAGAAAAATATGAAGCTGAGCTTAAATATAGAAGCTGATTACAAAACTTTAAAGTTGGCTAAGGAGGAGCCAAAAGGAAACCAAGAAAGAGAGTGAAGGTTCAGCCTCTCACATGGGACATTGAAGAAATTGATACGAGAAGTCACAAGAGACTATTTGTGGATCATATATTAAAGACTGGTACTAGCAGTACCCTCGGGAGAAGGGAGTAATTCTCCTGTCTTATGTTCGTTTCTATTAGTGGTAGGGTCAGTTAGGGTGGTATTGGACAGCGGACTTGTTTCTTCTGACATTCACTACTGACAAACAAGCATCTTAGTAAGATAGGCAGGGATCACCCAGAGTTTAGGGAAAGTAAGGCCGCCTCCTTTTATTTTAATAAATATCAGTTTCATGCCCATAGTCTGTGTCCTTCTTCTGACTCGCCCCACAGGACATCCTTTGTTTAGTTACGATTGGAACAATGAAGAGTAGGACTTGGACTAACGAGCATTACCATGGGTAATCCAGCCATTAATACAGTGATTTGCAGTAGTAGGAGGAATCTGCCATGAAGCTCTATATAAATAAAACTGAAAAAAACAGATATGCATAACTTGTAGTTATTTGCATGCTGGCAACTTGCACCAGGTATCATCTTCAAGACGGGGACAGTGAAGCACATTAGTCCGTCAAAAGAAGTGTGATGGCAATCTTCCCCTGTACCCTATATATCTCTTGAAGAGAAGAAAGTCAAAATGCAGAGAGGGGCCATTGGTGCTGGGACCAGAAGCAAGTGCAGCAATATGTGAATCACTGAAGCAAGACCGCAAGCCACTTGCTCACGCTATAATGAATAATTGTGGACCTGGACCACGTCTTTCTCATCACTGATGTAAACAAGGCAGCAATGGCCATGATGCAAGTCCAAACCGTTTCCAAATGCTAGTGTGAATGATTTAAATATTTGGAGCCAATCCTTTTTCTCTCTGACAGCAAGGGCGTGCATAGAGGTATATAACCACATTTCAGTTTGCCTTTTTTATCAGTCAAGTGTGGGGTTGCTGTGCCTGGACTGCTCGTGCCATGTCAGAGAGAGTTGAAGAACGAGGCTTAATGAAAGTCACTAAATTCTACAGAAATAAAATTGCTATTCTGATGGTAGAGTTGCAGTGTATAGATTCAATCTTCCCATTTATCTCACTCCTCAATGTGCAGGTGGTTGGTTACCTGGAAAGCTATTTGGGGTCAGAGTGTGCATCAGTAGCTGCAGCCGTGCTCTTGGTGCAGCCATTTCCAAAGATATCTTGTGACAGTTTGTCACATGTCATTTATTTGGGCACCAATGGGTGAAGCTCGAGTTGGGCAACTCGTAGTCATGTGCAGTAATGCTTCTGGGGGTCAATCACTTCCTGATTTGTCTGAGGCTGATGACTAAAAAAAGTGCTGATGCTCTCCTGACTATGCAGGTTGTGTGCGTTGTCAAGTTTTGCGACTGAAACCTTGTGTGTTCAAGGAGTTATTTTAACAGTACCTCCATCTATTTTTGATGACATTGCCTGTTTTCATATTTTTCTTTTTTGAGGTTATGTTACACCTTCAAATAGTTTCAGATTTCTCCTGCATTCCAGACATCATTGGAGGCTTGGAACCAAGTCACCATCAGCAACCCTCCCGCTCCTAGCGCTACTGGCGTTCCGGGCCACAGCAGATCAAGCAAGGTGAGTGCAGTAGTCAGCATTTATTCGTTTTTATGAATGTGCAGAAAAGTTTGTTGCATCAAAACCCAATGAAGTGGGTTTTGGTTAAATCATTGAGGAAATAATCGATCAGTTCTCAAGCCGAATCTTGTGTAAAGATGCAATGCATTGCCCAATAGCTGTTGATACTGTTACAATGGTTATTCTGGGGTTAGGTGAGGATCAATGATTTTCTAGCAGCTTTCCTACAAAGTTAAAGCTTAAAAATAAAAACATGAGGGCAACAGATCATGTAGAATAGAGATGGAGGAATTTGAAATGAAGTATTACATAGAAATCACTTGGAACTACTGATTAAGGCATTCATGAGGTACATGCCAATTTCTTTCTTTCTTCCTGAATTCAAAGCATAGTTTTGAGTATAAAAGTCAGCAGTTATTCGTTTTTATTAATTTTTAGAAAATGTTGCTGTGGTATACCCAAAAAAGTGGGTTTTTGCAAATTCATTGAGGAAACAGCAGACCAGTTATCAGGTGAGCGATTTAGTTTTTGAAATTTAAATTCAGTTATTAAAGAAAAATGGCCATTCATGTTGTTATGGATCTCTGTGCGACATTCACTGGTGTTTAGCTCCAGTATGAAGATTTATGTGAGATCTATTCTTTATTGTGATCAATACTAATGATTTTTTTCTTTTTTCTATTTTCTTTTCTGTGTTTTTTGTTGTTATTCTTGAAAGTTGAATCTGGTGCCTTGAAAAAGGTTACCAAATATAGATGTATCCTCCAAGTGAAACACGTGTTGGCATTATCTAGTTGTTCATTCATTACAGTTTGATTTATCCAATTTTTTATCCATTGAAACCTGGGATAGTATGTGGTTGTAACTTAAGTTTTTCAAGTCTATAATGGTTTATGTATGTTGAATGATTTCACACTTCTCTTCAAAGAAATAACTTGAAAGCATTTTAAAGATGGATCGATCATTTGAAAATTCTTTATAAAAGTATAGGCACACCATTGGGTGTGTTGTTCTAAACAATTGCTTAGTTTCTGTGTGACCAGGTATGATCCATCAAAAAATGTTTCCTTTGATTGAAAGAGGATATGTTATAAATCAATGCAAAAAAGGAAAGGGGTAAAGGGAGGGGAGGAGTCATGGAGAGACAAAGGAAGAGCACAAGCATAAAGAACACATTTGTTATTTATACTTATGTAAGATGTTGTATCAGAAAACCAAACTATTGTAATTTCTTTTCAATAATTATCCGTAAAGAAACAAGGAGCTCTCATATTTCATTTTCAGTCTTTCGGAAATAGATTCAAGTTCAATATATTTTTGAGTGTCCTTACACTTTTCAACATGGAGGCCCATTATATCTTGGAAATATCAAGGATTCTAGCAAATGGAGGTGCATAGCTGTTAATTGGAAACATTCTAATCTTGATGTATCAACAAAATGCATTTAAAAAAAAGCCAAATGAATGCCAATATATGTGATATATATGGAGTGCATAGCTGTTTGTTAAAAAACACTCTGAACATGAATACACAGAAAAGGGCCAAATGAATGCCAATACTCACATTTGTTGTTATTGTGAACCTTCTTAAAGGCATTATGCATCTAGTATTGAGTATATTGTTTTGCCATCATTCAGAAAGAAAATCAAGTTTAGAGTATGTTTCCAATAAATGGTTATGAACCTACATTTGGTTGGTTTCACACTTGTGTCGCTTTTCCATGTGGTAACAAGGTTTCCTTTATTTATTTGCATTTTCAAAGCGCTCACACAGCCCGCGGGCATCGAGGAGCTGTTACAGGAATTGGTTGTTTTTCAGTTACATAATTGTTTTTTTTGTCTTAGTTGCGTATTTATAATGCGCGAGGACCCGGGGTTCGAACCTATGTTGCTTCGTGCCGCTGAGGTATCCGCCCGGGACTATAAGGTAAGCATTATAAGCAGAAGCTTGGTTGAACTGTAACATGTTTTAACATGAGCGTGCATTGAGCATAAAGTAAAAGTAAACAGATTCTCCCTATGCAAGTGGAAGCATTTTTTTCATGTTTTACCATTCACTTTGGTGCATTAAATTGGATGCGGATTGAATGTGTAGAGAATGTGTTGTTGAAAGAAACCCTGCTGGGAAATGTCATGTCTGTTTTCTGAATGCACAGCATTGCTTTCTGCTGTTTCCCTCTCTGCTTTAGCAATCAGAATGCTCAGAACGCATTCAGTAACAGTAGTTATTGACTGCGTTCCCAGCATTTGGATTACCGCTGAAGAGGTCAATAATGTCAAAATTAAGTCATTCTACGTGTGCATTTAACATGCTGATGCTACGATTCCTTTTACAGTTTGAAATCATATAGTCTCTCACTAACGTTTTCTTTCAAAATACAATCACCAACGTATTGTGCATAATCATACAAGCATCCATACAAATAGGTAATCAAATTGTAAGTATCCTTCTAGGAAACATGCTCGGATATTTCATTTAGCATTATAATCCCCACTAAATATTTTTGCTGAGTTGGAACAAAATGTACTTCGAAATTCAAACAATGCAGAGTCGAACCGATCTGGGAAAAACAAAACGAAATATAACAATTCTTCCTTTGCTTTGGATACCGAATGCATATCATTTGTCAGTTCTAATTGGAGAGAAACCTATATTAAGGTCATCTTCTTTTATATGCAGACACTCAGAACTAAATACTTCATTAACTGTTTTGAAAAACACATAACTCAGAAGAAACAGTTAAGTAATATGTGCAAAATAATTCTATTCTGAAGCTTTCATGCTGTCTCAGCAACCTATTGTTTCCTATTGAAATAAAAGTAAATGACTTCTATCTAGAGGCTCTTATTTTGCAGAGAAAAACACATTTATCTTTTAAAATGCCACACAAGCATGAGACTATCAAAGTGAAATGGGAAAAAGAAATCAACACACTAATTTAAGTTTGCTTTAGGTGTCCACATAGGGTGAAATCCTTCGATTCCTGTGCAATGTTTCTTGGAAAAATTAAGTTAATGTCATTTAAAGCGACAATATATTCTTGTGAAGGAAGAGGAGAAATTAATCATCTTTCTTTTACCCTTTAAGGAGAGCGAAACTATTTTCAAGATTTTTAAGTAAACTATGATTTTCACAAGTCAAGATGGTTTATATGTCCCTGTAAATCACGATGTATTTTGTACACTGCCTTCGCAAACCTAGAGGTAAATTGCTCCTGTGAAAACCAAGGGAATGTATTCATGATGGATTACTGGGAGGGAGAAAAATGAACAGCACAATTGTAGATTCTACAGCAATATATAGTTAAATGTACTTTCACAAAGTTTCATTTGTGGGTCCAGTCCCCCTTTTCAGAGTTCTTTCATGGAATTACATTTAAATACAGTGGGGCATTTTTCACTTATATTTTGTTTTGTTGTATTAAATCCCATAAACAGGATACACTATATGATGTCTCAGGGCCTCTCTGTGTTTGTGGCATTGCCTACTGGTTGACACTGGGAAGGCACTTGGGCCTTCCCAATTTCAACTCATCTGCTACTCTACAGCCTGATAGCATCAGGTTAGAACGGGGGTCTCCAGCCTTTACGTTTGCAAGAGATACTTGTAGTTAATGGCCAATAGGCGGGAGTTACTGGTGTGGCGATGTCCGTGAGTATGAGAATATTCACCAAGATTGTTCTGGTGCCGTTTATTTGTTCTTTATATAAAATAGGAATAACATATGAATTTACCATGACATGTATAACTTCAAAAACATCTTTATTTCATGACATTTAGTGTGGGATACAGGTGGTCCTTTAGCACCACCTGCAAGCTGAAACTATTGTGTTAGAGTACAGATAGGGAGAAAAGGCATATGAGGAAGGACACAAAGCTTGTAGGTGTTGTTTGGTTATTTGCCCACCCATTGACTGCCCATGGCCATGCTAACGCCTGTGGCCCTTACCACCCAGCTCAGGCCCCTCCCAGCCAAAATCATTTCCTCATGTGAACTCCTTGAGCTTGCTTTAATCAGGCCTTACCGTCAAACTTTGAACCACTCAAAGTGCCTGCCAGGTTTTTCTCAAAGCAGCCTTCTGAGAGTTAATGTCTTAATTAGAGTTGTAAACCCACAGCTCGTGTAATAAAAATGTCTTCACCAGATCTGCCTTGAGTCAATCGATTTATATGATATGATAAGTCATTTTTAACGCGCTTGTACACAAGTGTTTCTAGGCACGACAAGGGAGAGAAGACAGAGGGAGGACAAGACAAAGGATCTTACAAGGCCTTGTGTCATTCAGATCGTGCGAGAACGAGAAGTGCAAGGGGAAAGGGAGGGGGGAAGTGCAAGGAAGAGGAGAAGTGAACACAGGGCAGCAATGCTCTGAGTAAGTGCAGCCAGGACAGTTTGGCTCTGGGTAGTGCAAGGAGAACAAGGGACTGTAGGGTTACAGTCACAGCCCCTAAGTGCGTGGTAGGCCCTGAGGCAGTGCAAGGGTGACTGATCAAGAAAGAGCATGGTATCCAGTGAGACTCTGATGGTAGCCATTCAACCAGTCAGTACAGCAGACAGGTAGGTCTGGCAGATCAGCAGGGGAGGGAGAGAGAGAAAGCTGAGGAGAAGAGGAATGTTTTGAGCTGCTTGTGGAACCTCAGGTGGTCTCGCTCAAGTTTGAAAGGGGCAGGGAGGCCATTCCAGGGGGAGGCACCTGCAGAGGAGAGAGATCTACCCTCCACTCTCTGTCTACAGAAGCGTTTAACCTTTAGAGAGTTGGAGGTACCTGACCAAAGGGCTCGAGAAGGAAGTTATTTTGGAAGAGAGCGTTGAATGTAGTGCGGGCCCGGCCCCAGAAATCCTTGTGGACAATGCAAAGGGTCTTGGACTTGACCCTTGCAGCCATCGGGAGCCAATGGAGATATTTCAAGGCTGGAGAGATACGGTCCCTGGGCTAGGAAAAGTCTTCCAGTCCTATTCTGGATTAGTAGTAGAGGGCGGAGAGTAGAGGAAGGCAGATTGAGGAAGAGGCTGTTGCAGTAGTCCAGCCTTGAGAGAACCAGGGCTCTGGAGACAGTGGGCCTTTGGGGTAAAGTGGAAAAGGAAAGAGTCCCTTTGAGGAGATGCAGCTGGTAGTGGGACTTCTTGGCAACGTCTGTGATGTGAGGAGAGAAAGAGAGAGTGGAGCCGAAGATGACACCACAGTTCTTTGCCTCGCAGGAAGGCGAAGGAAGTGGGACCAAGGTGGGCGGCCATAGTGAGAGAGGGAAAGCAGGGGCATGGATCACAATGAGAAAGATCTCCGTCTTACTAGCATTAAGGCAGAGATCTTTGGAGGCGGACCAATCCTGAATAGCAGATAGACAATCAGGAATGAGCGGGGAGGCTGAGGAAAGCTGCGTGTCATCCGCATAACACTGAAAATTAGAGGAGAAGGTACAGATCAGGTGAGCCAAGTAGAAGTTGAAAAACCAGGATGAGAGGATAGAGCCCTGGGGAATGCCACAGGCAGAGAGAGATAGGCTGCAGAGAGAAAGGGACAAAGTTGGACCTAGGAGGGGTGGTCCAATAGAAAGGAGGTCAGCCACTCCAGGGCCTGATCGTGATGCCCAGGTTCTCACGGAGTCGATTGCGTGGTTGACCATGTCAAAAGCAGAGGAAAGATCAAGGAGGATGAGGATAGAAGGAATGCTGGAATCAAGGTTACAGAGCAGATCTTTACGGGTGTTCAGGAGAGCAGTTTATGTGCCTCTGGCAGCTCTGAAACCAGACTGATGGTCATGGGGACAACAAACAGATTTGGTGTGGAGAGTAAGCTGGGAGATGGCCAGCTTTTCCAAAAGTTGGCCCAAGAAAGGGGTGAGGGAGATTGGGTGATAGTTTGCCGGGCAGGTAGGATTGGCAGATGGTTTCTTGCGAAGGGGTGCACAAGGGAGTGCTTAAGGGGATAGGGGAAAGTTTCAGTAGCAAAAGAGTGATTACAAAAATCGGCCAAGGCTGGAGTGGGGTTTCAATATGGTCCTTGATGATTCTGGAGGAGCAGGGGAGCACCTGTTTGGATGACACTTTAATAGATCGGACTTGTCTAAAAACCTTGTCAGGTGTTGTCAGAGGGAAAAAGGAGAAAGCAGGAGGAGAGGGAGAGATGGCTAAAGGGGGGGGGGGAGAGGAAGAGGAGATAGAGGACAGGATGTCCTGAATTTTAGCAGAGGAGTGAGAGGGTAGAGCCATACAGAGGGCCTGGGAGGGAACAGGAGAGGTAGAGACTGCAACAGAATTGGCCAGTTCCTTGCAAATTTTTAAGAGTTTGGCCATGTTGTTAGAGGCCACCGAGGCACTGGCTTGAATGTGTGCTCTTTTATTGGACAGGACAGAGAGTCTGTATTGACTTTGGAGCAGGCGGCAGGCCAGTTTGTCAGTGGATGCGCCTGAAGCCCTCCACTTCCTCTCAGCCACCCTGCACTTGCGTTTCAGGATGACAAGGTTGGAATCATACCAAGAGTTGCACTCGGAGGTAGGCTTTAGCCGTATTCTCATGACAGGGGCAAGGATGTCCAGGGTGTTGTAAATAGAAAGATGCAGATGAGAAAGGGCTGTGTCACGGTGTGAGTCAGCCACAGGAGTAGGAGGAGCAGAGAAAGTAGAGGTAAAGGCATCTACTGACACATGCTTCATGGGTCGAATGACTGAGAAAGTAGGTGTCAGTGCTGGGGGGGGGTCTTTGCTTGAAGGATAGGGAGTTTCAGAGGAGAGTAGAAAGTGGTCAGTCCAAGAGAGAGGAGTGTTGAGACGGTTAGAGAGGGGGATGTCTGAGGTGATGAGAACATCCAAAGTATGTCCGGCAGAGTGTTAGGTCAGACGGCAGAATGGAAAGAAAGAGTGTCACAGAGGTTGCAGAAAAGCCCAGAGGAGGGATTAGAGCATCCAGGTGGAAGAGGAGAGGTCAGCCCATTCAGGGAGGAAGATGGCGTCCTGGCCACAGTTAGAGAGGCCAGGAGAGATAGAGAGCCTCTAGACCAGGCATTCAAAGCAGGAGTAGGCCTGCGTAAGATGACAGAGGCAAGGACCCACTTCGGAAACATCATGGCTACTCCACCTCCAGGACGGTTGGTTCGGAGAGGATCTCGTAGCCCAGAAGGAGGAGAGTGTCAAAGCTTGTGACAAAACTGGGCATAAACCATGTCTTGGCGAGAGTAAGGACATCTAGGTCAAGTTCTTCGAGGAGCTGGCAGATGTCAGAGGGGTGTTTGACTGCAGAATGAGAGTTGAGAGTAACGTCATGGAGCAGGTTGCCACATGTGAAAGACTTCCGTGGAGGGGTACAGCTTGAGGTGCACCCTGCGGAGGTGGTAGAGGGGCCAGAGGGTGGGCAGAGGAGGAAGATGAGGATGCCAGAGAGGTGGCAGAAGGAGTATCAGGAGAAGGGAGGAAGTTGATAAGACGTGGGAAACGCCTATCAAAAAGGAGGAGATTGGGCTGAGGGCCCTGAACCAAGTCAGTGCCATTCAGATAGATATTAATGATGGTCTTGGAGGCGTGGAAGGGGGCCAAGAGGACCTCCCACCTAGTGCTACCTTTAATGGGAGAGGAGGAGAAAGGAGAGACAACAGGCGACCATATGAAGGGTTCATAGGGCTTGAGAGGGGACGACAAAGAGGATGTCAGTGAGAGTGTGTCTGGAGGAAGCACTGGTGTAGGTATCAGCGATAGGGAGGCTTGGGTTGGAGACCAGGATGTCCCTCTTGAACTTCTTCTTTCCAGACTTAGGCATAGGGTAAGAGATAGATAGCAGTTAGAGAAGATGGGAGAGACGGAGAGCACCATACAGGGTGCAAAGTAGGTAGGTATAGAGGAGGGGGGTGAGAAAAGAGAGACGGACGCATCGCCCTGTGGCACACAACTCAAAATGTGCAGGGGGAGGAGGGGAGCCGAGGTCACAACAAAGGAAGACACAGGAGGGAAACAAGTAAGTCACAGCAAAGAACGGCACGCTTGCGGGGGCTGGGAGGGTCTAGGTGGGAGCCTGGAGAGAACCAGCAACAATGCCACAGCTACCGGAATGCTAAAAAAACAGATTTCACTTTCCCAGAAGGGGAAAAAAGGCACATTTGGAGCACAGCACAATACAACACACCTAGATTCGATTTACCTTATCAGTGGCAGCAGGTTGACAGCTGCAGGCTATGTGCTACTATGGCAGGCACTGACAGACACCACTGGAGCTGTCCTTATTCTCTGGTCCTTGGCCGAGGGGGCTGCCAGAGCAGGGAGTGCCTTGGGTGGCCGATTTAAAGGTCCCACTAACCAATGGGAGCACCGCAGGAGGGCCAACAACAAGGAAGCAACCAGGACAAAGGGCGGGAGGAGCAGGCACACACGCACTGTGGCGCGAGAATACACTTTTACAAATGCACAACTTACTGTGCCACGGAGCACCTGTCCTCACCCCAGCACCAGAAACGTTGCCATTGGAGTTGCCTGATGATGGTGGGAATGGCCTGTGGGGACAGAGAGAGAAAACGCATGTCAGTGCATGCTTACTTGTTGTCTGAGCAGGGGTTCGGGTCCTGGGTCCTCTTGGTCCGAACAGGCCCAAACAGGCATTGCCCTTTTCTTCATCTGCCCTTTTCTTCGGATGCCCGGGCGAGAGATGCCCTTGATCTAAGAGTTAAGAGCAGAATGGAAGAGGCAGGGCTAAGCAGGCGGGTGGTGCTTAGGCCAGATGACCTAGATCCACTTGCACCTGCTCACCAACTGCAATGGAAAGAGGTTGGAGGGCTGCTTAAGTATGGAAAAGACTGTGGGCCTCATTACACGGTAGCGGTAAGTCACCGCATTTACCGGCATGGCGCTAATAACGTGTCCGTGTAGTCAGTAGGCCACTAATAATGTGGCATCACGAGTACGCGGGCACGAGCTTAGCGCCATGCCGGAAAGGACTACTGCCATGCCGGTAAAGACCCCGTAAAGGCCCTTAGCACGTCAGCCCTCCCACAGACGATCTCCGCCTTCGTGTACGCAGCATCCTGGCTGCCAACCTGAACCTGGCCATCGGCACAGGAGGCGGTGGAGGATCACCAATAAAACTGATTGAGTGGGAGGAGACCTGTGCAAGCACCATAGGGGTCGAATCAATCGAGGGAGTCGGCGGAATGGAGAGTGGTGTGCCCACATCGTCAGATGGAGGTGAGTGTCCACACAAAAAACTGCACTGTGAAAGATGTGGTACTTCCCCAAATGTGAGCCCCAAATCATCTCATGGATGTGACCATCAAACATACATGCACACAACCCAGCCCATATGTGTTTCACATCCCAACACACACACATGCATGCATCACCACAGACACATGTCACCCAGACTCATGCATGAATGACCCACCCAACAGCCTTACGACCTGTATGCCCAAACATCATAGTCCGAATGCATAGAACAGCATGAACAACAACATCTGCATGAAGCATGTTGACCAATCACCAATGCCTTCCCCCTCTTTGCCCCCCACAGGCTCACAAACTGACAGCGATGAGCAGGACACTGCGACGCGGACTCCCCCTGCTAAGAAACAACCCAGGGGAAAGGAATCAGGCAGCATCGCCAGCACGTCGAGGGGCACAGGGAAGAGTGCACTCGCACAGAGGGCCAAACCCACCAAGCCACCCACGTCACCAAGGCGTGAATTTACGCCGGAACCAATTGCAGGACCCACTCTAGTAATCCCCCCCGCACGATCCACCCGCGATAGGGACACTGTCTGCTGCCAATAGTTCCATCGGTGAGGCAGCAGCCCCAGCACCCATGTCCGATGTGGAGGACACCTGTGACTTGGCCATACAACAACATACACCCAGCCCCAGCAGTCAAAAGAACCGAGCCCATGCCCCACATCACAATCCAGCAGCCATGGCCAGTCTGGTGATGAAATAGTGGCAGGGTGCTGGAGTCCACCGGTGTCATCACCTGATGCTGGACCAATAGAACAAGGTGCCGCACCCACCCCACAAGCAAGACACAGTGGCCATGACATGGCCATCATCAGACAGCGGCAGGAGGACATCACTGCACTGGTTGGCCAGCATGTGATGTGGCAGCACTTGCGAGGGAGGAGTGCAGGGAGCATGCAAGGGACATCAGACAGGTCATAGAAGCAAGCACCAACAGGCTATGTGAGGAGATGTCACTTGTGAGGCAGGTCCTGACACGCATAGCAGACGCAATGGATAGGCAGAATCCCCCACCGGCACCGGAACAACCATGCACCTCATCCACTGCCAGCTCAAGGCAGACCAGCCCTTGGTGCAGGTCCTTGTGGGCTATGCAGCGCACAACCTCTCAACGGTGGCAGTGGGAATGGGAACTAGGGCCAGCCAGATGTTGCTGACACATGTACAGCTATGCAGCACTGATGTACAAGCCATTCATGGGGGTGTTGTGGGGAGAGGGGGAAAGGGTGTTTTGGGAGTGTTGTGGGGGCAGGGGGAAAGGGTGTTTTGGGAGTGTTGTGGGGGGAGGAGGAAAGGGTGTTTGTGTAGTTGGGTCCATGCACTTCTTTAACTGATAATACATAAAACACACTGGTGACAAGATAAATCACAGGAGTGGACATTTTCATTGTGTATGAGTGCTTTATTGGTGGACAGGGCCCAGTGTGCATTTCACCACAAAACCCAGTGGCCAAATACCCACATCCATTCAACAAAGTTCAACCATGTGTATTAGAAAATTTGGTCGATCAGATGCTGGCGCACAGTACGTCCCTCCTGGGCATCGCCGCCTGCATGACCTGCAGCCCCGTCTCCTCCCTCCTCATCCCCATCATCATCCTCAGGAGGTGGTTGCAGTTCAATGTCAGGGGGCATTGGCACGTTCCGTCTGATACACATATTGTGCAGCATGACACATGCCATGGTGATCTTGGCCACCTTCTCATGGCCGTACATGAGTGCCCCACCCGACCTCCTGAGGCACCAGAACCGCGTGTTCAAAAAGCCAAATGTCTGCTCAATTACCACACGGGTATGGGTATGTGTACGATTGTATTCCTCTTCGTGCCTGTTCTGTGGGTTTCGTACAGGGGTAAGGAGCCACCTCTTAAGGGGATAGCCAGCATCACCTGCAGGGGTGCAACAATGGGTATGTGTAAGTGATTACATCAAGTGGAAGCTGTACACATCACACAAATCAACTTTGCATTGTGTATGACATCCACAAATCCCTGCATGCATAGAGGCAATCCGAGTAACTGCAAAGTGGGAAGGAGAGGTAGTCCTTGAAAGTGGACATGCACTGTGCATGCCTATGGCAGTTATTGGCATGTACTGGGTGAGGTCAAGTCATTTGTGTCTCTTGGTCCTGGCAACGTATGTACCACAATGCTAGTGTACTGCCATCCCGAAGTTGATGTCCCCATGCTGTGATGCGGTACTCCAGTAGTGGTGTACGGGTGTGGATCAGTACAATGACTACAGGAGATCCCTTTGTATGCAGTCAAGGCCGCATATCCGTTGTGATGTTGTCCTGCATACATTTCCAATGTCCATTTTGGCTGCATGTTGCTGCTTTGTGTTATAGAGGGTATGGTATGATGTGCAATGTTCGTGTGGATGGATATGGCATGTTTGGCATAATGGATTGATTAGTATGTTGTGCAGATTACTACTTGCATGTGGTTTTGTCTCGGGTCGATTGTGGGCTGCCTCGGTGGACAGTGGTGTAAATCTGTATGTCCATTGTTTATCCGGACATATGTCCACACCCAGTTTGAGTATGCATCTCCCCCCCCCCCAATCACACCCAGTTGGAGTATGCATCTCCCCCCCCAATTACACCCAGTTGGAGTATGCATCTCGCCCCCCAATCACACCCAGTTGGAGTATGCATCTATCCCCGCCCAATCACACCCAGTTGGAGTATGCATCTCCCCCCCCAACCACACACCACATCACACTGCAATGTGCTCGCCCTGCTATTCACCAAGTAGCCACAAACGTTGTCCAGCATGTCGCTCCATGTAGCGTGGTATCGTTGAGTTCTGCAGGACCATTGAATCATGGGTTGATCCGGGATATCGGGCACAACAATGTGTGATTATCTTGTTTGAGTTACATACCATTTGACGTTGATGGAGTGGTATTGCTTTCTGTTTCAGTAGACTGCCTCATTGTCATGTGGGACCACCAATTCCACATGGGTACAGTCGATGGCCCCGATGCAACTTGGGATGCCTGCCAGTGAATAGAAGCCAACTTTGGTGTTGGAGATCTCCTGGGCAGTTCGTGGCAGGGACATATGTTAACTTGTGTGCTTCAGGAGGGCATCGAGCACCGGGTTCAGCGGACGTGAGAATACTGGTTGTGATATGCCATGCATCTGCCCTACCGTATGCTGGTAGGTCCCTTTGGCCAGGAAGTGGAGAAGAGTTACCACCTTCAGTAGCGGGGGGATGGCAGTACAGATGTCTATGAGGCTCACAATCTCGTTGTGTATCATGTCCACAATGGTGGTGATGGTATCCCGGTCCAGACGGTACAGGGTTTGTATCTGCTCAGGGGTTAAGTTGAATGGACTGGCTCTAATCCTGGGGATTGGTGGCTGCCTCTGTGGTATGACTAGGTGCACTCGTGGGGCTTGCTGGGCCTGTCTCGCCCTCCTCCTCCTCCTCCTCTGTGCTGCCTGTTGTTGTTGGTGCTGCAATGCAATCATGTCCTCCAGCCCATGTAATGCTGCTAGTATTGGAATCATCTTGGTGTGGGAAGGGGTGTGGTGTGCTCCTTTTGTGCGGCCCCAGTCTCCATTGCCTCCACATGTGCTGATTGTGGCCACCTGTGGCAGCTGGGAACACTGCACATGTCCCTTAACGGGTGGTTCGTGATGACAGTGTTTCTGCCATGCCGGTATGGGCTTTTTGGGCCTACTCCATGCCGCTATTAGCATTTCCGCATGGCTTGTGATGGACTCCTATTTCCGCCATGCCGCTATTGCCGACATGAGGGGGTCGCGTGCCCGCAACCTTGCCGCTATTAGAGACACCGTTCTTAGCGGTGCCGCTAATAGCGGATAGGCTGGTCGTAATTAGCGGTTGCGGTTAGTGGTACCGGTAATCCTTTACCGGCATCGTTTTTCCCTTACCGCCTACCATGTAATGAGGCCCTATATAAGGACCATAATAATGGGGCTCATTACGAGTTTGGTGGTATCTCAGCAGGAATATCACCAAATAGTATTACTGTTACCACCACTTGGTCTGGTGGTATTACCACTGGAGGTATTACCTCCAGTGGTAATACCGCTGGATTACAAGTGGTGGCTTGGGGTGTAAATCCCCATTTTATTACTCCATTGGGGATTTTTGGTGGTATTACCTCTGGCGGAATAACCGGGTTGGAATTCTGCTGATTTGTTTGCGGTAAAGTGGAGAAGTTACCTCCAACTAGATAACTCCCAAACTTTACCTCCAAAAATTGTTTGTATTACAATCTGGTAATTCAGGAAAAATTGAGGTAAACAGAATTACCTCTGCTTTTTTCCTGCGCCGCTAAACTCATAATGAGGCCAATGTGTATTCTTCACTGAAGTCCTGTTAAAAACAAGCTTTAGCTTTGTTGTGTGTATAAGTATTAGGCATTTGCCAGGCACTGCTATTAGATGCTCAGGTACCTGCACCATATTTGAACCTTCTACCATCAATAGCCAATTAATACCACTAGGACAGTGCCTAGCAATTGCCTTTCCCATGCCTACACAAAAGCCCAAACTGTTGGCATTGCCAATGCTTGTTTATTTATAGCAGTGTCTTAAAAATTGTCAAGCATATCAGAATGTAGAAATCCAATTAATGTAAAGGCTGACACTGCAGGCTACTCACCAGTGCTGAGTAATCTGATGTGTGTCTTGAAAAAGCAACAGAGCTCAGATGATGTCAGATGTGATCAAAGTTTTGATTTCAGGAGGTTCGTCTGGAAAAGTCAGATTTGTGGAGATAGGCAATCATATTGGCTGATAGTGCAGATACTCGCCTTGCCATAGTGTTTGCACCTAACTACACACAAGACATGTGTGGTGACAAGGAATGATAAGACTAAGTGGTGGCTTAGTGGTTGCTATAGACTTTTATTTCAGAAAGTAAAGGTAAACCTATCTGTCCCTAATGGGGTTTCCCTACCTAAACTTGAGAAACTCAGGCGCTCATCAGGAAGTCAGTAAAAGTCCAAATCAAAAGCAATGTCCCAGTCAAAAAGCTCATACGCTATCCCTGTCACTACAATAAACAATAATAAAGTTCTGGTTCTGGTTGTGACCCAGGAGAATCTCTACCTTCTCCTGTATGCAAAGGACACCAAATCTTCTCAAAGTAAAAGTTCCAAGCTTTTCACAACAAACAAACAGTTCTACAATATCCTTGTGGGGCTAGGAGAATGACTCCCTTCACATAGTTGGTTCGCCAATGTTCTTTCTAGTCTCCAACAACATGTGTAGTTCTTTCAATGAGCGTTTAACACACTCCACTTTCTTTGTACCCTTTTGCTTGCCCCCAATGGGATGAAGAAGATGCTTCCTGAGTTCCTGTCGACTCCCCAGCACCACACTCTTGTGGAACTGCCCTGAGAATTGTGGTACAAAGTGATTTATTATTTTTGATACTTCCTCAAGATTTACAGTCTCGAATCTTCCTGGCCCACTGTCATGATGCCTGCCTCCAAGGAGCCAAACCAGGCCCGGCACCCTCAGAGACAGACACCATGCATTCAAGGGAAGTCCCAGCAGCCCCAGATGGGGGCCCTTTGGACTCAGTTCTGGCGCCGTTGGCGTCAGGCTCATAGGGGACATCAGTCCTGGCGCCATCGGCGCCAGGCTCATACAGAAGTAGGTTGGGAGTAGTGCTTGGTGTAAACTTACCTGTGCAGACCATGCTGCAACTTCCAAGACTGGAAGAACTATTTTTCTAGGGACTACTTGATCTCTAGGGTGTGACCGGTGGAGGAATACATATTTCTGGGGGAAGAATACATACCTGGAACTACTTGAAAGGCTATTTAAGCCACACCCAAGCAGCAGACCACGCTTCGCGTTGTTCTGCACTTAGCAGCTGGACGCTCACTGTGCCTGCTCCTGCCTTGGTCCTCCATCACGCCTGCCAGCATCCTGGAAACACCTAAAGAAGAAAAGGGAAGAGAACAGGTGAAAACAAGAACCTTACCTGATACATCTGCACTCCAGATTTTGCACGCCGACGATCCTGCAAAGAAGGCAAACATTTTAAACGCGCATCGCGTCGCGCGCAGCACGCTGCATTTCACTCACCTGCACGTGGCGTTTTCGAGTCCTGCGACGTCCATCCGGAGCTTCCACCGCCATCCAGCACCTATTGGAAGGAAGGAGAAAGAGAGGTGAGAAGGGAAACACGAATCTAAGTAGAACTTACCTGTGGTTCAATTCCCTCTCCGCCTTCGGGTTTGTGCCATACCTTCGGCATCTCAGCGCCCCGGCCCCGAAGGGGAAAAGAAACAGACATTGTATTAGTGAGAACATGTGAGAACATTAGCAATATGCTCACTCAAGACTTACCCATTTGCAAGAGAGACACAGCAGCTCTTTTCGGGTCGGCGCCTTACCTCCGGCATTGCCGTACCCTGGCCCCTATGGGAAAAAGACATTGGACATTAAAGGAGATACTTACAACTGCAAAGGAATCTCTCATCGGAATTCTTACCAGAATTTGGCTTCATCCAAATCGCCTGCAGCCCGGAATCTTCTCCAGCACCTGCGAAAGAAAAGAACAGATGAATGAATATAAACCCAAACTTGCCATAAACATTTGCGGTACGACGGGAATGTACAAACTAGTTTAAACTCATCAATCCAGTGAAGTAACTGGAATCAAAGGCGCCCCTGCATCAGAAGCAGGATGGAGATCTCGTCATTTTGGTCCCTAAGGTGAGTCTTCGCAGGGAATCCCAAAAGGGTTTGGCGTCAGGCTCATAGGGGACATCAGTCCTGGCGCCATCGGCGCCAGGCTCATACAGAAGTAGGTTGGGAGTAGTGCTTGGTGTAAACTTACCTGTGCAGACCATGCTGCAACTTCCAAGACTGGAAGGAACTATTTTTCTAGGGACTACTTGATCTCCAGGGTGTGACCGGTGGAGGAATACATATTTCTGGGGGAAGAATACATACCTGGAACTACTTGAAAGGCTATTTAAGCCACACCCAAGCAGCAGACCACGCTTCGCGTTGTTCTGCACTTAGCAGCTGGACGCTCACCGTGCCTGCTCCTGCCTTGGTCCTCCATCACGCCTGCCAGCATCCTGGAAACACCTAAAGAAGAAAAGGGAAGAGAGCAGGTGAAAACAAGAACCTTACCTGATACATCTGCACTCCAGATTTTGCACGCCGACGATCCTGCAAAGAAGGCAAACATTTTAAACGCGCATCGCGTCGCGCGCAGCACGCTGCATTTCACTCACCTGCACGTGGCGTTTTCGAGTCCTGCGACGTCCATCCGGAGCTTCCACCGCCATCCAGCACCTATTGGAAGGAAGGAGAAAGAGAGGTGAGAAGGGAAACACGAATCTAAGTAGAACTTACCTGTGGTTCAATTCCCTCTCCGCCTTCGGGTTTGTGCCATACCTTCGGCATCTCAGCACCCCGGCCCCTAAGGGGAAAAGAAACAGACATTGTATTAGTGAGAACATGTGAGAACATTAGCAATATGCTCACTCAAGACTTACCCATTTGCAAGAGAGACACAGCAGCTCTTTTCGGGTCGGCGCCTTACCTCCGGCATTGCCGTACCCTGGCCCCTATGGGAAAAAGACATTGGACATTAAAGGAGATACTTACAACTGCAAAGGAATCTCTCATCGGAATTCTTACCAGAATTTGGCTTCATCCAAATCGCCTGCAGCCCGGAATCTTCTCCAGCACCTGCGAAAGAAAAGAACAGATGAATGAATATAAACCCAAACTTGCCATAAACATTTGCGGTACGACGGGAATGTACAAACTAGTTTAAACTCATCAATCCAGTGAAGTAACTGGAATCAAAGGCGCCCCTGCATCAGAAGCAGGATGGAGATCTCGTCATTTTGGTCCCTAAGGTGAGTCTTCGCAGGGAATCCCAAAAGGGTTTGGCGTCAGGCTCATAGGGGACATCAGTCCTGGCGCCATCGGCGCCAGGCTCATACAGAAGTAGGTTGGGAGTAGTGCTTGGTGTAAACTTACCTGTGCAGACCATGCTGCAACTTCCAAGACTGGAAGGAACTATTTTTCTAGGGACTACTTGATCTCCAGGGTGTGACCGGTGGAGGAATACATATTTCTGGGGGAAGAATACATACCTGGAACTACTTGAAAGGCTATTTAAGCCACACCCAAGCAGCAGACCACGCTTCGCGTTGTTCTGCACTTAGCAGCTGGACGCTCACCGTGCCTGCTCCTGCCTTGGTCCTCCATCACGCCTGCCAGCATCCTGGAAACACCTAAAGAAGAAAAGGGAAGAGAGCAGGTGAAAACAAGAACCTTACCTGATACATCTGCACTCCAGATTTTGCACGCCGACGATCCTGCAAAGAAGGCAAACATTTTAAACGCGCATCGCGTCGCGCGCAGCACGCTGCATTTCACTCACCTGCACGTGGCGTTTTCGAGTCCTGCGACGTCCATCCGGAGCTTCCACCGCCATCCAGCACCTATTGGAAGGAAGGAGAAAGAGAGGTGAGAAGGGAAACACGAATCTAAGTAGAACTTACCTGTGGTTCAATTCCCTCTCCGCCTTCGGGTTTGTGCCATACCTTCGGCATCTCAGCACCCCGGCCCCTAAGGGGAAAAGAAACAGACATTGTATTAGTGAGAACATGTGAGAACATTAGCAATATGCTCACTCAAGACTTACCCATTTGCAAGAGAGACACAGCAGCTCTTTTCGGGTCGGCGCCTTACCTCCGGCATTGCCGTACCCCGGCCCCTATGGGAAAAAGACATTGGACATTAAAGGAGATACTTAAAACTGCAAAGGAATCTCTCATCGGAATTCTTACCAGAATTTGGCTTCATCCAAATCGCCTGCAGCCCGGAATCTTCTCCAGCACCTGCGAAAGAAAAGAACAGATGAATGAATATAAACCCAAACTTGCCATAAACATTTGCGGTACGACGGGAATGGACAAACTAGTTTAAACTCATCAATTCAGTGAAGTAACTGGAATCAAAGGCGCCCCTGCATCAGAAGCAGGATGGAGATCTCGTAATTTTGGTCCCTAAGGTGAGTCTTCGCAGGGAATCCCAAAAGGGTTTCACGGAGGGAGAGAAGGGAAGTGGGAGGTCAGAACATCACCCGCAGACTATTAACCCTTCCTTTTCACACACAGTGGGATATTCCTCCGAGCCAGAAAAGCCAGGTTGGGGAATCCACTCCAGTCCATCTTCCGGGTCTTACGCATCTCTGCAGAAGAGGTCACAGCAGTCCCAGCCACGCCCGCGCCTCCATGGGGGCCAGGTGAGCGTTACACCCACTACCGGACTTCTACTTGTTACTATTATGTTCTCCCTGGGAACTCTGCACCAGGAGTTGCGGGTTCTCTTCGTCTGCTTCAACTTCTTTCATGCTATTAACATGGCCTGCTTCTCTCTGCGGCCAATTGTTACTGGTGGTCTTGGTGCAGTTGTCGGACCGCCCAGTCCACCTACGACAGGTCATGCCACACCACAGCCTCTTGTACTCTATGCATATTCTCCCACACTCCTCTGCTGTAGGCGGTCTTGGCACCATTGCCGGACCAGATGGTCCACCAACTGTAGGCCGCACCACCCCCTTTCCGTCTCTCCAGGTTTACTGCACCGGTTCACAAGTGACTCGCAAGACATTTCTTGACGTCCAGCTGTTAGTCTCTTTAACTTTGGAAACATGCCTTGCTGCAGTCTCCCATAGCCCAAGCTCAACTGTATGGGCTTCAACGCTGCTTCCTCACTTTCAGGGTACTCATTCTCTGTAGGTACAACAGCTCTCTGCATACCAGAACCACACAGGCCATTGCTAGATGGGTCAGAAGACGACAACAACCCCAGTCCTTCTTTGCTGTTCAGTTTGAATAGCGGGGACAGCCACAGCCTAACGTCAGTGCAGTTGACAGCAGCTGATCGAGCCTCTGTCTCATTTGATTGTAGCAATCTCCAACTCTTCTTCGACCCTGAACCTGTGACATCAGGATGGGTTGATATTTTACAATCACGCATAGTTTCGGACATTAGCTTGAAGGTTCGGCATTAACATAAGCCTGCATGTTTGGGATTTAAAGGGGTTGTGTCTCTCAATCGCATCCTTATCCCAAGGAGAGGAGTCTCTCTTCATGAGTTCCTCCTGCATTTTATCACCACTCGGAGTACGATTGGTTAGCAGCCTCACCTCCATTGCCTCATGGAAATGGGCTCCCACCTGGGGAGAGGTTACGCTAGCTGAAGGAAAGTAACACATGGCAGACGCATTCAGAACAGTTTTTAAAAATCTCTTACAACAGACACAGCCACGGTAGTCACTGCACCCTTCACAATTGCACGAGCTGTAAAAGTCAAAAAAATGTCAGCAATTAATTAGCAAAGTTGAAGATAGTCTCTAACAGTATTAGCCTTGCAGACAGCTTCTTTTGGGAAAATTATTTTCTTAATTTGTTTGTATTATTGCTAAAGGCCTATCTATGTTGTTCTATTTTTCCCACTGTAGCTTGGGCACCTTAGATTAAAGATGCACATTTTCGTTTTGTGCTGGAAGAAAGAAAATCTCTGGATGCAAATGGTACCCTTTGCCTTCTGTTGGATGGTGCATCTACATCTGCATCCAGGAATTCAACAACGGTAATTGATTTATCTGAGGAGTATTTCAATCAATGTGTTATGATGATATGATATGACATTTATAACGCAAGGGAGGGGGAACAGAGGGAATACAGACAACGATCTTACTAGGCCAGGTGTCATTCAGATCACGCATGTGCAAGGGAAAGGGCAAAGAAAAGTGCGGGGTGAGGGGAAATTGCAGTACATGGGATAACAAAATAATAACAACATAAAATAAAGAACGGCCAGCTGGTGGCAAGTGCAGGGTGAGTGCAGACATAAGTGTTGGTTTGGGGAATGTAGGGATACAGAAAACAGTCCCCCGGTGCATGAGTTGCCAGGAAGCCAGCGCAAGCATGCATTTGGCATGTCTTGGGCCCGAGATCAGATGGGTGGACAGGTAACCCGTGCAGTCTCAGTATCAGCCAGGACTTCAGCAGGGGAGAGGGGGAGAGAAATTATAAGCAAAGAGTAAGGTTTTTAGGTGCTTCCGGAACCGAAGGTGGTTCTCAAGTTTCAGGAAGGCGGGGCGGCTGTTCCAGAGGCAGGCCCCAGCCGAAGAGAGAAATATACTGCCAACTCATTGCTTGGAGAATCGACTGACCCTGAGGGAGTTGGAGGCAGATGAGCAAAGAGCTCGAGAGGGAAGGTATTTAGGAAGAGAGCGTTGAAGGTATTGAGGCTCCAGGCCCCAGGAGGCCTTGTGGACGATGCAGAGGGGTTTGAACTTAATCCTCACAGCCACTGCGAGCCAGTGCAGAGATTTCAGTCCTGGAGAGACCCCTGGGCTTGAGGCCAAGGACAAGTCTCACAGTTCTGTTCTGGATATGTTGCACAGGGCGGAAAGTAGAAGCAGGCAGATTTAGAAAGAGGCTGTTGCAATAGTCCAGCCTAGAGAGAACCAGAGCTCTGGAGACAGTGCGCTTCTGGGGGAAGGAGAGGAAAGGGAGAATACCTCTGAGGAGGTGCAGCTGGTAGTATGACTTCTTAGAGACGTCGGAGGTGTGAGGAGAGAAGGAGAGTGTGGAGTCGAAGATGACCCCAAGGTTTTTAGCCTTGCAGGTGGGAGCAGGAAGAGGGCCCAGAGGGACCGGTCAGAGAGCTACAGGAAAGGAGAAAGTGGGTGTGCCAATGAGAAGAATCTCAGTCTTACTGGCATTAAGGCAGAGGTCATTGGCAGCACACACTCCTGGATAGCAGACAGACAGTCAGAGATGAGGGAAGTAGAGGATGAGCCAAAGGGTAGCCTGAAGATGAGCTGGGTGTCATCCGCCACAGTTAGAGAAAAAGATAAGAGAGAGGAAGGACCCATGTTGGACCTGGGAGGGTCGGTCGGAGAGGAAAGAAGTCAGCCACGCCAGAGCCTGACCAGTGATACCCAGGTTATAGCAGAGACGGTTGAGCAGGATGGCATGGTTGACAGTGTCAAAGACAGAAGAGAGATCAAGCAGGATGAGGACGCAAGGGGTGTTTGACTCAAGGTTGGAGAGCAGGTTTTCATGGATGTTCAGGAGAGCAGTTTCCATGCTTCTGGCAGCACCTAGAGGGCCAAAGAGATCCCACCCTAATAAACTGGGTGCACAAATAAAAGTTGAGATGCATTTGGGGTGGCCCCCAGGCACGAGGCTGATCCAAGAGGGCAAAAGAGACCCCACCCTAATAAACTGGGTGCACAAATAAAAGTTGAGATGCATTTGGGGTGGCCCCCAGGCAGGAGCTTGAATCAGGAGGGCCGAAGAGACTCCCTCTTAAAGACCAAACTAGAGACTTAAGAAAAACTAGGCACCTGGTTGCGTGACCTGTGATGGGTGGACCGTGTGGTCTGCAAACTGTGCCATGACCAGGGGGTGCCTAAGTGGAAGAAGGAATCATTTGAATACCAAAGCTGGAAGTCAGAAGGGCTTGGTTTTGCATGGGAAAGGGACTCACACAAGCAACAAATGAAGAGTGATATTTTGCGATGGAACTGTTGTAAACTTTACTTTTGTGTTTGGGAATTAACTGTGAATATTGGGACATTGACGGATAACCAGCAGGAGCTAAGCTCAAGACAAAGGGGAGCTTGAGAGACCCTGTGAAGAAGTGAATCCAGACAAGAAAAGGTACTGTGAGTTTTGCCAAGTGAATCCTAAGAACTTATGGAACTTTCTTATCCTGAGTGTCTTGAACTTGGGGAAGGAAGCAGTAGAAGAACTTCATATTCACATTGACTTTGTTTTGAACACTATTAAGTTGGCCAAATCTCACACACTCTATCACTTTGTTGAAGTGAGAGCAAGCATAGATTTTGACACTGACAATAGTTTACTGTTGAGTGACAAACTTAGACTGCCCTTAGTTTTCTTTTCATTATGGGACCTTCCCACCTTAGACTTAGGGCAAGATAGGTATTTTTGCATACCGATCATCAATAACAAAGGTTTTCTAAATCTGTCTGTTGCATCTCTTGATATCCATGCCTGTCTCACATTTTACATTGCTGTTTAGTTTTATAAATATTAAATAGAAGTGCACAAGCACTAGAATGCTAGAATGCAATGCAGCCAGTATTATTTCACATTTACTTAAATGTAAAATTGCCATTAGAACTTGAATTGCTGTATTGGGACACACCTCTGGATTGGTTCCTCCATTATATGGCAAATTCCATCTTAGCATTTAATACAGTTGGGACACTACTGCCTTAAAACAGAGAATTCTGAACATTCAAATAAAAAATTAATTCACCATAAATAGTGACATGTAATGCTAGATGTACCTTTTTTCTTGCAAGCTGGCACTCACACAGATTGGGGGTCATTACAATTTGGGCGGTGCAGATTCAATGCAGTGGTATTACCATATACCGCTGCATTACCGCAGCGCCCAACTATGAGTTGGGCAGAAAGTTGGCGGATTCACCTCCAGCTGGTAGTAAATCTGCCAACTTTCCTCCCATTTTCTGCGGAATTACTGCGGCAGTAATTCTGCTGAAAATGCCTTGAGTCCTAGGACTCAATAAAAATGGGGATTTACACTGCCACTTGTAATCTGGAGATAATACCGCCAGGCCAAGTGGTGATAACAGTAATTCAATTGGGCAGTATTCCAGCTGATTTACTGCCAGAATACTGCCCAACCTGTAATGACCCCATTGTCTTTTTTCCACACACACACACGTTGAGCAAAACACTATTACAGCCATAGCTTTATTTTCCACCTTCTGATTGAAAGCCTACAATTACCAGCATGCAAAATAATAAAAAAAAAATACATTTAAAGAAAGACCCTTCCCTTTTCTACTCAGCCATCATTTGCACAACTTGGTAACGACCAAAACACGCATTTTCTTTTACTTTTGCTATTGACAGTTAACACCTTGTTGGGACACTGCCCAGAGTCCTTCAAGCTAACATACAGTCCCTCTCACTGTGCACAAAGCCTTTGATTGTTTGCTTTACAGGAAGAGGAGAGAGTGGGGGCTGGGGGAAGAGGCCTAGGGACTTCAGGCACCAAAATAAACACAGTGCTCATTTTGGTGTCTGATGCAAAGAGCTACTGGTAAGCGTCAGGTGAGCTACCAATGGCTCACAAATCTACTGGTTGGAGACCCTGGGGTCAGAAGATGTCCTCTGCTCTGTTTCCTTACTGGCTCAGCTTGGAATTCCTTTTGGGCCCAGTCCTCTACCACTTCTGCGAATTTAGTCATCAACGAATTTGGGTGTATGTCTCAGGAAATGAGAAAATCCAGTCAGTCCCAATTTTGCCAAGAGTTATTATAACCTAGGGTTCCCACCCACCATAGCTTCATTGTACACATCATTTTAGATTGGGTGATCTCTGTGATTGGTGCTCTTCTCTATCTCATGGCCAGCACAAGACAGCACCTTTACTTCAATTGGTTATTTGAATAAGTCATTGGGGGTCATTATGACCTTGGTAAATATCGGCACGGCTGCCGCCGGAGTCATGAAATATTCCGGCGCCCAGGAATGGGCAATTACCGGGGCATTACAGCCCCGGCACTCCCGGTAATTGCCCATTCCTGGGTGCCATAAAATATTACTCCCCATTCCCATTTGAGTCCCATTGGACTCAATGATAATGGGGAGGCCGGATGCACCGACACCATCCATGAACCGTGCCAGTGCATCCGTCGAGTTCTGCGTGCAGTGCCATTCCGCCCGCCAGGTTAGACCTGGCGGGCTGAAAGGTACCCGTTCCCAGAACTTGTAGTTTGCAGGTCTGGAAACAACGGTACCGGCAAGTTTACGGGTACTGTTGTTTCCGGACCAGCAAACTTATAATGAGGCCCATTGTCTTAGATACCCACAGATTGGCCATTCGACCTTCGTGCATTGATGACCAAAGTGATGGGTAATGAGGTCCGAACACTATTGTTTTTAAGAAAGCTGGCTTTTTCACAAAATCTAATATTTTGAGGTCAAGCTAAGTTATCAAATCACTTATGTGGTATGAGCTGCTGTAACATTCAACACAATATAAGCTATTCTTTTACTTGTAATAATGATCACAAATGTGTTAATATAACCACAGAAAACACAATACATATGGTGTGATTTATTATGAGTCACCCTCTTTTCTTCCATAATGACAATGAATTAGCAATTGGATTTACAATTTTAATGTTTAATAGCACACTCTTTATTTTCATGACGTGGGTGCATCCAAAAGCACGTAGCATTCTACTTTTAGCTTACATTTTTCTTTTTGTTGTCACTACTCCCATCAAGGGAGGGATCTACAAGGTAGCCAGCAAAAGCACTGCAGGCTCCACTGGGTCACAGTTCTAGAAATATAGAAATGATTGTGGAATTTGCACAGCCAATGATGGCCATTTTGGATTGGGAATTGCGGTGAGTTGCGAGAACACTCGTGTATAAGCGCGTTATAAATGCCATCTCATATCATATCATGGTTATATGTGGTGGGGGGAGAACAGCATGGAGCTGGGTTGGACTGGCTGCTATCCTACATGTCTTCCAGAGGGTGGATGGATTGGAAACTGACACACCTACCAAGGTTCGGTACTACACCATTAGGGGTTTGTAAAACCCAATTATTAGGGACATTCAAAACTCCCTCAGAGCTGTCCAATATCATCTGGGACCTCCACAGCCTTAACACCAATGTTGACTAAAACTCCTAAATGGAGATTTCAGATACATGCCCCACTGTGCACCGCACAAGCAATAAACTTTGAGGAACGTGCCACTGAAAGCAGCATCTCAGTCTTCCAGAGGCGAGCATGCAGCACACATGCATTCAGTATCTTGGGTGGCAGCATTGCATACTACATATGCAGACGTAGAACAAACAGGTGAGAATACTCCGGTAACTACACAATGCTGAGAAACTAATTTTGATAGATTCAAAAAGCTGTTGAGAAAATCTAAACGAAAGAACTAACCCAAACCCCAGAGGTAAAATCCTTATGGTCACAGCCAGGCCGAAAGGGCTGATACAAGTATCATAACTACTAATGGACTGTAAAAGAGTCTGGGGTGACCCAGAGAGGGTGGCAAACCGGATCCGGGGAACATATTCTTTGCTACTTCATGCTGGAGCTGGAAACATGCCACTTTGTACAAGATGGCTACTTTGCTGGAGGATCTGTTTCTGGCCAGACCCTGATACAAGTATGTGCAGCGCGCCAGAGGCCCAGAGGGCACCAGTATGGTGAATGTTGAGAAACCAGTTCATGGTAAACCCATCCAAGTGAAAACTCAGAAGCCAGGTCATGGTGAGACCCATCCAAATGAAAACTCAGAAACCAGTTCAAGTGAATGCTAAAAAACCAAGGCCGTGGAGATAATTGAACCTGTGATTGCTGAAACCCTAAAGTCTGGGATTGATCTGTTCTGAATAGTAAGGCCTGGCAAGACCTGGGCAAGTTATGAAGAGAGACATTGAAAGCAAGATGACCAAAGGAGGGTCAAGGCTGTGAGTAAACATGGAAGAGAGCTCCTAAGAGAAACTGCTTTCTTTTGTGTTTGGGACTAGTGGTGGATATTATAGAATAGAATTTGTGAACTGTTGTTGGTCAAGGCTTGGAACATTTGTGTTTTAGCTTACCAATAGCCTGGAGTCTAAAGACTTGCTAAGAATATGTTTTGCACTTTCTACTGAGCAGATTGTTACACATTTCTTTGTAGATCAGCGTGTGCATGTAAGGCAATGGATTTGTAAGACTAGATGTGAACTTTATGTTGTGGAAGATGTGGTGAACCAGAAGGAGGACTCGGTCGATTGTGAGTCATGTTTCAAGAGTTTTATTTGTTTTAAAGAATCCAATGCCTAACTTGCCCTATTTCTATGAGAGAAGTTCCCTACCAAGACAGGCATGGTACAAAGAGAGACACAGACTTAAAGATGTTAGTTTCAAAACCTTTATTTACTAAAGTTGCTGGGTCAGTGTAATGCCTAACTGGCTCTAACACTAAAGGGATGGTTCCCTTAACTGATGTTTCGCAGTGCCACTAAAGTCTTAAAGTCCAAAGGAAAAATCTGTCTGTATCTAAACCTATGATTGCCCTCACTCATTGACAAAATGTGTTAGGAAGTCTCTTAAAAGGAAAAGATAATGGTTCAACAAAAAATATGGAACCAAAGTTTGTTTCAGGTGGTCTTCTCACAAGGCGTAGTTTGGTCAGTGTCACAAAAATGAGTTAAATCAAAAAGGATTGTTCGTAAGACCTTCTCCACAGAGCACTTGCAATACTCTCAAATACCTTCAGTGTCTTTGGATTTCTTGGGGTTCCCTTCCCCAAGTTTCAATTTGTTCAAGTTCCGAACACCACAAAATAAATATAACTGTTACGTTTAAGTTTCTCAGGGTTCCCTTCCCCATGTTTCCATCAAAACAACCAGATAGGTCTCTCAGGGTTCCCTTCCTCAAGCTTAGGCCCCTTTCAACTTGTCCAAGTTCGAAAGGAACACCACAAAAGAAATATAACACAGTTCTTTGTGAATCTTCTCAAGGTTCCCTTCCCCGAGCTTCAATCCTCTTATCGCTACAAAACAATACATCTCTAACTTGGTTAGGCCCTCTCAGGGTTTCCTTGCCCAAGCTTAGGCCCCTTTTCGGTTTCAAATACAAGTTCAAGTTGTCAGGATGTACCTTTCCTTTTTCAACAGTTCCCTCACACACACTTTACTTGTGTGAATCAATCAGAGACTTTCGAAACTGCCTGGTTCTTTACTCCTCCTAGGCGTGACCACTCCGATCAATAACCCCACTCTTTATTCCTTGCTCTTCCTTCTTGAGCCTTTCATCTTCAGGTGCTTCCAGCACCCCTTCTTGTTCTCCTTTGTGTCTTTTGCTTTCTTTCTTGTGCACACTTGCACCATCCTTCATGCTTTCTTGTGCACACTTGCACAGCCTCTTGCTTGCTTTTACCTTTTCTGTGCCCCTGGCTCTTTCCTTTTCCTGCCCGTGCCTCTTGCACACTTTGCTTGTCCTTTCGGTGCTCATTTGAACCTTTCCTTTTCTTTCCACTCTGTCAGTGCTTCTTCATACATTTTCCGCTTTTCACTTTCACTTTCATGTCTTTCACACTCTTTTCTAATCGCTTTCAGCTTCAAAACCTTTTTACCTTCTGTCGCTTGCTTTTTACTCTGTGCCGCTTTATATTCTGTGCCTTTCTCCCGCTCCGAAACAGTCATATGCACGCTCACAGATTTCTTTCTGACTGCTTTCACAAAACTCACCGGGCAGCGTTGCGTTGACCGGCGGTCCCTTCAGGATACATGGGACTGAGATCAGGGTCTCACCACCTGTCCTCAGGCACCCTTGGGGCAAGCTCAGGTCCCAAGGAAACAAGCACTTTCCCGGATGCCGCCAGCAGGATGCAGGCAGCCGTACTCCAGTTCCTTGGAGACATGGCTCTCTCGCCACGCTGCCGCCCCTCACAGACACCAGGCCAGCGTATCAGCATGCCATTCTCCTCCACCCTCAGCTCCTGTCAGTCTCTGCTCCTTGGCCTTTCTAGTCCAGACAGCCTCCCCAGCTCGCTCCCTCTCTTGAAAAAAGACCACACCTTTTTATAGTGTTGAAAACAGTCAAGTGGAGTCAGGTGTGAGTGATAATTAGTAAATGCCTGACTCTCAGTGGGACAGTTTAAGTTCTTTCTATACTCAGTTTCACTTACTTTCCCCATGTTGTTTCTATGGGTAATCTTTACTGCTTTTAGTTGCCTCCTCCTCCTCGTCTCAGTATTTGTTGGAAATGGGGAGGGTAGATGGGGTGAGATTGAAAATTATCTTTATGGGTGAAATAATCATAGAATGACCTACAGAGGAAAGAGTGCAATCCCCTGGCCATGATTTTTATACCACTGGGGTGAGTCCCTTTTTGTTAAGTTGTTTCCTACTCCTGGTCCCCTGCTGCAAAGGTACTGATCTTGACGGCCTCCCCTTGAGTCTGAAAGATGGGAAGATGAATAGTTTAAAGTCATATTGTTGTTTCCACCTCCATAGTTTGACGCACCTCCCTGCCTTCTTTTGTTCCAATATGGTATTCCTGCCTCTCTCTTGGATCAGGGACAATGGGGCCTGCAGATCCCATAAAGGCTTCAGGAACTTCTTCCTCCTTGCATACTATCCTGTTGGGATACTGTGTCTCACCTGGGGTATTTCCATGATCACAACCGCAGAATCCCCTACTCAGGTGATCCTTCCTCGGTCGTCCACCCCCAGGGTTGGGATCCGAAAGCGTCGGCCCTCCCCTGGCCACCGCAATAGAGGATTCTCTGGGTATATATGGGAGAATACCCCTAGATTTCTCACATACCCTTCCCTATACATATGGCCTTCTGCGCAAGGAACATCTGTTGATGGTTTTTCAGGGGGTTGTTGTCGGGAATGTTCCTAACTAGAGGACCATTACTGAGATTTGTTTTTCTTTCCCTTGCTGGAAGACTACTTTAAACCCTCTTCTCCTTCCCAAGTAGGGTTTGCTTCACCATTGGTATAGTCAATCTGATTTAAAGAGCAATTTCTAAGGACTCCGTCTGCCCCCTTGTGACTGTCTTTTTTTAATATAATGGTTTTGTAGCTTGGTTTACCTTAGCAATACCTGGAACTCACAATATGAATAGAGGATTCTCAGGGTCTACATGAGAGAATACCCCTAGGTTTCTCACACTAGCAAAACAGAAACTAAGGATGGATGCTAAAGTCCAAATTAAAGTTCTTTAGTCCGAATCCTATCCAGCTAACTAGCCCTACCACTATTGGAAAACACCTAACTGAAAGAAGAAAAAGAGGTGACGGTTTGCACATTAGCCTCAATAAGGCTTCTACCTGGCCCAGTTTGATTTTTTTTATTTTAATAGATTTTTATTGAAGTAATAGCAAAGATGCAACAGTAGACCAGTGCAGAAATCTAAAGAAGCATAAGATACAAACAGGTAAGCTACATAATAGAACTATATATAAAACCATCATATAATTATTTGACAGTGAATTGACATTTGATATTGAATAATGTAGAACGTATTGAGTAGAAACATTCTGCATTAAAAAAAAGATTCCATTAAATAACTAAGACAAAAAGGGGAAGATAAACCGGGGACAGATCAGGTACAAAAGTGAAAATAGGAGGATGTGGAGGGACAAAGTTATATCAAGGTAGTACTGCATATATAACATATAGAAATGCATTAATAATGATAACAAGCATAATATACTAATGGGTCAAATAGTCACTTAAAACAAATCATAGAAGACAGAAATCTGTGTATATATGGAGTTCAGGATCCATGTGAAGAGGCATTAAAGCAATCCAGATAGCGAATAAAGAAAGTCCATTTAGCATTATATTTGGGAATAGAGTTTTGATTATTCGCCATACACAGTTCCATTCTTTGTAGGTGACGGATATTATTCCACCAACCTCTGATGGTAAGGTTACGTGAGTTTTTCCAATTTGCTGTGGCAATAAATAAATCATAAAGTTTAAATGAGGCATGCACAACATTTGAATTGATAGCCAAACTACCCAAAAAGACTTTCAAGAAGGAAAGAGGAACATTTAGCTTGAAAATAAATTTAAGGTTTTTCCATATATCTTGCAAAAAATCTGAATGTAAAAGGACAGTCAAAAAACATGTGTTTATATGAGGCAGGTGTGTATCCACATGTCCAACACTTATCATTAGCATCAATCTTAGATTTTGATAGTTTAACAGGTGTATTAAATGCTCTATGAATGAAAAATAATTGATGTTGTGTAATATTGGCTGACACTGAGATATTTTTAATTTTAGAGAATATGAGGGACCATATGCAATCATCAAGAGTTCAACCAAAATCATTTTCCCAAGATAAACGTGCAGGCCACACCATAGATGTTGAGGAGAGGATACTATCAAATTTAGAAGCCTTTACATCACAGAGCATGGTCAGCTGTAACAATCGAAAGGCATCAGGCAATCGGATGACATAAGAAAAGTGCTGGAGTGCCTCAAGACAAGAATTAACTAAGTTGTTAAAAATATTTGTCAGCGTTGGGAACCGAAAACCGGTATTGCAATTGTTGGAAGGAAAGAATAGAGGTGCCATTTACAATTTGTTGAATGAATCTAATGCCTTTTTTCAACCAGGATTTCTGAAAGAGGGCTCTGTTATTGATTGCAATGTTCTTATTGTTCCATAGTAATGGGGAGAGGCTCCCAGTAGGAGAATTAGTATGGGGAAAGAGAAACCTCTTCAAAGCTGAGATGGAGGCTTTAATAGGATCAGACATAGGCGTTAAGGAATGATTTGGAAGATAAATGTGGTCTGCAATTATGTAGGGATGAGCCAGATGTTTCTCTAACATACACCAAGAGGGAACATCTGATACATCGGGAGAAGTATACCAGCAGAGGGATTGTTTGAGAAGGAAAGCAGAATTATATAATTCAAAATCTGGAAACCTAACCCCACCCATGTCAAATGAGGCTTTTAACTTTGCAACAGCAATACTTTTACTTTTGTCATTACCCCATAAGAAATTAAGTAGAATAGTATTAATAGACTTAAAAAAAGAGAGAGATAGTGTAACCGAAAGAAGCTGCAAATAATATAGGACAGTAGGGGAAAGCATCATTTTAATTGTGTCTAGTCAACCCCACCATGAAAGATACAGGGGATACCATGTGGATGTTAATTCTTTAAGTTTAATCAACAAAATCTGCGCTTTGAGTTTAATAGTGTGATGAATTGTAGAGATATTTGATAGTCATCACACCACTTGAAACCAAAGATATCAATTTCATGTTTGAGATAATAGGAGTATATGGGTAAAATCTCAGACTTATCTTTATTAAGTTTATATCCCGAAACTTGGCCAAATAAATAGGATCTATTAAGCAAGTTAGGGAGATTAAGTCTGGGATTGTTTATAATGATAAGGATGTCGTCAGCATATGCTGCTATTTTAATATGTGATTCACCCCCCATAATTCCAGCTATGTTCTTATTAGATCTGATAAGTTCTAGTAAGGGTTCTAAAGAAAGGGTGTATAAAATTGGGGGAAGAGGGCAACCTTGTCGGGTATCTATAAGTAAGGGGAAGAAGGGTGAAGATTGGCCGTTGATATTAATTGCAGATTTGGGGCAGGAATAGAGAAGTTTGACCAGGGAGATGAACCTTTTGCCACATCCATGCCACTGTAGGGATTTGAACATGAAGTCCCAGTTGACCCAGTCGAACGCTTTTTCTGCATCAAGTGCAATAGCTGCATAACCTTCTTTATCTTTTTTATCTTTTGAAACTAAGTGAATGGCGTCTAACAATAATCTAGCATTGGAAGAGATGTTGCGTCCTTTCATGTAGCCAACTTGATCAGATTTAATCATACCAGGGAGGGATGAGTCAATTCTATTAGCGAATTTTTGCCAAAATCTTGCTCTCTGCATTAATTAGAGATATTGGCTGATAGTTACTGGGAAGTGTGGCATCTTTATCAGGTTTAGGGAATAAAATGAGTAAAGCCTCAGAAAAAGAGACAGATGAGGATTTTTGAGAGTTGAAGTATGAAAATAAAGATTTAAGTTTAGAGTTAAGGGAATGAGCCAAACTGTCAAAAAATTCAACAGAAAGGCCATCTGGTCCAGGTGGTTTTCCTCTACCCAATCCTTTAATGCCTGGGAGATCTCAAGGGATGTGATATCTTTGTCTAGGTATGAAAAGTTAATTTGAGGGTAAGACGATCTGTTAATTTCATTGAGAAAAGAGTCAATATTTTCAGGAGGGATAGGGTTGTCAGGAGTATATAAATCTGTGTAAAATGTTCTAAAACAATTGAAGATATCATCTGGATGATGCTGAGAGGTGCCGGGTATGTCTTTGATGTGTGAAATGTATTGCCTTTCCCTTTTGGTTTTCATATAAGAGGCAAATGTTAGATGTTTGATACATTTTAGTTTTATGGTTTAGTATAGTTCCAGCAGCTAGATCAATAAACCCGTTGATTTGAAAACGCAGGGCCATTACCAGACGAAGGTTAGTAGTATTGGGATTACAGTAATACTGTTTCTCAGCTGACGTAAATTGAGAATAAAGATCATCAAGATGTTTCCTGCGCATCTTTTTTTTCCCCAAGTAAGCCATGATGTGACCTCTAAGAGCAGCCTTACACGCATCCCAGTTGTTCACTGTAGAAGTATCACTATCATGATTATCAGCATAGAATTGTTGTACAAATGATTGAGCAGATAGAATAAACTGCGGGTCTTGTCATAAAAAGTTATTAACTCTCCAACAAGAAGATGTCATCTTCACGTCCTCAAGATTAAAGGAGGTGCATACTGGGGTATGATCAGATATAATAATATTGGAAATCAAAGAATCAACAATGGTACCGGTGAGTGTCTTGGGGGAAAAGATATAAGGCCTCATTAGCGCCATGGTTGGCACCGGTATTTTACCATGTCTGCCTTGGTGGATGGCGGAATTACCACCCTACTCCAAGGTGAGCGGGGGCGATAATTCCCCATTCACCAAGGCACTTCCCCATTCCCATTTTTGCCCCCATAGGGCATAATGGGAATGGGGAAGGCGCTAATTACGGTACCGCAAATTGCGGTACCGTAATTAGCACCAACGTCCCTTTGCGGCACCCTACTTTAACAGCTGGTAAAACCAGCCATTAAGGTCTGGTCCCGCAAAGGGAACTCGTAGTAAGGCGGTAAGGGTTTACCGGTACCGGTGCCCTTACCGGTACCGGTAAACCCTTACCACCTACCGTGTAATGAGGCCCATAGTCTAGGCGGGAGAGTGTATTATGTGGAGAGGAATGAAATGTATAGTCAAGTTAAGTAGGATGGGAGAGCCTCCAGGAATCAATTAGGCCAACCTCAGCCAGGCATCTAACAAATGACTTGTTACCCTGAATATACAACTGGATTTCCGATCGAAAAATGGGTCAAGGACATGATTGACGTCACCGCATATAATTAGATTAGTGAAACCATTTTTGAGAATCATTTGTTTGACGGAGGTCCAAAAATTGGAATCAGGTAGGGGAGGTCCATAGATATTCAAAATAGAAACATTTACAGAATCAATCATGACCTTGACCCAAACCCAACGTCCATTAGCGTCAGCATCCTGATCTAAAACTTTAAAAGGTTGTTTTTACTAAGTAAAATAGCATCACCATTTCTCTTGGCTACTGCAAGGCTAGATATGAATTCCTTAACCGAGAGGGATTTGAGCTTCATAGCCTCGTTGTTTGATAAATGTGTTTCCTGTATGCAGGCTACAGACCGTTTGAGTTTGTTAAAATGACATAAAATCTTGCATCTCTTAATGGGATTTTTGCAGCCCTTAATATTCCATGTAACACATTTAAATATCATTTATACACTTGAAAGGTGATAGAGACAAGGTTTCGTACCATAATAAACGGCAGAATGCAAAGTAGTTAAAGTACATTTGTAGTCCTATAATCCAGGCAGAAGACACAAAAGGAAAACACATAGGGAAAAAGGGGAGGGAGTCTGATCACAGACTGTTCCTGTAGATACAAAGAGTGAAAGGAAAGCTTCAGGGTCAAGAAAAACAAGAGCATCAGTATATGTGATAATAGGATGAAAAGGAGAGGAGAGATTGTTTGGTAGAATTCTCATTCTATGGCTAATTTCCCTTACCTATAGAGTCCCCCAGCAGCTTTGCTGGATTTGAAGGGTTTGTTTTCTTCTCCTGCTAAGAGTGTGACTCTTTTTCCCACTCTTAGGCATATTTGCTATGTTTGTTCTAGGCTATTTTTTTTGTTTAATGTCTATGGGGTTTATCTCACCCCTATAGGAACCATCTTTATCCACATGTGTTACACATCACCTTCCGTGCAGTGATACAGGGGTGTCGTAGCGACCCCCAAACATAGACTCCATACCCTGGGACTGACTACTGTCTCCCAGGACATGTAAAGTCCCCATTGACTTTACTAGTCAATCTTTATGAACAAAACCAGTACAAACCATCTTACTATGGAGGTACTGGCAAGGGTTAATAGTTTTTCCCTTATGTTCATTTTCGAGAGGGTACAGTACAGTCCCTCTCTCAAAAGTTTCTGGCTGGTGGCAGTGGTTACTACCAAAAATATTCGACCGCAAATATTTCCCTATGGGATTTTCCCATTGTTCAAGGCTACCACATTTACTGACAGCCTCGAAAATACCACCGTTTTATTTTTATATTAACTTTACTACGGTAGGTTTTATTTGCCAGAACTTTTATATACATTCTTTCTCGTGTCTTTCTCTAAACTCCTAACCCAGGTCGGGGATCCTTTGTTCGTCCTTTTGGCGGGCTTCTGCCAAAAAGCCCTCCTTTCGGCGCCACTGAGTCTGGGGTGGATCCATTGTGTCGGAGGGAGAGTAGGACCCCTGGACAGGGTTGCCTCAGCAACCCATGTTGCTCTCTGCCCTGATAGGCTGGAGGGTCTCCCGCTAAGATGACCACTCCACTGTGTGAGTGACAGCTAGGCTGTATGAATGGGGATCTTTTTGCATAAAAGCAGGGTCCTGAGGACTGGAAGAGCAAGACATCGCCACTGGAACTAAGAAGCCGAAGAGGAGAGAAGCCAAAGGCATCTGCAACAACTGAACCACCGGTGAAGCCCTGCTGCAGCGTCTCACCACTTTTCTCTACACGACGAGAGAAGATCTTCATCTGCAAGAGCCTTCTTCCCTTGAGCTTGTGGGGTCAACCAGTTTGCCAATCGCCATCCTGGACCTGCCTTGGTCGAATCGCCAGTACCCTGTACTCGGAGACTGGATAGCCAGGCACCCGTCCAACCGCACCACGATTTAAAGGAGCGTACCTTTTATTCGTTGGGCAGCACCACAGCTTGTTTCATCCCTGGGCAGTGCAGTAACTCAAACCTTCCTCAACGATGAGAGCCTCTCTTCCTCTGCTGGATCTCCCAAACTGCAGGAACTGCCAGGAGCAACCGCCACCGCAGGAGCCTCTTCTACATTTCAAGGTACTTTGTTCCGTCAGGCCTCCCTTTCCGCGTGGTAGTGCTAAAGGTGTTTTAAATCCTTTACCTACCTGTTGGGTTGGCCGCCCCTATCCCCTAACATTGTCTTTCACCTTCTGCATCCACCTTTTCGAATCGTTTAACAAAGACTTGACTGCAGCTACAAGAACATTTTGCACCTGGTCTCTTTGCCCTGTACCACTGACTCTGGCACAGGCCTATTGACTCTGGTTGAATTTGTTAGAACTGCCTTCTCTAGATTGCTTCTCAACTAGAACTGTGTTGGTGCAACCACTTCTTATAAACCACCTTCTTCTTCCCACTTTTGAAGTGCCATTTTGCTTGGTTTTCATTTAAGTATTATACATGCTAAAGTACTGCCTTGCCTACACTTGTTCACAAACTCATGGGAAGTGTTGCTAAGGTGTCTAAGAATACAATCCTGCATAACTTGTGCTTTCCCTCCCTTGTGAGAAATTACTAGAGTGCCATTTGTGTTTGGTTTTCACTGTGCCGTTTTGCTCAGTTTTCACTCTTGCACAAACTTGTCTACAATTTAAACTAGGGAGTTGTGTATACTTTTCTTGACTGATTTTAACTTGCTTTAATAACTGTGATTAATGTGTTAACTTAGAAGTGTGTAAAATATATATATATATTCTTTTTAATACAAAGCTTTGGTCAGTGTTTCCTTGTGCCATAGTATTATAGTCCTATTGTGTAAACCCCGAATACTGCTCATCTCCCTCTAGAGATAAGTCTGACTGCTTAGCCACAGCTACCAACTAAATCTTTGTGGTACAGACTGATACCAAAGGGGATTTATTGCTCATACCTGTAGTCTTAATCTTCTGTAGTGCGCCCTAAGGTAACTGCACAAATTACAGCAGGGATAGGTGACACCTGCAGAACGTCTAAAAGAAAAAGACGACACACAAAAGGAGAGAGACGCCCAGACAGCGCCCGTCCCACCAGGTTTATAATACAATGATAATAGTAACAGCATTAAGTGAGGTTCAACAGATTGGAGAGATGATATAGATCTCAAGTAATAGAAGAAGTAAAGGGATTTGCTGGGGAACATGTGTCCATGCTGTAAATTTTGATAGAACGTATGAAAGCCCTTAGGTCATCTGGATCGTCAAACATAGCAGTGCGTCATTCATGCGTGACTTCAAAAGAGCATGGATGGCATAACGCATATCGGATGTTGTGCTGCTTCAGAGCTGGACGAAAGGATAAGAATACTGTTCTCCACTGAGCTGTACTTCTGGCCACATCCTGAGAGATGTATATCTTGCTTCCATGCCAGATAAGTGATTTGTTTTCTCTGAGTGTTGATAAAATAAGCTGGTGCTGGGTATATTCAATTAGGTAGAATATCAAGGTTCTTGGAGAGGGTCGAGAGGCAGCAGGGCTTCTTGGTTGACCGATGCGATGGGCTATCTGTATATTGAAAGAGATATCCAAGGGTAGGTGAAGGATAGATGGTAGGAATGTTTGCAGAAAAGTGATGGGATCCGACCCTTCACATCCCTCTGGTAGACCTGAGACACAAAGATTATTACGTCTACTCCTATTTTCTAAGTGTTCATTATGTTTCTGAAAGTCTTTGATGGATTTCTCCATCTGCGCCGCTCTGGGGGATACATCTTCCACAAGGCCTACCCTTCTTTCTACCTCCTCCATTCTGTTTTGAAAGCCGAGCCATCTGTCATCTAATTGTTGGAGTTTTTAATTTGTAGTTTTCATGAAAGGTTTTAGAGCCCTAATCTCAAGTAAGATGGCTTCAATAGCTGATCAGAGACACTTATGAGAGGTGGTGAGTCACGTTTGGGTCTTTTAAGATTGGTAGAAGAAAGATCTTTTGTGGTAACCCCGGATTTCTGGTTATTTTTGTTGGTAGCCATTTTAGTTGCAGTAGAAGGATGAGTGTTGCTCCAAGTAGAAACGTTAATTTAAAGGTTCTGCAAGTTAAGAGCCAGACTAATCATATGAAGGAGACCCTTCAAGGCAAATGTTAAGCAAGAGTGATGGCAAGGCAGGATCCCAAGAGCAAGTCAACAATTTGAATAACACAGGATGTTTTTAATCAGATGGAGGCTTTTTGTTGAAATGACCCTCCTTTTGTTAAATGACTTATTACTTTATTCCTCATGTTGAGTTTGTAGTATATTGTGACAGAACTACATAGATTGAGGCAATGTATGTATTATGCCACAGTAAAAGCCCCTGGGAAACACCAACGTATAAACGAGTTCCATAAATGCAAGAGGGTACTGAAGAGGACGCAGCACTTGCTGTAATAAGTCCCACAACTTGGCCAGTAAAATGGAATGTGATGCAGGAAATTATTTCAGCACAAATGTCATAGATGAAAAAAAAATCTGAGGCGATGAGTGAAATAGATTTCCTTATTGTGATATTTAGTCATTTTTATGTGGCGCACCGACATACCAAATAACCAAAATGATGTGCCCTTTCAAGAATAATGGTACGCACAGTCAGATGTTAGATAAAATGCAGTATCCAATACTGCTCTTACATGTACAGCATTGGGTGCTGTGCGGCGAACGAAGTTCACCTGTGGTGGCGTATCCAGACAGGGGGAGCTGAGGGGGCCGGAGCCGGTGCAACATGTAGGAGGGACGCTGGGTGTTTCCTCACAGTGGGCGGATCCAGAGAGGCGCAGCAAACGGTCGGGTGACGGTGCTCCCTTTAATGGACTCCAGAGGGACCGAACAGCGTCGGAGCTTCACATACGTCCGCAGAACAAGTACAAGATATCTCGGCAGTAAGCAGGTAAGGAAAACAAAATGAAAAATGCGACGAATGCCATAATGATATGAATGGTGGGACCCAGCGGCAATCCTAAGCGCCCATCTTCTCGGCGTCAGGCCACGCACCCCTGGCACAGTTTGTACTTGACTTGTTTTCAGTCTTCCAAAATGTATTTTCCCTAGCAGGATATTCTTTCCAGTCTTGGTATCAAATTAAGCGTTGCAGCCTCTTCTTTCTTTCAATAAAGAAAGCTGTTTCTTGACGCAAACAATTCCATTCCTTCAGGATTGCTTGCGAACACACACGCAACAACAGAACGTTTCTGTCTTTTCCCCCCTTCGAAACTCTGGGACTCCCCAAAGTCCTTTAGCCCTCAGACAGCTACTTTTCCTTCACACAAATTATTTTAGATAGGGTGGTGGTCCGCCCCAGTTGTTCAAAGTTTTGCAATCTTTCTGGCTTTCTTAGCCTTAACTCAATTATTCATATAGCCTTCTTTCCCCTTTTCATGTGTTAGGCTCCCGTAAACTGTCTAGCTTTTTCCAGCGATTCTTTGCAGTGTTAGTGTTTTTCTCAGTCCCCGTTTTATAGGGTATTTGCACAATTAGCTTATTCAGGCTCTCATAACCTAGACAGGTTTGCTTGCCATTAATCACAGTGTTTGGACCTTGTAGCGATATGTCTTCCGTTGGGGTTCTCAGGCCTTGTCGGCTTAACCCATGGCTTCGTATCGCAGTAGCTACTGTCCGACATGCACTGAGCTCGGGGATCCAGGCTCCATCATATGGTCTAGTCTCGGCAGCTGTTCCAAACTTCCCCGGCCACCACCCCTCCTTCGTGTTCACGCCACCAGACGAGACGGGTGTCTTTCTGTCTCTGCTCCTGTTCCGACCTGTGCTTTAAGGTCGGATAGAAAGCCAATCCGTAGGCATTCGATTAGTGTTTCGCTCGCCTTCCTTTCTTCCGCTGGCACCACTGTCCAGCATGGCTCTGCCCCTCCAGACGTCAATACTGCAGAGGCTCACCTCTGCTTAGCAGTCCCACTGCCTCCGTAGGAGTCTCCCTTTGCTTTACGATCCATCTTCTTCTTATACACGTCCCAGAAACAATTTAAAAGGTGCCCTTCTTTGTTGACCAGGGCATTCTGGCTGTGTTCAACATTACCTGCAACCAAGAGAACTAAAGAAGGATCTTTTTAAAATACTGTGGTTGGAGGAGATATACAAGTCTTTTCCATGTTCATATCTGCAGACAAGGTGGTTTGGACGGGGAGTTCCATTCTGAAATGGGAGTCCTTGACCCCAAGACGGGAGTCAATCCCAGTGAGTTGCCACTTGCCCAGACCCCTAACACGGGTCTTGTGTAACAAGCTCACTTCCTTAGCCTCAAAGGGGATGGCTCCCCTCTAGGGAGAAGGGACAAATGTCCAGATTTGTCACAAATAGTACCACAGAAGGTGTTGGACACCAGAGAAATCATACACTATTTTAAACTACCCTTGAGACTGTTATCTTGAGAAACATCCTTAACTTTTGCAGAGACTCCCTTCATTCCTACAGGCCTTTGGTAAAACACTTCTATAACTTCAAAGAGAATGAAACCGCTTGTGAATATTTTGCATTACATGTGTCATTGCTAGACCCCCCCCCCCCTCCTATAGAACTTAGTTCATAAGTAATTTGACAAGAAAAACAGAGGGAACAATAATAACACAAGCACCATATAATGCAGAATGAAAAAAGAAAACACATCTATGTACCAATCAGCATGGAAACAAAGCAAGCCCTTTAAAAAAACATGCAATAAAAATCTCTCACTGACTTAAACCGCTCCATTCACAACTACAAAATGGTTGTTGCTGTAGCAGACCTTTTTTTAGGATATACTCGCTATGTGTGATGGAGCAGCTGATTGGCACCAGGGCCTGTCTCCAATATGGAGCTTAATTGGCCTGGCAACAAGGAAAGCACACTCCAGGAGTCTGCAACCTTTGGCCCTCCAGATGATTTGGACTAGAATGCCCATGGTGGATGTTCTAGTCCAAAACTTCTGGCGAGCCAATGGTTGCAGACCTTGGCTCTTGCCAGGCATAAAGAGGATTGCAGGCCCTTCTCTTAAAGCAATACTGAAGAGTGACAACTTGAAACTTTTTGAATGTATCACAAACCACTGGCATGATACTGGGTGACCTTCAATAACATTGTTTCTCAGACTCGTAGCTATTGTAGAAAAGAAAGGCTCATATGAAACTCAGTCTTCATCGCACCTCAAAAGAGGCAGTCCAGCCTGAGCTGCTTGGTCTCATTCCCTTTGAACAAGACCACAAGCAAACCAGACATGTTTTGGCCTCATTGGGCATCATCATTCAGGTGCAGCTTGAGTCTCCAGGCACAACAGGCCTAGAGTCCCCTCCCACTCGGGATGACCATCTCACCACTGAGGTGACTTTAGTGGCACATCAGGTTGAAAAACGATGGTCTGGAAAGTTTCTCAGAGTAACAAAAGTTGTTTTTGATTAATTAAGAAACTTCCAACTATTAATTTTCAGTCAATGTGTGACTAGAATTACAGATGTAGTCAAACAATGCCCAGTGGCTAAATGTTTGGTTGCCTTGAATAAGTCCCTTGACCCTGAAGAAGGCATTCACAACACTTGCTTTTTGTTCAGCGTGCTCATTTTCCCCAATCTGGAATCAATGCTGTAAGTGTTGGACCCCTAATGATCACCCGTGGGGTTTTGAGAATGAAGCCTGGGCTTTTTGTCCCTCATGTCACGCCTTGAAGGCAGTCTTTCGGCCTTTGGGCCCACCCTCCATAGCTCCTTGAACATGTTCTGTGACCCTGGCACCCCAGAAACCCAATCCTCCCAGGGTATCATCGCCCAGACAGCCGACCAAGGGCTGAGGTTAAGGGTGACACCTGTTTGCCTGTCAGCTTGGCATCCAAGCCCTGTCCACTCTACCTCTCTTCTCAAAGAGAATGAGCAACAATCAGGTAAAGTTAGTGAACAGTCTAATTTCCCCATTTGTCTTAGAAATCCCCCAGGACACCAGCATATCCATTGCATAGCTAGAATGCTTTCATCGCAACACTGTCTGTACAGTTCATTGCTTGGCCAGATTAATTCAGCGTGGCACCCCTGTGTGCAATGCATAACTAGGTTATTTAATTTCTCAATGACTGCGATGCTAGTTTTTAATAATTGCATAGCTGGTTTGATATCAGTGAGCTGACGGTCTAACCATTTGAAAAGCGTGTTTAATTTAATTTCTGCATTGAATATGCTATTGATGTATTCAATGCATATCTAGATCAATCACTGCTCCACCAGTACACTTGTTGCTTAGCAAAATTAATTTCAGTGTGTCGATTGCATAGCCAGATTGATTTCAGGGTGTTGAAAGGATGTCCGTAGCAAAGCTTGATTATTTCATTTCTATATTGATCACACTGCTAGTGTACCAATTACGTAGCTAGGTTAAATCATTTTACCACAAGTAAAATGAGAAGTGAGGCATTCCCTTGGGGACCAGGATTTGACTTTCCAACCTTTACATTATTTGGGAATAGAGACCTTGTGTTGCTAAACTGGAACTTTGTGTGCCACACTTGAAAATAACTGTAACCCGGGAAATGAATATCTCCTTCAAGAAATAGTATGGAGAGATTAATGGCATGGTAGTGTAAGGGAAGGAAATAGGTTTGACACAGGACGATGGACTCTTGATTTCAAACATTCTGTTACATCATCCTTAAGTTGAGGCATGGGAAACCCCAGGTAGGAATAGGGGAAGATAGGTTTGTTTTGTTGCTTTCATTGAAAAGAAACGTCTGTAGCCAAAACTGTGTCACTCTTGGGTCAGTTTCCTACTTCCGCACCCTTACACACCAGTACATTAATTGTGAAGCCAGGTTTATTATGAATACAGTGTCTTATCCTAAACTTGATTAATTAATTTCCCTATTGATTACACTTTTAGTGTACCCAATGCATATCTAGATTAATCTTTGTGCCAAAAATGTATCCATTGTACAGCCCAATTTATTCAGTGTGTTGCCAGTGTGCCCCTTGCAAAGCTAGATGCATTCATTGTTCTACAAATGTACCCATTGCATAGCTAGACTAAACGATTGTATTACCAATGTACAGCCATTTCCACTTTTGATAACACTGTCTGTAAACCCATTACCTAGCTACATCACATGAATTAGTATTCAATATACTACTGGACTACCCATTGCATAGCTAGGTTAATTTATTGTGCTACTCGTGAACTCGTAGCAAAGCCATATTCATTCATTGTAATGCCATTGAATGTATTGCCTAGCTGGTGTCATATTGATTGAGCACCCAGTAAGTGCATCTCTTAGCTTGATAAGTTCATTTCTCCATTTATTGCTGTTTCCAAAAATCCTGTTCCATGGCTAGATGTATTCATTACACTACAAGTGAATGCATTGCATGGTTTCCTTAATTTGGTGCAATAAAAGGTAAATACAGTTTCCATTTAGATTAATGAATGTTGCTACCAATGAATGCATTGCATAGACGCAGTATGTCACAGTTTTGCAGTCTCATAGTCTTTGGGCTCCATTCGTTGTACTACTAGTGAATCCATTATTTCGCTAGGTTGATTAAGCCAGGTTCAATTCAATATACAACTGCATACCTCTTTTATAGTGCCATTCCATTTCAGTGAATTCCATTACAAACCCACCCAACAGACAAGAAAAAACATGGAATGGTGGTCATCAGATGCTTTTAGATCAACGCGTGCGCTATCACAAAACACTACTCTTCCATTTTTTATCTCCTGCTCTCCAAAGACCAAAAGATCCATTCTTCAGATTTGATACTGGACTCACTGACAAACAATCTGAAGTTATCCATTAGAACATATAACCGAGCTACAAGATCAAATGTGCAACTCATGTCAACAGGAGAAGTGGAGGGTATAGCACAGGTACTCAAAGACTGTCATAGTGTCAATGCTTGTCGAAAAGATCACAGACTACATATTTCTCATCTTTACCTATCCCACCTCCCATACCTCACCACTAAACTCGTTCCTCATATACAGATCACCATCCAACAGCCCAAATTATGAGTCCAACACACATAGCTGGTGTGACGGGGTGCCACCACAAATAAACACTCTGGAGACTTAAAGACGTTCCAAGAGTTTTTACTGGAACTTTACAACAAATAGGATTGCTGTAGATGCTAGTGGTTTGCAGTGTCTACCAGGTCTTTGGGAAAGTTGGCGCTAGGTTTGTCCCTCTCTCTAGTTCCCTCGATTTACCCCATCCCTAGCCCAGATGTCCTTGACAGGGATGTTAGTATGCTAGCGCCAGGTGACCCCTATTTCTCTGATCTTAAACCTTGGTCTATTTGTGATCCCTAAGGAGCTGGGTGACTCTCTCCCTAGGGATCTTCTAGCTAAGCCTAATCTAGCACTGCTTAGTGTCCAGGGATGCTATGGTTGGTGCCCTCTTCCACGCTGCTCCACCAATTCATCATTCACACCCTTTCTCACCTGTACCTTCTCTACCCCGTGTACCAAGATGTTCTCCTCCCACTGCATGACTATCCCTCAGATCTCCCACTTCTCCTTTCCATCTCCATCCTTTGATCTTTACGTCTCTTCTTACTTGTGATCTTACTGTCCATCTTAGCTCCAAATACTCTACTTCCTTGTCTCTAGCTATTCTTCTGTTATAAGCCTCCCCACTCATACCACTACTTCAATTCTCCCACTCCCTGTCACTCTTACTGCTCTTGCTCTACAATTCCCACTCCGCTATTGACACTATCACTCTCCTACCTGTCTTCCCTCCAGTCTTATTCTTCACGGCGGTTAATACTACGACTTACTACCTCTCTCTCATTCACTAATCCACTTCTCCAACTACCACATTCTCTATTTCCTACTACCTCTCTAATTCTAGTCCATTTCTAAACACTCACTCCACAGTCACACTCCACAGAATCCCTCTTTATAAAAGCCTCTGCACTCATTTAACTCTTGCCTACTTTGCTCTCTCAGATGTCTTCAACCACCACCTGCCCTCACCCAACTAACCTAAACTTAAGCATTCACACACCTCCTTTAGTACCCCACACTCTCTCAGGATTGGATACTGTGATGGATCCTACGCAGTCATCACTGAACACCAGCCTAGGTTCTCCTCCAATGTGGCCAGGCGAAGGCAGCCGTTACCTTATTCTAACCCTGGGGGTGGTAGCATGAGGGAGGATCCCATGGGAAGAGACAGCTGTCAGGGGTGACTCCTTTGGGAGAGACACTGTATTCATCTTCTTGTGAGGATGAAGGTCCCATAATTCCCAATACCTGATGGCCTGCTGTCACTGCACAAGTCCCTCCCATGAAACTTCCCAAAGGACATTCTATGAAAAAACAGCTTAACGGAATAGGGTTTGTAACTTGGGAGTTCAGGAATTGAATATAACATCCTCTAATTGTCATGATTCTGTTTTAGGTAGCGGTCCGAACCCCAATGTTAAATCACAAACCTTTTACACAACATTCCCTAACTCTGACAAGTCTCAGTTCACAAAACAATCAAAACTAACTAAATATCACAGGGCCAAAACCTCTATGGACTTCAGGATCCATGATGGCTGTGGTACTGAGACAAGGAAGAAGGGCCCAGGGTTAGTAAGGATCCAAGGTGCTATTGACAAGAATGTGCGTTCTAGTTGTTATAGAGCAAGACACCTGAGCGGGACATTTAAACTCAGGAATGAGTTTCTGCTTGGGAGAGACGTGGAAGAGTAGCAGAGGCAGAGGCAGTCCGGAGTGCTGGGTTTGCCACAGAAGCCGAAGGAAGAACACCAGCATGTGCTGACGCGAGAAGTGAAGGCGTGCAACATTGCAGAGTGTGCGCAGCAGGAAGCGGCATCAGGAAGAGAAGGCCAGCCAAAGGGGTGACGTGCTGCTAACCTGACGTGTGTCGCTTTGATGTGCAAGAGGACGCGGAGGACCAACACAGTTGGCAGAGGTTTGGAGAAGAGCTGTGCAGTCCACTGAAGTTACGTGGTAGCTGGCAACAGAGCAGGCAGGACCCAGGAGGTTCACTGCAACTGTAAATGGAATGGGAGATGCCAAACAAGACAGGTGAGTTGACCTGAAGCTAAAGGTGACAATGGGGCCCTCAGAGCAGGACATTTAACAGTAAACAATTTTGAATACCAATCAAATAAAGCAGATAAGAGGCGACAAGGGCACAATTCCCCTTTTATGGGACACCAACTGGGGGAACCTGTAACCCGCATTGCCAAAAGCCAAGAGGCTGTAAAGAAGTAGTACAGAGGCGACAAGGGCACAACTCCCTTTTTATGGGACACCAACTGGGGGAAACCTGTAACCCGCATTGCCAACAGCCAAGAGGCTGTAAAGAAACAGACAAGAGGCAACGTGGGTGCAAATCTCCTTTCTTGAGTGTCCAGATTGGTAAAACCTGTAACCCACATTGTGAAGAGTCAAGAGACTATAAAAGAGGCAGCCACTGTTCAGCCCTCCTCACATAGGATACTGGTGTGCAGAATCTTGGAACAGGTATTGCAACTAAAACCAATTGTAGTTGTAGGAGTTTTTCTTCCTGGCAGGCGGGTACACCAGGAAATGTATCAAAGTAGTTTGTCCTGGTAGGCAAGTGGACCAGGAAAAAGATGATGTTTGGAAGCAGTGTGCTTGTGGCAAAAAGTTGTGGTGCAAAGAACATGTTAACTCTATTATCATTTTGACAATCTGTTGCATCACCAGAGGTAGTGCTGTGCTATCTTGACAAAAGTACTTTGTTGGAAGAATAAGTGTAATATGATAGTAATTGATTTACATTCTGAAGAGAACAATTACCATGGTTTATGAACTTGCGTTTTGTGAGAAAGACATTTGCCTTACCAAGAAAGATATTGTGGAAGGTAATAAGTGTTTTGATTTTGAGCAAGTGTTTGTGAAAGAGACTTTCACTGTACCAAGTGGAAGGAGGATGCATATGATTTCTTCGAATATATTTCTCCTAATGGAGAGTTCACCGAATCCATTTCACCGAAAAACCACATCTTCTTTTTTACTTATTCTACTTTTTTCTTTTAATGCTTGGGGTGTTACTCACCGGACGGGAGTAGTCAAGACAGCAGACCTGGACAGCCTGACTGGATGCTTGATTGAAGAGCTCAGGTTGGAGCCTCTACCCGAGCCTCCTCTCTATGAGGGAAAAAGGACCCTTTTTGGTGATATGACCCGCTGCTGTAAGGTGTACCAGACAGAGGGACTGATCACCTAAAAGAGCAGGGAGACCGCACCGCCACGGACCCAGCTGCAAGAAAACACACACGGTTACCCAGTTGACACTATCAACATTGCCAATAGGTAACAACAAGCAAGGAAAGTACCTAAACAACTCAGTCCCCTGATTAACAACCACGTAATGGAATCTTCCTGCAATTGCAGAAAAGGTGTTAGAACTTATCCTGACTAAAAGAGTAATAAATCAGAGAGACACAATAAACGTCTTACCCCTAGGAGGTTAACTTTAGCTTATACTCAAGGATTTGAACACAGCGACAGTACAAAATAACAAACGGGAATGTTAGTCAGGAGGCTAGACCCGGGCGGCACGAGGGACGCACTAGTTAAGGGTAAGTGCACTACTGCAAAGCGTTCTTATGTGCACTTGTATAGGGAGGTGCCAGTTAGAGAGAGACCCTAAACAGCAAAGCGTCCTTGCGTGCACTAGAGGAGTCAAGGGAAAGTGGATTCCAAATGAGAAAGGATGTAGGGTCCAATACAAAATACCCAAGAAGGAAGGTCCTAATAGTGGATGATAAGCAGTACCTTTCAATTCAGAAGCAACAAGAAAACGTTGGAACACTTATAGAGAATGACTTACCAAGAGCTGTAATCCTTAACTATGGTAGAAAGGTGTTCAGAGGCAGCGGTCTGCCTGATGGTTGGGAATAATGTCAATCCGTAATACAGTGTTCTGACCTAGCCGAAGGTGGTTTGACACGCTGGTAAATGCACACGAAAGTGAGTAGGGTACAACTAAAGTAACAAGGCAGTCTGTTGAACAGGTAATCAGGTCGATACACGGGAGGGCAAGAATATAGCAAAATCAGCAGGCAGGCAGGGAGTCCGTTATCAAGTGAAGGTTTGGTACACAGAATAAACCGAATCGAGGAATGAGCACAGATCAGTTGAACAAACTGGAATCTGATACACAGGAGCTTCAGGGAAATGGCAATGAAGACGGAACTTACAAACACCGGCTGTACATTCAAACAGAAGCAGCGCCTTTAAAGCTGCAGCGGCTTAAATCAATGAAGAGGCAGAGCCAAGTGATGCGAGGCTCACATGATTGAGTGAAGGACTACAGAATCACTCAGGCTTTATGGGAAACGTAAGATGAGGCTGTTCTGAGTGGTGCTGCAGAAGCCAGCCTCCATGGCAGTCGCCACTGTGACGGAAACGGCTATGTAGAATGACGAACACCACGGCAGCGAACAATGGTTATGCCAGATGTCACTTTCGACCGTCTGCCCTAGAAGTAAGGAGAACGGGGATGCTGTGTAGAAAGGGGTCGAGGTGTGACATGGGGAGACCCTCCAGCTGCCCGCCTCACCCCTCTCTACACTAACTTGTACCCTTACCCCACACCCCACCTGATATACATTACACATATACCATTTCCCTTACGGTTTTCGGTGAAATATTTTCAGTGAAATCTCATTAGGGGAAATGGTATTCGAAGAAATCTATGGTAACGGTGGAAGGACGCAGTGGAGAGTAAAGACATTTTGTGTTGAACTGAACAGAGCTTCATTGAATCAAAACTTTTCCAAGGGTATTCCTGAATTCATTCTTAAACATTTACACTGTTTTGTTAAACTGAAGACAGACAAATATTCCTTGTATACTTTTGTTGTTTGTATTAGTGTGAGGGACAGAGACTGTTTGGACACTAGATCATCTTTCTTTAGTTTTGGTTTGCTAAGTAGGGACATCCTGGTTAGGATAGGGAAAGATAGGCATTTATCTCACCCTTTTTCTTTTAATAAATGGCAAACATTGACACAACGATAGCTTTATGTCCGTCGCGCATGTCTTACCCCTCATAATACTTACCCTACCAATCACCTCCTTGTTCTAGGGGGTGTGCCATGAGAAGGGTTTAGTGAGGATTGACAATGGCTTGTAGGCCCTGCCCCCTTTCTACAGGCAGTATTGCAGCATTTCAACCTGGGCCATATAGTGGTCCTTAAGGAAACCTTATCCCCAAATACCCGAATGTATGTGATTTCTTCGAAAATATTTCACCTAATGGAGATTTCACCGAAAAACGAAATCTACTTTTTACTTTTTCAACTTTTGTTTTTATGTGGCGGGAGACCCCCTGCAGACCTCCCTCAGCCCTCGCTACCCTAACTTATACCCTTATCCCACACTGCACCTATTATGCATTACACATATACCATTTCCCCTACCATTTTTGGTGAAATACATTCAGTGAAATCTCATTAGGTGAAATGGTATTTGAAGAAACATACGGTAACGTAAATTTCTCTGGTGGCATAGTGGGTCATCATGGCCTGTATGGAAGCATTTATTTATAATTAATATAGATTCCCTGATGGGTTAGGGGAGGTTTCCATTATCCCATTGTAAAGGGCTTTGTTCAATAAAAATTAATCCCCGGTGGGCTAGTCATTTGCTTTACCCATGCAGGCTGCAGCTGACACAGTTTGCTGCAGCCGCGCTCTCCTTTTTTCAGGTGACTCCATTTTTGGTTGCACTCAAAGAGGATCCTCATTCCCCCACCTTTGGAAACAATGCTCCCACCTTCCCTGCTCACTGCTTAAGGTGATTAAACATTATAACTGACAAATCCAACTCTTAATAATAAGTGCTATAACCCACATACAGTGGTATTATCAGAGGCTTTTCTTTGTCATGCCGCCACTTACCGGGTTCTGGAGGCGGGGCCACAGGGTCCGGCAGGCCCAGAAATGGATGGAGGCTCTACCCTTGCTGGTGCATCTTCCATTCACGTGAGGTCCGGCATACCGGCACCCTGGACACAGCCATGATTGCGGATCTGTGCAAGTGCGGACCCCCGTGCCCAACGCTACATTCATGTGCAGTGTGTTTGGTTACAAGAGCTTGCATTCCACGCCTCATTCTGGAGCCAAACCTTTAACTAGGTCCTGCCAGCAGTAATCCATGCGTCTCTATGCGGTCAGACCATTGATCGCGTACCTACTCAAGTCTTGTGACTAAACCTTGTTTCTTGCTCTTGCAGGAGAAAAGGCCAAGCTCACTCTCTGCAGCTCTCCGCTGCTTGACGGTGCGGATGGCACCTCCACGCTTTCTCAAGCTCACACAAGGTAAGGCCTCCAGCCTCCTCGCCTACCAGTCACACCCCCTGCGTGTACTTACCCAGGTCACTGCCATGCGCACCACGCATGGTCCCTACAGGAATGCACGACTACGGTCACGCACCCTGTCTACCATTCCCCTCACTTACACACCCAGTATAGGGTACCGGAATGCAAGGGTTGGCGTTAGAAGCCAGCGTCCAAGCATCTCGCGCTGCTTCACTAAGGCCAACCCCAGCCTTTGTAATGCCACTCATTCTGTGGCAACGCTACGACAGACTTTCATTGTCCATACCACCAAACAAGACCTCGTGGCTGCCACAAACAAAAGGACCTCTATTAACATTAACTCTGCACCTCCGCTAATGCCCAAACCTACTGGCTCTCCCATGCCTCCTGCCCATGCTGATGCCGCCCACATGGCCAATCACTATACTATGTTGCCTAATGCTATGCCTATGCCTACTGCCCATGCTGATGCCGCCCCCATGGCCAATCACTGTACTATGTTGCCTAATGCTATGCCTACTGCCCATGCTGATGCCGCCCCCATGGCCAATCTCTGTACTATGTTGCCTAATGCTATGCCTATGGCTACTGCCCATGCTGTTGCCGCCCCCATGGCCACCCTTGACTCCACCCCACTCTCTATTTCCAAGCCACTCTCCACTCCGGCTAGCCCGCCCACCTCCACACCTCTCTCTGCCTATACACTCACGTGCGCACTGATCGGTGCCCGATCCATACCCGCACACGCCCTTGACGTCAACGACCTGCTCATCAAGGAAGGCCTCGACCTCCTCATCCTTACTGAAACTTGGCTCAATGAAACGTCAGGCCCAGCCTTATCCCTTGCCATCCCACCTGGTTATTCCATTTTCAGGAAAGACCGCACCTCGCAGAAAGGTCGAGGCGTTGCCCTCATCGCCAGGGAAGCCATTGCCATTAGAGAAGTTGAAGGCCTGCTTGACACCAACAGAGACTACCTCCCTGTAAAAATTGACATTTCTCCCAACTGCACCATAACCTTGCACATTGTATATAGACCACCAAGTTCATCCTCTGACTTCCATGACACCCTTATCCACGCACTGTCCAACAACATCAAAATAACATCACAGGTCTTACTTCTGGGTGACCTCAACCTAGGGCTGAACGACCCCAAGGACCCCCCTGCGAAATCCATCAAGAAAGCCCTGTCTAACCTCGGCTTCACACACTCCATCTCCGAGCCCACTCATATAAAAGGGCGCACCCTCGACTGGATCAGTCATCACAACTGCTCCCTTCACATCACTGCTAACACCCCCATCCCTTGGTCGGACCACCACTACATCCAATTCACCCTGGGAACCAAGAAAGCAGCCCTCGCCCCCCCCCCACCGTGCCCAGCAACCTACGCCAGGAGCTCTCATCTTCTCACAGTTGAGAATCTAGCACCCTTCCTCCTCAACCCTGCCCTCCAGGCCCCCTCCTCTAAAAACCCCGAAACCTTAGCTGACTCCTTTAAGGATATCATCACGTTGACGCCATTGCTCCATTGACCCTAAAAAAAGCAAAAAAAAGCCAAACATGCCAACTCATGGTTCTCCAAAGAACTTCTTGAAAAACGTGCGCAAAAAAGGACGGCCCTCTCCGCCTGTAAAGCCAGCCCCTCTGAGGCCACCAAATTGAAGTTCAAAACAATCTTCAAATCCTACAAGACTAATGTTACCTTAGCGAAGGCCGCCTCCTTTAACACCAGGATCGCTGAAGCCAAGTCAGGGTCCAAGGAACTATTTGCCATCTTTAGCGAACTGGAAAAAACATCTGCCCCCCCCCCCACCATCAATCATCAAAGATGACAAGTGGTGTAATAGCATTCAGTTGGCCATGCTCGACAAGCTCAACACCCTCCAAACCAAAATCCGCGGCCACCAAAAAGCCCTCTCCAACATCATAGCCAAATTGCACGCTGAGCCACCCATCAAGACCAGCGCCTCCCCTTTATTTGAATTCAAAGATGTCACTGAGCGAGAGGTCATCACCCTGCTCAACTCCATCAAACCCTCCAATTGCAAGGGCGACGCCTGCCCAGCTAGCCTCATCAAAGACTTAGCACCCATCCTAGCCCCCTTCCTTACAGCTTTTATCAACTCCTCCTTCCAGTCAGGCCTTGTCCCGTCCGGACTCAAGGAAGCTTGGGTGCGCCCACTCCTTAAAAAACCCTCACTTGACCCCACAGTCCCTGGTAATTACAGACCTATTACCACTGTACCCTTCCTGCTCAAAATTTTGGACAAAGCAGCTTACCTGCAAGGCCAGAAGTTTTTAGAGGATAACCGGCTCCTAGGCCTGCGGCAATCTGGATTCGGCTCACGGCACGGCACCGAGACGGCCCTCCTAGACCTTAAGAATCAAATGGACAAAACCTGCTCTCCTACTGCTCCTTGATCTATCCGCGGCCTTTGATCTCGTGGATCACAACACCCTGTGCCACCATCTAGCCACCCAAGCCAACTTCTCCCCGAAAGCCTGTCAATGGATCATCTCCTTCCTCCAAGAAAGGGCCATGAAAGTCTTCTCGGAGTCTGCATCCGCCACCCCGAGCCTCCTCACCTGCGGTGTTCCCCAGGGGTCCTGTATAGCACCTACGCTCTACAACCTTTTCACAAGGCCCCTGTTCAGCATCTTGGATTCCCTTGGCATATCCTACACCAATTACGCGGATAACACACGAGTACTCATCCCACTCTCTGCCCACTACCAAGCAGACACTAACACCCTCACCACTATCTACTCCACCATCCAATCCTGGATGGCAGAAAACTGGCTCTGCCTCAATAGTGAAAAAACTGAACTCCTCCTCATAGGATCACCGTTCACACTGGGCAACCTTGGAGACCAGTGTTAGGAAAGATTTCGTAATTGTAGGTAATTTTCCTTCCATGTGGCAACCCCTAAACTTTTTGCTGTTGTTTTTCACCTTGTTCTCGACTTTGCCAGAGAAGTGCAGCCTTCTGCCGCACTCCTCTGGGCTTTCGCTCCTTTCTTACGGGGAAACTGACATGCCCTTAAGACAGTCAGTACCGGGAAACGCTGTTTTCCGTAGTTTCTTTTATCATGTTGCGGCTTTCGTGCAACATGACACAAGAGGGCACTGTAAGCTAAATTACTGTTCTCTTGGGTCTCTAGCCTTCTACAGGCCCTAGATACTCTTTTAGGATTGTAACTGATCGGTGCAAGTGATTCACGGACGGGAATGGTGGCAGCGATCGTTTCTTGTGTTTTGAGCTCCTTTTGGCGTTCTAAGCGCGTTTCTCGCGCTTAACCCAAAATGGTGGCCTGGCTCCCAAAATGGCCAGACCACGAGGCTCCTTTGTCCTGTCCGCTGACCGTCTTGCTCCCTTCACCTTCCCCAGGTCGAGCCGACCCGGGGCCTTCCTTATTTGGGCATGTACTTTCCCGCGAAACACGGATGCTTTCGCGGGCTTCTACATGCCTGATGTGTGTCTCCAGGATGTGGGCTGGGATGTCTGGTCCCAATACACATCCTGGGTGCCAGAGAGTCTAGGGTGGTGTGAATGCCTGGGACCACCGTGGTCCGTGATTGGTCCACGAATGGTGTGAGTGTTGATGAGCGGATCTCCCATTGGGTCCCCTCCGTTTTGGCGCGAAGGGAACCGTGGATAAGAGGGGGCTGGAAACACCAGTACCATGTCGATCTCCTGAGTTCTCACGAACGAAGGAATACAGGAGCCAAGTATCCTGCAACCAAGAGGCTGGACCGAGGAATCGCTGGTGACCCGCTGAAGGACTGCCCTCTGCACTGCTGTCGCCTTGTGAAACCCTTTTCACCTTTGATCGAACCAGAAGGCCTGTACTTGTACTTCGACCCTTGGAATAGCGGGAACAGCTATTCTCGGCATCTTCACCATCTCCTGCTAGTAAGCCTTCGGAAGCGTCTCTGGGCCATCCAGCAGACTGACCAGCCTACACAGGAGTCTTGCTCTGTAACCGCCGCCAGGTTGTGTAGTATTTCGAGTCCTTGTCACTCTCACACGCTTCGTACACTTGGCGTTCCCAGGTCTGAAGTGAGTAGTGTACATTTGGCTCAGATACACACGGCTGCTCCGTTGCCCTGCTGTGGTAACAAACTGTGCGGGTTCCTTCGTTTGGGACGTCTTTTACTCAACTCTGCTGCTGCAGACTCAACACAACGACGAGACGTCCCCTGCTCTTCTGAACCTGCCAGCGACTGAAACTGACACAGAGTAGCCTGGGTCTGCTTGCATCAGGGACCGGTGAGTAGCATAGCTAGGAACTGGTCGCCCTCCTGCAGGAGCCCATAGCTTTTCCCCGCTGTGTCAAAACAGCACGCCTTTCCGTACTCGCGCTCTGCTTCTGCCCACAGTGGAGGCTGCGCTTGAGTTGCGGAACACTGTTGTTCTTCATTTGTGCATTATTTCGCACTGCCTGTTTTCCTTCCCTTTTAGGTGGACTACACATTTTGTGCATCTAACGCTTGAGACTTGTTGTATTATTTGTATATATATTGTATTGGTATGGTATGTGTTGGTTTACTAGAGTTGTATTGTGATTTCTCGCTACGGTCATTGTTTTAAAGGCCTTGGAATAAATGTGTATATATTTTTAATATACACCTGTTTGGAGTAATTTGTAAGTGTCCTTGCTTTGTGTGCTCATTGCGGGCTTTCAGTCACCCTCACCCCTCTTGAGACCTAGTCTTGACCGCCGCAATCGCTACCTTGATTGGTCTGGCTTGTCCAGAGGTTACCCTGTTCCAAGTAATTGGGTTGGCCTTCTGAACTTCTGCGCCACCAGGACAGAGTTCAGAAATCCGTCTTAACAAATTGGTGTACAGCGGTGGGATACGACTGAAGGTATCCAGTGTTGCGCACAAACTAAGGCATTTCAAGTTATTCCTACCAGTACACGTAGTGAATTGTTGTAGTATAACTTTAAAAAGGCCATAGTCCTATCTAACAGTATGGAAACAAATACCTTGTTAACTTTAAATGCTTCCAAATCAGAAACATTGAAAAAGATGTGTGCGGAGAGAGGTGTTTCCTCTCAAGGCACAAAATTGGATATGATCCAAAGAATCGTGGCGTGGCAAGAAGCGCAGCTTGACGCTATAATTTATGAGGACAGTGCGGAAGGAGGTGGGGCTGCTCTCACTGGTAGAACTGACGGTTCTGCCGCTGCACTGATCCACCGCGACCACGAGGACAGGGAGAATGAGATGTCTAATGTTTCCTCTGCCAGTGCTGATGGGGAGGCTATGCTTGAATTCAAGAAGCAAGAGCTGCGGTTTAGGCAGAAGGAGCTTGAATTCAGCATAGCCAAACTAAAAATCGAACAGGCAGAAAAACAGAAAGACAGGGATCACCATTTGGAACTGGCCAAGCTTCAGGTTGCAAATGGGTCCAAGGGTCCTGGACATGGGTCTGGGGCCTCCTCTCATCCACGGTTTCCAAAAGATCTGCTCAGTGTGTATGAGGAAAGGAATGACATTATGGACTGGCTGAATGCGTTTGAGTATGCATGCGAAGTTCAACAAGTTGACAATGCTGATAAGATTGCCTGGTTACTCAGCAGACTGCCCCATTCTGGCTGTAGTGCCATTATGGAAATGTCAAAGGCTGAGCGAGCTGATTTCGCAATGTTAAAGCAAACTCTCATTTTAAAGTTTGGGAAGACTCCGGCGCAATATTTGAAACGATTCAGAGAGTATAAGAAAAAGGAAGGTGGTACTTGGGTATCTTATGTCACTGAATCCTTGAAAAACTTAACTGGCTGGGTCGAAGGTTATAAGGTTTCTACCTTCGAAGGCATGATAAATCTTGTCATGCTGGAACACATTTTTGCATCTTCTTCCCCGGAGCTTAAGCAGCATTTGGCCGATTCGAAGGAGATAGATCCTAAGAAGCTGGCCATTGCAGCAGACTTATGGGTGTCACATCGAGTGTCCCACAAGGACAAAATTCATCCTGGTAAGCAGGAGGAAGGGAAAAAGTCCAAAGATAAGGAGGGTGGAGAATCTGATAAATCTTCTTCTCAAAAGGGCCACAAAAAGAAAAATAAGGGTAAGACACAAGAGAACTCACAGGGTAGTGGAGGTCAGCCTCCGAAACAGAACTCTGGTTACAATAAGCCTCCCTATGTAAACAGACCCAATGGATCTTGTTTTGCTTGTGGAGCAACTGACCACGTGAAGGGGGATCCCCGGTGTAAGGTTAGACCTTTGGGGGTCCACTCCGCTAATCTGGCCTTCTCCTCCTACGAGGAAGAAGAGATTACAGGAGCATCCTTCTCCTCAGACTCATTTCCCAGCGGGATAGAGGCTGAGGTAGTTTTAGTTTCCCTGGGTTCCTGGGAGCCTAAAGTCGCAGAGGCTTATGCTAGGATTCCAGATAATACCAAGCACTACTTTAAAGACAGTGTGCTGATCAATGGAGTAGATACTCCAGCTCTTAGGGATAGTGGGTGCAGTCGAACTGTAGTGGATTCTACCTTGGTAGACTCAGAGGAAGTTGCCAGAGCTACTCTGATGCCCACTAAGTTGGCTGACGGCCCACTCCGTATGTTCCCAGTAATACCTGTAAATCTTACTTTAAATGGTACAGCAGTCAGGATTCCAGTGAGCATTCAGAGAAACGTCCCGGGAAAGGTCTTGTTAGGTAATGATCTCAGAGCTTTAGGGCTCGTAGGAGACACTGCCGAAAGACCCTACACACGGTCTCAAGCACGGGCAGCATTGGCCAAGACCAATACGCCGCCCCAGCCGAAGGGGAAACCCAAGGCGAAAGGAGTAAACAAGTCAAGACGAGGGAAAGAGAATATTCCCCCGAGCTCGCCTACCACTGCGGTGGAGGAAGTTGGTCAATCGCCCGGGCCTGACGAGGAGGTGGCGATGCCTGAAGTATTTGACCCCAACGATCATCCTGAACTAAAAGACTTGTTAGTTGAAGGAGGTCCTGATAGGGACGAATTCAGTAAAGGCCAACGTGAGTGCCCATCTCTGGAAGGCCTAAGGAGACAGGCCTGCTCCCAGCTTGAGGGTGAACCTCCTGGGACGCATAGGATTTATTGGGAAGGTGGACTCCTGTATAGTGAGCCCACAGAGTCTACAGAAGGAGACCATAGGAGGTTGGTGGTTCCCCTTGCTGTTAGGCCCTTCCTCCTGCAGTTGGCGCATGAAGTGCCCCTTGCTGGTCACCTTGGTATTAAGAGGACCAAGCAAAGGTTATCCATGCACTTCTACTGGCCCAAGATGGGGGTGCAAGTAGAAAGTCACTGCAGGAGTTGTGCCTCCTGCCAGTTGTCTGGTAAGGTTGGCTCGACAATCCAGGCTCCGTTGGTACCGCTCCCAGTTGTGGGGGTACCATTTGAAAGGGTAGGGATCGACATCGTTGGTCCCCTTGACCCGCCAACATCCTCAGGCAATAGGTTTATCCTGGTGCTGGTCGACCATGCAACCAGATATCCTGAGGCCATCCCATTGAAAACTGTAACTGCCAAGTCAGTTGCAAAAGCTTTACTTGGCATATTTACTAGGGTTGGCTTCCCTAAAGAAGTTGTGTCGGATCGTGGCAGCAACTTTATGTCGAAGTATATGCAGGCTATGTGGAAAGAATGTGGGGTCACCTACAAGTTCTCTTCTGCATACCACCCCCAGACCAATGGTCTGGTGGAACGTTTCAACAGAACGTTAAAGAGCATGATTGGGGCTCTGGAAGAACCTCAGAGAAGAAAATGGGATCTTCTTTTACCATGCTTACTGTTTGCCTACCGAGAGGTACCACAGGAGGGTGTTGGCTTCAGCCCCTTCGAACTTCTGTTCGGTCATCCTGTGCGGGGACCCTTGGCCATAGTCAAAGAGGGATGGGAGATGCCCACTCCCCCTGTTACTACCAACATAGTTGATTATGTGCTAGGGCTCAGAAAACGGATGGTACTTCTGATGGGCTTGGCTAGTGATAAATTGAAGGAAGGACAAGCGCTGGTGAAACATTGGTACGACCAGAAAGCTTCCCTCATCAACTTTACACCTGGTCAGCAAGTCCTGATCATGAATCCCATAAGGCCTCGAGCTTTACAGGACAAATGGTCAGGCCCTTACACAGTGGTGGAGCCCCTGGGTGAGGTTAACTATTTAGTGGACCTTGGAAGGCCTGGACAGGCTCCAAAAGTGTTTCACGTGAATAGGCTGAAGACTTTCGTCCCAAGAGTCGAAATCGCAGCACTGCTACTGGCTTCAGATGTTGAGAAAGAGGAGTCTGAACCTCTCCCCGACCTGTTCCAAAGCGGTCCTTCAGATAGCTCCTTTGAGGGTGTCCGAGTGGCCCCTCACCTGACTTCTGATCAGCAGGCTGAGGTGAAAAGTTTGCTTAGGCAGTTTCCCCCCCTGTTTTCACAGTCGCCTGGTTTGACACCTTGGTGCAAACATAACATAGACACAGGAGACAGTGTACCTACCAAAAGTAGGGGATACAGGATGTCAGACAAAGTACGGTCTTATATTAAGACCGAGGTCAACAAGATGTTAGACCTTGGGGTGATTGAACCCTCTAGTAGTCCTTGGTCCAGCCCTGTGGTTTTGGTTCCAAAGGCAGGCACTTCTGAATTTAGGTTCTGCGTGGACTACAGGGCTCGGAATGCTGTCACCAAGACAGATGCACACCCCTTGCCTCGAACAGATGAGCTGGTGGATACTTTGGGTGCCTCCAAGTACCTCAGCACGTTTGACCTCACTGCTGGCTATTGGCAAATAGCTTTAGCAGAACATGCCAAGGAGAAGACAGCATTTTCTACTCCAGACGGCCTTTACCAATTCCGGGTAATGCCGTTCAGGTTGAAGAATGCACCTGCCACTTTCCAGAGGCTTGTGAACCATGTTTTGAATGGGTTGGACGAATTCTGTCTTGCATATCTGGACGATATAGCAGTTTTCAGTGCCACCTGGGAAGACCATGTGAAACACCTCGGGATTGTGCTCCAGGCTCTTCAGAAAGCACACTTGACCATAAAGGCTAGTAAATGCCAGATTGGACAAGGCTCAGTGGCTTACCTTGGACATGAAGTAGGTGGAGGGAGGATACAGCCTCTTCCCAGTAAAGTACAAGCAGTACAAGACTGGCCTACCCCCACTACACAAACCCAAGTGAGAGCCTTCTAAGGACTCACGGGGTATTACCGAAACTTCGTGGCAGACTATGGCACCATAGCTGCCCCTCTGACTGCCCTCACCACTACGAAGAAACCCAAGAAGGTAACTTGGACCGACGAGTGTGAGAAGGCCTTCAATGGCTTAAAAGACTCCTTGTGCCAGGCCCCTGTCCTCAGGGCCCCTGATTATCAAAGACCTTTTATCGTGCAGACGGACGCCTCTGACACTGGGATAGGAGCTGTACTATCACAAGTAGATGAGAAGGGTAAGGAACACCCTATTGGTTTTATTAGCCGCCAGCTTAAGGACAGAGAGCTCAGATGGTCCACGGTAGAGAAAGAATGTTTCTCTGTTGTGTGGGCCCTAAGGAATCTGAGGCCCTACCTCTATGGGACCCACTTCACTGTGCAAACTGACCATAAGCCCTTAAAGTGGCTAATGAACATGAAGGGGGAGAATCCAAAGTTGCTTAGGTGGTCCATAAGTCTACAAGGCTTCGACTTCACTATTGAGCATAGGCCAGGTGTCCAACATAGCAATGCTGATGGGTTGTCCAGAATGTTTAACCGACCTGAACAAGAGACTCATCCAGGGGTGGATTAGTTCCCCCTGTCCATAGTCTGGGAGGGGCGAGTGTTAGGAAAGATTCCGTAATTGTAGGTAATTTTCCTTCCATGTGGCAACCCCTAAACTTTTTGCTGTTGTTTTTCACCTTGTTCTCGACTTTGCCAGAGAAGTGCAGCCTTCTGCCGCACTCCTCTGGGCTTTCCCTCCTTTCTTACGGGGAAACTGACATGCCCTTAAAACAGTCAGTACCGGGAAACGCTGTTTTCCGTAGTTTCTTTTATCATTTTGCGGCTTTCGTTCAACATGACACAAGAGGGCACTGTAAGCTAAGTTACTGCTCTCTTGGGTCTCTAGCCTTCTACAGGCCCTACATACTCTTTTAGGATTGTAACTGATCGGTGCAAGTGGTTCACGGACGGGAATGGTGGCAGCGAACGTTTCTTGTGTTTTGAGCTCCTTTTGGCGTTCTAAGCGCGTTTCTCGCGCTTAACCCAAAATGGTGGCCTGGCTCCCAAAATGGCCAGCTCCCAAAATGGCCAGACCACGAGGCTCCTTTGTCCTGTCCGCTGACCGTCTTGCTCCCTTCACCTTCCCCAGGTCGAGCCGACCCGGGGCCTTCCTTATTTGGGCATGTACTTTCCCGCGAAACACGGATGCTTTCGTGGGCTTCTACATGCCTGGTGTGTGCCTCCAGGATGTGGGCTGGGATGTCTGGTCCCAATACACATCCTGGGTGCCAGAGAGTCTAGGGTGGTGTGAATGCCTGGGACCACCGTGGTCCGTGATGGTCCACGAATGGTGTGAGTGTTGATGAGCGGATCTCCCATTGGGTCCCCTCCGTTTTGGCGCGAAGGGAACCGTGGATAAGAGGGGGCTGGAAACACCACTACCATGTCGATCTCCTGAGTTCTCAAGAACGAAGGAATACAGGAGCCAGGTATCCTGCAACCAAGAGACTGGACCGAGGAATCGCTGGTGACCCGCTGAAGGACTGCCCTCTGCACTGCTGTCGCCTTGTGAAACCCTTTTCACCTTTGATCGAACCAGAAGGCCTGTACTGGTACTTCGACCCTTGGAATAGCGGGAACAGCTATTCTCGGCATCTTCACCATCTCCTGCTAGTAAGCCTTCGGAAGCGTCTCTGGGCCATCCAGCAGACTGACTAGCCTACACAGGAGTCTTGCTCTGTAACCGCAGCCAGGTTGTGTAGTATTTCGAGTCCTTGATACTCTCACACGCTTCGTACACTTGGCGTTCCCAGGTCTGAAGTGAGTAGTGTACATTTGGCTCAGATACACACGGCCGCTCCGTTGCCCTGCTGTGGTAACAAACTGTGCGGGTTCCTTCGTTTGGGACGTCTTTTACTCAACTCTGCTGCTGCAGACTCAACACGATGACGAGACGTCCCCTGCTCTTCTGAACCTGCCAGCGACTGAAACTGACGCGGAGAAGCCTGGGTCTGCTTGCATCAGGGACCGGTGAGTAGCATAGCTAGGAACTGGGCGCCCTCCTGCAGGAGCCCATAGCTTTTCCCCGCTGTGTCAAAACAGCACGCCTTTCCGTACTCGCGCTCTGCTTCTGCCCACAGTGGAGGCTGCGCTTGAGTTGCGGAACACTGTTCTTCTTCATTTTTGGCCCTAAACTGAACTGCCTGATTTCCCTCGAAGAGACTCCCCTTTTGCCCGTTGGCACCAGCGTGTGCAGGCACTTTTGAGCACAAGGCTCCACTCTTCGTAGGGCTCGGACTTCCTTTTAGTTAGGTGCCTCTGAAGGCGGACTGGGTCTAAGCATTATTTCGCACTGCCTGTTTTCCTTCCCTTTTAGGTGGACTACACATTTTGTGCATCTAACGCTTGAGACTTGTTGTATTTATATATATATTGTATTGGTATGGTATGTGTTGGTTTACTAGAGTTGTATTGTGATTTCTCGCTACGGTCATTGTTTTAAAGGCCTTGGAATAAATGTGTATATATTTTTAATATAACACCTGTTTGGAGTAATTTGTAAGTGTCCTTGCTTTGTGTGCTCATTGCGGGCTTTCAGTCACCCTCACCCCTCTTGAGACCTAGTCTTGACCGCCGCGATCGCTACCTTGATTGGTCTGGCTTGTCCAGAGGTTAACCTGTTCCAAGTAACTGGGTTGGCCTTCTGAACTTCTGCGCCACCAGGACAGAGTTCAGAAATCCGTCTTAACAACCAGTACTCGTCTTTCACCATCGATAACATTCCTATCAAGGTCTCAAACCATGTTAAGACCCTCGGAGTCTACCTTGACTCCGACCTCTCCATGGACAGACAGGTCAATGCTATCGCCACCTCCTCAGCCTATTACTCTAAAATCCTCACCGCTGCTTGGTCTTTCCTGGCCCGCCACAACTGCCTCACCATTGCCAGGGCAATTATCGGGTCAAGGCTAGACTATTGCAATGCCCTCCTCGCTAATACCTCCAGCAAAAACATTGCTAAATTGCAGCTAGCTCAAAACAATGCGCTCAGGGCAGCCACAAGTACCGCCAGAAGAGACCACATCTCTGAAATCAGAAGGCAAGCCCACTGGCTCCCTGTCAAAGAGAGAATTGTCTTTAAAACGCTTGCCCTCACCCACAAATGCCTCCACGAGCTCACCCCGCCTTACCTGAACGACAGAATCATCAGGCACACGGCCACCACATGGCCACCAGACCCCTAAGATCACGCTATGCCAACACGATTGTCACACCCACTTCACGAAAGGTGCGCGCTGGAAGCTCCAGCTTCCCCACCCAAGCAGCCACGCACTGGAACGCCCTACCACCTCACCTAAGACTGATTGAATCACACCTAGCCTTCCGTAAGGCTATTAAAACTAGACTCTTTGGGCCTCATTACGACCCTGGCGGAAATGGAAAAATGATGGCGGAAATGCAATACCGCCATCGAACACCGCTCGTTGCGATTATGACCCGTCACCGTAAAGTACGATGCCATTAGCGACACCGCAGTGAACGGCAACGCTAACTGCACCAAGTACGCGCACGCGCGCCTTGCAAAACCGGAATCACCGCCATGGCGCAACGGTACGCGAATTCTGACCCTAGCGGACATGTACTGAACGCCATCAAGCACGTCGTAAAGTACCATTCCGCCATGGCGAGAAATACGGCATCGTGAACCAACCGTAAATGGCCCACTGAGTGCCTGTACTCCACTCCCTGGCCACATTGCACAACTCCTGGCAGGCGCAATGTACTCACACTATGCAACCAGTGAAATCTACAATTCACCCATGCATGGCAACGTAGAAATGCATGCAGGGGCTCAAAGCGCCCCGTGAGTGGGCATCCATGTACGGCATGTCACCATAGCCGTACTGATGCAGCACAGGCATGTGAAGGTACAATACATCAAAATGAAAATCAAGAACACATGACACAAAACAACAGTAGTCCCCCATCGCTTGCCACCAGCGCAAGGCAACATCCAAAACAGCATCCTGAGGGGGATTGCACCAGCCCTGTACTCTTGCCAGTAAACAAACCAACCATCAGCAGAAGCATGTACCACACAAGTTGGCAGAGTGACTGAGCAGCCAGGCTCATCCCAAGAGGGGCCGATGGGAGCTGCAGGGCACAGATGGCATGAATACAGAAGCTATTCCAATGGACATGACCCCAGTCCCCCTCCAACAAACGCACGCAAACACAGTCACCTGTGACCAGCCACATTCTGAACATCCCATCATTCCACCAATCGACCTGGCTGACAGGCACCAGTCGGCCAAAAGCCAATCCCCCGCCCCTGAACAGCACATCATGTAAACAGTCACAATGGCAGCCCCTATCCGTGACCATACTGTGCTACGTAGGCAAACGCGGCCAGTACTGTACCACACAACTCAACTCAGAAGGCGGAACACAATGCAGATCATCTCGCAATACATACCGCCACAAATCGAAAATCGCCACATCACCTGCAAAGAATAACGCAACACGACAAATATCGGAATACAATTTAAATGCACATCCAAATGACAAAGGCCCCACAGCAATTTGCAAAATAACACCAAAACATCCATCATCACCGAGGGCTGCATCTGCAATAATTGACCAGCTTCCACTTGTGTGACGCCCTGTACCATCATGGCACACAGGGCCTACATCAACGTTCCAAAAGGCAACATGGAAGCGGCAAGAACCGCAGGTCCGTCCCATGAGGCAGGCACTAGTCGAGCTGAAAGGCCGAAATGTTGCACCTAGCCACCAGTACAGCGTAAGGGCATGTGGCCCATTGGCGATCGTCCCATAAGATCGAAATGGTGCTCCACTGATTCACCCGAAGCTGCAGGTGTCGAGAGTAAAACCCATCTGGAGGAGTGGCGTAGAGATGGCATCTGCAATAGGGCAGGAGATACCTGTCACCCAAATGAAACACAAATTAACCGATTGCATTACGGGACTCATGATGCATTACAATCTTCATTCAACACACCAAATCCACACCCATATGCATGCTAGCCCACTCCAAAGGAATATACAGACCCCTAAATCAGTATCGATTCATAACGAAATCAATCGAGGTAAATACACCATTGGCAACGTCGGTTACTGTGCATGCGTCCGTCAAGATAGAACCCATGACATGGGATTAGTAACGTGCCTAGACACAAGTGTATGAAGGCGCGTCGAGACAGGGAGGATCCGACAAGGGCAGATAGACGTAAGTCCCACTATGGCAGCCTTGCATCACATAGCGCAGGGGAAGGGGAGTGATTCAAAAAACCCATGTACATGGCAGACCCTAAACGGAATCATCTGTCCATGCATCCATTCATCATTCCCTCATCCCGCAATGAAAACGCATGAATATTCACTCACATAATATGTGAAACTTCCATCGCGTCTGTGCGTAATGCAGTCTGCAAAAACCACTGTGCTCCTGGCCGGATCTGTAGTGTTGTGAAGCAAGATGGATTTGGGAACGTCCTGCCTTATCGTCCACTACGCTATTGCGCATCCCATTCAATTCATATCATTCATTGCTTGCTCGTTATGGGCCATGTCCCAAGGACATTCTACAATAGAACGTTACATTTCCAGCCAGACCTGTGGGCGTATCCTCGCCGCTACTTCAAAACCAAAAATGCTGGCCTTCGAATTCCTCACTTGCAACATTACGTCGAAAAGGCTTCTGTGAACGCTTGCATTCACAATTACATCAATGTAGTGCGGCTGTGTGTCATAATGCTAACTGGCTGCAATCACAAATGGGACGCCACGCCCGTCGGTGAAGTACGTTACTGTGCTGCATGAGGGTCGGCCATCGATCGAGCCCTACATACCACTGACTCTTCACAGGTATGTAAGCGGCTGCAATCATAGCATGTGTAACAATGGGAGCATAGCATGAAAATCAGTCAAAGTACATCACACTGCCATCGGGATTTGATACATGATTCCAATCCCAAGATGCCATGCGGCCAAATGCAGCCTTACGTGCGGGACGTGCTCGGCCAGAAGGGATTGCATCTGCCACAGATTCATTCAATCAGCACAGGTGGAGGCCATACAGGCCGACAGCACATATATAGCAGACCCAAACCCCTCCCACAACCACTCCCACTCCAAAATGCTACCGGCAGGACTAGCGATGTTGGGCCTGGGGGACCAGATAGCACTGCAAGTGCTACAACTACAAGAAGACGACGAACAACAACAGGTACAACAACCGGGCGCACAGGGGAGACGGAGGAGAAGGAGGAGGAGGAGGGCAAGGCAGGGTCAGCAAGGGCCACAAGCACTGCCACTACCACCACGCAGGCGGCCCGCAATCCCACGCCTCCGAGCCGATCCGTTCAACCTCACTGCTGAGCAGATCCACACCCTCTACCGTTTGGACCGGGACACCATAATCGCCATTGTGGACATGACACATGCTGACCTCGTGAGCATGATAGATAGCCCAACCGCCATCCCACCCCTACTGAAGGTGGTGTCTGCACTCCACTTCCTGGCCACAGGCACCTACCAGCACACAGTGGGACAGTTGCATGGCATTTCACAGCCACTGTTCTCACGGACACTCTTCCAAGTGCACGATGCCCTCCTGAAGCACGCCGACGACCACATCACACTACCACGCACGTACCAGGAGATTACCAACGCAAAAGTGGGATTCCATGCACTTGGCGGCATCCCGGGTTGCATTGGTGCCATCGACTGCACCCATGTTGAATTGGTTGTCCCACATGCCATGGAGGTCCAGTACCGCAACCGGAAACAATTTCATTCAATCAATGTGCAAATGGTGTGTGACTCCAACAAGATCTTTACGCATTGTTGTGCCAGATTTCCAGGATCTACCCATGATTCTATGGTCCTGAGGAACACAAGAATACCACGCTACATGGAGCGACACGCAGGGCACAGATCCTGGCTACTCGGTGAGTCTCATTCCATGCATGACATCGTGGCCCATTTGATGCGTCAATGACCTTGCAGGAGGGGGGGGGGGGCTACTTAGCACTATCATTCCACTGACACCCTTTATTCGTCTCATACAGGTGATGCCGGGTATCCACTGAAGAGATGGCTCCTTACACCAATCCGGAACCCACAGAACGAGCATGAGGAGGACTACAACCATGCCCACTCACGTACCCGTGTGGTCATTGAACAGGCATTCGGCCTACTGAAGGCTCGTTTCCGCAGCCTCAGCAGGTCTGGCGGGGCACTCATGTACAGCCATGAGAAGGTTTCTAAGATGGTCATGGCATGTGTCATGCTGCACAACATGTGCATACGTAGGAATGTGCCCATGCCCCCTGACGCTGTACTGCATGCACCTGAAGATGATGATGATGATGAGGGTGGGGATGTGGAGGCACCTCAAGGAGTCCATGAGGCACAGGATGCACGTGCAATCCGACAGAGCATCATAGATGCATGCTTCTAGCAACCACGCATGGTGCCTATTACACGGAAAGGGGACCTGTGGCACTGTGTGTGTGTAGTACAGGCACATTGTGGACTGTACGCCTATGAAGGCCTCGTACGCAAATATCAATGTCCACACATGTCATTGGATGATAATGAGGTGCTGTATTGTTAATGTGATTTGATTTATACACCCTATGGACCCGCCACCCAGTGAAGCCCAACACACCCCCTCCACCCTACTACCTCCCCCCCCAACACCAGTGTCCAAATATGCATGCTGTCCGTGGGTAGACGCTATTGCAAGCCCCCTCTACGGGTATCAGGGGCACCCCTGCCCGTGGAGCGCAGGTTCCTGCCAGATCTGCGTTGGGGGCTGCCCTGGACGGAACTTGCCACGGATGATGTCTCTGCCTGCTCGCGTCCATGCATGTCTCTGAGGGTTTGTGAGAGCTCCGAGAGCACACGGCGCACAGCAGCAAGTTCAGCACAGACGTCTTTGGACGTCGCATGCAGTTCCCCCCTCAGGCTCTCGGTGCTTTTCTCCATTTGTGCTCTCAGGCTCTCGGTGCTTCTCTCCATTTCTCCCCTGAGGCTCTCACTACTTTTCTCTATTTGTGCCCTGAGTGTCTCGGTGGATGTTTCCATGGCTGCCCTGGAACCCCCGCATTCATTTGCATGGTCCTTGAGTAGCGTGGACACTTCCTGCTGTTGCTCGATCAGCAGGTCGAGGGACTGTTGCCTCTGCTGGGCCATGGACATTTGCGGTGGTGTGACAGGGGGGCTGCTCAACACATGTTGCCTTGGCACAGGACTTGTGGGGGTTGGCCAGTCGTCGTCTTCAGGGTGCCCCTGCGTGGTTTCGTCATGGTGTAGGGGATGGAACATGCAGGGGGATTGGGAAAGGTCATGGATGGTACCTACGTCGCCAGCACTGTTTTCCGTGTCGGAGCATGCTGGCATGACAGCTGTGTCACCTATGGTGCTGCTACCACCAGAGGCAGTGCCATCAGATACGTTCTTTGGGGGGACCTGTGGTGCTGGGGTTGTGGACTTGCTGGCTGCTGGGGTGCCTGTTGCAGTCCCCTCCAGTGTGCTGCCACTTGATTCCTGCTGCTGCCGTGTCTTGATCCTTGCACCTGAGGTGGAGGCTCTTGGGACGTTGGTCCTGGCCCTCTTTGCAGGCGTGCTGGTAGGGGTGTCCTGCAGCTCGTCGTTGGTATCGGACCCTGTGGTGGAGTAAAGAGGGGCGAGCGTTAGTTATGGGTCTGTCGGATTTGGAATGGCAACGTATCAAATGCATTGGGGTGGTACATGAGGCTGATTTGGGACTGGGCCTTGGAGGTGGTCTCATTTTCGTGTGGATTGAGGATGCATTCATTTGGCTGCCTGCAGTTAGGGGGTGCATGCTGCACATGTAGGGGTTGTTTATGGCATCTTGATTGATTTGTTTATTCATTCTGACTTTTAGAGGGCGCTGTCAGGGCAAAGTATGTATTGCACTATGGGGTCACATGGTACTGCACATGTTCGTGTTTTGTGGATTTCGCATTGTTTCTCTTGGCCAACCTACCTGATTCTCCGGATGTCGGCACTCCTTTCTCCATCCCTCCGACTCCCTCTATGCTCTCCATTCCTATGGTGGAGGCGCAGATATCCTCCCAGGGGGTCAACTTGATGGGCGACTCTGAACCCCCCCCGGTAGCTGTGGCGATGTTCCTGTTCGCAGAAAGTATGCTGCGTACGCGGATCCGCAGGTCGTCCCACCGCTTGCGACATTGCTGTGGCGTGCGGGGTGTTGTCCCCACCGCACTTACGCGCTGTGCCACCAGGGCCCATATGGCCTTCTTGTTGGCAAGGGCCGTCCTGGTCATTTGACTGGAGAAGACGACGGCGGCATTTTCCTGGAGGGTCTCGGTGAGCACGGTCAGTTCCTCTCGGGAGAAGTGTACCTGCCGCTTGCGATCACACGCTTTCTTGGCTACCTTTCCCATATTTATTTTTTTAACTGGGGTTGCTAACGGGTTGGGATGTGTGTCAGGGTCGGATTTTTAATGGTTGTGTTGGGATTCGGATTTTATAGTTGTGCGGCGTGCTGTTTCCCGTTCCGGCCACATGCTTTTACTTCCGTTTCCGTATATTTACGGTGCCCGTAATTTGCGGTGCCCGCTCGTTACGGTGACCGCTCATTACGGTGACCGCTAAGATGGGTGGCGGTATTGCACCTGGTGCAGCGTACGGCGGCGGTAAGGGCCGTTTTGGGGTCATTTCCGCCATCGCAGCCTTTCGGATTCCGCCATGGCGTAATGCTCGTGCCCGATGGGTCGTAATTAGCCGCACTTTGCTCCTTCGTGCAATGGCGGAAACGCTATTTACGCTGTTGCGGTCCGGTCAGTCACTTTCCGCCAGGGTCGTAATGAGGCCCTTTGTCTAAACAGAATATCTATCACGAGTTGGTTTGAACAATTCCCTGCATATTTGTTTGTTACCGTGTAACCATGAGCCCATTGGGCACCCACCTGTAAATCTAGTCTGCTTATCATCTGTAACAGCGCCTCGATGCCTTAGCGCGCTTGATAAATGCAAATAAATAAATAAATAAACCTTGTTTCTTGCTCTTGCCTTGTTCCTTCCCTACTCTTCCTTTAGTTCTCTGGGCTAGTTCTTACCTCCTCCTGGGCCAACATGTTTTCTCAGCCTGGGTCCCGAAGTTGGGCTGCCTTCTGTTCCCTGTCTTTTCTCTGGGGTCCATTGCACATCTGGTTTCCCTTCCCTTGGTTCCCAGCTCCCCCGGCTCTGTATCCGGGCCTCTTGTCAATGTCCTGCTTGGTGCCTCTGTTGGGAACCTGCCTTTCCATCTCCTGGAACCAGTTCTTCCCATCATCAAAGATCCTTGCTATTCAACCTTTGGACCATCTTGAGGACTTCACTGCCAGTGCTTGCACTGTCCTGACGCCACGCAAATCAGAGACGTGCCAACTGTGGCGTTGAGAGCGAGTCCAGCCCCAACCTGTTCTGAATCTAGCAGGAGGGTGTTGGGTTGGCACCCCGCGTTGCTACTTCATGGCTTCGGGATACGTTGACAGACTGGCTGCCTCTTCACATCAATCACCAGCAAAATCAGATACTCAGCACCCACACAAAGCTTCGTTTAACATTCTTACAGATCTTATGGATTTCAGGGACTCAAAGTTAAGAGGGTTAGGAAGTTCCACCATGGAATGGGAGTCACCATCCCCATGAGGGAAGTCTAACCCTGTGAGGTTCTCCTGCTTTTTACCTCCCTTAGAGTGAATATCGGGTAGCGCATCACCTACCTTGCCTCAAACGGAAGGGCGCCCCCATGGGGAGAAGTGACGTGCTCCCATGATTCATCATATAGCATTCCCTAAAGGAATCTCCCCCCCCCTCATTTTCAGCTAAAGAAATCCTGGACAGGAAATCTATGTTCCCTTGTTCCTTCCCTTTTCTATGCTCGATAGAAAAACAATTCCGTTGGAGATCTAAAAACCAACAAATAATGTGAGGATGTGTGTCTTTTCGTAACCCTAGCCAAATTAAAGGGGAATGGTTGTTTGAGTCGCAATTTCCGACCAGTAAGGTAATATTTCAAATAAGAAACAGCCCACTTAATGGCTAAGGCCTACAGTTCAATAGTAGCATGGTTGATCTCCCTAGGGAAAAGTTTCCTGCTGATATACAGAACAGGGTGCTATATTCCTTCATATTCTTGTGACAAACCCTCACCACCAAGGCCTACTTTGAACGCATCAGTTTGGAGAATGAACTGCTTATTAAACTCGGGAACTTTAAGGACAGGCTCACTGAAAAGTATATGTTTTAGGATATTAAAACTATCATGATCTTGTTTTTCCTATTTTATTTTCTGCAGTTCTGCATTTTTAAGTGTATCCATGAGCAAGCAGCAATAGCTCCTAAGTTGGGAAGAGGCAGAGGAACACAGCAGTGGTATCAGGAGGTGGAGAGAAGAGATGGAGCATTTTCAGGGGCAGTGCTGGGCCACGGGACGCGGCCGAGCGTGTTGCTTCCCTTGGGTGTAATGGACCAGAGAACGACCACCGAGAAGGCGAGCAAAGCACAGACAAAGTGAGTCAGCGCTGCTTTTACAACCCACCTGTGATGTGTCAGAGAGCCCCCCCAATGTCACGGGGAGATCAGGTATTCCTGCAGGGGGCGCTCTGTTGTTAGGCAGAAACCTGTGCTATTCCCTTAGGGACCACTGCAAAAGGTTTAAGACCACAGGAGTAAGCAGTAAACCCAATTGGTAGCAGTCTGCACCACCCAGATTTACCTGGTAGCTGTGGCTGAGCAGTCAGACCTCTCTCAAGAAGAGTTAGGCAGTATACAGAGTATACACAATAGGGCTAAAATATAGTAGAACAAGCAAACACTGACCAGAGCTTTGGTATTAAAAGTATATAATTATTTATTTAAAACACACTTATGAAAATACACTGGCACTAATATATCAAGCACGTTCAAACACAGTCACTATAAGTATATACACCTCCCTAGTTAATTATTCGACAAGTCTAGGTTAAGACACCACTTATTAGCAAAACAGAGGTGAGCGCGTAACCGTAGATGGCACTCCAATCATTCGTTAAAAAGGGAGAGAAAAGGCAGAGTATGGAAATAACACAGTACCAACACTTTTAAGAAACCACAGCAAGTCAAGAAAGGCAGGGTCTACTGTCGAGCCAAAGTTCATAGGCCAGGCCCACTCTTGGAGAGAGCAAGGCGGAATGTGCCAAAGATCACACAGTGGAAATGCACTCAAAGTCTTTGCAGAAAATGTCAAAAGAGGTTGAAGCAGTTCCGAAAAGGTAAAGTTAGAAGGTTTGGATGCCAACCCAGTTGGAAAGTCAAGGATTTACAGGACACCTTGGACAGTCTGTTGCAAGGGAGCCAGGCGGGAAACAGTACCTGAAATGGTGATAAAGCTCCAGCGGGGGCAGTTATTCCTGGCAGTGGGTGCAAGTCGTGGCTTCGACCAGAGGAAGAGATGATCTCGACGAGGAAGAAAGCTGCAGGTCGTTGCACTGCCAGGGAAGAAACCAGTCTCGGAGTTCCCAATTAAAAGGTACGACCCTTTTATTCGTGGTCAGTGGTGAAGCGTGGCTATCCGGCCGCCGGGGTGCTTGGCACGGGCGATTCGACCATGAGACGTCCTGGAAGGTGAAAAAGGCGAACTGGTTGGTCCCACCAGCTCAAAGGGAAGAAAACTCTCCTGGAAGAAGATCTCTGTCATCGGGGAAGTGGTGAGTTCATACAGCAGGGCTCCACCGGTGGTGTCGTTATTGTAGATGGCTCAGCTTCTCCCCTCTTCGGATTCTTTAGGTCCTGTGGCGACTTCTGAAGTTCCAGTCCCCAAAGCCCTGCTTTTATGCAGAAAAACCCCCATTCAACAGCCTAGCTGTCACTCAACCATGCTAAGCGGTGAGCCGGGCGGCTCACCACTGGGCCAATCACACAAGAGTGTGACTTGAGTTGCCAAGGCAACTCTGTCCAGAGTGCCTAGTTCCCCCTCCCACACATCCTGTAGACCCCAGACAGAGTGGCACCATTTGGAGGGCTGCTGGGCAGAAGTCTGCCAAAAAGTAGAACAAAGGGCTCGACTTGGGTTAGAGTTTCAAAGGCGAACACAAATGCCATTTTAAAACCGAGTCCTGACAAAAAGACCCAACCGGGGAATTAATATTAAATAAATAACCCGGCAGTATCTTTAACATTGCACCAAAAAGTGGTGCGTTTAAAATCAATGGGAAAATCCCATAAGAAATAATCCGGTGGAATATTTCGCGTGGTATCGACTGCCACCAGCCAGAAACTCGACAAGGGGAGACTGGACAGTGCCCCCTTGGAAAACAGACCCAGGGGCAATCGAATTACCCCTACCAGTACTTCCAGAATATGATGGTTTGTACTGGTTCTGTTCACAATTTGAGACTAGTAAAGCCATTGGTGACTTTACATGCCCTGGGAGACAGTAGTCAGTCCCAGGGTATGGAGTCTATGTTTGGGGGTCACTATGACACCCCTGTGTTACTGCACTGAGGGTGCTGTGTAACACACATGCCAAAAACACATGAAGCCCTATGGAGTAAAAGACCCCATAGCGCATAAAACACATTCACAGTCAAAGGACATTCTCAAATCATGCCTAAGACTGGGAGAAAAAGAGTCTCGCTCTTAGCAGGAGAAACAAATAAAGCCCAAAAATCCAGCAAAGCTGCTGGGGGACTCACTAGGTTTGGGAAATTAGCCTTAACAGAGAATTCTCCCTAACACCAGTTATGGACGGCCATCTTTGTTGTTGGTGAACTCCCAGGCTATGTTCATAAAAAGAAGTCAGGAGAGGAGCATCCAATTCCGCCAAGGGAGGATCAGTGCACTGCTGCTTTGGACAAGGGCCACAGAGCCCTAAATCAACACATAAGTACAAACCGGTGCAGTTCAGTTGTGAACTGGTTTGGGGCCCCAGTGGGATGAAATCTACAACTGCTGATCCTGACGCTTCGCCGGTGTAAAACTAGGGGTCGCAGACATGCGACAATGAGGTAACCAAAACAGAAAAGGGGCATAGACTGTCAACATACAGCAGCCATGGTAGGCTTAGGCAACTCACTGGTCTGAGAGTCTCCACGTACACAGCAGTGTGGCTTCACCAGTGAAGTGGAACACTCCACACTGTGGCTGTTTTGGGGAGCAAATGGCAATATACATCATTTTGAGCCAACTCTGCTGGACGCCAAGCTAAGTTCTTGCTGGAGCACTCATTCCCATGACCCTAGTCCTGATTGGGTAATCCTACTAAGATATACAGTGTGATTGAACAGTGAATAAACTTAAGTGCTGCAGGGACATCTTCCACTTTGGCCCCAACTGTGAGGCAGGATCCCATATAAGATCAGGGAAGTGTTTCCAAGATTACTTCTGGGGAAAAAAAGAAAAACGAGAAGCTGGTTGATGGGTATTTCTTCACCCCACGAGGCTCAACAAGCAAGCAGTTTTCCTTGGAGCACCAGGCCCGGGCTTCCTCCCCATCTCAAGAGCATCTCATGTCAGTTCTCGGGCGTATTGACAAGACTGTGACAAGGCTAGAAGGCAAACTTGATCCCCTGAGCGAAAAAAAAAGGTATTCCAGCTAGAGACCAGGATGGCCATCTTGGAGCAGAAGAGCTCAGAGACAGATAAACATAATACTCAGACCATCGCGATAGTGAAACAGATGAGCAAGGAAGGGGAAGCAGTGATACGGGGTAACAAGGCTATAGAACAACTTGAAAATACAGTGCAAATCAGAGTGCTTGCCCTCCCGCTGGAGGCAGAAGGCGACGACCTGATAGCCTTCGTCTCCTCTTGGTTTCCGAGATGTTAGGCTTGGACATAGAAGAGGACCCTTGGTATACCGACGAGTTTTATAGATTCAAGCAACACAAAACAGATAAAAAGAGTGATCCTACAATGGGTCCAATGCTCATTGTCAAACTGTTCAACGCCAGAGACAAAGACAGAATTCTAAAAGTGACTAAAGAGAAGGGGAACTTAGAATATTCAGAGAAGAGGATTCATCTTTTTCCATGCCCGATTTCTCACCTGTGGAGCAAAGGCAGGTTCCTGCACTCTGCAAAACTCAGAGTAATGTGGAAAGGGAAAGAATATTTGTTTTGGGACACTAAGAAGGTTGAAGTGCTTCTGAGCACCTTGCCAGAATGATCTTCAGAAGCAGGTTAGAGGCTGGAAGATGGGGTATTGCAGACAAGGGGTATTACCAAGTAGAGGAATACCAACTAAGTGTCTGTATTTTGGTCCTTGTAATATGTTTGTTTCTCATTACTCCTGTACATTGACTTTGGGTGATGATTTAGGGTTGGTTTTGCAATGGCATTCGAGGGGGTACACTGGCAATCTATTTTCTCGGACATCTGGGAACGCTTGATGGAGGTTAAAGAGGACACAATGGGGTGCCCTGTAATTTAATGTGGACTCACACCCCATACAGTTATAGGGAGGACATCCAGAAGGACCTCTGATTGTTACATTGTTGCTGTCCAATGTCGTTGTTTATGTGGTGTCAGGGCCCTTCCCACAGTGGGCACAAACCTTCAATAAAAAGAAATTTTAAAAAAAACAAAAATGTTTCTCTTTGAGATTGGCAGGTATGATAGAATATCTCTGGAGAAACCGACGGTAACATCCGACGAGCCCCAAAATTGCTCTGAGTTACCTTTTTGTTTTTGGAGGGGATGTTTCCTGAACGGCTCTAGCCTTTTCCAGTTGGGGCAGTATCACACCGTTCCCTTCAAAGAACCCCAGGTACTTAATGGTGGTCTGTGCAAGATGGCATTTCCTGAGATTTGCATTCAGTCCCGTTCTTTTTTAGGGCCCTTACTATCTCGTATAGATGAAAACGGTGTTCCTCCCAAGTTTGACTGTGTATTACAATATCATCTAAGTACGCACTGTAAACATGAGAAAAGGGTCACAGTACTTTATCCATCAGTCTTTGAAAGGTTGCTGGGGCCCTGTGGAGTCCAAAAGGAAGGACTTTAATTTGGAACAATCCTCGTGGTGTAGAGAAGGCTGCCTTTTCCTTCTCGGAGGGGCTGAAAGGCGACCTGCCAATAGCCTGTGGTTAGATCAATTGTGGAGATTTATTTAGCTGGTCCTAGTTTATCAATTAGATTGTCAATCCTAGGCATAGGATAATTGTCGATCTGTGAGATGGGATTCAGCTTACGAAAGTCAATCCAAAAACTCCACGACTGATCGGGTCCTGGAACGAGGACTATTTGCATGGGCCAAGGGTTTCCGGACAGCTCGATAATGTCCACTTCTAAGATATTCTCTATCTCCTGGAGGATTGTTCCCTTCCTGATCCCAGGGATGTGGTAGAGTTTTAAATGTACCACTTTTCCGGGTGGAATTTAAATGTGGTGGAAAAACCCTTTTACCATCCCAGGTTTTTCATCAAAAACGTCTGGAAACTGGGATAATAAATCCTTAATGTCTGCCTGCTGTTGTGTTGTTAAATCAGGCAAGACTAAAGTTGATTCTGAGCTTTCATCTATAAGTAGTGTGGCCATAGTTGCAGAAGTGTTTTCTATTGGATCTACTCTCCACTCCGTTAGCAGATTTATATGGTAGATTTGTCTTTTTAATTTCCGATTAGGCTGTGTGATGAGATAATTGCATGGCCCTTTTCTTTCCAATGCCTCATATGCCCCGAAACACTTTCAAAGAATTTTCAGCTCTGAAGTTGGTAATAAAACTAAGACTTTCTTTCCTACAGAAAAGGAGTAGTGGACAACCTTCTTATCATAGTCGGCTTTTGCTTTTTCTTGCAACTTCCCCAGATGTTTTGTAACTATTTCACAGACGATGGTCATATGTTCCTAGAGACACTGAACTGTCTGTGGCATAGGGAGAACTCTCTGACCTCCCAAGTCTCATGGAGCACATTTAAAATGTCCCTTGGCTCTCGCCCATACAAAGGTTCAAAAGGGGAAAACCCTAAAGAGGACTGGGGGAACTTTCTTATGGCAAACAACAAGATGGGTATCATGATGACCCAGTTACATCTGTCTACCTCCAGCAGTTTTTTAAGAATATTCTTGAGGGTTCGTTTAAACCTCTCCACCAGACCGTCCTTTTGCAGATGATATACAGTTTGCAAGGTCATTTGCAAGACTTCTTTTATTTCAGCCATTAGTTTTGACATGAAGGTACTGCCTTGATCTGTTTGAATTTCTAGGAAAACCCAACTCTAGACAAAAAAAGGGATCAGCTGTTTTATGATCCGTTGGGCAGTGTTATTTCTGAGGGGAAAAGCTTCCGGATATCAAGTCACATAATCGAGTATAACTAGGGCATATTTGTTCCCTAACTTCGAGGGCTCAAGGGGACCTATTATGTCCATCCCGATTCATGAGAAGGGTACCTCAATAATAGGTAATAGCTGTAACAGGGCAGGAGGGCCCATAGTGGCACTAGAGTTGTGGCAAAGGGCACATGTGTCTACCATATTCTACACATCAGCATGGACTCCTGGCCAGTAAGATTTTGGGATCCTATGGCTGTGGGGAATCATCAACTGGGTCCCTCAAGGGTTATATTTCCCCGGTACAGGAACCCATGCTTTTTTTTTTTTAAAGGGACCTCCTTGTGCCCTACTTTCAACCCAGGATAACTTTCAGGAAAGCTTCTGGCAGGACCGGGTCATTATCCTAGGCAAATGCAAGGTCTGGCATAAGCTCGATCTCTTCAGAAGGAGGTTTTAATTTTTCTGTACTCATTACGTCTGCTTCCCCAAAACCTTTATCACCTCTTGTTGTAAGATCATGCTCTTGGACTTCTACTGGCAAGGGAAAGACTGCTTTCTCCAGTACCTCCTGAGCAATTGTCAACTTCAAGGGGTTTGTCACTCACATCAGACAAAACGTCTTCTTCCTCACCTGTGTCACTGGAGCTGGTCTGAAACTCCTTTCTTCTTCCTCTCCTCCGGGAGTTATTTTTCTTATGGTAGAGGTATGGTCTCCCTTGGAGGGAAGCCACTATGCCTGCCTAATGAAAATGGAGGGCTAGTGGCCCCTTCCCTGAAGAAGCCACAAAGGGCAAAACGCCTTTTGAGGCAGAAAAAAAGCCCTGATTGATGGTGTGGTTTGAAGTATACTTGCGGGTTGCTTGCTTGATCCTTTAGGTCTGTTTGACCAGTAATACAAACTGATGCAGGAGAGACAGTCGTGTCATAGGAAAGAGCAGAATCTGATGCTTAGTTCCAACGGTTGAAAGTCCCCCAAAGAGGAATACTGCCCAGTGAATGCTCCAGGAAAGCCAAACTCGGGCAGGAGGATGGTGAGTCCTTGAAGGAAGGGAAAGAGCACAAAGAAGCCCAAGAGAGGAGAGGGAGACAAGGCTGCGGAGTGCAGTAGTGAACCAGAGGTAGCGTAGAAGACAGGTAACAGGAGACAGAGCTACCGTGCACTGAATGGGAGAGCACGGTGAAAACACAGAAACAGAAAAGCAGCAGCGACCGCAACAGCGGAAACTGGAGAAGCTGGAGGCAAAAGGGAGACAGGGCGAGGAGAGAATTACAGCTGAGACCGCTGAGAGCCGAGCAGCGCCGTGCGGGAACGGCGGGGAGAAGCGAAAAAACAAGAGAGACAGAAGTAAGGGAAAGCAGCTTGCGTGTCGAGCGAAACAACAAGAGCACTAGCGTCTTACCCAAAGATGAGGTAGTAATGGGGTTGAAATGCACCGACCGCTGGGTGCGAAATGACAAAAAGCAACCCACCGGTAGGCATGTTTGAAAAAACAAGACCAGCAAGCACGTTGGAAGCAATGCGTGATGTGCCGTTTCAATTGAGGCTCATCCTCCATCTATTCCACAAGCACCACTGGAGGGGACGCGTGACAGTATGCCTCCTTCCTGCCGGGGGTTTGCTTGGTTTACCAGGGTGTGTTCTGTGGAACTTCTGGACGAGCCTGGGGGTGTGCACATAAGAGCAGGGTTCCCATGAGTTTTCTGAACTGGGATAGACCTTTCATTGCACCAGGTATTCTAGCATACCCTTCTTGTACCCGAAAGTCTTGTATCTGTGATACTTCATATTGTGCAGGTAAATCCACTTTGGGCAGGCGTGGTAGGTGTAATGGGCGATCGTAAGAGTCCTCAGTGTAGAATCACAGAAGAGAAGAATGGGACATGGGGTGGATGCGACTTAGGTGTTTGGGTAGCTTGAGTTTAAATGAGACTGGATTGATTCTAGCTAGAATTTCGAAGGAACCCAGGTATCAAGGTGATAGCTTGGAAGAACGCACCAATCAGGGTAAAAACTTGGTAGAAAGCCACACATTGGATACTTTCTTCCATTTGGGTGTCTCTCTGTGGTGGTGGTTCAACTGCACCTGGTATCTCTTCTTGCTGGCTTGTAGGCTTTGATTGGTCACCTGATGTGCTTTGGTAATATCGGAAAGCCCGGAATCCACTGATGGTACATTGGAAGGTGAAGAGAAAATTGATGGCAAACTGAAGGGATGTTGCCCATAGCTGCAGATAAACTGACTGATGCCTGTAGCTGAGTGTGAGGTGTTATTATAAGAAAACTCTGCGGTGGGTAGAAGAGATACCCAGTTATCCTGTTGGTAGTTGGTGAAACACCATAGATATTGTTCCAGTGTTCCATTTAGCCGTTCAGTCTGTCTGTTAGTCTGCGGATGAAACCCAGAAGAAAGAGCTCTCTCGATACCAAGCTGGGCACACAATGCCTTCTAAAATTTGGAAGTGTATGGGCTACCACAGTCAGACACAATCTTCTCGGGCAGCCCAAGTAGTCAAAAGACATCCTTGGTGAACACAGCGGCCATAGTGGAAGCTGAAGGTAACCCTGGCAGCAGGGAAAAATGGGCCATCTTGGAGAATGAACCTACTGTAACCATAATAAAGGAGCATCCCTGGGATGGTGGGAGGTCAACAATGAAGTCTATTATGAGGTAACTCCAGGGTCTGGAAGGTGCAGGTCCTTGTCCCAAGAGTCCTACGGGCTTCTGAGTGCTGTACTTGCTTCGGCACAGGTCAGACAAGCCTTGGTGTCATTCCTAATGTATGTAGATAGACCTGGCCACCAGAAGTTGCATCAGATGAGTTCTAAGGTATTTGATCTTCCTCTGTGCCCGGCTAACTTGCTGTCATGGCACCAGGAAAGTATGTGCCTGCGCAATGCTTCATCTGGTAGGTACAAACAGTGACTGACAAACAGAAGACCATCCTTCCTCTCAACCTTGTTCTTGGTGGAGTTCTTGAGTAACAGTGTACCTCAAATTAGTGCTTCCTTGACTTTCAGCAGGAAAGTAGTAAGTTGGGAGACAATCCTCTTCCGTGGAAAGAGATATTCTGGTCCATGTTCCGAGCAATGATCAGGAACAAGACTACAAGAAAAAGCATCAGCCAAGATGTTTTGGCTTCCTGGTAAGTACGTGATGGAGAAGTCATGCTGAGCAAAGAAGAGGGCGCATCTGGCTTGGCGTGAGTTGACACACTCCATCTGTTGGAGGACTTTAAGATTCTTGTGTTCTGTGCGGATCAAGAAAGGGTACGATACTCCCTGCAATAGATGGCGCCATTCCTCGCAAGCCACTTTCATGGCCAGTAATTCCTTCTCTATGGCAGAGTAGCTTGACTGGGAGTCAATGTCTTAGAGAGGTAGGCCACAGGATGCTCGATCGCTTCAAAATCTTGAAGTAAGGCTACTCCGATGGCAGTAGCAGAGGCGTGTGCTTTCACTATAAATGGTTGTGACTGATCAGGTTGGCGTTGGACCGGAGCAGATCAAAACAGAGCCTTGAGATGTTGAAAGGCATAGTCTTCGGTTTCATTCCAAAGAACGAGGCTATGCCCTTCTTTAACAAGCCTGTTATAGGGAGAAAATCTTTGTAGAACTCAGGAATTAACTTTCTGTAGAAGTTGGCTAGCCCGAGAAAACTCTTAACATCCTTGATGGAGGACGGAGCTGGCCATGCTAGTATGGCTGCCACCTTGTTGGGGTCCATCCTAATGCCTTGTTCGGACAGGATAAAACTCAGATAGGGAACGGAGGATACCTTGAACAGGCATTCCTCAGGCTTAACCAACAGCTGATGATCCTATAAATGGCGTAGGACCTCCTGGAGATGCCTTTGATGTTCCTGGAGTGAAGAAGAGAATATCAGGATGTCATCTAGGTACACAATCAGGGAATGGAACAACAGGTCAGAGAATAATCTGTCCATGAAGCGTTGGAATATGGCAGGTGCATTAACCAGCCCGAATGGCATCACCTTATGTTCAAAATGACTGAATGGGGTCTGAAAGGCAGTCTTCCACTCATCACCAGCGCGAATTCTGAGAAGATGATAAGCTTGTCTCAGGTCTAATTTCGAGAAGATGACTGCCCCCTCTAGAGCCTCCAGGATATCCTTTATTAGTGGCATCGGGTAGCGATCACAGATGGTGGCCCTGTATAACGCCCGATAATCAATACAGGGCCTGAGTTCCTTGGAATCACGCTTCGGAATGAAAAATAGTGATGCTCCTGCAGGTGAACGGGATGGCTGAATGAGGCCATTGTGAACATTTGAATCAAGGTATTCACGGAGTGCTTTCTTTTCCATTTGAGACAGCGAAGACATTCGATCAAAATGAATCAGTGCTCCGGGAGTAAGTTTGATAGAGCAGTCTTCTGGCTGGTGCAGTGGCAGGTCTTGAGGGGCTTTGTCCAAGAAAACCTTCACCAAACTCTGCTACTTCTGTAGGTAGGCAATGGACACCAATGTTTTCTGTGATGGAGGTAGCCACAGCCTTGACCGGTTCATAGAAAGCCTGTGGAAGACACCTCTTCTGACAGTGAGCAGAGTTAAATTCCAACAGATTTTAGGTCCAGTTTATGGAAAGGTTGTGTTTACAGAGCCAGGAGATCCCCAGAATGACAGGGAAATGGGCTGTGCGGATGATGTCAAATTGGATATTTTCAGAGTGTTGAATAATAAAGACTGGGATCTCTTCCATGGTGTGAGTTACGAGGCCTGAGCTGAGTGGTTTCCCATCAAAGCCTTCCACCTTCTGGTCTTCCTCTCTTTCCACCCGGCAGATGCCAACTTCTTTGGCCCAAATGTTGTTGACAAAGTTTCTCGCTGCTCTACAGTCTAAGAGGGCTAAGGAGTTGATCCTTTGCTGGTTTATCAAGAGCTGGATAGCCATGACCATCAGTCGGGTGTCGTCAGTGGACACAGGTGAGGGTACCGTCATAGATATAAAGGGACTAGGAGCTGGACCTCAGTATCCCATCCCCCTTAGGATCGAAGTCGGCTGTTTCCCGATCGGCATGGTGGAACCTCAGGACAATCCCGAAGCAGGTGTGTATCAGAATCACAATACATGCAGAGACCCTTGTCCCTTCTGCGTTTGCGTTCCTCTGGTGTGAGAGGTGCACAAGCCGTTCCGATCTGCATCGGTTCTTCCCTAGACGGTCTTGAGGAAGTAGAGGGGAGTGATTGCAATTGATCTGAGAGCCAGGATTGGCCTCGAGCTCTCCTTCTCTCTGTCTGCCTCTCGTCTAAGTCTGTAGTCAGTCTGGAGGACTGCTGATAAAAATTCAGAGAAAGTGTTTGGTCTTGAAGTCCTGGCCAATTCATTCTTGATCTACTCCTTCAATCCTCTCCAGAATATGGCGTTCTGCACGTCCTCAGGTCACCCAGCTTCTGAGGACAGTCTCTTAAAATGAGTGATGTATGTAATAAGATCTGTCGAACCTTGCCTTACATCAAGTAACTCCTCACAAGCTCCGTAGGTCGTTTCAGGTCTTTGAAACATTTGCTTTAAGAGATTTAGGAAAGCCCCATAATTCTGGAGAAATGGGTTGGCACTGGTTACCAGTGGAGTTGCCCAAGATAGAGCATTCCCCACCATGTTGGAGATCATATATCCCACTTGTGCATGTTCTGAGGCAAAGGTATGGGCTCTGAAGGTGAAATGTACAATACAAGCCTACATGAACTCCTTCCATTTTTTAGGGGAGCCATCATATTTCCCTAAGGCTAAGGTCATTGGGGGTAGTTCAGCAGGATGTAGGTCTCGGGCAGTGACAAGTTGTCTCAGTACAGTGTTCTCGGTCTTCAGGTTTTGTACCTCTAGAGTGAGACCTTGTACAGTGACCACTAATTCTTGCACTTGTTCTGCTGTGGCCGTTCTGGTCCTTGGGCATTGCAAACTGTCAACTTCAAGGGGTTTGTCACTCACATCAGACAAAACTACTTCTTCCTCTCCTGTGTCACTGGAACTGGTCTGAAACTCCTTTATTCTTCCTCTCCTCCAGGAGTTATTTTTCTTATGGTAGAGGTATGGGCCCTCATTACGAGGTTGGAGGTAACCATGCCGCAATTAGCGGCATGGTTGCCTCCTTACTGCATACCAGGCCCGGGTTCCTCAAATGAGGACTTACCAGGCCATCCCAACCTTGGAGGACCCGGTAATTCCTCGTCCGAGGAACCCCGACCCGGTCCATCCCCATTCCCATTTGAGCCCCCATAGGGCTCAATGGGAATGGGGAAGGAGCTAACAACGGGCCCGTTAATAACGGGCCGTTGTTAGCTCCCTGGTCTCCTCGCCGGACCCGGTAAGGACGCCTGGTTTTACCAGGCACCCTTTAAGTGTACCGCGAGGAGACCTCGTAATAGGGCGGAATGGATTTACGGCACCGGCACCATTACCGGTGCCGGTAAACCCATTCCGCCAACCTCATAATGAGGGCCATGGTCTCCCTCGGAGGGAAGCCACTATGCCTGCCTGAATCTGTTGTCCTTGGCCTCAAGCCCAGGGATCGTATCATTCCAGGACTGAAATCTCTGCAATGGCATCCAGTGGCTGCGAGGACCAAGTTCAAAACCCTCTGCATTGTCCACAGGCCTTATGGGGCCTGGGGCCTCAATACCTTCAACTCTCTTCCCGAATATCTTCCTTCACAAGCTCTTCGCTCATCCACCTCCAACTCCCGCAGGGTTAGTCGCTTCTCCAAGCAACAAGTTGGTGGTAGATCTCTTTCTTCGGGTGGGGCATCCCTCTAGAACAGCCTCCATGCCTCCCTGAATCTTGAGGAGAACCACCTCCGGTTCCGGAAGTACCTCAATACCTTCCTCTTTTCTTCTGCCTTCTCTCCTCCTCTCCCCTGCTGAACCCCTGGCTGAAACTGAAACTGCAATGGTTCCTGGCCACCCTCTGATCTCGGGCCCAGGTACCCTCCTCCACCAGTTGCATACCTGCACTGCCTCCTGGGTATCCCCCGCACTTGGGGACTGTTTTTCTGTATCCCCACAGTCCCCCACCAGCACTTCAAACCTGATATCTGCACTTACCCTTGCACTTTCCACCCGTTTGGCTGCACCTTTATTTATTGCTGTTATTTATTCTATTTATTTTTTATTGTCATTCCCATGTACAGCACTGTTCCCTCCCCCTTGACCCCCACACTTTTCCCCTTCCCCCTTCCCCTGCACTTGGACGATCGCAATGACACCTGGCCTAGTAAGATCGTTGTCTCTGTCACTGTTCCCCCTCCCTTGCCTTGTTGCGCCTTGAAACACTTGTGTACAGGCGTATTATAAATGCCATATCATATCATAATGAAAATGGCAGGCTAGTGGCCCCTTCCCCAAAGAAGCCACGAAGGGGAAAAAACCTTTTGAGGCAGAAAAAAAACCTGTTTGATGGTGTGGTTTGAAGTAGACTTGCGGGTTGCTTGCTTGATCGTTTAGGTCAATTTGACCAGTAATACAAACTGATGCAGGAGAGACAATACATGTCATGGGCAAGAGCAGAATCTGATGTTTAGTTCCAACGGTTAAAAGTCCCCCAAAGACGAAGACTGCCCAGTGAATGCTCCAGGAAAGCCAAACTCAGACAGGAGGATGGCGAGTCCTTGAAAGAAGGGAAAGAGCACAAAGACGCCTGAGAGAAGAGAGGGAGACAAGGCTGTGGAGGGCAGTAGTGAACTGGAGGCAGGGTAGAAGGCAGGTAACAGGAGACAAGGGGAGTACCCGGTAAAAACACAGAAACAGAAAAGCAGCAGTGACTGCAACAGCGGAAACTGGAGAAGCTGGAGGAAAAAAAGGGAGACAGGGCGAGGACAGAATTACTGCTGAGAGCCGAGCAACGCCATGCGGGAATGGCAAAGAGAAGGGAAAAAATAAGAGAGTCAGAAGTAAGGGAAAGCAGCTCGCGTCTCGAGCAAAACAACAAGAGCACTAGCGTCTTACCCAAAGACGAGGTAGTAATGGGGTTGCAACGCACCGACTGCCGGGTGCGAAAAGACTAAAAGCAACCCAGCAGTGGCCATGTTGGAAGAAACTAGACCGGCAAGCACATTGGAAGCAATGCATGATGTGCCGTTTCAATGGAGGCTCATCCTCCATCTATTCCACAAGGACCACCAGAGGGGACACGTGACAGCAATCTTCTCCCCTACCTTAATGTGACAGGCCTGATTCCCATGTTTATGCAATAAAACCTTGATGTCACCCTGGTAATCTGGGTCTACTACTCCGGCCATGACATCTAGGCCATATTTCCATGCTAGTCTAGACTTGGAAATGAGGTGGATACAGGTTCCTTCTAGAGGGGACAGTGTCCGACCAGTAGGAACGAGTTCATGCTCACCAACCACAATAGTGATATCCCTACTGCTATGAGACAAGGACTCCCAGTCTTTCAAGGTGATAACATTTCCCTTAACCCCAATGTCCCAAGTGTTCTCAGCGTATATATGGGAATAGAGAATCATTTTGATAGAATGAGACCTTTACCCATGCTGGTGTGGATGCTGATCCCTCCAGGAAGATGAAATCCCAGGACCAATGGCACTATGGATCTGATTTCAGAAAATCGCCTGGAGGGAGAAAGGAGCAGATGTGAACTCAATCAGCTGGAGGAAAGACATGCAAAGTGGATGCCATTGCTGTTGCCAGAGCAGAGGCCAGCCTGGAGGCAGGACCACAGCTCGTAGGTGGTGGGCAGAGCGTGTGTGCAATGCTGCCGAACCCAGGAGTAGCAAGGCTCCCTGCCCTCTGTCCAAGAGCAACCCCACCATCACCAAGGTGAGAGACCAGCGTGTCGGAGAAAAGGCAAACGCTGTGGAAGCAAAGAACCTGTATCCCAAGAAGGAGGAGTCTGCCTCCGATGGAGCGACCACCCCTCCAAGGAGAGACGACCACGGAACAGCAGGTACATGGTGTGCGAGCCAGAAATGGAGGAGGGTGGTTGAGCTCTGCAGGAAAGCTCAGAATTCTGTAATCCAGAGGCCCAACGGGCCAAGTGAAAACACCCACTTGATCCCTAAAGAAGGGTAACCATTATCCCTCATGACTAAGGCACCCCTAGAAAACAGGACATAAGAGATGTACCCCAAGAGGGGAAGCCAGAAGAATATACCCAAGAAGTCGGTGTGCACCAAGCAGAGTAGAGAAGAAGACCCGAGAGGGGTGTGGGCAAAATAGTCTGGCCGAAGGAGACCCACTGTCGAGAGACAGTGGTCTGAGTCGACCACATAATCAAAGTTATTTAGAGAAGCCAAATAGCTTTAATCAAAGCTGTGAATTAGAGTCCATAGGAGACCACCAGGAGGAACCCTAAACAAGAAAGTAAATTGATCCGTACGGGAGAGCCAAAGAGTCTAATAGAACTATCTTTAGTAAAATAGGAGGAAAGTGCACTTGCAAAGGTGTGTGGAAGTGCCCAGGAATTCATACTTTTCATTGAACTAAATGGACCGAGAACATTTAAATGTTGAGACGGAGATCTGTGAAAGCTAAGAGGAATATTTTATTTATTTTGTGGATCATAGAGACTGTAAGGGAATCCCAGAAGAGTATTCCCATTTCTCATACAAAAACTTACTGCTAGGCTAAAACTAGGAAAGAAAGCAATACATGAAAAACTCCAGAAAAACCTATCATTATTTTATTACAAGAACTTTGTTATGGTATCTAACATGTGTGTAGATCCTACTGCCACAGTGAATGACGTCATTATGATTTTGTTGAAACTGTGGTGAGAAACTCAAACGCAGGAAGCCGAGAAGGGTTTCACCTATTTGTACAAGAACATTGAAACTGTGGAAAGCTGATAAAGGCATTTCAATAGACATTTATTTGGTGGGGGGGTCAAACACCACCCGGCAACAAACCAAGCCAGACCATTCATTTGGACTGATTTTGTTTTCCTTTTTAGGAGGTAGTGCCAGTTAGGTAGCTTAGGTTTGGACTTAGAATAGCATTGTCTTATGCAAGACGTCCTGACGAGCACCTTTGTGTTTTATTTTTGTAGATAGAGCCTCACATTTTAGCAACTGGGCTACGTGAGGGATTTTCTTTTGCTTTAATAAACTTTAAGGGTTTTACAAAAATTATCTCATTGTCTGTGTCCTATCTGTGCCCTTCCACAATACATAATTTCCATATCAGCACAGTGGTAATGGGTGCTTCCGACCTGCACTTATCAACACGACAGATTCCTGCACCTACCTTTCCTTATATCATATTAACACCTGCCACCATTTTTTTCTTACAGAGCCATGTGCAGTGGTGCCATAATTATTGACAAAATGCCACCATATAAGACCACTTACTTTACCTTGCATGGATGTTTGTGTGCCTTTCCCCAAGTAGCAAAGTGTCATAATTGCAACGAATTCTAGGGTCGATGGGAGACCAAATCAGGCAAGAAGGAGGTCCTTCTCCAGATAATAAACCACCTGGTCTGCAGACATCCAACACACGATGATGAAAGACAAGTGGCAAAACAATTGTGAGAAACCTTCAACCCTGCGTGCAAACTCAATGATGCTGTCCTGCTTTTCTGCGTTTTTCATGGATTGCAGTTCTCCCTATAACTGGGATGCGTTGGGTGGGCTCGCCTACAGCTTAACCGCGTGTGCACCTCTAGTGTCACCCCACAACCCCCAGATAGGAGGCATGAGGTTATCCCCCTATCTGAAGGTTGTTGGGGTGTTACCCATTTTGTCAGCCTCAGAAAGAGGACATCCTTTGCTGATTTGGCGAGTATACACACATATTAGCTGCATCTTGCCCATACATCTTGGCAGCAGGTTTATTAACCACCTAGGATACCCTATTTATAATCAGAGTATCTAGGCTGTGGGTTTACCAATGAAGTTGATGCCCCCATGCATAATTCTTGTTAAAACACTGAAATAAAGTATAAAAGTATCCACAGCAAAAAAAAAAGCAAAAGTGCTTTCCTGATTTGTTAAACTGATGGATGAATTCAGACAGCATGATTACTGAACTGATGAACTTGCCTGTCAAAGACTGAAGCAAGATCTTCTTGTGCAAGTTGGCACTCATGCACTCATGCTAGGCACTCCTCTTCGACATTGGTCTTTTCACTGACCTTGCTTCGTTCAATGTAGAATGTTCGTGCCTGTAGAATCACAAGATTGTTTTGTCCAGGAGAGTTCAAGGAAGGAATTGATGTGGAGCAGACACCTTTCCCCCGAAACTGTGCCCCATCTAGGATCAGGAGCTGGCGTTTACCGAACGCCGTGGTGGAGCGATAGGGCACTCCCTCACAAGGTGTTTATCGGAGGCATAGTACATACACAGTCCAGTGTGAATCCGGCGCATCCTTTCTTGTGGGGTAATGGGTCCACGGAAGGTCCCCAGTTGCATGGGTTCTGGATCTGAGGTTGGAGAAGCTGCGGGCTCTGGTCTGTATGGATGGTCTGTGGCAGCCTTTTGGGATGTTGACTTAGACTTTCTTTTCTCTGCCTTTCTTTCCTGGATACGAAAGTCAATTTGTAGGGAGAGGTCCATGAGGGCCTGGAAGGAGCTTGGGCGAGCTACCCTGGCTAACTCGTCCTTTATTTCTTCATTCAGGCCTCTTCGAAAGAGGGTGAAGCTGGCTTCTTGGGACCAATCAGCCTCTTTTACATGTTGTTTAAAGCGGGTCACATAGGTAAGCATATCCTGGGATCCTTGTTGAAATTCAAGTAGTCGTTCTTGAGCGCTGTAAACAAGCTATGGACGATCAAACATGGCTTTTAGGGCTTCCACAAACCCATCATAATCATCCATGTGGGCGTCGCCCGAATTGACTAGGAGGGTTGCCCAGGTCAAGGCGTTACCAGTGAGGTGTGAGATCATAAACCCCACCTTGGCTCTTGGGTTGGAAAAGTAGTAGGGCTTGAAGGTGAAATGCACCAAACATGAATCAAGGAAGGCACAAAGGTTCTTTGAAGAGCCATCATATTTGTCCACTACTCCTCCCAATAAGACACTTTCTTTAGTAGCAGAGTCACGAGACAAGACTAGCTGCTTTAAAGCAGCATTCTCTGCCTTAAGTTTCTGGACTTGAGTGGTTAATTCCTGCATACCTCGCATGAGGTCTTGAATCGCGGCTTCCATCTCTGTATTCGTATCGTTTTTTAGGCGTCTCAATCTGTCACAAGTCTCTCCCCTTCTCACCTGTTTTTACTTGCCTGCGACCTTCTTGGGTGATTTCTTTCGCACGGTCCAGGATTTGTATAGACCCGTGTGCTGGTCTTCGGGTTCCAGCATGAGGATAGCAGTCTTACACCAGGAGGCGTTCAGATGTCCAGGACCGGGAACCAGGAAGGAAACAAAGTCTGAGCTCAGAGGCACGGAACACCGTTACCCGAGCGCAGGCGAGGATCCAGGAAGAAGTTAGAAGGTAAGTTCGAGGAAAGGAAGTGGATTCAAGGAATCGGGAAACTGGACTCGGAAGGAAGCCCCGAGCGAACTCCGGCAACACACGTCAGACTACCGCGAGCAGTAGCGTTGAGATGCACAGAGACGCGGGGGCGTGTCTCTTTTGTAGAATGTTGAACGTAGCACGTAAAGGCTAGCAAGCTGCGTTCCGCACCAAACAGCCATGTTGGAAGGATCACGGAATTCAGTCCTCTATGGGTCAGGGACCACAAAGTCCAGAATGGACGCAGGCGGAGGTTCATGACACTTTGCCTGGTTCTACAAAGAATATACCAAAAAGTGCTTGACAGGATGTCTTTACAAAAATCCAAGAAATTCCTCCGTCTAGAATCCTATGCTAGCCTGAGTCTGTCTCTACCGCTTTAACAGAAAACATATAACAACAACAAAAGTAAATTTAGGCTTTGGCCCTGTCAGATGAACGGTGGTTGGTTTCTGATTCCCACCTTGTGTAGCTTGTGTAAAGAGGACTCCTCGCCCTTGATTTGTGGTCTAAGCAAGTAGGCTAAAGGTCTCTTTGGTGCAGTTCCATCCAGGCCACACAAATCTCCCACCCACCTTGGGATCTTCCTTCTTTCACGTTTCCTCGGGATCTTGTCTATCTCAACCCACCTTTGGGCCTTGCCTACTTCACCCCACCTTAGGGTCTTGTCTCTCTCACCCATCCTTGAGTTTTCAGTTCTCCCACCCCACCATGGGGGGTCTTATTTCCTCTAATTGACCATGGGATTTCAGTTTTCTCACCCTGCCTTGGGGTCTTTTCTCTCTAACCCAGCCTTAGGGTCTTATCGGGTCCTGCCTTCCCTCTCCTGCTTCCCCGGAACAACCACGTGTGGAAATCGAAATAATATTGTACCTCCTATCGCATTGTTTGAATGTATGTTGGCCTACGCCAAGTAGTCTAAAAACATTGTGTACATAGATTCCGCGGCAAGGTCTTGACCTTAATGTATTGTGCAAATTGCCATCTTGGATTTAGCCGCCATTTTAGGTTCTCTTGCAGTGTGGAAGTCACCCTGAACAACAAAATGGAGGCCGAATGACATTTCGAGTGGGATTCTGGCCGTTGTGACCTCCGCACACATGAATAAGTAATATGCCCGCAGGCCACTTGTTGGGGTCGCGAACTGAGACCTTGTCCTATCCCTGACCTATGTGTAAATGAACAACTGTATCAGCGGAACTGATTAAAATGCATACATTATGGGATTGACCTGGCAACGAACCCTAGGCCTGGTCCCAAGAATGATTAACCCGCGAGGGGGTTGGCCAAAGCTGGATAAAAAGTATAAAAACCAGAGTATCCCAATGTACGGTCCCTCACACTAACACGGCGAACTACCGTTGACGGTTCGTTCTGTTACTCTGAGGGCCGAATAGCTATCCGTATGTTAATTGACTTTGGTAATTGTTGTAACTTTGAAATAAAGCGCTTTGTATGTCCTTTGTAACCTGTGTTGGTGTGTTTCCTTTGGGCTTCCCGGCCTCATATCAATTTTTCTGTTTCCACAGTTGGTGCCCGAATAGGGACCCTCAAGATTGATGCCGGATCATTGAAGGTTGACGCAGACTATCGAACCGGGATCGGACGGTGTGATTCTGCGGGCCCGACCGATCGAGACGCGATACCTCGGCAGCGCTGCACGATCCGATCCTTGGACGATAGTCGTGTGGTCTGACACGGCATCTTGACGAGGGTCCAATTTTGAGGCGGGCAGATTTGCCGAAACCACCGAACGCAAGGTAAAATTCGTTAGGTAAGTTCTTTGTAAACCGTACGGTCCTCCTTAGGTTTGGTCAGGTGCAGTCGTGACCTGGCTCTTAATTTAACCCTGACACTTTGAATTTGGCGTATTGTATCTGCAGACACAATTATTGAACCAGGTAACACCAATTTTTTGTGAAATGCCTGGGAAATTGTCTAGCTGCTTTAGGGCTCTGTTCCGCAGCGATCGACAATCCTTGGAATTTAGCCACCCGGCACCACAGGAGGGGTCGCCGGCGTTTACTATGTACTGTAAGTATGGCATTGGAAGTATAGTATTTAATGAGATTTGGCACAGACAGACCAGACATGCCTCCAAATTTCAGTGGCCAATCAACAGTAGTTTTGAGATCCCCGTATTGAATACTTAGAATCGATCTTGTTAAAGAAAAAGGCTAGACCAGCAGCCTTTGATGTGTTACAAAATTGGAAGAAAGAAGCATTGCAGCAGCTTAAAAGTAGGGATAAACATGCACGTCGTCATAAAACAAACGCTGAAAAAGCATTATTATATGATAAAGAAAAACGGTCAGAATCAGTTAAAAATATGGATAGAGCCTTTTCACTCGGGATCCAGAAAATGTACCCCTCTAAAGATTTCCATGTGTCTGAGGAATTTATTAAGAAATTATTAAATGAACGCAGGCCCGATGCCTCAGCGCCACCTCCGTATGCTCCTGTTTTGGGCGCTCTGCCCATTCCTGCTGTTGTTCCTGTTGCTATTCCTGTTCCCCCTGTACAGCCTATTGTTCCTAGTCCTGTGGTTGTTGTTCCTCCGCCTATCGCACCGCCCCTTCCCCCTGCACCGATAGTTGCACCTTTGTTAAATTTACCTATACTTCCGCTCCCGAGTGGCCCCGTATTGATTGGAGTCGATCCAGGTGCAGGGTCAAAGATTGTGACTCGTAGTACTGTTTCTGCAGATAGGAAACAGGAATTGTTTGCATGGGCTAAGCATTGCATGGAGAAAGGTGATCAAGCTAATGTTTTTTCTACATTATCTAATTTGAATAGTTTTCCTGAGAAAAATGTTTTTATCGAAGGTTTGGGGACTCATTTGTGTGTGATGTGGGGTAGATTACAAAATTCGGATCTTCCACAAGGGGTGAGAGATCTGAATGCTTTGGCACTTTCGAGGGACACAGAGCAGAAAGTATATGGACATGTTGAAAGATTGTTTGAGTTTAGGAAAGACTTTGAAAAATCACGAGATGAGGATGATGAAGACGATAGAATATATGTACAGAAACGGTTCCTTCCATGCCGTAGAGCGGCACCTGAGGAAGTACGAATTTGTACCAAAGATGCGGCTCGATGGATCTCGGATTCATCGATACCGCCAGACGAAGTGTATGACACGTATAGTCAGTATACAGTAGAGATGCAAAGAAGAGTAATTCAGGTGATTGTACAGCACCTGCAAGAGGAATGTGTAAGGAAGGAGGGTTAGTTGCCCCATAGAATTATTGGGGATTTGTAAAAGGGCTTTTTCGCCCGACACTTCTACAGCTACCTTAGCGCTCGACCTGGCTCTATTGCTTAGTAAGCGGCCGGAGGTACCTATATCTCAGTTGCCTATGAGAGAGGTTCCTCCGACCTTTGTCCCAAAAGTTGAGATCCCTGCGAACGCGGCGACTGGTGCCCCCGCGGTGGATATCCCTGCACATTATGTATCGCAATTTGTTCACGTCCCATTTTCACAACAGGAAGTGAACACAATTAGACAATCAGTTCCCGATATTAGGAAAAACCCAACGGGGTTTTACAAAGAAATAGAGTCCGTTCTACAGTCCTCTGTGTTCACCTTGAGTGACATTGACTTGTTATTTCCTGTACTCCTACCCGTAGATGTATGGAAACAGGTTCGGACAATAGACGATGGGCCAGGGCTGGGAGATACGTGGGCAAATATGATTAGAATTGATGGAGAAAGACCAGCTGGTGAGAAACCGCCACAGGTAATACTTACTTTACCTGATAGGATTGTTGCTAAACTAAAAACTATAATTCCAGAAAAAAGGATTATTTGGGACAAGCTTACGGCCTGTGTTCAAGGGAAAGCTGAAGGCGCCACCGAATTTTTCAATAGATTCGGTATTTTCTGACTTCAGTGGACAGGATTTAGGTACAGAGTCGGGGAAGAGGTTGTTCGTGGACAAATTTGTACGTGGATTGTTACCTGACATCCAGTCACAAATTATGTCCTCTGAGAGCGCTTGGCAGGCAAAATCTCAATCTGAGGTTTTGCACATGGCTCAGTATTATGAGAACCGTGTTAATAATGAGAAGGAAAAAATTGAAAAGAGAAAGGGAGATTTGAAAACCAGCAAATTATTAGAAACCCCAGAGGAGGTATGACACAAACTAGAGGTCAGTACGTTCCAAAAGGAAATGCTCCTCTGAGTCCTGTAAATATTAATCAATGTGCTTATTGCCGCCAGGAAGGTCATTGGCGAGCACAGTGCCCTGTCCTTCGCCAGAGGTCAAGCAGTGCGTTTGGGGGTATGGGTAGATGACCTAGGGGCCTCCCTGGAGCAGGGGGCCCTGACAGAGGTCAGCTTTTGCAAGATTCTCAGCAACCTTTTTCACGGGAAAATCAGACCTCGAGTATGGACTCGAGAAACATATTTGATCACCCTTCTGCTGCCTACCTTTCTGAAGAGCTTCCTTCTGATGAGGCTCTATTTTATTAGGATTGCCCGAAGCAGGGTTTGGAACCTTTGCCTATTCCCGTTAATCAAAAAGGCCCCTACGTTGAATTATTAGTAGGGAATAGGAAACACCAGTTTTTGATTGACACTGGAGCACAGAAGTGCTCCATTGATCATTCTAGGGTTCCAAACATCCCACTGTCAGGGCAAACAAATGTTTCCGTAGGGTTTTCTGGTATACCAACTGTCTGTCTGGTTTCTGCGCTGGTATCCGTTTCTTTGGGTCCCTTCACGGACCATTGCCCTTTTCTTCTCACTTCAAACTGTGGAGAGAATTTGCTGGGGTTGAATTTGTTAAAGAAATTGAACGCAGTAATTCATTGTTCTTCAGATGGAGTACGGCTAACGGTTTCACCACAGCAACTTCCTAATTCTCAGTTCCTGATTCGACCTTTACCTCCCGAGTTTAGCATTGTTCCGGAATGTTTGTGGGCGGTGGACGACAATGATGTCGGAGTGTTACAGATTGAGCCCGTTAAAATAGTCCTGAAACATGGGGTGAAACTGCCACGCATCCCGCAGTATAAAATATCAGTCGAAGGTCAACGTGCTTTGAAATGCATTGTCTCCGATTTTGTACATCGTGGGGTGATCGAGGAGATTACAGGTAGTTTGTGTAACAGTCCGATCTTACCCGTATATAAGAAAGGCGACAATGCAATTCCATACCGGTTTATAATTGATCTTCGTGCTATTAACCGAGTGGTCACCCCACAATTTCCAATTGTGCCTGATGTGACGACGATATTAACAATGATCCCTGCTACGGCTACGCACTTCAGCGTTGTGGATCTAAAAAATGCTTTCTTTAGTATCCCTATACATAAAGAAAGCAGATATCTGTTTGCATTCACCTTGGGGGGACGCTCATTTACATTTACAAGGGCACCTCAAGGGTATACTGAAAGTCCCAGTATTTATAGTAGAGCTTTAAAAGAGCATCTTGGCACCCTTGAATTGCCACCTACTTGCACGCTGCTTCAATATGTTGACGATTTACTTTTGGCTGCAGATTCTGAGAAGGCCTGTAAAGAAGGCACTATACTGTTGCTTGTTCATCTAGCTAAAAATGGTCACAAAGCTTCGCTTAAAGAATTTCAATATTGTTGTCAGGAGTTTGCCTATCTAGGCTACCTCCTGCCAAAGGAGGGGAGAAGATTGACACCTGAAAGAATAAAACACATTTCTGGCATGTCTGTTCCAAATACACAGAAGGAAGTCAGAGCCCTGATAGGGATGGCGTCCTACTGTAGGTTGTGGATCCCGAATTTCGCACTAGTGGTAAAACCGATGTTGGCTTTGACGAAGAAGGGCATTTCTCTGCCACTGCCATGGGAATCGGAACATCAACGATCATTTGAGCTTCTCAAAACCGCGCTATGTTCGGCACCGGTTCTGGGTACTCCAAATTATGACAAGGCCTTTGTGTTGTTTGTGCATGAATGTGATGGATGTGCTTTGGCTGTGTTAACACAGGAACACGGAGGGAAGAATAGGCCGTGCGGCTACTACTCCTCCGCCCTTGATCCTGTCGCATGCGCTTTGCCAAGATGTTTGCGCGCTGTCGCTGCTGCTGCCGCGTCTGTAAAACAGAGTGAGGGAATGGTCCTAGGCCATGATTTGATTTTGATGGTACCTCACTCTGTTGATATCCTATTGAACAAAACCCAAACGCAACACCTCACCTCTGCACGGTTAACAAGGTATGAACTAATTCTGTTTGCCCCTCATATTCAAATTAAGAGGTGTTGTGTTCTCAATCCGGCTGAACTCTTACCTTTCCCGCAAAAAACTGTTTGCGGTGACGAAGAATCACATGACTGCCTGTATACCACCGAGCAAGAAACGAAGGGCAGGATAGATCTCATAGATACTCCTTTGGATAATGCAGAAGGGGAGCTGTTTTGTGATGGCTCCTGCTTCAAACTTTCGAATGGTACATCTACAGCTGCTTATGCAGTTACTACATTGAGCAAAATTCTCGAAACTAAGAGAATTTTGCATAACTCCGCGCAGGCCGCAGAGATTATAGCGTTGACCCGAGCTTGTGAACTTTCCCAAGGGCGAAGAGTAAATATATATACCGATAGCCAGTACGCATTAGGGGTGGCTCACAACTTCGGAAAACTTTGGTCGGAAAGAGGGTTCCTGACCTCACATGGGACCAAGATTCAGCATGGCCCTTTGATAGTGCAATTACTTTCGGCGCTCTCACTCCCTAAACGGTTAGCGATCATGAAATGTGCAGCACATCGCAAGGTCATAGATGATGTGGGCAGAGGGAACGCTTTTGCGGATTTGATAGCCAGACAAACGGCCACAGACCTTAGCACGGACATGTATACCTCGAGGGAAATGAGAGACGTTTGTATAATGGATGAAGGTATTGGGTCTGTGCGAGATATTCAGACTGATGCCACGATGGAAGAATCTAGAAAGTGGGCTGAAGGAATGGGGAAACTGGATGACGAAGGGTGTTGGGTGGATACATCCGAAGGGAAATGGTTGCTTCCTGATTCTTATGTATTGGCGATGGTTACAATGGCACACGGTCCTACGCATGTGTGTGCCCAGCAGATCACGAAAATGTTAGAACAGGTTTGGGTAAATGACAAAATTCTGGAAATTGCAAAGAGGCACGTCCAGAACTGCATGATCTGTCTACAGCACAATGTGGGTAAAGGGACAGTGACTCCAAGGGGAAGTTTCGGGCCCCCCTCTGTCCCCTTTGAGGTTATACATTTTGATTTTATTGAAATGGAGCGATGTAATAATCTGAAATATGTTCTTGTAATTATTTGTGCCTTTAGTAAATGGGTCGAGGCTTTCCCCGTCAAAGATGCTACCGCCATGACCACTGCAAAGATTATGGTAAAAGAATTCTTTCCTCGATTTGGGCTCCCAAGGATAATCTGGTCGGACAATGGTCCTCACTTTATCGCAGCAGTAATTTTGCAAATATGTGCAGCCCTAGGTATTGAGAAACTATTTCATTCAGCTAGGCATCCTCAAAGTGCTGGGTTGGTAGAAAGACACAACGGTATTTTAAAGAATAAACTTGCAAAAACATGTGCTGATACCAAACTGAAATGGCCAGATGCTTTGTCTATTGTGTTATTAGCTATGCGTACCACACCTCAGACTAGAACTGGGCTTTCTCCATTTGAAGTAGTAATGGGGAGGCCTGCTAACATTTGGGGTCTCCCGAAACCTAAAGCCCTGAGAGAGGTGGAGAATGTATTGCTTGTAGACTACTGTAACCAGTTAACTAAAAATCTGTATTTCATTTACCACCAGGTGAATTCTGCTTTACCTGTACGGTTCACGGGCCCAGGACACGATATACAGCCTGGAAGTTGGGTCCTCGTGAAGGCCTACGAGAGGTCTTCCTGTCTCGCACCTCGCTGGCGGGGGCCCCACCAGGTATTATTGGTCACCAGGACAGCAGTGCGGGTGGCTGGAAAGAAGAACTGGATTCACGCGACGCACGTCAAGAAGCTTCCTCACCCGATGCCACACGCTACAGAAGAAGCAGAACCCCTCGCTGGTGCTACAGTCTCTGATCTTGGAGTAGCAAACAGCGCTGTGAGTGCGTCGAGGAAGTTCTCTGAGCCTGAGGAGCTTGGGGAACAGTCCTTTTCGTCTCCGCACTCTCTTGAACAATCACTTCCGGAAAATACTGTTTTGAGCTCCGCGACTTCCGTCGCCACCGACACGTCGCTTCCCTCAGGAAGTGACGATACTTTGCTTCTGGATCAGACAAATTTGGGTACCATCGGGTACAACCTTCGACCACGGAAATAGAACTACGGCACGAGTGTCGTGCATCTGGAAAAGGAAGTGATCGGAAAATTGTTTTGTTTTGTTGAACAAAAAGGGATTCTGCTGGCTAGGGTTGGGAAGGACTAAGAAATCACGCGACCGTAGTGCCGCCAGCAACGAACATTGGGGCCGTCGATCGAGGAACTACGATGCCTGCCACCTTCACCGCTGCTCCCCGCACTGGACTTTTAGATAAGGGGGTGACCAAATCGAACAATGAACAATGTGCCTGGGCCCCGAAAACGTACTGTTGTGTTTTGATTTTGATTATTGTTATTTTTGCAACTGCTGCTGTAGGACTTTGGTATTTCGAAGAAGTCTATCCTTTGAAACCTTTATTACCGACCAAGATCGTACCAACTGTTTTGACTCCCTCTGTACATCTTCACACTCTGTCCCCTAGAGACTCCCAACATAGACAGAAGTATCATAATAACACTCTGATGATAGTAATGAATGCTACTCATGCCATTTTTAATAAGAGTAATTGTTGGATTTGTACTCACTTACCGCAACATGGGAACAAGGGACTGGGATGGTATATACATCCTCTACCTTTAACGACTTCTTGCTATGCCTCTCTTAGAGCACTGTTCTTTGGCCGATGGAATGATAGCATCTCAGGGAACTTTGATGGAACTAATTTAAATGATTTCGAGAAACGTGAATTGACTCCCCTGGGATGCTCGCTTTTCGCAAATAGAAGTAAACCTAACGTTGTTTCTATTAGGCCGTCTGACAAACTATCTCTTCCTTTTCAAACTCTGATTTCCTTTAAAATGGCTCCTATAGGCAATAAGGACGCTGTACCTCCTTCTTATTCTGTAAATCATAGTCCCGACTCGGTTCCCTTCTGTGTACAGAGAAATGGCACTAGGCCAATGGGAGATTTTGAAGCTTGTAAAAATATTGTAAATTTGACTGGGGAAAACAGGCCTCTGTATGTAGGAGGGCCTGTTTATTTTGTTTGTGGTAGTTTAGCATTTCCCTGGTTGCCCAAGGATTGGCAGGGAACCTGTTATTTAGGAATATTGTTACCCGGGGTATTTGTAGCTAGTACCTTGGAGGTTTCTAAGGCTCGCCCACGGCGAGACAACAATGGAGATACCCCTGGGCAAGTATTGGGGGACATAGCTAAATCGGTTGTGCCCTTTTGGGGACAAATAGCAAACTCAGAGAACATTAGGGGATTAGCAAGGGTATTGGAGAGAACGATCAACCGGACCACGGACATACTCTATAATATGACCTTAGAGCAACAAAAAGCGATAAGATTGGTAGCACTTCAAAATCGGATGGCGTTAGATGTCATCTTGGCAGAACGAGGTGGAGTATGCAAATTAGTGGGGTCCGCTTGTTGTGTTTTCGTACCAGACTCCTCGCCAACAAATTTTTTAAAGCAATTCAGAACTTGCATACTCTCAGTTCTGAAGTCCATATCACTGTAGGAGACTGGAACCTTAGTACTTGGTTTTGGGATTCTTTGCGATCTTGGGGTTGGAAGGTGCTTTCCGTTATTCTGGTTATTTTAGGGATTCTGTTATTCCTTTGTTGTTGTTTTCAATGCCTCCCAAGTATATGTGGAATGATAGGGGGGTGTTGTGCTCAAGCAGTGAGCGCAATAGGGCATAAAATATATACCCCAGATACAGCATCTAAAGAATTCATGTTACAAGAGGTTCTTATGAACAACCTTATGGCTATAGACATTACAGACAATGAGGCGGAACCTATGGATGATAATACATGGAGTCATTTTCGAAAATATTAGGGATGATGTTTAGCACTTGGCATAGGCCAAAAGGAGGGTCTGTGGAAATCGAAATAATATTGTACCTCCTATCGCATTGTTTGAATGTATGTTGGCCTACGCCAAGTAGTCTAAAAACATCGTGTACATAGATTCCGCGGCAAGGTCTTGACCTTAATGTATTGTGCAAATCACCATCTTGGATTTAGCCGCCATTTTAGGTTCTCTTGCAGTGTGGAAGTCACCCTGAACAACAAAATGGAGGCCGAATGACATTTCGAGTGGGATTCTGGCCGTTGTGACCTCCGCACACATGAATAAGTAATATGCCCGCAGGCCACTTGTTGGGGTCTCGAACTGAGAACTTGTCCTATCCCTGACCTATGTGTAAATGAACAACTGTATCAGCGGAACTGATTAAAATGCATACATTATGGGATTGACCTGGCAACGAACCCTAGGCCTGGTCCCAAGAATGGTTAACCCGCGAGGGGGTTGGCCAAAGCTGGATAAAAAGTATAAAAACCCGAGTATCCCAATGTACGGTCTCTCACACTAACACGGCGAACTACCGTTGATGGTTCGTTCTGTTACTCTGAGGGCCGAATAGCTATCCGTATGTCAATTGACTTTGGTAATTGTTGTAACTTTGAAATAAAGCGCTTTGTATGTCCTTTGTAACCTGTGTTGGTGTGTTTCCTTTGGGCTTCCCGGCCTCATATCAATTTTTCTGTTTCCACACACGTACCTTGGGTGTCGTTGCATGATGCTCTGGAGAATTGTGGACATCCGCCCACTCAGCAATGCTTCTCAGTCTTCCTGTTCATGCTCTGCTTCGGACGGAAGAGGCCCTGCCTTCCTATAGTCTTCCTACAGGTACCCGGTGACAGCCTCTCTCTTCTCTGCTATGCCTCCCCAGAGGAGGGTTTCCTGTTCTTTGAGCTCTGTGGCTGTTTCACCTCCCCGCCTTAAACGGTGATTCACGCTTTAGCTTTCCTTTGGCCCGGGGATGGGCCTTCCCACTGTACCTTCATTCCCAGTGAGCTGTGTGCAACCAAAGGGTCAGAAACCACACCAGCTATCCTTGCAGGATCTTTCCAGTCATCATGTAGGTTAATGCCTATGTCGCCAACAAAATAAATAGGGTCTTGAACATAGGGAGGATCATTTATATCCATTTCTAATTCCAGAGATATCTTGCCCTCTAGGCGGGCGATGATGGGGGACACCCCCAGTGAGATCCCACTTGCCCTGTCCCCAAAGGGGTGTTAAACTTAGCAGGCTCACCTCCCTAGACCCAAAGGGGGTGACTTTCTCTTGGGCAGAGAGGGCAAATTCCTGTATTAGGCACAGCCCGTTGGCTCCGTACATCACTCTGGTGTGATCTCGTAGAGCTGGCTTATCCCATACTTAAAACAGCACCTGCCCTGGCTGTACAATTAGTGTGGCAGATGATGGAGGGGGCAGCCGTGATTCATTCACAGGCAAGTGGATACCTGGTGTCCTGCGGTTGGTGTCAACAGCAGCAGAAATCGAGCTAATAGAAAGGGAACGTATGTCAATACCCAAGCAGGTATGGCCGACTCTGAAGGGGCACCCCATTTGGGTCTGATACTGAATGTAAAGTCAACCCAAAAAAGAAAATAAACTGGAAAATACCTCCTAGTAACCAGAAAGCATTAAACTGCTAAACATTTGCACAACTTTATAGTTTGTATTCTCAATTCTGTATTTGCTATTCCTTCACTGGATGTGAAGTGGCCATGGCTGCCTGCAGCAGCCTTTGGCTCGCATTGTGCATTGGATTGTTATAATGTTGTGTTCTTTAATCAGCTAGTATCCTCGTCCTTTTTGCATAGACTTGCATAATTGTCTGGCAGTTAAGGGGTTAGAGCATGTAAGCATCAGTGAAAGTGTGTAAAAAGGGTCTTTGTGAAGTGCTCTGCTGTGTCTTGGTGCAGTCGATAGTGCATAGTGATTTGTGCACTAGTTTCCCCAAAGGCAATTGCATCTTTTCTCACCTTTGACACTTTAATAGATTTTGAAGTACAAATGTGCACCATCTAGTGAAGCCTATTGGCATAGTAATGGGGGTTGGTTTGGAAGTGAAAGTAAGTGATGTAAGAGGGACGGGGGGAAACAGAAATGAAGTAGACTGCACTAGACAAAACCCATGTACAGACGCACATCATTCTTGCCTGATTAATAATCTCATCACGAGATATCAAATTGGCAACCAAGGTTCTCATTGCCGCTCCCGCAACTGAGCAGCAGCCTACCATCCAGAATGTGGCCAAGGGCAGTGTTTTCTATGTCCTTGTGAACAGAACAGTGAACCATATGGCTGCTCTTGTTCCCCTTCATGAGACAGTGTCACGGGAAGCTGACTATCCAAAGATACACCACTTCCAGTTAAAGAAGATGTGCGCTTAAGCGTCCATCAAGCAAGCCAAGTGGAACCATCTTCTCTCATTTCAGCAAATACGTTGCACAAAGCCGGGCCCAACTCCAGGTTGTAAAATAGTACGGGGGTGAGTGTGCTGCGCACAGTCTGAAAATAAAGACACTAGCGCCCTATGCTCATAATCCACCATAAATGCTCCGGAAATATGTCTTACATCTAATCCACGAAACTGATCTAACAAACCTCAAAATGCAGTAAAACTGGCTGAGTCTCTTCTTAAATGAATGGACATGCTTGGGCCACATCCGAATATCTCCTGTAAACTTAGACAGATCACAGCCCTACTCAATCAACTACACAAACAGACCAACAATGTCTGATGACGAACCAATTTCATCTGATCAAATGAGTTTAAATCCCCCGAATCCAAATATGAGTATAGAGCCCTGCCGCATATTGATATGAAATGCACAAGTTTTGGACCCAGATGGTCCAGATTTTGAAGGGGATACTGATGCCCTAGGGCAGGGGTGCACAACTGATTTTGGCAGAGGGCCGAATTTACCTTACATACGGCCTATCGTGGGCCAAAAAGTAAATGTGGGAGGGGTGGGAGGCGGGGCGGGGATGGGAAGTGGGGGTGGGGCAGGGTGCAGCGGGCCAGGAGGTCTTTTCAACCCCCAATTTTAATTAGACACATGGAAAAAGAATAGCTTTTTGGAGGTGTACCGTCTTTAATTGTATTTAAAACTTACATTTTGTAGTACACATTTTCCATTCCACTTTTATAATTTCTTTCTTTGCAAAGGACATTGGCACTAGAATAAATATGCAAATCATACAGGAGGAAACAGTGAACCAGGCATACTTGATCAGTGAGAAACATTGCAGCGTTTCTCAGCTTTCCGTTTCTGGATCTCGGGCTCCAGTGAGGTTGTTCCTACTCTCAGGATAGCATGGAGATGTTGGTCAGTGAATCTTGTCCTTAGACTGGATTTATGTAGTTTCATTTGCGAAAAAAACATGCTCACAAATGTAAGTACTGCCAAACATAGATACCATCTTTAATGCTTCCGTGACAGATTGAGGAATTGAGCAGTGTTCAGAGACTGATAAAAGGCTAATAAAGGCATCTCTCTGTGCTTATTTTTGAGGGCACTACAGCACTGAAGTTCAATCACTTCCAATTGAAGTTCAGGTTGCACACTGTCAACATTAGCAGAGAAAGGGTCTGCAAATGGTTTAAAAGAGGCTCGCTGTGATTTGATTTGTGTGAAACGATTCTCAAAAACATTTTCCAGTTCCTTCAGGACCTTCACATGCCGATACCATCCTACATACTTAAGGAGTTCAAACTGAAGGTAAATCCTGAATATTGCTATTGACATCAGTCCAAGCTAGAAAGAAATATTCTTTTACGTCAGCTCTTGTAATACAACAATTGTAACCTTTATGTTTGTTTCAGATATCATAAAGAACCAGCCGACACGTGTTTCGACCATTCAGGTCGTTATCAAGGCGTGTATCCAGATAAGTGTGACTTCCAAATGTTGTGGAAGGCCTGAATTTGCTCACAAATGAGGCCACCCTACGGTTAGAAGGCAGGTAATATGCAAGTATAAGTGAAATATGTGTTGGTCCAAATACTGTATAAGCAAGGAATATACGTATAGGAATATATATATAGGAATATATAAGCAAGGAATATACGTCCCGGGAGGATAGCACAGCGGCAGCGTGCGCGTCTTGGAAGCAAGACGACACAAAGCAACAACAGGTTCGATCCCCGGGTCCGCGCTTAGAAACCTCTGAGTGTTTAAGCGCGTTATAAATACGTAACTAAGACAAAGAAAAAACACAATTACACAACTAAAACTAACAATTCCTGTAACAGCGCCTCGATGCCTGCGGGCTGTATGAGCGCTTTATAAATGTAAAAAAAAAATAAAAAATAAATAAGGAATGCTGAGAAATAATGTGAAGTGGCCAATCCCCTTTTCAAGTACAACTGTGCGCCCAGTCCATCGGATATCTGAAACAAACATAAAGATAACAATTGTTGTATTACAAGAGCTGACGTAAAAGAATATTTCTTTCTAGCTTGGACTGATGTCAATAGCAATATTCAGGATTTGAGCGTTGGATTTACCTTCAATTTTAACTCTTTAGTCAATGGGTCCTGGTACCTTCTCGGGGGCACCAGTGGAAGGGTGCTAACACAGAAAATCCTATCTGCACGCAATATTTTTCCATACAGCCTTTGGCGGTATTAACAAGCGCACTGTCTCCCTACAACCCCTAGATTTTTTCTCAGTTTTACCATCCTACATACTTGCCAAGGGGGAAAACCTCTGCACATGCGGCGAAGTGTACCAGCATCCCTTTCTCAAGTTGGGCTGTCAGAAGCCTCAACTTTATTTCAAAGGCAAAAACTGCCTCAAACAGATCCGATATTAGATTTTGGCTTCCTTGAAACTTTAAATTTAAATAATTCAAATGGCCTGTCAGTCAGTCAGAAAAGCAAAGTCAGCTACTAAGTCAATATCTTGCATGACAGAAGTGTCCATTCACTTTTCATCAAGGAATGCTTTCATTTCCTGCTGTAAAGCAAAGAATCGCTTCAGAACATTGCCACGACTAAGCCATCAAAATTCAATGTGATATAGGACATCACCATAATCCGCCTTTAGTTCTTCTAAAAATGCCTTAAACAATCTGTGATTTAAAGAGTGTGCACAGATAAAATGAACAGTTTTCACAATGAAGTCCATGACTTCAGTGAATTTCAAATGGTTTGCATACAATGCCTCCTGATGTAGGATGCAGTGATCATTTTTTTTAATGGACAGCCTTCCCGCCCATGTGTCTTTTCAAGCAGCCAATAAAACCATTTTGTTCCCCAACCATGGCTGGCGCCCCATCAGTTGTTACGCCTACCAGAGTATCCCATGGCAAATTTAAATCATCAATGATTTTTTGAAAGGCATTAAAAATATCAGCACCAGTAGTCCTGCCATGCCAAAGATACCAGGGAAGCCAGTTCCTGAAATACTTTGCATTCATTATTGACCCCCGAATAAAAATTAAGAGTTGGGCTGTGTCACTTGCATCTGTGCTCTCATCAAGGGCAGCTGAAAAGAACTTGACATCCTTACATTGCATTTTCAGTTGGCTGTAATAATTGTCAGCCATGTCTACAATACGCCGCTGGATACTCATCCGTGAAAGGGGAACATTTGTAAAAGCATCTTTTTTTTCTTTACACACTCCCTCGTAAATCTCCATCAGGTAGTCTTTTACGAAATCCCCATCTGTGAAAGGATGTGCTAGCCTCGCAATAGGCTGCGCAACCTTACAACTCGCAAAGGTGGCACATTCAGATTCTTTTTTTTTCTGGGCAAAAACACCCTGTTGTTTAGTCAGCTGTGTTTTTAGCTCCCCAGCTTTCTTAATTCTTGCTTCCCCCTGCAAATCCTTTTTTGAGAATGTTTCGTTTCACAATAGCAGCGGATATTATATTCCTTGGGGACTGCTATGCGCTCGAGACAAATGAGAGAAAGGGTACACATTAGGTTTGGTCTCGATGAAAAAACACTTCAGTCCACTCATCCTTAAATTGACGGTGCTCCTGGTCAATCTTTCTTTTTTTAACTGTACTGGACATTGGGGGACATCGTTGGAGCACAAACAGTGATGCAATGCACCCTGAGGCCTGTGTACTGAGATGGAGTACCAACGGTAAAGGGCAGGTTCAATGGTACTTCAGGGAAGATACAAACTCCGCTGTTATGCTCCCACTAGGCCGGTCCAAGTCTAGAGTATATACAAATTATATACTTTTTAGAGAAGCCAAGAAGCGACAAAAGAACAAGATCAAATAAAGAACATAGCCTTGCCAGCATACCTTTTCATGCACTTATTGATGGGTACTTCCTTCAGGAATAGCGGGCTGCATAGCATATCAAACTGCTATGCTTGAGATTAAGGTGGTGAATGCAGGGATTGGCTGGCCCTACTACAGTAGAACTTTTAAATTGTGGCATAGCTGCGCCGCACACATCCCACCTTCGAAACAAACATTCAGCCAGAGCACAAAATGTAGAAACTGGCACAAATGCACTGTCCGAAGCCTCAACTTTCTAGAAAAGTCATTTTTGCAAAACTAAAACGGCCATAAGGTGTACATGCCCTGAAAAGTTAGTGTTCAATATAGAAGGGCAGTGGCGGGGACTGTATTTTGGACTGCTATACCTTGCCGTTTGGGTCAGCCATACTCTTGGGAGTATAGCCTTCGTTGGGTCAGGTTTCAACAAAAGGCTAAGGAGGTACATATCTTAACTTTGCCCGTTTTAGCTTTATGTTGTTCAAAGAGCCACGCAGAGAACCCAAGCTACTGTAGTGCCATAAGAAAGAGTTTTTACCTGGTTGGGGGTCTGAAGTCTACATTTGTTTCCATTTTCTAGGATTTCTGCATGAAGGTGGATCTGGGCACTTTCTTGATCATTCCTATGTCTGCTGCCTTGTCTGGAATTGGGAGATGAGATCACAACATTACAAAACGTCACCCAACACCACATGACGGCTACCAACCGAAAACGCACCTACGCAACTTTGAGAAGCTCATCCAGACTGCTCCCATAAAACCTTTTAACAATCGCCCACACTACAGAATTAGTAATCTGTTCTCACAATGCACCTTTTCAAAGCATGAAGGCAGGAGGAAACACCCCACTGGGGGACCAGGTGGACTTTCTCTACCAAATAAGCTCCTTGGAAAGAGGACAAGCCCAGCTGAAAGTCCAGCCCCATGAAAGCACGGCTGGCCTCCTCTTTATGGGCACAAAAACACTGCTCCCTGCCCATTGTGCCCTTGGTGCCCTGTTTACAAATTCGTTTACAGTCACTTGATAGGTGGCCTTATTTACTCAGGAACCTGTACATTTGTTTATCATTAAATTAGCAGATAATGAAGCATAAAAGCTGCCTGGTCCTCCCACCAATTAACATGGCAAAACCAGTGTTTGGGTGTTGAGCTGTAATTACCCGTATGGGATCTGGGAAAGGATGCAAGGGATCAAAATAGGCCTGGAAGGGATTACTTCACCGAGGTCATAAGGAGGGAGGGAAATGTACAGATGTATAGGAAGAGGCAGCATCCTAAATAACCAATGGAGTGGCAGAGAGTGGCAGTCTTGCTACCCGTTACCCTGAGTCTGTCGTCCCTTGCCACTAGAGAGGAGGTATGCCTGGAGGTGTGCCTGGAACCTACAACCTACCACCTACAAAGGCTCATTCAGTCCGCAGAGCGGACGCGGAGTGGCGGAGAGTGGCAGTCTTGCTACCCGTTACCCTGAGTGTGTGTCGTCCCTTGCTACTGCAGAGGAGGTGTGCCTGGAACCTACAACCTACAAAGTCTAATTCAGTCCGCGGAGTGGCGGAGAGTGGCAGTCTTGCTACCCGTTACCCTGAGTCTGTCGTCCCTTGCTACTACAGAGGAGGCGTGTCTGGAGGTGTGCCTGGAACCTACAACCTACAAAGGCTAATTGACGGCAAAGACGGCTCTCCTGCCTACACCTGTATCCCCGCTGGAAGAAGATGCCAGACGCCACTTGTGGAGCTCCTGAATCCGTCAGGAACAAACAGCGGAGTTACACCAGGTACCAAAAAGCCCTAGTCGTACTACTATCCTAGTGGTGGGTCCCTCGAGCCGAGTGAGCCCAGAACATCTAAGGCCCTCCGCTTCTGAGGCTGCCAGCGATCCTGAAATTGAAAGCCATATTGACTTAACCCTGTGCAAATCAGGGTCCACCGACGGCAACAACGACCAGATTGTTTACCAAAATGTTTCCCCCTAGTTTCCCCCATGATGCGCCATCTACTACAATGTTGCTGCCCCCGCCTGCCTCCGTTCAGTCTCCAGTCTGTCCCGTCCAGCCAAACTCACCGTCATCTTCCGGAGGGGGGACGGCGCTGGGTTCTGTGGCTCGGCCGGCTCTGGTGACTTCGGCGTTCGGTGTGGGTGGAGCTGATTCACCAGCACAGTGCCCTGCGGGACACCGCCTCCAACGGCAGCGAGTTGACGGACACCCCGGGAGGTTTGGGGCGCAGTAGGGGGAAGGATCCTGATGGGTCCCTTCAGTCCAAGCCACGGCTGGGCGGGCCCCCCCGTGAGGCAGTCCAGCATTCGCAGCCTGTGGCCCCACCCACAGGCTTCGTATCGGTGAAGGCGCTGATCCACAATGACCCAATGACCTCACATCCTAGTGACTCTAGTAGCCCAATAAAAAGTGGTGGCAACGCCATTTTAGACCCTACTCAAGAAGTGGAAGATCTAAGTGACTTGCTGAATATAAAAAAAGACAAACCCGAAGAGACCTTTTGCAGGAAGTTGATGATACACAGCTAAATTCCAAAAAAACAGCTAAGCCTTCTCTACGGCAAGTTCACAGCCATAAGCCTCTTAACAACCATAGAGGCCGCTCTGTGGGCACAAATTCAGCAAGAAAAAGCATGAAAAAACTGATGGCACCGCTTAAACTTCTATCATATTTCTTTTCTAAACATTCTAAAGTTATCCGAAAGATCCCAAGAACTCACAGATGGCGAAATGCTCGAAGCAGTGAAAGAAAGCATGCCGCCATGCAAACAGTGTAAACTTGTTGCAGCCTCTCGGAAGCCTAACCTCCATATCCAACAAAGGCTAGACCCACCAAACTTGTCCACAGACAGGTCTAAATGGCAGTTCAGTAGTGAAGCACTGGCAACTCTTGCCCCTCCAACAAGGGCTTCCTCACCTGCGGGGAAAGAAATGGCCCAGACGCACTCCCCTTTGAACCTCTCAATATTCCCTAGGATCACAAAAGAGCCTGGGGATCAATGTACTCTTGAGAGCTCTAAAACAGAAACATCTAGGCATAATAACATGTACAGCCAAGCCGCTCAACATGAAACAAGAACCTTAGATGATGACAACTCGCAATTGATGGACACTAGGGCTCCCAAATCGAAGAGCTCTGGAACCAAACCTCAAGTGCAGAAGAACTCAACACATGAAAGAAAGTTGGGACAATGCCAAAACATTTCAGAAACCCTCCTTCACCCAATAAACAAACGTGATTCTGATGATCAACCAATAGATCTTGACCCAGACTTGACAAAAGAGAGCAATGACGAAAGCCAGGAAGATCTTTGCCCTGCTAATCTACCTCGGAGTAAGAGAAATACATCTGAGAAAACTATCTTTAGAAATAAACATTTATCCAGGAAATCAATTGAATCTCCACGCTTAAATTCCAGCCATCATAGCCCACCTCGAAGTTTCTCAATAGACTTATCCAACTCAACGGCCCATCAAGGGAGAATACCAGTAATTTCCCGGATACCTTCATCGTCTACGGCTAGACCTATATTTCAAAATTCTACTCCTTCTAGAGAAACACTATTGAAAAAAACGGATATGTGCACACTGATGCTGGCAATAACTATTACCTTAACGCCCTTCACCAAACTATATGAGTCAATTAGTGACTCGGTTAAGGACCATACATCGATTCAAGCAATGATGTTAAGCAAACTTATTTTTCTAGAAAGATACATCATGGCTGTTGAGTCAAAAACAAAGTCCTCCTATACTTCCGTAGGCCAACATCTTTTCCTGGCCCCTAACCCACAAGAAGGTTCATCGGCCCTAACAGGCCCCTTCAATGTCGAGAAAACCTACAAGACAGAAGGAACATAAACAACACCTTATATTTATCTAACAACTACCTCACCTTTATCAACTGCAAACACTTTAACCGCCAATTACAAGAACAGAACAAAATCTACATGTTTTGATAAACCATTACTTGAGCCCATCTTTCAGCAGTTGGGGCCACCAAAACGTAAAATGACTTCATCCACACTTCTCTTGAAAGTGCCAACGATCGAGACTACATTAAGATCAACCTCAAATGAAGCACAAGAAATGCAAATAAAGGCTAAATACACAGTCATTCGGTCGCCTAGATCAACAGAAGACTTCCTAGACAATGTAGAGATGATAAACATTACTCAACACACAAGTGATGTCATACCCTGCTCTCTGCCAGGGTCTAGCAAAAAACCTGAAATTCAAAATACGCCCACTCAACTTCCACAGTCTAGTACTGATGGCCTAGCTCCAATAGAGTCCCCTTTTCGCACTGTGGAGGAAAAGAGACTCCACTTAATGGAGAAACACAACAAAAAAAACAACCCCAGAAACATCTTTCAACCAATTCCTCTCAACCCACAGGTACTCATCGAAACGAAGTGGTAGAAAAACCACACACCACTATAAATCTACCTGTGGTGGTTGACCACAATAGAAGTCCGAGACTTAAACAAGCACTCCCAGAATGGGAGCCAAGTAGATGAAATCTTCAATTGGTACAAGTCAAAGAGTCTACAACTCTTCATTTTAAGTCAAGGACGGACGTCTATCATAAAAAAATCCCAAAGTGTGAAACAAACTAGATGGATACTCAAGGTGGAACAGATCCCTGGAAACCGTGACGAGGTTACTCTAAACAGAAGAGCGGTGATCAAACTATTCCAACATATTCCAAAACTACGCTCACTGAAGACATCAGATTTTAAAATTGTTGACACCAGCCGCCATCATCAAAAGGCCATCACCCATCTTTATATCACGTCATCAAGTGTGAATAATCTCTTGAGAGCAGCGTCGGAAGATCTGTTAATAATGGGATATGACCTAACTGAGTCATCCAGAAAAATCAGGGAGACCAGATCAAGAGAAAGGCAAAACAGTCTGATAGCACAACAACGTCATAATTGGTCTAAAGGGGATTCACCTGACCATCAAAGACTGAATAGGAGAACCACAAATTTCGCATCTGACAGATCAAACTTTGCCTTTGACGACCTTCAAAGGTCAACGGCAGGAAATGTTAAGGAACCTACACGGACCCCTATTGTTGTTGATAAAAGCAAACCTACATTTAATACGAAAGTCACCCAAGAGGAGATACCGAATCTGAGCAGCCGAATTCAAGATCTAAATAATAGGTTAACTCCTAAACTCTCAAGAAGTGTGCAGAACGACATTCACCCCACAACGACTAGAGCAGAAATTGGCCTTTCATTTCAGGCCATGTGGTCTTGGCTTCCGAAAGCCCTGACCCTTCAACGACAAAGATAGCCACCCGTGACCCATGAGCACACCCAGGAAATTGATCTTTGTCTGTCAATTGAACAACTACTAATCAGGATGTGCTCGTAGAACAACCGCGGATTTCTGCATCTAACGACCCCTGGGGATATTCAGCTAGGGGACTATGACATCATATGCCTCCAGGACACATGGCTTCTGCAAAGTCCTTCCCTGGATGGCTATGAAATCGATGTAGCCCCTGCCAAAAAAGGCATTGCAGGACGTCCTACTTCAGGCTTATTGACGGTCATTCGAAATGGTAGTGGCATCACGATTGACCAAAAACTTAAAGAAAACCAATTTATGCTAGTGCTAAAACTAAACTAGACCACAGTCAGTGTTGAGGAAAAAGACAACATGACAAAGGTTCTCATTATTATCAACACCTACTGGAATCCTGCCACAATCGATCCAGCAACATTTCTTACAATAATAGAGACCGAAATCGACTCAATCCAAGTTACCCATCAGGCTGACCACATTCTTATATGTGGCGATTGAAACATCAATTGCCAAAAAAAAGGAGTGGAAAGCAAAATGAACAGCAAGAAAACACCTGCCGATCAACATGCTACCCAATGGATGAAACTAATGAAATCAAGAGACTTCCTTCACCTTGACGTAGTTTTTCCATATATTAATCGAATACCTTCTTGGGAACGAGCAGGATCGCAATCCATGATCAACCACATTTTCATGACACGCCCGCGATTGCAATCAATAACGGCCTTCGAAGTGATCAGGACGTCAGCTAGTGACCACAACCTCCTTTTAACTACATGGACCTCGAAAACACCATCTTATGAGAAAATGACATCTGACCTTGAGTTAAACAATCAGGGAACAAGACTAAAAATGACTGAGGGTGCTATTAGAGCCCTGATATCCAACTACAGTGACCTAGCAAGTAGCGAAGGCCCTGTTCAGGTTGACTACATTCCTTTATTAACAACCAACAAAGTACCATCACGGAAGAAGACGACATTAAATTCTCAAACTAAACATGCTTTTGACAAGTTGGTGGCAGACAAAAGGCGCGAAGTAAAGAGGATCAAGAGATATGCGAAAAAACTTGACCCGTCAACTGCCTTAACTGTCATCACAGAAGTGACAAGATCTTATAAAGCATGGATATGGGCTCATCGAGCCATATTATATCAGCAAGATGCCGAGAATATTGTGAAAGCCATCAACGTCAACCATGCCAAAGACTTTTGGTCTTTACTACATTCAACATCGATAAGAGCTTTACCATCCCAACAAAACGGAATCAGTGAAGCAACATGGGAGACTTATTTTAAGCACCTCTTCCAACAACCAGAAGCTTTCCAACAAGACAACAGGAGGCCAGATTTACCATGGATTTGGTTGGATTCTAAAGCAGATATTTTTGATCTAACAAATAAACTAAAAGTCTCATGCGCCCCAAGACATGATGGCATAACAAAGCTAGATCTGAAAACCCATCTTGAAGCCTGGTCTTCACTGCTAAGCAAGATTTTCCACCGCTGTGCTGAATCAAGAAACATCCCGCCGTTATTGAACACAGCAAATGTAGTTCCAATCTACAAAAAGGGCAACAGGGCTGACCTAGCAAATTATCGCCCAATTGCCCTATTGGATCCAATAGGCAAAATATTTGTATCCATACTTCCACAGCATTTTACATCATGGGCAAATAAAGCTCCCTGTCAAGACCATCTTCAAACAGGGTTAAAAAAAAAAACATGGGCACGAATGTGAACATATTGTGCTTGAGCACCTTAGAAAGCAAGGTGTTAAAAGGCAGCCCAAGAATATTCGTATCCTTAATTAACCTCTCCTAGGCTTTCGACCGAGTGGATCGATCCAGATTATGGTTGAAACTCATAACCTGGAAGTGCCCCAACGAAATTCTGAATCCAATTAGAGCCATGTATTCTAAGACCACAATGCTAGTCAGTTTAAACCACCAAGGGACTCTCTTGGCGGAGATTACCACAGAGAGAGGCGTGAAACAGGGCTGCCCTCTGGCTCCTGCTTTGTTCTGGACATACCTAGGTGACTTTCAAGACTCCGAAAAGGCAATACACTGCTTTGCACCAAAAATCGGAGGAGAAAAGATCAGTCGCCTGTTATACGCAGACGACTTGATCCTGCTGGATCATACACCAATAGGCCTGCAGCGCCAATTGAATAACTTAGTCCTACATGGCAGACAACAACTTGGACATCAATAAAGAAAAAACAAAAATGATGATAATAGAAAAAACTATTACAAAGACCACCCTTTGGCTGGGAACTGCCATCGTAGAAAAAGTAAGCTATTTCAGGTACTTATGGGTTAGCTTGGACAGTTCTGGGAAAGAAAAAGCAATGCAAGGAGTTCTCCATGATAAAACGAAAAAGCTTGCAGCCCAGGGGAAAGCAATCGACATTAAATACGGTCGATTTTTGACAATTCCGGTAAGAGAATTTTACAAAAACAAGGTTATACCTATTGCTCAGACGCCAGGCCCAATCTCCCTTCTGACCTATGGCCTAAGCTGGAAGCAATCTTCTGGAATTTGGTCCTTGGCCTTCCTAAGTCAACTCCTATAGCAACGATTAGACGAGAACTCAGTCTTTCATCACTAAAGTCATCAGAAAACTGCAGTAGCCTAATGCTATACAGAAAATGCATATTAAAAGATAGTCCATACGTCTACAGATTGGTAAATCATGAATTGTCGGCCTCCACTTGTACTATGTTGACTAGATGGAAAGCAATAAACGTTGCCCTGCTATTTTCTGTTGAGAGCTGTGAAGAAGAACTCTTAACTAATCCTGTAAAAGTCCTAAAATCTGAGAAAGGGACTGGATAATGACATTAGAATCTGCCAACAAAAACAAACTTATGATACATCTGCCTCAGAATTTAAAAAAACTAGAGATTCTTCAAAACGACATCAAATTATTCCCGAACAGAACGGCGCGCAACTTCTTCATGAGAATCTGGCTGAACTTGCTCGAAACAAATGAAATATTGGCTATCAGAGGTTTAGCCCCTACGAATACCTGTCGTCTCTGCAAGACTTCGATGGAGAAAGAAACCATCCGTCACTTGCTTCTGGTTTTCCAGGCGACACAAGAGATTCGTTTCAAATACCTAAATGGTACCTTATCCAACTTTGTCCTAATGGATGAGGAGGTCTGCTGGCAAAAGCTGATAGGAGGTGATAAAACTTCATGGCTACTGGCTACGGTAAATATCATGCAGCACATCGTTAAAGTGATGCTGCCATCAAATCCCTTGACGCAGTAACCACAACTTACAGCAACCTCCTCTTAAATAGACACAATCACAAGGGAATAGTTTCTTACCTGTAACTCCATTTCTCCAGCATTGGTATCTTTCATGGATTCACATGCTTAGAATATTCCCCGTCGTCAGGCTGGGAATCCCCGGTACATTATATAGACCCTTTCCCGTAGGAAAACTTTTTCGACGCTTATGCGTCCTATCCACCTCGTTTTGTATCATGCATGCCCGCACCGTCAGGACGTCATGATATAAATACAGGACCCGCCCCCGCGCTCCCTCAGATTTCAACCGTCTTTCAAAGTAGTGGGATCCTCGTGATTACTACTAGTGGAAACTAGGTTGTTTTTTCTGTTTCGCTTCGGTGACGTTCAAATTCTGGAGAACCTCCATCGAAAAAGGTACGGCCAGCGGAAATCCGCGCTGAGGACAAGCATAAGGGGAAGCATGCTGGGTCTTCCTCATCACATAAAAAGCCCTCCTCCTCCTCATCTAAGACGGAGAGGCAAGCGCTGTCAAAATCCTCCTCAGGGGACCGTCCCAGGTCTACCGTGAGTCGAGACGCTTCAGCCGGGAAGTCGGCATCGAAATCGGCGACGAAGTCTAAGGGCTCGACGACGACTACTTGCTCGTCGACCTCGGTGTCATTGACGATGCCTATTACCGTTCAGGCAGCAGCGGTTGGGATTCCTTCGTCGACGGAGACTCAGTCTATGGCTTGGCTGCCAGAGGTCTATGACCCGATCCCCCCTGAAGTCTTACTGCAGCCAGACACGGCCTGCTCGGCGGAAGGAGAAGGTGGCATGGTTCTGCAGCCATCGGATTTGGGCTTACGGCCTTCCACGTCGGCGACGACGACGAGTGCGAGTGGGGGTATGGTACCTATATCATCGACGTTACTGACCCCCCAGACAGTTTTGTCTCTGGATGTGCTTAATACTCTTCAATGCTGGAGAAGGTGATGAACTAAAGAGTTAACAAATTGAATTGTTTTTGTAAACTGTATTGATGGACTTCCATCAATAAAAAAATCATGCGTCCTTTTTTTGTACAAATATTTTTTTGATTAGATACAAATAAAATAAAAAATAAAAAATAACCAATAGTGCTACAGTTGCAGTTTATTTAGTCTCTAATGAGATGTGCTATTCAAAAATAGCATTTGAATGTGTGCATTCAAAAGTCCTCCCCTCTCCCCATTACACATTTGCGCAAACCAGGGGGTGTTTATGCACATTTTGAAGCAGACCCTGAACTGACAAATGGGATGTGCTTTAAAATGTTCAGAATACAAACATTCCCCTGGGTGTCTTTCAGGAGGCACAGAGGGTTGTGCATTGCACAAGCATACACCATGCGCACATACACCTGTATGGCCCAGAACCCTCCCACCCCCAAACTCAGCATACAAACTAACAAGCATACACCATGCATACATACACCCATACAGAGCCGAATTCCCCACCCCCAACTCAGCATACAAACTAACAAGCATACACCATGCACCCATACAGACCTGAACCCCCCATCCCAGCATACAAACTAACGAGCATACACAATTAATGCATACACCCATACATACCCAAACCCTCCAACCCCCAACTCAGCATACAAACTAACAAGCATACACCATGCACCTATACGGACCTGAACCCCCACCCCAGCATACAAACTAACAAGCATACACCATGCACCCATACAGACCCGAACCCCCCCACCCCAGCATACAAATCAACAAGCATACACCATGTACATGCACCCATACAGACCGAACCCCTACCCCCAACTCAGAATACATACTAACAAGCATACATCATGCATACATACACCCATTAAGACCCGAACGCCCACCCCAGCAGACAAACTAACAAGCATACACCATGCATTCATACACCCATACAGACCCGAACCCCCACCCCCAACTCAGCATACAAACAAGCATACACCATACACCCATACAGACCCAAACCACCTACAAACCAATTTAACAGACAAACTAACAAGCATACACCATGCACCCATACAGACCTGAACCCCCCACCCCAGCATACACACCAACAAGCATACACCATGCATACATGCACCCATACAGGCCCCGAACCCCCCACCCCAGCATACAAACTAACAAGCATACTCCATGCATACATGCACCCATACAGGCCCGAACCCCCCACCCCAGCATACAAACTAACAAGCATACTCCATGCATACATGCACCCATAGAGACCCGAACCCCCACCCCAGCATACAAACTAACAAGCATACACCATGCATACATGCACCCATACAGACCTGAACCCCCCACCCCCAACTCAGCATACACTAACAAGCATACACCATGCATACATACACCCATACAGACCCAAACCCCCCCACTCCCCGACTCAGCATACAAACTAACAAGCATACAGCATGCACCTATACAGACCCGCAACCCCACCCCAGCATACAAACTAACAAGCATACACCATGCATGCATACACCCATACAGGCCCGAACCCCCACCCACAACTCAGCATACAAACTAACAAGCAAACACCATGCACCCATACAGACCCGAACCCCCCACCACAGCATACACACTAACAAGCATACACCATGCATACATACGCCCATACAGACCCGAACCCCCCACCCCCAACACAGCATACAAAATAACAAGCATACACCATGCACACATACACCCATACAGACCCAAACTCCCCAACTCAGCATACAAACTAACAAGCATACACCATGCACCGATACAGACCCGAATCCCCACCAGAGCATACAAACTAACAAGCATACTCCATGCATACATGCACCCATACAGACCCGAACCCCCACCCCCAACTCAACATACAAACTAACAAGCATACACCATGCAGCCATACAGACCCGATCCCCCCAGCATACAAACTAACAAGAATACATCGTGCATACATACACCCATACAGACCCAAACCCCCCACACCCCAACTCAGCCTACAAACTAACAAGCATACACGATGCACCCATACAGACCCGAACCCCCCCACCCCAGCATACAAACTAACAAGCATACACCATGCCTACATACACCCATACATACCCGAATCCCCAACCCCCAACTCAGCATACAAACTAACAAGCACACACCATGCACCCATACAGACCCGAACCCCCAGCATACAAACTAACAAGCATAAACCATGCATAGATACACCTACAGAGACCCGAACCCCGAGCCCCATCTCAGCATACACTGCCCATACACGCAAAAACAAACATACAGACAGACCCTACACCCCTACACCCTTCACCCAGCGTACAAACTAACAAGCATACACCATGCACCCATACAGACCCAAACCCCCCACACAGCATACAAATCAACAAGCATACACCATGTATACATACACCCATAAAGACCCGAACCCCCAACTCAGCCGACAAATTAACAAGCATACACCTTGCACCCATACAGACCCGAACCCCAACCCCAGCATACAAACTAACAAGCATACACCATGCATACATGCACCCATACAGACCCAAACCCCCCAACACAGCATACAAACTAACAAGCATACACCATGCACACATACACCCATACAGACCCGAACGCCCCAACTCTGCATACAAACTAACAAGCATACACCATGCACTCATACAGACCCGAGCCCTCACCCCAGCATACAAACTAACAAGCATACACCATGCATACATACAGACCCAAACCCCCCACACCCCAACCTAGCATACAAACTAACAAGCATACACGATGTACCCATACAGACCCGAACCCCCCACCCCAGCATACAAACTAACAAGCATACACCATGCCTACATACACCCATACAGACCCGAACCCCCACCCCCAACTCAGCATACAAACTAACAAGCATACACCATGCACCCATACAGACCCGAACCCCCAGCATACAAACAAGCATACACCCCGCACTGCAGCCACCCAGGTAAGGCAGCCCACAGCCCGCAGACCCTGGCGTCCCCATAACTAAAGAAAAAAAAAAAAACACCCGCGCCAGGCCCGCTTCCCTCCCCAGCTAGCCACATCCCTCCCAGCTCCCCTTCCTGGACTCCAGCCCTCCCGCCTCCCATCCCGCCCCCGAGCCCTGATTGGAACTTAGCTCTGTGCCTACCAGGTCCATAGACCTGCGTGAGCCCACTCGTTTCCCCGCACTGCAGCCACTCAGGTAAGGCAGCCCACAGCCCCCAGACCCCGGCGCCCCCATAACTAAAGAAAAAAAAAAAACACCTGCGGCCAGGCCTGCTTCCTCCCCCAGCTTGCCACATCCTTCCCAGCTCCCCTTCCTGGACTCCAGCCCTCCCACCTCCCATCCCGCCCCCGAGCCCTGATTGGAGCTTAGCTCCGTGCCTACCAGGTCCATAGACCTGCGTGAGCCCACTCAGCTCCCCGCAGTGCAGCCTCCCAGGTAAGGCAGCCCACAGCCCCCAGGCCCCGGCGCCCCGATAACTAAAGAAAAACAAAAAACACCTGCGGCCAGGCCCGCTTCCCTCCCCAGCTTGCCACATCCCTCCCAGGCAGCTCCCCTTCCTGGACTCCAGCCCTCCCGCCTCCCATCCCGCCCGAGCCCTGATTGGAGCTTAGTTCTGTGTGACATCTTGATTTGGTCCAGAAGCACGGTGAGAGTTGCGTCCTCATTCAACCATCTCACCCCACCACAGAGGCAGGTAACTGCGGCCGCTTCCAGAGAGCCCATGGGCCCATAGCTTTCACTTCCTCTGCCCACTCCAGCGCCGTTGCTGACCGCTTCCCCTCTCCCCCCGCCCCCTGCTTCCTTCACTGGGAAGCCTTTTTCACTGGTCTTCCAGTGCAGCCCTCTGCCCGGTAGCCCCAAGGCCAAAGTCGGCCCCAACAAAGGCGGCTCCTGGAAGTGATGGCAGGAGTCCACAGGAGAAGACAGGTGCCAGCCGTCCACCATCAACTACAAGGACCAGTAAGGTAGGAGTGGCCTGGGTTAGGAGTAAATCAACCACTCTACCCTATAATCCTAGCCACTTAACAATCCGATATAAAACAGCTCCTAAATGTATCAGAGTTTCTGTTCACAAATTGTATTGTAAGATATTCAGATTGCATTGATAGGCCTCTCTCCCACTATGCAGGTCTCCAAAGTTATCAGGGATTCTGTTCCCAAGTTGTATTGTGTGATACTCAGATTGCATAGATAGGCCTCTCCCCCAATAAACAGGTCTCCCAAATTTAGGAGTGTTTCCGTTCCGAAATCGAATAGTATGATACTCTGATTGTATGTATAGGCCTCTCTCCCACTTTACAGGTCTCCCAAATCTATCAGAGGTCCTGTCCACATACTATATTGTGTGATATTCAGATTGCATTGATAGGCCTCTCTCCCAATACACAGGTCTCCCAAATTTAGCAGGGTTCTGTTCCAGAATTGTATGGTATGATATTCAGATTGCACTGATAGGTCTCTCCCCCATATACAGGTCCCCCAAATTTATCAAGGGTTCTGTCCCCAAACTGCTTAGTATAATATTCTGTTTGCATTGATAGGCCTCTCTCCCAAAATTATCAGGGGTTCTGTCCCCAAGCTGTATTGTATGATATTCTGATTGCTTTAATAGGCCTCTCTATACAGGCCCCCCAAATTGATATGGGGTTCTGGCCCCAAACTGCATAGTGTGATGTTCTGTTTGCATTGATAGGCCTCTCTCCCACTATACAGGTCCCCCAAACTTACCGGGGGCTCCATTCCCAAACTGTATCGTGACACTCAGATTGCATTGATAGGCCTCTCTCCCACTATACAGGTCTCCAAAATGTATCAGGGGTTCTAGCCCTAATTGTATTGTATGATATTTAGATTGCATTGGTGGGCCTCCCACCCACTATACAGGCCTGCTCCCAAACTGTATTTTATGATATTCAGATTGCACTGATAGGCCTCTGTCCCACTATACAGGTCTCCCAAACTTGCTCCCAAACTGTATTGTATGATGTTCAGATTGCACTGATAGGCCTCTCTCCCACTATACAGGTCGCCCAAACTTGCTCCCAAACTGTATTGTATGATATTCAGATTGCACTGATAGGCCTCTCTCCCACTATACAGGTCTCCCAAACTTGACGGGGGTTCTGTCCCCAAAATTGCATTGTATGATATTCAGACTGCATTGATGGGCTTCTCTACCACGGTACAGGTCTCCCGAATTTAGCAGGGGTTCTGTCCCCAAAATTGCATTGTGTAACATTCAGATTGCATAGTTAGGAGTCTCTCCCAGTCTACAGGTCACCCAAGTCCAACAGGGTTCTGTCCCCAAGTTGTATTACATGATGTTCGGATTGCATTGAGGGACCTCCCTCCTACTGTACAGGTCTCCCAAAATTATTAGGGGTTCTATTCCAAAATTGCATTGTATGACAGTCAGATCGCTTTGATAAATTGTATTATATGATATTCAGATTGCATTGATAGGCCTCTCTCCCACTATACAGGTCTCCCAAAACTATCAGGGGTTCTATTCCAAAATTGTATTGTATGACATTCAGATTGCAAAGATAGGCCTCTCTCCCACTACACAGGCCTCCCAATTCTGGCAGGGGTTCTGTTCCCAGACGGTATTGTGATATTCGGATCGCACTGGGGGGCCTCTCTGCCACCGTGCAGGTCTCCCAATTTTAGCAGGGGCTCTGGTCCCAAACCGCATTGTGTGATATTCAGTTTACATTGATAGGCCTCTCTCCCACTATACACGTCTCCCAAATATAGCAGGTGTTCTATCGCCAAATTGCATCTTGTGCCATTCAGATTACAGCGACAGGCCTCTCTCCCACTATACAGGTCTCCCAAATTTAGCAGGGACTCCGCTCCTAAATTTGAATCATAAGGATTACAATACTCCTTAAGGTCCCTCGTACCATACGAGACTACAGAACATAGTCAGAACTAGCCTCAAGCACAAACTTAGCTTAACCACCTTAACATACTCCCAGAGAGGACTAGACTGTGACAGAATAGTTCCAGCCGCCCTTATCCTTTCAGAGAGACCTACACAGACAGCACTGAACTTTGACCTACACCCCTGACAACAGTACGCCCAGCACTAAAACCCCTACCAGACAGCGCTCGGAGGACACACAAACCGACCCACCTGAAGAACAGACGGCACAAAAGCTCCCAAGCCTACCAATACAAGAAGAAATACCAGCACTCCCATCACAAGACACAGCAGCCAACCACTCAACCAGCACCTCCGCACTGAGCACCAAAATGCCCCGGACCAGAAAAGGACGCAGAGAAAGGGCACAAGACAAGGCCGCACTGGAAACAGGCACACAAATCCAACCTACCACTGAAGCAACAACCTCATATAGAAGAAACACAACGCCCAAAACCAAAACGACCAGAACAAAACTCCAAAGGGAAAACTCCCTATATCTCACACCATACCTTGCAACAACCCCAGAACCAGGATACCCCAACGACACAGAGACATCAAGACAAAGAAAATCCCGAGACAACCAGAAAAAAAGACGGGAACACCCAAGAAGAAGGTGGCCAGAGTCCGACCCCATCACCCCATACATCACAAGAACAGAAGGACACCCCCAACACCCGCGCCATACCGGACATAACGACGACGAAGATTTTATAACCAACAACCCAAACATGAACCTAACTGACCAATTCAACGAAGAAGAAGCCTTCATGGACCTTCACCAAACCAGCACAAACATAGAAGCAACACCACTGAACAGCCAAGCTTTCAATCTAGCAGACCGCCTCAATGAAGATGCAGCCTCTGCTGATCCTCATACGCCCTCCTACATTTCGCATATAGATGCCCCTGGACTGTGCCTATTGTCCTGAGGTACACTACTCTGCACTGAACCCTTATAGCCATATCCTCGGCACATTGAGAAATACAAGTTGCGACATGCAGCCAAGAACATTTGCCCGCATTATCCTTATATGTATAGTCCTCCTAGGACTATCAGCCTGCACTGCCGATAGCCACCGCACAAGTATAACTAAGATCTTACTTATTCGCCCATCAATCATGCTCTACCATCCTGTGCCTATATCGAACCCTTACCTCAATGACCCAGCCCTCTGGCTCAAGCACTTTGCTACCAAACCCACCCCAAACATCCCATGTACTGTACAACAAAGGAATAGCAGACTCAGAACTAGACTGCCTAGACCACCTAGTATTGTGCACAATCGCACTGCCCTTCCACTACCCATCCCTACAGCAACGCCTAGCCCTCCACCATCCACCCTACCTATCGCAGCACTCAAGGGAGCCCTTATCAATGCTAGATCCCTCACAGCACACGCCCTTGACATCGCTGACCTCATCACGGTCCAGAACCTGGACTTCCTAGCTATTACCGAAACCTGGTTACATGAAGCCTCTGGTCCTCTCCTCGCTCTATCCCTACCCAAGGGTTATACCATCATTAGAAACGACCGCCACTCCAACTTGTCGAAAGGTGGTGGAGTCGCCTTTATTCACAGCAACAAAATCGTTATGAGAGCTGCTCCCCTCATACAATTTAGTTCTGCAGAATCTCTCTCAGTGAAACTATCATTCTCACCTACCAATACAGCAACACTCCACCTTATATACAGACCTCCAGGCCCATTAGGTTCATTCACAGATGAGGTTGCATCCACCCTGTCGACTAACACCAAGCCCAACTCTCAGATACTGCTACTAGGAGACCTTAACCTAGGTCTCTCAGATCCCAAGGACCACATGGCTACTGAAGTAGACACCATCCTCTCCAACCTAGGCTTCCAGCAGCGTATTCGTGATCCCACACACATCAAAGGAAGAACGCTCGACTGGCTAGACGACCTTAGCTGTAACACCAATGTCACTTCTAATGATGCATGCGCCTGGTCGGACCATCATGTTATTACCTTCCTCCTTCCAGCCACCAACCCCCAACCCATACCTATCATAGCCCCCGCTATACCTACCAGAAACAAAAAAGATATCACCAGGGAGAAACTGCTTCCTCTTATCCTCCCTTGCTTGAACACCTTTGCTGCACAGCAGAAGGATAAGGACCCCACTGTCCTAGTAGACATTTATAACAGCCTAATGACCAATGCCATTGAGAGCTTAGCTCCTTTAAAAATCCGTAAAGCTAAACAACAGTCCCACTTGAACACTTGGTTCACCCCGCAGCTCAACGCGATGCGTAAAGAAAAGCGCAAAGCTGAAGCCCTTTGGAAAAGCCATCCCAGTGCTGCTAACAAAGCCTCCCTTCTAATCACCTCTCTTAATTACAAGGAGGCCATATTACAAGCCAAAAAGGAGACATACAACACAAGAATATGCCAGGCAGAATCGAACACCAGGGAATTATTCAAAATCCTTAAAGAGCTAGAATCTCCCTCCCCTGCACCGGACACGTGCACTAAGGACAGCACCTGGTGCAACAACATACAAGATGCCCTTCTTAACAAAATATCCACCTTACAAGCCAAAATCAACGCCAAACAAAACACCCTCCACACCCCTTCATTTAGCAATACCAGGCCACCCAAAATAACAACCCTCGACTCCCCGGTGCCGTTTAGCTTCACACCACTCACCGTTCTGGAGGTTGAAAAAATCATCCGCAATCTAAAACCCTCAAATTGCCAAGGGGACTCCTGTCCAGCCCCAATCATTAAGGAGTCGGCTCATGACCTCGCTCCTTTTATAACCTCTTTCATCAATGCCTCCTTTCAATCGGGAGTGGTCCCCAATAACCTAAAGGATGCTTGGGTTATCCCTCTCCTAAAAAAACCCACCTTAGACCCGGAGGTTCCAACTAATTATAGACCCATCACAACGGTCCCTTTTCTGCTAAAGATCTTAGATAGAGCAGCCTATCTTCAGATACAGAACTATCTGGAATCAAACAACCTACTAGGTATGAGACAATCCGGCTTCAGACCGAAGCATGGTACGGAGACAGCCCTCCTTGATCTCAAGTCCCAAATCGAGGATATCAAAGACAAAGGTAAACTAGCCATGCTACTATTACTAGACTTATCTGCTGCCTTTGATCTGGTTAATCACCAAATCCTCTGTCACCACCTGAAAACTGCAGCTCACTTCTCTGACATGGCCACAAACTGGATTCAATCCTTCCTGGCAAACAGACAGATGAGGGTATTCTCGCCCACCTCTGCGGCTGACCCTGCACCAGTCCCGTGCGGAGTCCCCCAAGGATCGTGCGTTTCCCCCACCCTTTATAATGTATTCACTAAACCCTTATTCGATGTGCTTGATTACCTGGGTGTTACCTACACAAATTATGCGGATGACACCCAGATACTCATCCCCATCACGGGTGATTACACTTTAGACTCAAAAGCCTTGAACGATGTCTACCATGTCATTCAAACTTGGATGGCCCAACATGAGCTCTGTCTCAATGATGACAAGACAGAGCTCCTCATCCTAGGTACTCAGCAAAGACTAAACAAACTGAACCCTATGTTTAGTTCCTTTAACATTGATGGAAACATAACTAAAGTTTCTAAAGACACAAAAACACTTGGAATCTACCTTGACTCCACCCTCTCCCTTCACAGACAAACCAATGCAGTTGCGGCCGCCGCCGCCTATACCTGCAAGTTGATCACAGCCTGTCGTCCTCTCCTCTCCTTGCATAACTGCACTACCCTGGCTAGGACCCTGGTCATGTCTAAACTTGACTATTGCAATGCATTGTACCAGGGCACTAACCAGTGTAACCTTGACAAGCTCCAAATTATACAAAATAACGCCATCAGGGCAGCCCTCAATATCCCCAGATCTGCACACATCTCGGATACCAGGAAGAACCTTCACTGGTTGTCAGTCACCCAAAGGATCTCACTAAAATCGCTTGCCCTTACCTACAAATGCCTGAACAATCTGGCCCCCACGTATCTCTCCTCACGATTCACGATGTACACTCCAGTCCGATCACTTAGATCTACCCTGAATCAGAGCCTAACGATACCCAGATACAAGCTCCAAACAGCCGGTGGGTCTAGCTTCCCAGTCCTGGCAGCCAAACTGTGGAATACTGTCCCCTTGACTATCAGAAGCCTCCCCTCCTTCAACCTTTTCAAACACAAAGCCAAATGTTGGCTCGCCTCCTCCAATGCCTAAGATTCTTACTAAAACGTGCTGCAATAACATCAGTAAGGATGCATTACTTGACTTTCCATGTACCACCTACACATGTCTATTTCTATGCCTTACTTATTGTTGATATATCATCATTGTATGCAACGTATGTAACCATTGCCTTAAGAAATGCGCCCGGTAGCCTCCGGGCCTGGTCTGCGCTATACAAATAAAATAAATACAAATACAAATACATTGAAGATACAACCTTCGCTGATCCTCATCCACCCCCAATCAACGCCAACAATGATACACCGCAACCAAACAACCACAAACCAAAACATGGGTCAACCAACAAGCAAAACCACACCAATAAGATCCACTGCAACCTCATCAATGCAAGATCAATGTCGAAACATGCCACTGAGATATGCAATCTGCTCTGCGACGGAGGGATCAACATCCTATTTGTAACAGAAACCTGGCTAGACGACAATTACAAGATCACACTCAACAACTGCTTACCTGAATACTTCAAATGCATCCAATCAAAGAGAAAAACCAAAAGAGGGGAGGGCTGGCAATCATTCACAAAGAACACCTGGATATCAAACTGGAAGACCCACTACTCATCGATAAATGCGAATCCCTAATCATACGTCTAGCAGTAACATCCTAAACAAACTTGAAATTCGTACTAATATATAGACCACCAACCTACGATGCAACCTTCGTAGACTCCTTCACAGAAGCAATCACCGTCCTAGCCATCAAACACAATCACTTGATAGTCCTAGGAGATTTCAACATCTGGTTTGAAGGAGAAAGCACAACCATACAAAAATCGCTAACCAGCCAACTAGCAGCAATGAACCTACAACAACTAGTCAAAGGAGCAACCCACTCGGCAGGGCATACACTTGACGCAATCTTCACCAACAAACTACTCCTCACCAGGGTACCCCCAATTCAAATACCCTCGAGCGACCGCCTCATCATCCCCTTCGTAATCAAAATGATCAGGCCAACAAACAATCAACCGGACAAAACAACGAAAACCATGAGAAGAAATTGGAGAACCATCAAAAACTCCAACCTGCATGAACTCCTGGAGCTAAACAAACCACACCCAACATTCATGGAAGAAGATGACCTGGACAAAAAGGTAACCCTGCTGCATTCCTGGATTATAACTACTATAGACAACATCGGCAAAGAAAACCCCTTCGCTTCTTCTAATAAACAGTCTATGGCAAAATGGTTCACCCCACTACTGTGCACCATGAAAAGAAAAAACCGAAGACTAGAACTTGATTGGAGAAAACAAAACGATGCGGCGAACGAACGAAATTCCTACAACACAACCGGGTTTACAAAAAGCAAAGAGGAAACACTACGACAACCGAATCTTCGAAGCACCAAACACCCAAAAAGAGCTCTTAAAAATCATAAATGAAATAAAAAACCCTCCGGGATGTAACAACACACCAACTCCGTCCACGAAACTCTGCAACGACCTCGCGGACCACTTCAAAAACAAAATCACTAACATCCAACAAACCATTCAAAGCAGACCGTCTGATATGACCACAACCCCAACCTACACCCAGGAGGAGCACCCAAACAAACTACGAAGCTTTCCAGAAATATCAGTGGAGACATTCGTCAAACTGGTGAATGAAAGCAACAACTCAGTGTCCCCCGATGACCCATGCCCACCAGACATATACAAATCAATTCTTAAACAAGGAACGCCCATGGAATATCACAGGAACGTCCTCAACCATTCCATTGCAACTGGGAAAGTGCCACAAGCCTTCAAATCTGCATACATCAGGCCACAACTCAAAGATACAGCGGGAAACGTAGAGGACCTCTTCAACTACAGACCTATCTCCAACATCCCGTATACAGCCAAGCTGCTCGAAACGTACATATACAAAACGACCCAAGAGTTTATAGAAGAGCATGGCCTACTAGACCAGGCACAAGTTGGCTTCAGACCACTGAGAGGAACGGAATCAGCTCTACTCTCAATATGGGACGATCTAAAAACCAACGCAGACTCAGACAACAGCACTGCCTTGATACTCCTAGACCTGTTGGCAGCATTTGACACAGTCGACCATGACACCCTCATAACGAGATTAGAAGCACTTGGAATAACAGACAACGCCCTACCATGCATCAAATCTTTCCTAACAAACAGAAAGGAAACTGTATGGATGTGAAACCCTTCAAATCCAGCTCAAGAGATTCCACCTGTGGAGTACCACAAGGATCATCCTTCTCCCCGCTACTATTCAACATCTACCTGTATCTACTTATCAGAATCATCAAAAGCCACGGCCTCACCTGCTACAACTACGCTGACGATACACAAATAATCTTCAAAATACAAGACAACCCGGAAAGAAACTCAACGCTAGAAAACTGCCTCTGTGATGTATTCTTCTGGATGAACTCTAATTCCCTCAAAATCAACCCAGGCAAAACTGAAATAATGATTGTCACAAAAAATGGAGGAGAAAACCAATTCATCCCTTGGCCAAGGGAACTCGGGACTACCCCAGCACCCTCCGCGATTGTGAAAAACCTGGGGGTTCTGGTGGGTAATAACCTCACGCTAGAGCCACAAGTAAACGCTCTCCTGAAGAAATGCTTCTTCCTCCTGCGAGCGGCAAAGAGAATCTTACCGTTCCTATCGTTCGCCAACAAAACGACCACCATCATCGCCCTCGTTATGTCCAAAGTAGAACACGCCAATAGCCTATACCTGCTGAACGTCTCCTAAAAAAATACAACGCATTCAAAACGCAGCAGCCAGACTACTTCTGAAACTACCCCGAAGAGAACACACCGCACCAGCGCTGAAAACACTACACTTGCTACCAATAAAACAACAAATAAAATTCAAAACAATGTGCATTACGCACAGAGCAGTACACAACGAAGGCGCTGAGTTCCTAAGAGACAAACTGCGCATACATCGACCAACAAGAACGCTCAGATCAAGCATGGACATCTGCCTGGAACCGAAGCCCTACAACAAAAGAAAACTTGGAGGATCCTCCTTCTCTCACCAAGCCCCGAAAACCTGGAACGACCTTCCAAAGTACATACGTAACACTAGGAACCACCTATTATTCAGGAAATTACTCAAAACCTGGTTCTTCACGTCATAACTAGAAAGACTGGCCACAGGGGCACTGACATACCAAAAAACACCAACGAACGTAGAGCGACCGCGATACGCACCGATCAATCAATGGGAAAAGCTGAGGTAAATATCCCACGGCATACTAAAGGACCAAACGGGAGACAGTCGCAATATGACCAAAGACAGTAAACATAGCAAACTAAGACAGACAAACTAGAACAAATCATCAAGAGGACATGGACCTAACTATGACCTTCCCCATCAGCCCTTAGAACAAATCATAGAGAGGGAAAGGAAGCACTGTATCACAGGCACAAGGCAATGGGTGAGAAACAGAATGTTTCATCACTACACACGGCCCACCAATACAAAGCAGGAAGCACAATGCCCCACCACAAAAACTACAACTAAACAACCGTCTCAAGGATGTTCACCCCACGGAAATCAAAGAATCAGTCACGAAAGAAGGATACGAACGTCTGAACACACACGCTCACCAAGACGGATCCATTAGGACAACACTTCAACATGACCGCAACCCTGAACCACTCAAAGCCTTAGCCGACCAGGGTCACACTAGATCACCTAAGAATAGATATCACCCACCCAGTCCCACACCTGAAGATTAGGTTCAGATGCACCCGCCGATCCATACTATACTCAATATGATACATTTGGACCAGTGCAACACCACCAAATCGAGTCGGCCACCAGGAACCAGCAACATCGAACCCACAGCAACATCCGAACCCACAGGTATACAACTCTAACAGAATCGTAAGTACCTGAACCTGGATACAGACCCCACTAACCCAACCGTCAATCTTCTGCTTACTTAAACCCACACAAAACCATACAACCATCTTTCTCCCAGCAATCCGCACAAACTTTACCACACCGCATCAACAACACATAAACTTCACCCACAGCACTCGAGGCCTTCATCCGATCCGATACTAGCACCAAAGCCCAGCACTTGGTGTATACCGAGGTGAAGCTGCCAACAGCACACCACATCTCCCACTCTCCTTCTGCCCTCCTCCCGACTAACCCTACCCCCACCCTTCCTGTTTACAGATCCGCCAGAGCGCCTGGGGATCAATTCCATTGGTGACAGTGCCGCTAAACAAGTACCGATAACATAACATAACATAACACCATGCATACATACACCTATACAGACCAGAACCTCCAGCCCCATCTCAGCATACACTGCCCATACACACAAAAACAAACATACAGACAGACCCGACACCCCCCCACACCCACATCTCAACTTACACACAAAAACAAACATACAAGTAGACCTGACGCATCCCCCCACCGCGCATCTCAACATACACACAAAAACAAAAATACAGGCAGACCCAACGCAGACTCGACACATCCTCCCCACCCCCACATCTCAACATAGACAAACTAACATGCATGCAGGCAGACCTGACACATCCCCCCCATCACTGCATCTCAACACATAGACACTGGCATACATGCAGGCAGGCAGACCCGACACATCCCCTCGCCCACACACACACACACACACACACACACACACACGCACGCACACGCGCGCACACATGCACACACACAGAAACAGGTAGGACAGTTCCAACCTCCCTCCTCCAAAATATTTTCTTACTGCGGACGTGCTGCAACGCTGGCAATGTCTCTGGTACTACGCCTGGCGTGGCAAGGCTGAAATGCCTTTCTGGCATCAAGCCTTATTGACCACACCAACCGTAGTGCTGGCCTTCCATTGGTGCAGCACACACGCACTACGTGGCTCATAGGAGCTGTGTGGTGCATGTGCACTGAGCCAATGAGGGTCAGTGTTTTGTCTGGCCCGGAAGAGTTACAAAGACTTTTCATAATTGAGGGCGGCCGATGCTGCTTGCGTGCTGCCCTCCATTAGGAAAGTCTTTGTTCCTGGCAGGCCGGACAAAACAGCGTGGGGGGCTGCAACTGGCCTGCGGGCCGTAAGTTGTGCCCCCATGCCCTATTATTGATGCAAAAAAAGACTCTTAACATAGGCTGCAGGCCGATCTTTTAGAGATGTAATATATGAAATAGCATAAGAGAATATTGGCACATATAAAGAACTGGGACAGCAACGAAATGATCATTTTGACATCCACTAAAACATAGACTATGAGCGCCAGCTATGTGAATCAGCTCAAATGTCAACTAGAGCAAGCACAAGCTTGCCCAAGCTGCTGAGGAGAAAACAGCAGAAGAAAACAAACACTGCTACAATGCCAAGGTCAAGTTTCTTGTACTTCAGCCTGGCAATCATGTATTGATACACAGCATGGGAAAGAGAGGACGCAACAAGCAAAGCAAGTCTCAGCCGTTCATCACTGAGCATCAGTTAGGAGAGCTCCATTCCTACCGACTGCGAGAGGAAGGACAGCCCAGGAACATCAAGACCTTGCACTGAAACCCCCTGCTCCTAGTGGGGATGAGGTTGAGCTGACACCGGCAGTAGACGAAGAAGAATCAGCCAAAGGGCCAAAAATGAGATAGCAGTGACACTGCGCTGAAAGACCAGAAAAAGAAGATCCTTCGAAGGGTCAATACCCGGAAGCTTCCCCAGCTATCGAGTCTGTGAGACCAGCAGAAGGCCAACCGGAAGCCAGTGATATTGCTGATTCCGAGGGTGATCAGTTTGGTGTCTACCCAGGCCATTTGTCAAATTAAACACTAATATGGGTCCCTGCATCCACAGCTCCAGATCCCACTCATAGGTGACCTGACCCCTCACCTGAGAGTTTTTCTTCAGTCTATTCACAATCCTGCTCCAATCACCACTGTATGCTGGACATGGCAGAGGAATCTCTACCTATTCCTCCACTGGAAGATAGGGACCCTGACTTGGTATGCGGTGGACCGCTGGGTCAGGAGGAAACACTAGATGAGACCCTGTATGCTGTCCGATGTTCCATCAGGGAGAGCAGGCCTGTTATGAAGTTAACACATGATTTACCAGGGGTCCAGTGTGAGGTTCCCATTGCCCGTTTGTCACAGTTTTCTGTGGCTCCTTCTTCAGAGCAGGTTCCCAGGAGCTCAGGGCTACTGCGGGAGGTGCCTGAGATTCAAGGTACTGGGTGAGGTGGAGAATCCTGTGGATCACCCACTAAAACCCTGCCTAGATTCTCCTCTGGCCAGAAAAGGGCAGGTGCTTCCTGATCCCAATCTTGAGGGTGGCGTACTGCAGGAGGATTACCTGGGTGGAGACAAGGCCCGGGATGGTGGGGTGATTTAATCGGGTGAGACATGGTATCATTCCTCGGATACTGGTAAGACCATTCTGAGAGAGGTTATAGCATATTGCCATTCTGATGAATTTCAGTCTAAGGTTCAAACCAAATCAAAGATTTAAATGTCGAAAGTTAGTAACCCCCAGAAGCATTACTTTTTACCCCTAAAATCACATATCCTCCACAATGTCAAAGGTATGCCAAAAAGAACGACGAACATGTGAACTTTCCTGTCCATTCTATCTCTAAAATGTCATACCTTATAACTCCTCTTTCAATAATATTAGAGGAGGAAAAAACATCCTTAAACCTTTTAAAGAAGTAAAAGAACTGGATTTTTCTAAAGTAGACTGCATGTTCCAGAATCCCGCAAGGACTATGACAAGGAATTGGGATGGGGAGGTATGCGGCAGCCAGGGACAGACAGGCAGGCCTAATAGCTTTTGGCAAGGTCAGGCAATTAGTCTTAGGGGTCTGTAACTAAATCCAATTAACCCACCCGAGGAGCATAAAAGGCTCCAGCAGAAAGGAGCAGTAGAAGGAAGCTGGAGTAGGGGCTGGAAGGTTGCCAGCTGCAGATGTAGAAGAAGTAGCGCACAAGGCTGGCAATTCACAAGGAAGCATGACCTCAGAAGGGACGCCAGAGTAGAGGAAAAGCAGATTACACCTGCAGGCTCCGAGTTGGTCCTGTGCTCAAAAACCCTGTTTGGTTGTGGCAGTATTGGAAGAGACTGGAAGAAACAGGCAGTCTTTCCAGGTGGCCTAATTGCTGTGAGAGCTAAAGTCGTTCACCCACCAGGGCCTGTGTGCAATAGCAAGCAGAGGGAAACTGGAGAGAGGAAGACTCTCCTTTAGGGAGGCTGGATCGGAGACAACCATGCAGCAGAGGGGTGTGAGTCCTAAGAGTGCCCATAGTAGGCGCAGCAGAAGAAATCAACCCGACAAGCAGAAACAGGCTGCAACCGCTGGGATTGTGGAGTCGGTAGAGAGAACTCTGTACTCCAAATCATCAGTAATACCTTGCCAGTAACTGTAACAAGCTTAATTTGTACTCACTGTAAGGAAGGCATGGTATCAAACAGTGAAGGCAGACACCAGTGATCACAGTTCAAGGGTGTTTATTAAACTTCAGTGGGTTGATTGAATGCCTATCTAACCCTAAATCTAAGGATGGGAGCAAGCTACACCCATTGAATAATAATAACGCAGTACTAGTGGAGTCTCTGTCCAAATAGAAGGGCCTATACTAATAAACCTATTGCTAATCCTTACTTCTAAATACAAATGGTGTGGGAAAAAGATGTATGCAAAAGAAAAGTGTTCAAGAAACAATATGTCAGGATAGTTGAGCATTGGCTTCCCTTCCCCATGTTTTCAGCATGGGATAAGGTGGCACAGTCGAGCTTCGCACACATTCTGGCTTCTCTGCCACAAGGATGCAGTTCAAAACATAGGTGTCTGGGCCTTCTATGTCAAAGTCTCTTTCCCAATAAAAAAGTCTCTTATTGCAGAGTGTCTGGCATAATAAACAAGTACCAAAGGTTCTTTCTCTGAATTTTCACATTCACCAGTTCTCGGGTTTATTGTTCACCACGGGTCTCCCACCATCGGCTCGGACCACGGGTCTCCCTCAGTTGGGCTCGGACTTTATAATCACTCTTTCTTTGCTTTCTTTTTGTTATCAAAATTTAAAGACTTTCGACTGCGATGGATTTTTTTTAAACCATTGCAGGACCACTTCGATTCACTTCATCCCTAAGTTTCACTTCATTGCTTTTGTTTCTGGCACTTCTTGGCTGGGTACATCACAAAGAGACGTTCGATTGAGCACACCTGCGGTGCCGGACTACTCTGTTACTTTGTCTCATACCTTCTCTGATTCATATTAAAGTGAAGCATTCATCAGCAATTAAGATTTACTCGCGTCTTTCATCACATGCGTTAATATCCTTTGCTCTTTTGCTTTTCATACAATGTTGCCACTTGCAACCTTGACTTCAACACAGACTGGTCTCCCCAATTCATCGGTTGCGTTGATTTTTCTGGTGCTCCTTTGATCCTGGAACCAAGGATAGTACAACAGCGGCTGCTGCTCCTCGCCGACTCGACTAATTATGCTGGAGGATATCTCTGACACACAATGCAGGATTCTTCAGTCTGGTTTCCTGGCCTTACGCCTTTCAATCTGAAGGTTTCTGGAAAGTGACGGTTTCTCGCTCGAAAGGTCAAGGGTATCTCCCTCCTTGCTTTCCCTTCTCGGTTTACCACCTTTCTCCCCTCGTTCAGCTGCCTTCTGGAAAACGCTGTTCCTTCGTGTGCTTTGCCCCGCTCAGAGTGTACTCTTGTGCTCAGCATTTTATCGGTGTGGGACTGCTTAATGGAAGTCAGGTGTGAGTAGTTAACAGTAATTGCCTGACTTTGCCTAACCATAGTAGTGGGACATGTCAGGTACAATGCTCGGGTATGAGTCCGTTTTCTCCCAGAGCAGGATGTTCGTGTGAATGGGTTCATGTAGGGAAGTGGGGTGGTTACAGTTCCTAGGTATCCTGGTAGGATGGAGTAAAGGTATTATAAGGGAGGAGATACTGCGCCTCGCCATCAGATGTCGCTTCCCTAAGATCCCTAACCCTGGTGATCTTCCCGCACTGATCCACCCGCTTGTTCTAGATCCAAAGGCGATGGCCGTGCCCTGGCCACCTGAGAGAGAGATCCCCAGGGGCTAGCGTGTGAGACACCTTCTGGTTTCTCACATCACGTACACATAAAAGCGAGAAGAATTTGTTTGCAGAAGTGGGAAGTCATTCTAGAAAAGGGAATTGTAACACGCTTATATTAACAAAGCTGAAGCACCCCCGTGTAAAGAAAGCATTTATTTTCCCCATTGTTTGATGTAACCCGTTGCCGAGAAGTCGCGTGTCTTCTATGAAGGGGAGAACGTTGCCGGTAAACTTGATGAAGCAGAAATTGACTTTCCTGCATTGTTACAAGCTACTTTAACATCAGAAGAGGTTGCGCATGAAACTGTGTTTCCCGATTACCTTGACCGAAAGGAGGGAACACTCATAGTTTAAAGTGGTCCTTTAACATCAAAATGGAATCGTGTGTGACTGATTTTGTTTCTAATAAGAAACTTGTTTCCTGTAACATCCTGAACACTGAAGTAGTAGTTGTAGCAGTGGCTGAAGTCAAACAAAGAACAAGTATTAACCAAGCCAGTAGACCAAATCCTATTAAACTGAAACCAGCTCATTTACGAACTGAACATCATTGTTTTAAAGTTGCTGAAGCTGCTGTACCCCCAGAGTCCTCTGATACAAGGGTGACAAGGTTACTCAAGGCTGGCAGAGTAGCACTACAGCTTTGGGGTGACCTTTGGAGGCAAAAGAGTGTGTATGAAACTGGGGAAGGAAGCTGGGTACTTGTTATAAGGAACTCACTTTAAATCCGTAGAGCTGAGACTGTTCAAGCTAAGAGGAAGCAGTCTTGGAACTGAAGACAGATTTTCTGGTAGCTGCAAGACAGAAACGGTTAGGCAAAGAGGCTCCGCTTTCTTACCATATAAGAGAGAAGAGTGCCTTGCCAACCTGTAGAGGTCGAACAAGTCTTGTTGAAGTTGCCTAAAACTCTAAGTCGCAGTAGCAGTAGTAGAACTGTGGTTGTCGATACATTTATCAGAACATTATTATTTTGTAGTAGAAGCAAAAACATACTGTGGGGCAACAGCAGTGGCGCTGGAAGTATGGGTGCTGGAGGTGCTGCTGTACCCCCATAAATCTTCAAGAAATCTAACTGCTGACAGTATGGAATGGAAACTGTATTGTACATCAGTCTTTTTATATTTACTTTGGAAAGGATGCAGGCACTAACTAGGTTCAAAAGAAGCGGCTACAGAGAAGGTGCATACGCAGTTTGTGTTAACACTCCACCTCAGAACATTCTTTGGTGTTACGTGTCTTTTGTCGGGTCATTTAAGAAGCTGATAGTTTTAATTATGGACATGGAAGCTGTATTCATTTTGTTTTCAAACAGAAGCCTTCACTTAATTTCCAGAACAGCGATTGATTCGGTATAACTGTGTTTACATTATATTCAAACATTAGAGAATATGTGAAAGCATTTTTTTTCCTTTTTCCTATGAAGTTTAATGTGTGAGTCGTCGGTAGTATTTTATAAAAATGTGACTTTGGCTGCAGTTACATTTTTGCTCCCTTTTCTCTTGTTCACATTGCCTGTAATGGAGGCCTTTTGCCTGCATGGATTTCCTAGGATTTATAATCAGGGTTGCACTGCAACAAAAAAGAGACTATGCAGCTTAATGGTGATTTTTTTTGTGCCGGAAATAAAAAACAACTGTAATTTTTAAATAAAAAGGAGCAAAATATTCAATGTTACGACTCTCCCACTTGTAATAAGTATGAGCAACAAATCCATGTCAATTTCCGATATCCAGTGCCCACAGCACCAAAGGGCCCAAGACCCACACGCCGTTTATATGAAGGAACTTGCTTTGTGGGAGATTGTTTTCAATCTAGTCACATTAAAACTAATGGAAATATGTACCTATGCATATTTTAATTAAGCATAAATACAGCAAATATATATGTTTGTACTACAATGTTTCCTTTTTCTTTATACAAAATTCGGAATTCAGTGCCACAATATCCAGAGGGTCTTAAAAAAAAGTCAAGAGCAACCAACACAAACATTTACAAAGGCAACAGCTTTTATGTAGGCACAGGAGAGAAGTTTTCCATGATGGTACTATCTGACCATAAAATGGCAACAGCTGGCAAATGGTTTTAGCACATGGGTATACTAGGACAGTGCCTGGCAAAGGCCTATCTAATGCCTAAACAACAACCAACACTATTGGCTTTGCCAATGCGTGTTAACACAAATTCATTGTAAGAACACCGTTATTGATTATAAATCAAGTGCCTGATGACATACTGAGTTGAGATATTTTTATTACACAAGGAGGTGGTCTATAATATAGCTTTCTAGACCTGTAGCGAGGGCCGTACCGGGCGTTATGGGCCCTGAAGACTGAGTTAAAGGGCCGAACATAGCGAGGGCCTTTAACAAGGTATAAGGGACCATAACGCCCGGTACGGCCCGATCTGCAGGTTTATAAAGCTATCAGAACACCATCAGTATTTTATTTAATCAGTATTTTATTAAATCAGAAATATGACAAATGACTAATAAATGTTATAGAAATAAATTGAAAGTAAATGGAGGTGTGTGTACGTATTTCCTGTTTATATCAGGCAGGTAATTAGTATTGGGAGAGGGGTGTAATATTTAAATGGGGAAAGTAAATGCAGGAGTGAGTAGTTGCTTTTTGTTTTAATAAGAATTCGTATTGGGATGGAGATTTTAAATGCGAAAAGTACATATATGTGTGTGTATTTATTTGTTGTTTTAATCAAGCCAGGGAAAGTACGAATTTTTTAAAGCAAATATAATGGGTAAGTATACAAGTATACAAGTATACAAACAAGCATTTAAATAACATTTAATGGGGTTAAACGTTTTATAATGTTGTTAGGCAGAAACCTGTGCAGTTCCCTCTGGGACCACTGCAAAAGATTTAAGACTACAGGTGTTTGGCAGTAAACCCACTTGGTAGCAGTCTGTACCACACAGATTCACTTGGTAGCTGTGGCTGAGCAGTCAGACTTCCCTCAAGAAGAGTTAGGCAGTATACAGAGTATTCACAATAGGTCAAGAGAACACAGTAGAACAAGCAAACACTGACCAGAGCTTGGTGTAAAAGAGATATAATTATTTATTTAAAACCACATCTAATAAAACACACAGGCACTCATTTTAAGCAGTTCAAAAACACGGTCACTAAAAGATATACACTCCCTTAAAAGAATATTAGACAAGTCTTAAGTAAAGCCCCACTTATTTTCAGACAGCGGTGAGCGCTTAACGTAGATGGCACTCTAATAATTTGGTTTAAAAGGGAGAGAAAGGCAGAGAATAAATTGAAACAGATCCCAACACTTTCAAAAGAACACAACAGGAGAGGAAGGCAGAGTCAAACCGTGAAGTTAGAGTTCAGACAGCCGGATCCACTTTAAGAGGATCAGAACGAAATGTGTCCAAGGTCACACGGTTGAAAAGTGCACAAAAGTCTCGAAAAGGTTCAGAAAGAGTTGGACCAAAAGAAAGGGACCAGTTAGATGGTCAAGGCGGCCAGCCCAGTCCAGAACGTTAAGGGATTATAATTACCTTGTAGCAATCTTTAGAAAGGGAGGCCTGGCGGACACGGTACCTTAAAGTGGTGAGAATACTCCAGCGGGGGCAGTTGTTCCTGGCAGCAGATGCAAGTCGGTGCTTCGTCCGGGGGAAGAGAGGATCTCGTCGGGGAGGAAGACAGGAGTCCGTTGCACTGCCAGGGAAGAAACCAGCCGCGGAGTTCTCAGTTAAAAAGGAGAGGTCCTTTTATTCGCGGTCCAGTGGTAAGTGGCTATCCGGTTGCCGGGGTGCTTGGCACGGGCAATTCGACCACAGGACGTCCTGGGATGCGAGGAAAAGAAGGTAAACTGGTTGTGCCCACCAGTCAGGGGAAGAAGACTCTCCAGCCGGGAGATCTTCTCTGTCGTCGGGAAGTGGTGAGTAGGTTCCGCAGGGCTCCACCGGTGGTATCGTCGTAGCAGGTCGGCTCAGCTTCTCCCTCGTCGGATTCTCAGGTCCTGTGGCGACTTCTGAAGTTCCAGTCCCAAAAGCCCTGCTTTTATGCAGCACACCCCATTCACTCAGCCTAGCTGTCAATCAAACATGCTAAGTGGTGAGCCGGCCGGCTCACCACTTGGGCCAATCACACAAGAGTGCGACTTGAGTTACCAAGGTAACTCAGTCCAGGGGGCCTACACCCCCTCCCACATCCCCTGTGGTACCCAGACAGAGTGGCATCACTTTTGGAGGCTTCTGTGTAGAAGCCCGCCAAAACATGGAACAAAGGGTTGGAGTCACAGAAGAGAACACAAACGCCATTTTAGAATCGAGTTCTGGCAAAAAATACCAACCGGCGAATTAATATTAAATAAATAAACCGGCGGTATGTTCGAGGCTATGAGAATTAAATAATTAAAGTTGGTAGCCTCGAACAATGGGAAAATTCCATAGAGATATATTCGCGGTCGAATATAAAAAGTAGTATCCACTACCACCAGCCAAAACTCGATCAGGGGGGACGGAGACGTGCCCCATCGACTAACAGACCCCAGGGCAATCGAATTGCCCCGACCAGTACGTCCACAATATGATGGTTTGTACTGGTTTCTGTTAATAATTTGGGACTAGTAAAGCCAATGGTGACTTTACATGCCCTGGGAGACAGTAGTCAGTCCCAGGGTATGGAGTCTATGGCGGGGTGTCACTATGACACCCCTGTGTCACTGCACGGAGGGTGCTGTGTAACACACATAGTAAAAACACATGAGACCCTATGGAGTAAAGGACCCCATAGCCCATAAAACACATTAACAGTCACAGGAACACCACAAATCATGTCCAAGGGTGGGAGAAAAAGAGTGTCACTCTTGACAGGAGAAAAAAAACAAACTCCAGAAATCCAGCAAAGCTGCTGGGGGACTCACTAGGTTAGGAAATTCAGCCTAAACAGAGAATTCTCCCTAACAAAGGTACATTTACCTTTTTAAATGGAGCTTTGTTTTCTGCTCGTTGCTGTGTTAATTCTCAGTGTAGTGTTTGTAATCAGGATGGTTGGCTTTGCCAGTACTTGTTGAGAATATATTACACTACTTCTATTTACTAGTAAACATTTTCGTATTGTCTATACTAGCCACCATAACAGTGCACCTACAGAAGTGCACATCACATTCTGATAGCAGAAAAAAAATCATAGAATCGGAATAAACGTAGCAGTTTAAAATCCCAAACTAGCGTTTTTGCTGCTAGCAGCTCGGCCCCTTGGACTGAAGCCTGGACACGCAAAGCATGCCAAAAGATGTTTTTAATAGACTATATTAAAAACCTTGCTTAGCATTTCTATTTATACAAGAAACAAAAATGCAATTTCCTAGCAATATGTCTTTCAACAAGACACTCCCTTTAAGGGAGGACCTTTTTTATGATTTAAAGGGGACACGTTAGGCACACAGGCATGGCAACAGGAAACAAGACACGGGCGCATTAGGGAAGCAGCGGCAGCTTTGGCAGCAATTAACTTTGCAGCAGAGTTATGGCGTAATTCGAGTTTCCGGGCTATATTATATCTGCGGGCTATACCAGTTTGTATAGTCCGCAATTTAGCCAATCGGGTGTGTGGAAACACCACTAGGGTGTTCTAATTGCAAATATGCCATTACCTTATGGAAGACTGCTTGGAAATAACATAGGCGTCCCCCTAAAATAAGCACAGAGCTAGCTCAAAGAGATCCTAGGGGATGGGTGTTATAGATAGGGAGAGGTTGAGAATGGTCATAGCAAGTAGCATGGCCATGACTGGTCAATGGGTGGATAATTATCCAAGCAATACCCACAACATGTGTGTCGCCCCTTACATCCCATCTCACTATTAGCTTCACTTCCCATGCCAACAGTTGCAGTTTTTAGTTTGTCATTAAAGCGCCACTTAATTGGCAACTTCTGACTGGAACTCTCAAGTTTCAAGTTTCCATATGTGAGAATGTCATACACACCTGTTTTTTTCATTTTTATTGTGGGACTTGTAGTTTTCCTATTTGAAATTTAGGAAACCTAGAAGCACGAGAATTCCAAGCAAAAACAGGAGTGGATGGCCTCCTCGTACCCCGCACATGGCCAAAAGAAACTTGGGAGCTCTGTGATTACGGCCTCCGTGCCACTTTAAGAATTGCACATTTGAGCTTGAATTTAAATATCAGTGAGCTCAAACATGCTTCAAGAAAGCATTTTGATTTGCCTCGATTAAGGTGGTATACTGTCATTTTCCCCTAACCTTTTTCCACTCCGTGCCCCCACCACAGTCTCCCAAACAGGGAAAATTGACAACAAAAACAGTTGCTGTAAATATTTGAAGAAAGGTTGTGGGAAATACAAGGATATGACATGTGGTCACTCAAAAAGCAGTCACAGAGAAATGTGTGTGCAGGCTTCTACAAACTAGGAATGGAGCGTGTAGCATGCAGATTACAAATATGCATTAAACTATGAAATAATCAAAGGAGTGGAATAATTTACCTTTTTTTGAAAGCTGCCACTCTGCAAAGGTCCCACTCAGCACAGAAACAGTACTGGTTATTAATAAATAATTCATTATCATTTGAATATCAGTTTTCTGGCTTTTCTTTCCCATCGTCCGCTAAAGGTTTAGACCAATAATTACCAAAAATAATCAGGTAACGAAGGTCAGGCATAAATAGGCAGTTTGATATTGCATTAGATACATCTTATTTATTGAGAAACAAAGTGATGGCCACTTAAATGGTTAGATATAAAGAATACCTTCACTGAATAAAATGTAATGATGGTGTGCAATGGGCACCTCTGGTTTGAAGTCACTCATAAACAATCACAAATAAAAACATGTTATAGCACCCAGAAAGCAGTTCGGGAAGGGTATACACGCATTTCGCCGAATGGATTTTCATCGTGGGACATTTCATTGCCGAATTTTTCATCGCCGAAAACCCTTTTTTTAAAAAATATTTTTGGGGTTTTTTTTGTAGGGGTTGGGGTATGATTATTAAAGTAGGGGGAAGGTTCTGGGGGGGACCCCCCCAGAAATAATTTTTTTAAAAAGCAGGGTTTTTGACGATGAAAAATCGGCTATGAAATGTCCCACGATGAAAATTCATTCGGCGAAATAACGTAGAACCATTTTAAGGTGTGGAATCTACCTTATGTAATAGTCAAATGAAATCACATTACTCTCACACCGATGTCAGTAGTGAGTAGTAAGAGAAAGTTGAGTAAAACTGTTGACTTTTATCAGTGTCTGTTTTTAACAGTTCTATGTACGTCCATCGTCAGACATTATTACAAATGCCTTTTAAACGTTTATACAATTACGAAAAGGTCATCACATTTTTTTAAAGAATTTTTGGGGGGGGGCTCAACCACCCCCTTTGCCACCAAATATTTTGTATTCACTAAACCCCCCAACCACTTATCTACCCTTTCCCACCCCCCAAAAAATTTGGATTACCTTTTTTGTAATTTCGTACTTAAATTGCAGTCATAGAAATGACAGGCGATGAAACAACGTTATACCCTTTTTAACAGGACGTCAGTGCAAGGAACAGGGATAAATCGAGGGGCAGAAGCTACACTTGGTAGCTACACTTGGTTGCACCACCCATCATCCTTCAAAAATGGCAATTTGCTCCACGTTGCCACGCTTAACTCTCGCACCACAGTAAAGCACTCTTCTGACATCTGCCACCTCCTGGAAAACCCGGAACTTGCTGTTCTTGCCCTCACAGAGACCCGATTTAAGGACAGTTCTATCACAAGTTTTGACTCTCTTCTCACCGAAGGCTACAAGATCCTCTCTGAATGCAGGCCCAACTGGCCAGGAGGGGGAGTTGCCATAATCTTTCCCGAGTGGTTCACTGTTTCCACCATCCCCACTCAGGCCTATTCCTCTTTCGAATGCCTGGTATGCAGGCTCTCTCTCTCCTGTCTCCTGTCTTACTGTGGCCACCTTTTATCGGCCCCTGGGCCAGTCCATCCTATTCCTCTTGGAATGGGCTGACCTGGCCTCTTCTCTCCTTTCCTCCTCCTCCCAACTTCTGCTGGGGGATCTCAACATCCATCTTGACTCTCCTGACTCCTCAGGAGCTTTCCCCAGCCTATGAGACTCACTCTCTCCCTCCATTCTACCCTCTGCTCCATCGCACACTGCTGGCCACACCTTGGATGCTTTTATCTCCACAGACATCCCTCTCTCTATCCCTCTCACCACCCCACTCTCATGGACTGATCACCCTCTTCTCTCCTCTCACTTGAAGCTTTCCTCTTCATTGCACACCCTGCACTACCTCCAACCTTCAAGGCCATTTGACCCATGAAAAGAGTGTCAGTGGCTGTCTTTGCCTCCCCCTACTCTCCTGTTCCTACTTTTGCGGCTGACTCCCACCCCGATTTAGCCCTTTCAAACTTTCACCTTTTCATCTCCAATACTCTCAACATCCTTGCCCCTGTCATGAGGGTCTGACTGAAGCCCGCCAAAAAGTACAGCTCTTGGTATGATTCTGACCTGGCTGACCTTAAACGCAAGTGCAGTGCAGTGGAACGGAAATGGAGATCTTCAGGTGCAACCTCTGACAAGCTGGCCTGCCGCCTTCTGCAAAGGCAATATAGACTCTGCATCCGGTCCCAGAAAAGAGTACATATTCAAGCCTGCATCTCCGCAGCATCCATCAACATGGCCAAACATTTCAAAGTCTGTAAGGAACTGGCCAACCCTATTGCAGCCTCATCCTCTATTGCACCCGCCCAGGCCCTTTGCAGGTTCCTGGCTGCACACTTCACCACCAAAACAGTCCTCTCTCTCTTCTGCACCCACTCGTGCACCATCATCTCTTGGGCCACCCTTGGCCGCCCCCCACAATCTCTATCCTCTCCTCCCTCTCCCCTGTCACACCTGAGGAGGTCTCGAGAAAAGTCTGGTCTATGAAAGCTTCTTCCAAACAGGTGGACCCTTGCCCCTCCAAAACCATAAAGGGCAACATTGACTCTATAGCTGCAGCCTTGGCAGACCTCTGCAAACTCTCTGTCGCCAATGGAGTTTTCCGCACTTCTCTCAAGCATTCCCTTGTGCACCCACTGATCAAAAAACCCTCTGCCGACCCTACTATTCTGACAAACTATTTGTGCCGAGGTTTCCTTCCTGCTGCCCTCCTCCCCTATGCCCACGTTCTCCTCACCTGAGCTGTTGGATTCACTGGTTTCCTGTAGACGTCGCCGGGTGAGGTAGTCTCTTTTCTTTTTGGGATGCAGTTGCTTGTTACGGAGAGAAGCCACAGTGACAGCTAAGGAACAGCTGTCCTGTGGCTCCCCTTCCGGAATCAAGCCGGAAAGGGAAAAAACCCCGGAGGGGAAAAACCCTTTATGAAAGACAGGCTCTTCTTTAGAAGTCAAAATCCCCAATGGTGCTGACTGGAGGAGGTGGAGAAAGTTCCAACCGGAGGAAGTAAGGAGCGATGTCACAGAAGGTAAATTGCGGTCCAGTAGATGGAGATTCTGGACGAGTGAAAAGGAGTAGAAGACTCGGCCGGAAGAAGCAGCCGTCCTTACTGTGCACTGAGTAGAAGGAGGCGGGGGATGCACCAGGTCCAGGAGCGCCGGGAGCAGGTAAGGGCACTTAGGAGACCCAGGTAAAAGGGAAAGACCCTGAGGGTGAGAGAAACGAGAGAGCGAGCGAGAGAGAGAGAGAGAGAGAGAGAGAGAGAGAGAGAGAGAGAAAGAGAGAGAGAAGGAGAGGCTCTGTGGAGCCGGAACCGAACACGAGTGAAAAAATATGTAAGCAAGGCACGGCAGAGAGCTGTAGAGGGGAGGAGGAGCAGAGGAGGGAGGAAAGCACACAAGAGCAAAGTATCGCCGAAGCAAAAACAGCTAATTCACTGGAAGAACCGAAGGAAGCCAGAAACACGAAGCGAGAGGGACCCGTAAACAGGAAGCGTCCTGAATCGAGGGTTGCAACGCAACGCATCTCCTGTGGGCGGAGATTAAATGCTGCACGGAGCTGTGCGTAAGGAAACAAAAGAGGGACTAAAACCCTCTATGTCGGTTTCGCCAATTCCAATGAGCAAGAATCCGCCAATCTCGTCCTCTGCCATAACAGCGGATGACACTATTGCCCGATCTCAATCACTCCTTTTCTGGGCAACCTCCTGGAGAAGTTGGCTATCTCTCAGCTTATCCTTCACAATTAATCTGTTTGTTGCCTCCATGACCATCACTCTGCCTTTAGAGCAGCCAGAGGCACACAAACTGCTCTTGTGAACACCTGTGAAGACCTGCTCTCAAACCTTGAATCTAACTCTCCCTCTGTCCTCATTCTTCTTGACGTCTCCTCTGCCTTCCATACGGTAAACCACAACATCCTGATCTCCCATCTCCATGATACCCTGGACATCACTGATCAGGCCCTGGCGTGGCTAGCATCCTTTCTCTCTGACGTCCTTCCCAGGTAGAACTTGGGTCCTTTCTCTCCGATATCACTCTCTCTACTTGTGATGTCCCATAGGGATCTAATATATCCCCCTGGTTTTTCAATGTCTACATGGCACCTTTGGCCCACATGATCTCTGCCTTCACCTCCAACTTCCAGTGATATGCGGATGACACAAAGCTCTCTTTCAGGCTACCCTCTGCCTCTTCCTCCTCCTCGATCATCCCTGACTGTCTGTCCGCAATTCAGTCCTGGTGTGCTGCTAATGATCTCTGCCTTAATGCCAGTAAAACAGAGATCATCCTAATTGGGACCCCTGCTCCCGCTTTCCCACTTTCACTCTGGCCAGCCATCCTTGGTCTGGCGCCCTCACCCAGTAGTGAGGCAAAAAATCTTGGGGTCATCTTCAACTCTACTCTCTCCTACTTTTCGCACATTTCGGACATGTCCAAAAAGTCCCACTACCAGCTGCACCTCCTCAGAGGTATTCTACCTTTTCTCACCTTCCCCCAGAGGCTCACTGTCTCTAGAGCCCTGGTTCGCTCCAGACTGGACTACTGATGTTCCGGAGGAGAGGAATTCACTGACGGGCCCATAGGTCAGCGCTCACCCTCTAGAACTTGTAAGACAAGATAGCTGCACCATGAGAGGACAGGGGGTGCAGAATTCACTTACTCCAACACAACTCAATAATGAGGACTCAGTAAATTGGCAAAGGGAAGTCCGTTTAATGAAAAGTACATCAAACAGAGAAACAAATGGAAATCAGCAGCATTGCGATCACCTGTCTCGCTCCGACTTCCTCGAACAGTCATTGTTATAGGCAAAATTCATCATCACTGATGTCTAATTCTATAAAAAATCATCATGCAATATAATTGGTGAGGAAAGGTAACTTAAGTATAGGTGTTATATCTCTGTATGACAATAGGGCATGTGGATTGGATAACTCTTATCGGGTGGGCGTCTACGCCCATCCCTCTACATCACGTGTGATGGACGTCACTACAACAACAACTTCTTATTGGTTACAGTATCTATAGGACTCCAGATAACTTGGTCCATTGTGATTGGGCAAGTTACGCCCCTAGACATACATTTCCACTTTTAATTAGTAGCATGCAGAATGGACACCCCTGTGCCTGGTGTCCCAAGTTTCACCCTGCCTCCCTTCCATCAATCAGTGTTTTAGGGCGATGTGTCAATTAGTTGGCTAAGGATGGCCTCGAAACTGTAGTCTCTTATCAGGAAAAGGTATGGCATCCTCGGGTCCTGGATGACATCAGGAGATGGTACTTCTTGTTGCCTGGCTGGTCACGTGTTAGTTCACCATGAATCTGCTTCAGTTTCCAGCTTTTAGTGCATTTAATTCTGTTTCAGCCTCGCCACCTGCATGGGCCCCCTTATCTTGACCTTCATGAGACCGGCTGGTATGCTCTGAAGTTTGAGTCTTGTTAGCTGACGCTCTCCTCCCTTTCTCTGGTTGACCTCGATTTCCTAGTCATGAGCCGCTCTTTGTTGAGTTTCGATTCCGCTCCTTCTCTTGCTTTTGGGTGGGTTATGAAACTTGGCCTGTCAGGCCTCTGGCAGCCTGGGTACATTTCTGCTTTTACAAAATGGAGTCTTACTTGTATAATGTGCCTTATTGAGGTAGATTTATGGTTGGTGCTTGCCGCTCTATCTTCTACTAAGCATTGCAAGCAGTATCGATTTCTTAGCATCTTACGTTTTGAGCCTATTTACACACGTTTAACAGGTCGGTTGCTTCCATCTTGTCTCGTAGCACCGTTTCCTCACGTTTTAACATTGTCTCTTCTCTGTGTCCATTACATGTATTTTCGTAGTTACTCGCACTGGCGTGCTTGCCTTCGATAGCCGTTTTCGTTCATTCACAAGTCTGTTCAGGCCCTTGTGTCATTTCCACTGGCCTTACATTAAGGCTTTTGGGGTCTCTTCGTGGACCGTATGTAGGTACTCCTCATTTCATATCAGCGGCTAGTATGGCTGTCGGATAGGGTACCGTGCTGCCCAGGGTTGTCTGGTTATGGGTGCTTCAACAGGTATGGATCTTCTGATGTATACTGGGCAGAGTCCCAGTGCAGCTCTTGGTAGGTTCATTTGCTCTTCATACGTCACATACCTTGGTGAGTACGCTCCTGACACCTCAAAATGAGGGGAAGGGGTGCAGGCCATGTCTGGGACCTCCTCTACACTCCCCCCCTCTGGTCGGTTCATCGACCACTTCTGCAACCTCCTTTGCATTTATTTCTTTTGATTCTTCGGTGTCATGTTCATCATCTTCAGGGTTCGTACATGATGGTGTGAATGTGTGAGCCTTTGGAGTCCATATTTTTATTACTCCCTTCAAACTCCCTGCTGTTCTCACATGTTCGTCTTTTTTCCATGTCATTAGCTGACATGGTCCATTTGGGCTGCAGTAGATCCATTTTCCTTCATACCTTCTTCGTTTCTTCGGGTATGTGAACCTTGTTCCTTCTGGCGCAAATTTGCTGGCTTTCACAAAGTCTCTTATTTCTTCATCAGTCAGGTCTCTGGGCTTCCACCCTGGTTCGACATCAACCATTATTTTCATCCCTATGGCTTTCTTTGCAGTTTTCTGGCACTGTGTGATGATTATCTTGATAACACAGAATCCTAGCAATACCATTGCTAGTAGAGCTCCCAGAAACTTGAATATATCTGCCATCCATTGTGGGACCCACGAGAATAGGTCTCCAAACCAGCTGTCATCATCCACTTCATCACTTTCATCGATCATCTGGTTTTTCAGGCTTGTCAACATGCTTATGGCCTCTGTTAGGGTACCGTTTTCTTCATCGTGTGATGGTACAAATGTGCAACATGATTCTCCGATGTTTGCACAAACACCTCCATCCATTGCAGTGATCATGTCAAGCACATATCTGTTTTGGAGGGTCATCAGTCTGATTGCTCTGAGCTCTTCTTTGATCGCGTTGAATCCTTTTATAGTGGTGTTGATGGTCTGCAATAACTCCCATCTGGTTATCTGCAACCATTTAGCATTCAATCCAACTTGGATGTGGGGCAGGAGTAGTGTTGTGAATACTGTTGAGGTGAGGCTGAACAGCCTGTGTTCGTACGGGATTGCATGGAATGCCTCTTCTGATTTGGGAGAAAAGTAATTTTCCCTCTTCATCCTGGGTACCAGTTCCACAGATCTCCTTCTTAGATGAGCATCTGCTTTCGGGAAACTGTCCAACTTCAGGTCATTCTTCGGGATCACTAGCACGGGAACGTGGACGTTCACTAATGTGCATATGCCTCCCCAGTTTTTTCGGCAGCCTTATGTATGCCTTGGATCCACACGCCCAGTAATGGTCCATAATAACTGCGTTTTCCTTGTGTCATTCCTGGAGCTTCAAAGATTTGTCCGCAGTTTTGATTCTCTCCCATCTTCCTTGTGCCATTGTTTCTGAAACATAGTTTCCGGCTCTCCAGTGGCACTATCTGCAGGGGTCCCCCTCTATCTTCGACCCATGTTAGTAGCTTTACTAGCTTTGGCCACAGAGGTTTGCATAACCTCTGCGAATTCTCTATTGCTCCCTTGCGGGCTCCAAGGACCATCCACGCTGGGAAGATTACTACTCCGTCCTCCCATCCATCTGGGGAGACCACTGACCCCCAGATCTGCATTTGGCCTCTGTTCTTCCAGATTTGAGCCTCTTCTGCAGTCCTTCATTGAACGTTCAGTCTCGGGTTAACTTCCCATTTTATCCCTGATCCTTTGATGCCAGGGTTCTCGTACCTGCTCACATGATTTCTGGTGTGCGCTCGGTTTCTTGTTTTAATGTCCTGGACATAGCCATCTTCATCCGGGTAATCCTTTTCGTTGGCCCATATCAACGAGGCGTCTTTTTCCATAAATTGTCCTCTGGTGTTACACATTGCTACATGTGACATAGAGTGTGCTGTAGGGACATCAATTTCTACGGCCACGAAGATCTTGGATTTTCCCATGCTATATGGTAGGAGAGCACAGGCGAAGCATTCTCCTTCCGAATGCCTTCGTCCTACTTCCTTCATGTGCTGGTACCATATGTTGTTTCTGAGATGGACTGTGCTGTCCAGATAATCATTAAGTTCATTGTTATCTTCGTGTGGGCTTCTCTTGATTCTCAGCGTTCTTCTGTAGTTTGCTATGACTGTCTCTAAATGCGTCTGTGCTGCTTTTCCTCTCTGGGTGTCTCGGTGGAGCAGGCTGCCTCGACTGCATCGCTGTGGTAGGAGAAGGTTTTGTGCTTCCTTTCCTTCCCTTTTGTATTTTGCCATAGACTTCCTCTAACCGCCATTGGCTCCCCAGCCTCCCAGCGCGTGGTCGTGTTGTAGGCCTGAGGCTTGTTCCTTGCGTTGGAGCAGGTGTGTTTGCTGTTATAGTCTCTATAGTCCTGCCTTTCAGCTCCTTGTGCAGTGTATTTGCTCTAACTATGAAAGGGAGCAAATAGTCTATCAGCATTTGTGTTTTCTCTGTGAATTCCTTTGTGGCTACTTCTGTTCTTTTGAGGGATTTTGCTATGCCCTCCGTCTTTGATGTTTCACTTGGCTTTTCTTGGTCACTTCCACTGTTTTCTGGAACTGTTTGTTCGGCATGCAGTCTCCCCTTCTCTGCTGCCTTCGTTGGAGGCCCTGTAGCCATTGACACTTGCCCTTGTCTGTGTGCATTCTGTGTGTGTGTGGGTGCGTGCAGAGGTCAGTGCAGCGTTTCCGTTCATTTCGTGCTGACCCTGTCTCCAGCTTTTCTCTTCATTTGTTACCTCAAATGTGTCCAAAATCATTGCTGAATACATTTAAATTTAGTTTGGTACTTTTATCATCAGGTTTTCTTGGGACTGGAATGACTATATAGGGTCTGGGTGCTTTCGCAGGCCCCAGATGTTCATTATCTGGTGGGTGCACTGAGATTGGGACACTTTGTGAACCAATAAAGAAAGCAGTTCTGATTGTTAATGACAGAAAAACAATAACAATAACTATACATATACACATAATCGTTCGGAACAACAATTTGCAGCATTTTCTTCCAGGGAAGTGGGGGCGTCCTTCTGTTGGGGGTAAAACCAAGTTACTGTTCTGGGCCCCCATTTCGAATGAGTTCATAGTCAGTTATTTATTCCTTCTCTTGCTCTGGTCTCGTACTTCGAGAGTTCATTACTATTAAAGTGATGAGTGCGTCTCCAAATGTCCCCCCTCATGTGAGTGACGACGGTAGTCTCTGGGTACTCAGTACAGTTCCTGTACTAGACTATGGAAAAGGGTTATGCTAGCAACTTTGGTACATCACATTCATTATGCATATCGATAATAGGTGAGGTCCCAATCCACGCCTCGAATTTGCCTTGGTCCTGAGGACATGCTGGAACTTGCTCAATGCCAAAGAATGAAAAGATGGAACTGCTAAAAATCACACAAAAATAAAATGTTGTAAAAATAAGAACAAAAATAAAAATAAAAGTGACCATATGAAAAAATAGGAAAAAATGAGAAAAATGAAGAAAAAGGAAAATAAGATGGTGAAGTTCTTGTGTCCGCTCCTTTCACTCGGTCTCTCGGCGAAAAGTTGGCGAACAGTGTCTCTCTCCTCAATCTGCTCCACGGCGGAAGGATGACGAGAAGGATAATAAGAAAAATAGAAGAAAAAATAAAAATAAACTAGGAACAAGATGTCGTAATCCTCGTTTCTGCTCATTTCGATCTGTCCTTGGTGGAAAGTTTACTGGGATCTCCTCTTCACAAGGCTCTCCTCTGCAGTTGATGACCATAATTACTTCTCAGTTGCGCTATGATGGCTCTCAGGAGCTTGTTTAATTGTGCGTTCTTTACTGGGTCTCTGAGGAATGCGGATACGCCAACATTGATTGGTCTACCCACTAGTTCTGGAAAGTTCTCAATGAGGTGAAAGAAGACATGGTGTGCATATCTGCTGTCTTCTGGTGACAACGACATTCGTTCTGATTTTCTGGTCTCTAGATCATAGGCCTTTTTTGTGACGTGAACAGTCTTTACACTTTCCTGCTGCGTGGATTGCGACCACGTAATTCAGTTTGTACCACACTCGTTTTAGAATTTGTTGTTTCTTGGATCTCTGATAAAGGATAAGGTATCTGTGGTTCTCCGGACGAGTCCTGGGCATTCCTCTATGATGCGAAAGAAAAGCGTGTATGTCAGCTCATCAATGATCACTTGTGGTGGAAGCATCTGTACCCTTATCACCGTACTCGGGCAGTACAATGAAGGCTTTCGTGATGACAGTCAGTAGTTGCCAGATTATTTTCTTGTTGGCTGGATCTTGAATAAAGTCTGTGACACTGGCTCCTCTCCCTATGAGTGATGGGTATGATAACACCACGAGTTGGAAATAGATTAGCACATCCCACTTGAGACTTCTGCTGGAATGTACCATAGGTTCTGTGAACAAAGTCTCAATACTGATTGCCTCAGGATACTGTGTTACACTCTCAGGCAATGTCTTATTTGCAGTCTATCAGAGTCTTGCTTCTTTGTACTACTTGGGCATGTCGTGCTTTCAAAAGTTCATTTTATCAATGTTGTTGTGGCTTTGGATGTGCTTCTCTTTACCCTGCAACTGGGATGTACAGAGTGTTCGTTATGTCCTTATTCCCCTTTGCTTAGGGAACCTGTCCAGTTTTATGCCACAACTTGCATCCGGGTTTTCTGTCTTGGTTTTCTGCTCATGCGTCCTTCTTCCTCGCCATGGATCTTGTCTGCACGTGCTGAGGTTCTTCCCCGTTGTCTGTGGTTTCTTCGCAGTTGGATGCAGCAGGAGGGCTCTCCCCTATATACAGTTTATTGTCATTTATGAAGATCCATGCCCTTCTGCCCTAGAGCTTGACGGCGGAGGGGGTGCAGTCCTCTACGATGAACGGGACATTAAATCTTGGCTCGTCCCACCACTTCCTGGTAAAGTTCTTCACAAGCACACTGTCACCAGGGAAGACGAGGGACGCATGTACACCTTGCTCGGTGTCTGCTTCAGCACTTCCTGATGTGTTTTGTGCTGCGCCGTCCCCTTTTCGCTGTCGCTGCAGCTGGCCTGTAATGACAGAGGCGCTGGATGTCATACAGTTAAGGTACTTTTGCATCTCTGTTCCCAGAACCTCTCTAGTCGCTGGGCATCACGTCTAGCTCTATCTCGGGGGGTAAGAGGAGTCCTCATTCTTCTGCCTGTAACTATCTTGTGCGGCGTGAGATGATGGTCGGAGCCGGGTTGGTTCCGAAATGCATACAATGCCAATGGTAGACAGTGCAGCCATCCCTTCTTTAATGTGAGCTTCAACTTGGCTATCCTCTCCTTAAGCAAGCCGTTGATCCGTTCACATATCCCACTGCCCTCAGGATGATACGCCGATGAGAACTTGTGCTTTATACCAAGCAACAAGCTAATCTGTTCGAAAACTGAATTTACAAAGTGGGCCCCATGATCTGATCTCATTACCTTTCACACCCCCCATCTAGGGAACACTTCCCTCACTAGGAACTTGGCAGCACAGGTAGCGTTGGGGTGTGTACAGGGACCTGCTTCTATCCATCTAGAGAATGGACACACCACCACAATTAAATACCTGTACCGATTGCACACTTGAATCATGTAAACGTAGTCGATATGCAAGTGCTGGAATGGTCCATTCGATCTGGGAATGATTCCTCTCACTACTTTTAATGTGTGCCCAGCGGTGAATTGCTGGAAGATAATGCAGTTGCTCTGCTAAATTCGGTGTGAACTAGCCTTCTGCGAGCGTTGCAGGAAGATTTTCTTTTGTCATATGGATGGGGTAGTGTAGTTGTTCTAATGCTACTTTTAAAAGGGCAACAGGCATTACTGGTTTACCAGTGCTGTCTTGCCTCCACAACCCATCAGAGAGGTTTAAAGAACACCCTCAACGCTTCCACACATTTTTCTCAGCCTGAGGTGCCTCCCCCTGGAGCTCCATTAGCTTAGTCTGTCCCATATTGCTATAGGCTTCTTGTGTGGCTCACGCTACCATCCTCCGCTCATGGGTACGTGCCACCTCCACGTCCATGATTGTTTCATTCTTGGATGCCATGCGCTTGGCTTCCGTGTATGCTTCATGATATCCACGTGACACAAAATCCATCCCCTTGGTATGAGCAGCACATTTCACGACCGCTATGCCCACTGGGAGCTGTAGTGCTTTTATCAGCCTGTCCAATAAGGCTGCATGCTGCACTGGTTTGCCGTCTGCTCGGAGGTAGCCCCTCCTTTTCCAGCGCGCTAGTCCTGCATGTACTGTGGATGTCACATAGGCTGAGTCACTGTACACAGTTACTTCGTGGTCTGCATGATTCTCAATGGCGAGTATCAGTGCCAGCAGTTCTGCAGCTTGCGCAGAATAGTGAGAGGGTATTTGCGCACTGACGAGTACTCGAAACTCTCCATTCGCTAGGTGTTTTACCACGGCCACGCCTGTATACCTTTGTCCGTCTTCTTGGTCGATTCTAGAAGAACAGTCGATGAACACGATTTCGCCACCTGCCAGGGCATTTTACTTTACCCTGGGGATTTCATCATAGAACTCCTCATAATTCGCACAGTCATGTATAGGCTCTCCTTCTGCGACTGGCTCAGCTATGAATGTAGCAGGGTTCACAGTTTTACATCAAACTATTTTGATCGATGTGTTAGAGATAATCCCCTCATAGGCGGATGTTCTCTGAGATGTCAGTGTGCCCTTTGGCTTTTCTAGTATGGCGAACAGCGAATGTTCAACATACAATGTCATGGAGCACCCCATCACAATGGATGACGCCTTTTCGATAGTGAATGCGGCAGCAGCTAGATTTTGTTCGCATGGGAAGTGGCCCTTCATAACCGGGTCCAGACTCCCGCTGTAATATGCTAGGGGCTTGTACCTCAGCGAGGTTCGCTGCGCGAGCACTGCCGTCATAAAATTACCATCAGAGTGTGAGAATAGGTAGAATTCCTCTGCATAATTAGGAATCCCGAGAACTGGGGCCTTACAAATTGCCCCCTCAAACCCTTTCTCCATTGCCTCAGTCCATTCAATGTCTCCTTTTGTTGCCTAGGCTTTCTTCAAAGCCTGAAGCAAGGGCTTGGTATACGAGCTTTAGTCAAAGACTCATGCTCTGACATAATTGCACAGGCCTAGGAAGCTCTGCATTTGTTTTATCGTGTGCGGCTTTGCCGTGTTCATGATAGCTTCAGCCCTTTCTGGGGTTACCTTTTTTCCCTCATGAGAGATTAGTTGCCCTATGTACAACACCTCCTGTTGACAGTATTGCAACTTTTCCTTATCAACTTTGTATCCCTTCTCAGCCAGAATAGTCAATAGCTGGACAGAGTTGCACCTGCATTGATCTTCAGTGGTGCTGCAGATCAGATTGTCATCTACATACTGCAAAAGAACACTGTCCACCGCAATATTGCTTAGGTCCATTTGCAGGACTCTGTTGAAAATAGACGGGGACTCGCAATCCCCCTGTGGCAACCTCGTACTTTTCAGGCGCATTATTTCTGAAAGTGAATGACGTCAGGTCTTGTGAGTCACAGTGCAACGGGATTGAGAAAAACGCATTTTTCAAATCGATCACCGTGAAATATTTTGCCTCAGTGGGTATGTTACACAGTATTGTGGATGGATTAGGGACTAGAGGGAACTCTGCTTCGACTATATCATTTAATGCTCGTAAATCTTGGATTAAACGCCATTACCCTCCCTTTGATTTTTTGACAGGGTAAATCACTGTGTTGCAAGGTGATTCTGACGTCACTAAGATGCCCTGCTCCATCATGGCGGAAATTGTCTTCACGATCCCTTCATCCGCTTCTCTGGACATGGGATATTGTTGCACTCGTGGCAAAATTGCTCCTGGTTTCAGATTAATTTTCACTTCACCTGCCCCCTTCAGGAGACCTATGTCATAGGGCCCTGTAGTCCATACTGCGGCAGGCACTTGGGCCATGTCGTCATCAAAGTATTCTGGACGTACCAGCACCAACATCATTCTCTGTGGCTCCTCCCGTTTGATCATTTTGACCCAAAGTTTGAGACTTACTTCCACTCTTGTCTCCACTAGGTCAGGGTGCTCTTCGAACAGATCGTCATCGGTGACGTCAGTCACTTGATACCCTTCTTCGATGGCGATAATTGCACACCATTGTCTGCCTTAGTCATCATATCCTTCGACCAATACCACTTTCCCTCGCACTGCGGCAGATTGTATCATTAAGGGAAATACTTGTCCCTCCTCTTTGTTCATGGGTGTTCTTGGACTGAACAGAAACTCATCAGGTGTCCTCATAGTTCTATCAGCAAGGCCTGGCAATCCCGCCATGAGCACCCGCACGCTATATGCAAAGACTTCTGGCTCTAACGGTACAGCTCTCATGGCTATACGTCCTGAGTATGCTCTGATCATTTCGCACACGTTTGAATAATGCATTCCTGGAGTGGAGCACACTATACCATTCTCGGTAAATAAGATGGTCATGTTTAATTTAGTCATCAGGTCTCGGCCCAGAATATTTACGTTACATTATGTTATTATGACGTGAATATAATATGGGTATATTCATTTCGCTTTCTCCCACTGAGACTGGCAATGCATCTGTAAAGGGAACTCTACTATGAGCTCCGGTAAAGCTCTGAGTATCTATAGCCTCGCCGGACAAGGAAAATGTGCCCTCTCGTATGCACGAGCGCGTTACACCTGTGTCAACTAAGAAGGAATATTCTTTACCCCCTATGGTGACATTCACCCTCGGTTCCCTGTTAGGGTCTGGTGTCACTGAAAGGATAGAGCACATCAGAGTCCCCCGTGAGCTGTCCTATTTCATATATAAGTTCGGCCCACTGTATACTTGTTGATTTCCCTCAGCCCCAGGGTTGACTCCCCCTCCGGAGCTAGTGCCCTGTGACATTTGCAGTGGTGCCTGCTGGGATTGTCCCTGTGGCAAGTTCCCCATGTTCGGTGGTTGAATCACTTGCTGTGCACCTTGCTGCACGCCTGACGCCTGCTGCTGCACTGTGTAATTTTGTGCAGTGCCCTGCTGCGGGACGGCAGGCTGATTCACCATGCCTGCCCCCATCCCTTGGCTATTTTGCCACATGCCTTGGCTTCTGCACATACGCGCCACATGTCCTGACATTCCACACAGCCAACACACTGGTGGTGGTCGGGCCATCTGTCCATCTGGCATAGCTGGACAGCCCATCTGCGCGTTATGAAAGCCATTTTGATTATTCAGAAATCCTCCCCGATTACCTCGAAACACTCCTTGATTACTCTGCCATCCTCTTCCTCCAAAACCCCTTCCTCTTGGGTAAAATCCTGCGTTACCCTGATTATTCTGCGATGGGTCGGTCGCTTGTTGTGCGCTTAGTTCGGCTGGGCTGGTGAGCATGGCTCCCTTGAGAGCATACTTCGAAAGCTTCTTTTGCACCAGCTTCGCCTCCTCGCCTTTACGAGTTGCCTCCTTTTTCCGGTTCTTTTCTTGCAACAATCTACAGTAGTGTGCAATTGTCAACTGTATTTCGGCCCATGGTTTTGCTTCTATTCCTAGCAATTTTTTGAGCTGCTTCTGCACCGGTTCAGGCAACCCCTGGCATAATATGTGGTAGAATACAGGGATAGATTTCGTCCAAGACTCATGCGTTTCGAGCACCCACGCGTCTTGAAAATTCTGGATATAAATCAACGGATCCTCTGACTTTCATTTTCCGAGTCATTATAGCCCCCATATCAGAAGTGTCTGGATATAGCGTTTGCAGCGCTTTCCACGCTGCTGCCCTACAGTTATTAAATGCCGCTCCTTCATGGGAGATGTTACTTAGGGTTACCCTAGGATAGCCTGCTGGTTTCCATACATCATCTGCTCTTTTACCAAGTATGGCAATTAGGAGGCCCTTAATGTCCCCTATAGCTAAGGTGACACCCCCCGTCATTTTCTCTAACTCATGTATCCACTTTCCGGCTCCCAATGTCAGCATTGGAAGCTTATTTTTAAGGTTCTCTTGGTCCATGTGTGGCCATGGAATATATTGTGGTCTTGCTCCCCCATTTTCTAGCAACGGCAATTGGAATGCACAGTCCTCCTTCTCTTTCCCCATAGCTCTCCGGTCTAACACCGGGGTGGCATTCCCGCCTTGCCGTCTACCTGGCAATGCCATTAGTCTGTCTGTATAGGCTGGTGCTGACGCCACCCTCTGACCGTGGGGTGTTTCTTCATGTCGGCTGGACTGTCCAGCAGACTTTGGTGTCCTCGTTACGGAGCCACTAGCGTCTGACCATCGTACCTATTGGTGCCCTGGGAGCCGTTTTTCGCACCGTCTCCCTTTCTTCATTGCCACATCCTCCGTTTCCCCACTGGAGTTAGATCCTGAAAACTCCCAGTTTACACAACTCCTTGCATCTTCTTCGTTCTGCCCAATCTCCAGCCTGTCTATGGACAGTCCCCTGCTCCCACTACTTCGGGTGACATCCTCAGTGTCATATAGCTGAGTGCTCTCTAAGCGCTCATCTTCCCTTCCCCTTTGGTAAATTAGTTCCAGCCCCATCGCATCATAGATTTTATCAATCGTTTCCCCTATGTTTCTGGTGTCGAAGTCATCGTCAATATTTGTCCCGCTTGTACCTGGTACTGCATCGCTTGCAGGAAAGAATTCTTCCACGTCTTCCCATTCTACTGTAGGATTGCGTTTAATGACTTCCCGCTTCAAATATTCAAGACACCTGTTTGCGCTTCAATTCTACTTCCTCATCTATTTCCTTTCGCTTCTTCGCTTCTTCTCTAGCCTTATCTACTTCCCTCATCCGTTCATTTCTACTTTCCTTTGTCCTTCTAATCTCCTCATCTTCCTGCTTTTTTACTTTCCTTTCGTGCACTCTCCTTTCTTCCTCTAACCTTAACATGTTCTGCCTGTACTTTTCATAGACTGCGTACTGTGTGAGACTGAGCGGTATTCCTTGCTCTTCGCGATATAGTTGTTCTCGCCTTAGCCTATCTTTCTTTCTTGTCCTTTCATCCCTTACTTCCATCCCTTTCTCTCTCTCTCTCCTTTGCATCTCATCAGACCTCTCCCTTGGCCTCACACCATTAATTTTTTTTTTCATCCAACTTCAGTAATATCTGACCTCCCATCCATTCGTCTTTCGTGAATGCTATCTCATCACCTCTACCTTCATTTCCTTTATTTTTATTTCCCTCTTTCTCCTTATCTGGAGGTGCACAACTCTGTGCCCAATCTTTCCCTTCATCTTCGCATCTCTTTGTCCCTTGAGGCCGCGGAGACGATATTGTTTTCCTGTTCTTTTCCTTTATTATCGTCACTACTGTACGTAGGCGACTCATATGCGGGGTTGCTCTGCCCCGTGGCTGCCTTAAGTTCTCTTAGTGGGTAAAGACCCTCTGACTTACTTCCTTCAATGACTGACTCAGGTGGGGCTGGTGTGCGGTGGGCGTCTCACCGCACTCCGTACATACATTTAGTATCCAGTCTGTGGGTGGTTCTTCCACCTTCGTTTCTTCAAACATCTTCCACAATTCTAGAACAGCAAGACGTTTCTCTAACTTCTTGCCTGTATATGTGGCGTGTAGGAAGGTCGTCATATGCTGTAAAACAACCTTAGAAAGTGACCCGTTCTGGGGCCAAGGCATAAACATCTTATTGGCGGTACTCTTAACCCACTCCGTGCTGCATTTCTTTAGTTTTGGTGCATGCTTGGGTAGCTGCTTGCACAAATGCGCAAGTGGGGTAACTTCCTCCATTTTTAATTTCATCACTAACAGTATTTATACAGTTCTTTAACCTTACACTAGTATGAGCGAGCACCACATACGCAAGCTCCAATCCAATCTTTTCACGGCAAAATTTATACCAACAATTTGCTCAAAACCCATCAATTCAATGGCAATTCCCTCTTAGTTACAGAATCGCCTAAAGCCAAAATGCATTTAAAACAATCATTAATACAGTTATTTTACATTTGACATACAACAAGACACGTATTACAGGCACTTGACAGACTAGACGAACACCAGCTGGACACACGTATACCTGCCTTCTAATCAATAACCCGACATGGGGTGTAAAGGAACCCCTTTGATGCCATCTTTAATCGTCACCGTAGCCTAATCGTCCCCCCACTGTGGGCCCTGGGTTCATGTTTCTTCTGATCGCTGTTTTAAAGCGCAGGAATAAGGCGAATCCTTACGTTTTTATCTCAGGCGCCCCCCTGGTAATCCTTACTTTTTTATCTCAGGTGCCCCCCTGATAATCCTTACGTTTTATCTCGGGTGTCACCCCGGTATCCACTCTCTATTTCTTATGCTCGAGTCATTAACCCCTATATATATATATATATATATATATATATATGTATATATATATATATACACACAGTCTGCTCTACTTCTGACTACTTTATTTTTTCTATGCCGCCCTCCGTTAACTTTCCCCTACTTGCTTTAATGCCTACAAGACATTTGCCAAAGTAACACATTTATTGTTTCATTCACCAATCGCATCTTTTCCTCTCTGTAACTTCGGGATCACCGCCCCTTCCTCTTCCAGCTTTTAAGGTTTTCGTTCGATTGGCTGCCCGTGGGAATGAGAAGGGTTATGCTTGGAAAGGCAGGTTCCTTCAGACCCACTGCAGATTTTTGAAATTTTACTCTATCATTGTCCACGGGGAGCTTCTCAGTCTACTCAGCCGGAATGGCGAAAGGACTCATGATCTTGCCGAAGGCCCGGAGTTACTTCGTGCCGTCGGTCTAAGGTGTCTTAGTATTATAATCAATAATAAATGGCCGAAACCGTCCTCACGCTACCAAGTGTTCCGGAGGAGAGGAATTCACTGACGGGCCCATAGGTCAGCGCTCACCCTCTAGAACTTGTAAGACAAGATAGTTGCACCATGAGAGGACAGGGGGTGCAGGATTCACTTAATCCAACACGACTCAATAATGAGGACTCAGTAAGTTGGCAAAGAGAAGTCTGTTTAATGACAAGTACATCAAACAGAGATACAAATGGAAATCAGCAGCATTGCGATCATCTGTCTTGCTCCGACTTCCTCGAACTTCAGTCGAACAGTCATTGTTATAGGCAAAATGTGTCATCACTGACGTCTAATTCTATAAAAAATCATCATGCAATATAATTGGTAAGGAAAGGTAACTTAAGAATAGGTGTTATATCTGTATATGATAATAGGACATGCAGATTGGATAACTCTTATCGGGTGGGTGTCTACGCCCATCCCTCTACATCACGCGTGATGGACGTCACTACAACTACGTCTTATTGGTTACAGTATCTATAGGACTCCAGATAACTTGGTCCATTGTGATTGGGCAAGTTACGCCCCAAGACATACATTTCTACTTTTAATTAGCAGAATGCAGAATGGACACCCCTGTGCCTGGTGTCCCAAGTTTCACCTTGCCTCCCTTCCATCAATCAGTGTTTTAGGGCGATGTGTCAATTAGCTGGCTAAGGATGGCCTCGAAACTGTAGTCTCTTATCGGGAAAAGTTATGGCATCCTGCCATATGTCCTGGATGACATCAGGCGATGGTACTTCTTCGCGCCTGGCTGGTCACGTGTTAGTTCACCATGAATCTGCTTCAGTTTCCAGCTTTTAGTGCATTTAATTCTGTTTCAGCCTCGCCACCTGCATCGGCCCCCCTTATCTTGACCTTCATGAGGCAGGCTGGTATGCTCTGAAGTTTGAGTCTTGTTAGCTGACGCTCTCCTCCCTTTCTCTGGTTGACCTCGATTTCCTAGGCATGAGCCGCTCTTTGTTGAGATTCGATTCCGCTCCTTCTCTTGCTTTTGGCTGGGTTACGAAACTTGGCCTGTCAGGCCACTGGCAGCTTGGGTACATTTCTGCTTTTACAAAATGGAGTCGTACTTGTATAATGTGCCTTATTGAGGTAGATATATGGTTGGCGCTTGCCGCTCTATCTTCTACTAAGCATTGCAAGCAGTATCGATTTCTTAGCATCTTGCGTTTCGAGCCTATTTACACACGTTTAACAGGTTGGTTGCTTCCATCTTGTCTCGTAGCACCGTTTCCTCATGTTTTAACATCGTCTCTTCTCTGTGTCCATTAGATGTATTTTCGTAGTTACTCGCACTGGCGTGCTTGTCTTCGATAGCCACTTTTGTTCATTCACGAGTCTGTTCAGGCCCTTGTGTCATTTCCACTGGCCTTCAATTAAGGCTTTTGGGGTCTCTTCGTGGACCGTATGTAGGCACTCCTCATTTCGTATCAGCGGCTGGTATGGCTGTCGAATAGGGTACCGTGCTGCCCAGGGTTGTCTGGTTATGGGTGCTTCAACAGGTATGGATCTTCTGATGTATACTGGGCAGAGTCCCAGTGCAGCTCTTTGTAGGTTAATTTGCTCTATATACGTCACATACCTTGGCGAGTACGCTCCTGATACCTCGAAATGAGGGGAAGAGGTGCAGGCCATGTCTGGGACCTCCTCTACACTGAAAAAGTTTCTTCCTCAATCTTCCTACTTCTGCGCTCCAACCTCTTCAACTTATCCAGAACAAAACCACAAGACTTATCCTTGGCCACAAGCCCGGGGACCACATCTCTCTGGTGCTGAAATCTCTCCACTGGCTCCCCGTGGCTGCAAGGACCACGTTCAAGTCCCTCTGCATAGTCCACAAGGCTTTCTGGAGCCGGGGCCCTTACTATCTACAATGCCCTCTTGCTAAATACTCTCCTTCCAGAGCCCTCCGCTGGGTCTCCTCCAACCTCTCCGGGTGAGCCGTTTTTCCAAACAGAGATTTGGGGGTAGATCCCTATCCTCTGCAGGTGCCTCCCTCTGGAATATCCTAATTGCCTCTATCCATCTTGAGCCAGACCTCCATAAGTTCTGGAAACGCCTCAAGACCTTCCTCTTTCTCTCTCCCTCTCCCCTGATAACCTCCTTCTCTTCTCTTCTACTTCCTTCCTTCGTTCTCTTCCCCAACCTGCTCAGTATGCGGACTGGTTGCCTGGTGCACCTCCAAAGCCTCACAGAACCCAGGCTCCCCTGCCAGTCCTGTACTTGCTGCCGAGCATCCGCACTCTACCTTGAACTACTGCACTTGGATTACATTCGATGAGAGTGGCAACCACTCTGCACTTAAGTCCTGCTGGACTGGGAGCACCCGTCCCTCTCCCTCACACTTCCTGTCTGCACACTTATATGATTGTGAATGTACTAAGCTTATTATGTCACTCTGTTCTGACCTCCTCTGTCTCCCCTCCCTAGCTTGGTTGTGTCTAATATACTCATGCATAGGTGCACTGATTACCAACCTTCTTGTCATCATATGTCCTTCTCCTCCCCCCACCCCTCCTTCTCTCCCCACTCTTGTCACACACTTATACCAGTTGAAATGTTTCTGGCCTAGTATGCTAGTTATTGTTGTAGATCATTCAGAATTTCAAGGCCTTAGAATGACGACGATATTCCCTTGTCCCCTTCCCGATTTACAAGTGCTTTGAAGCGCTTCACTTGTGCATATGCACTCTACAAATAAACAATTACAATTACATATTATTACATCAATAGCACATTTTACAGATGCAATAAGACATTAACTCTCAGCAGACAGTATAGAAACAATGCTGGCAGGCAAACGTTGGATGCTACTGGTTGTAAAGAGTGCTCAAAGAGATCTCGGGAATGGGTTTTGGTCACAGATTGGCAGGTAATGGGGACGGAAATGACCATAGGGATTAGCATGTCAATGGGCAATCAATGGGTGGGTAAATAACCAATTACCACCTGCTAGCTGTGTGTCCCTCCTCACATGCTATCTCCTTTCTAGGTTTTGTTTTGGATTATAGGTGGCGCTTTCTAGCTAAAACTAAAAAGGTTTCTCTTAGGTGTGTGTTTACAGCAGATTATGTGGTAGATGATGCATTTTAAATCTCACTGTGCCAGTTACATTGGTCACAATTACCATCTGCACTGTGAGCTCAGTCTTCAAACTAGGACACATTGGCAACATTGGCCTACTGGCAGTATGGTCAATTGTGTAAACGAGTGCAAATAGTTGTTGGGAGTAATGATGGACCTGGCATGCTGTCTGGAGAATCCCCCATTTATCACTCTGAAATTGTATTGCTTTCTGGTGGGCACTACCATCAGTACAAAGGTGTGGAGCTTTACTACAGAGGAAGAGTATCCATATTTTCTAGCTGGGGGAGTATTATAATATTACAGAACTGTTACTAAGCAGGGTAACAGTCATTATGAAAACATTTCAGAAAGAAATATATACTTTTAAACGAGCAGTTCTCAGTGGGACTAATATACTTTTTCATTGAGACAGTACATACACTTCTCAGAGGTCTTGCTATACTGTTACATCACCGTACTAACAGTAGTTGGCTGTCTCAAAGGAGAGTCAAAATATATGATACTTTATTTGTATCGCGCTCATACACAAGTGTTTCAGAGCGCGACTAGGCAAGGGAGGGGAACGAGGGGGAACACAGCACAACATAAAAACCATCTTACTAGGCCCAGTGACATTGAGAACGCGCAAGTGCATGGGAAAGGGAAAAGGGAAAGTGCATGGAAGGGGGAGAGTGGAAAGTGCAGAAGCCGAGGAGCGCAGATAAATAAAATAAATAGAAAATTGAGGCAAACTGTGGTAGTGCAATAGACTGAATAGAAGTGATGTTTGAACTCATCTTTCACTCTTCATGAGCTAGTATAACGATCTCCTGTGGGAGGTGTGAGGCTTGAATTGCTATAGGTGGCATCCTGCATAGTGGGTTTAATCTGCCACCTTTCATGGCTTCTTCATCTCACATGACTAAAATGCAATGAAAAGTGTGCCAGACCTGCCAGCATTTCAAAGGCACCAACCTATTAAAAATATCTTATTTACATTATTTTCGCCAGCCTGGTGCAAAGCAGATCTCAATCAGTTAATTCTTATACTGTGGGGATCAAGGCCTAACCTGTAGATCCAAGGCTCCAATCCTGGCGAGTTTTCTTTGTGAGTTAATGTGTCTGCTGCACAAGTATATGTTCAAAAATCAGATCATGGGTTTGAATCACAGCTGAATTGATGTAACCTTCAATTTATCAACTAAACCGTCAGATCTTTAATGCAGCAGAGCCATAATTCTCTGCCCGGATGCTATAGATTTAATGGAACAGTATGGTACTTTTCTTCAGGACTACTATACTTTTAAAAGAGATTGCAAGGCATGTCTCATCAAAATGGCTATACTTTTAATCAGATAGTACTGACACTTAGCATGGCTTCAATGCTCTTCATAGGGTATTACGGTTGCACAGGCCATGCTGACAGTACACAACACTCTGTCAGCTTTGTCCACCATTCCAGAATGGAAAGCATCACTATTTGTATTTGTTTCCACCTGGCAACAGCTACTTAAGCCAATCAGCTGGATCAATGTCACCATCTGTAGGATATTGTGATTAATCAGTCTGGATGGAACACCCCTGCATTGTTATTGCCAATTTCTGAGGGTCCCGCATGGATTTGGAATTACCAAGAGTGTCAGTATGCTCCTAATGCACTGTTCCACTACACTACATGGAATAGAGGCATTCCACCCATTCCTCTAGGACAGGTCAGCATTTTTCAGCAGGACTGCTGTACTTTCTAGGAATTGTACTTTTTGACCGACTATAAATGGTCGCAAGGACCAAAAATTTCAAAAATGCTACCACCAAAGGTTCGAACACCAAATGTTCGAACCTTTGGTAGTAGCATTGCAGGCAAGTAAAAATTAAAAATTGCGGGGCTGCGGGGGTCTCCCCTGCAACACTCCGCTCACTATACTGTGTGGTATAGTGAGCAGGGTGTTGCGGGGGAAACCACCGCAGCACACCCGCAAAAAAAAAAGAAAAAAACGGGGGCTACTGGGGTGTCCCCCGCAACACCCGCTCACTATACTTTACAGTATAGTGAGCGGGTGTTGCGGGGGGAATCCCTGCAGCCCCCGTAGTATGACATTAGCAAACATTCCGGCCGCGCCAAAATCAGCCGCAGTCGGATCACTTAGAACCACTTTCTATGGGACAGCACTCAACATTTCAAATGACTGTTACTCTCCAAAAAGGACAGTGGGACTTCTCAGCATGGCTGCTATACATTTTATGGACAATTTAATGGGACATGCCTTTTCCAAAGAGCTACTTTACTTTTAGTAGTGCAATACTGACACTTTTTTACATTTCCAGCATAAAGTCTAACATTACATATAAGCTCCTTCTGATCCTCATGAGCCAGTAGGGTAAACACTGATATGGTACTCAAACCACACATTTCACAACCTCTCCATTCCGGTCATTTGACTGATATTGACTTAGCTGTACATATCTTTAAGAGATATATCTTATGTCACAGCATAATACAGTTGTAGTTTTCGGTTGCATGTGCCTGTACTGAGAGAGAAACATATGATTCTCCCACTATGCTGGATAAACATCCTAAAATGCTTTTTGTTTAATATCACATGCCAAGTCTCTGCGCTTAGAAGATACTCTATCGCATAACACTGAGATCATACAATTGACTAGCACCTCTTAATGAACAGACATAGATTTAAATATAATTCAATTTTGTGTACTAGCCATTTGATTTATGTCACGCACGCGATTGATGAAATGTACTTGTCATTAGTGCAAAAAGAGGAGCCCTTAACTTATTTCTTTTTTGCATTAGCTTTTACCTCAAGAATTAAACATTGTTATCCATTCTTTACACCATTTATAGCTTTCTCTAAATATGTAGCTCATAGTACCGATTTGCTTTGAATATGATCAGAAATTGACCTATGTATAAGCATGTAATGAGCATTCTCTGCAAAATTGATGTATCAATTTTTTCTGTGCTAGCAAGAAACATGTGAAATCTATGGCCTTACATAGAGATAATAGTGTCAGAGGGTGGCAGATGTCTGCTGTGTGCATGTGCAAATGCAGTTTATTCAGTCATGAAGTGAGTCGCGCCTTGAAACACTTGTGTATAGGCGCGTTACAAATGCCATATCATATCATATCATATCAATACTGCCCCGTTTCTTCCCTGTTTGGCAATGGATCAAAATGGCCAGAAAACGCCTGACCAATAAGTCATGGCAGTTTGGTTCTTTGCCATAGCCATTTTATTTATGGCAACCTGGAGGATCGCTTGAGAGACCATTTCAGTGGTGAACCTGCTCTAAAAAAAAGGCACACCAGGCATATCCTATATCGATTATATATTTGGAAAATTAGTTTCCAATGCACCACTGGATCACGTGTTTGCAAAAATACATTGAAGGCATTTACCCACACCACACAGTTTTCCTGAAGGGAGTTAGCATATTTGCTACACCTGCTGGCTCATTAGCATCAGGGTTGTTCACACCCCTATGAATTTGGTGACATGACATCATTAACCAGCCCCCCCATTCTAAAATGTGTTGGGCAAGGGAGACTGCTCTCGCAGTATCAGTGGCAGAAGAGAATTGCTAAAGAGAGAGCAAATCCTGAGAAGAAGCATGCTGACACATTGTATTTAAAGATGCCACAGAAGTTGCACAAAGACGAATTGTTGGTAAGTAGAAGTGGTACCTTTGTCTTAAACTTTACTAATTTTTTCTTGGAAGGCGGCTATCCAGGAATATCATTGGTGCTTTTGTTTTCTTTGTGGAACTTGGAAGGGGAATCTTTTCATCCAGCAAAGAACCAACTCTTACAAGTGGATTTTTATTTATGTGAACTTTTATTTCTTTGGAACATTTCAAGATTTGATTTATTTTTATTTTTTATTTTGGTTGGCTGATAAATCAACCTTTCAAAATTTACAGAATTTACAACAAATCAAAATCACTTTACAAAAATCAATTAAAATTTCATTTTTCACAATACAATATTAATCAAGCAATTTTTAAATTATCAAAACATAAGACATCTAAAAGAAAAGTACTGAAACCATCAAGATTTCCAACGTGAAGGCGAATGTCCCCTTCATTTCCCCACAATCATAATACACATCTGCTGTTCGATTCAAGATGCAACCAGTGTGCGACTCCAATGAGCTAAGATGGAATTACAGCATTGAAACATTGTACTATAGCAATCTGTATGGAAGTCTTTGTATTGGTTAGGAGATATGTCCATATTTCAACACTAGAACGTAGGGATAAGAATTGACAGCGCTTAATAAACAGTTTGTTCCAGGTTAAAGTCAAAGCAGGACAGTCAACCACCAAGTGGCACAACGATTCAGTTTGATGTGGATCCTTGCAATATCGGCAGTATGTGTCATCTTTAGAGATCAGACGTCTCCTGCCCAAGATCTGCCTCGTCAAACATAAATTCAACCGAATCCGTAACATCTGGGATCTTACAAAGTTAGACGGGCATTTAACTAAGTAAGGTTCCATGGAGCGCAATCTTTTATGGGAGAGCATTATTATTTCACCATCCACATATTCCGAGCATTGGTTACGCGTATGGATCCAGTCAAATTGATGCAGTCTCAATTTGGCTTTTGTGGGATTCAATAAAAGGAGTTCAAGAGAAATATCAGCGTTGGTTAATGCTTCTAACACACAATCAGTCAATTTTTTGGGCAAATCAAGACGAGACGCAAGCAAATGTTTTGCAAGAATGCCCAAGACATTCAGAGAAGTGGCGCCTATCATGCATTTTCTGTACAGATAGCAGAATTTCCACAACACTTGTCTGTACATAGAGATGGTTCCTAATTCATAGCAAAGTAAAGGTAGCGGAGTGCATTTGGGGAGCCTTAATACCGTTTTCCCCAAAAAAATGTCATAGTGGTCCCAAAAGGCTCTGAGTTTCGGTGGTCCTATTTCTGCACCATAACTAATAATTGGAACTACTTTTTGTTGATAAAAAGACATTTTGTGCGTTAGTGTGAATTTGCCATATCTGTACAGCAAAATTCTAGCTTGGGAAGTTAATGATCGAATTTTTGCATCCAAAGTTGCTGTATAGATGTGGTCATTTTGCAACTCTGTAAATGGAAGACCCAAATATTTATATTGCGAAACTCTAGCTACCACCTGATTTTGAAGAGTCCATTTGTAGATATATGTTTTTTTCTATGCAGAGGGATCACAAGTTACTATTTGCGTTTTATCTAAATTGATAATGAGATTATTCTCATTAACATACTCTTGAAGTTTGTTCAACAAGTTTTGAAGCCCACACGGCGAACAGGAAAGTAACAGGAGGTCATCAGCGTATAGGAGCCAGATGATTTTCTGTGGACCTAGTTTTGGGGCGTCAGAAATAGTCCCTTCAAACTTAGTACCTATATCTAATAGAAATAGGTTAAAGTTTGTCGAGGCCAAGATGCAACCCTGTTTAAGGCCTCGATTTGTTGGTATGGAAGCGGACAATATACCATCTAAAGAAAGTCTTACTTGCAACGTGGTGTTTGAGTGCAATAATTCAATTAAAGTGAGAATGGAAGCAGGGCAACCATATTGTTCAAGTTTCTTAAATAGCAATTGTCGATCAACTGAGTCAAATGCATTGCTGAAGTCGACGAAGGCTATGTATAGATTTTGTTTCTGTTCAGCATACTTACTCTTAATTAAATTAAGGAGGAGCATTTTAGGAGAGGTACCCAAGCCCTTGACAAAACCTGCCTGGAAGGGATCTCTTTTAGCTTTAAGCCTAGTCTAGTCGTTCAGCTCTTGCAATATAATTTGACTGTACAATTTGCCCGAGGCATCCAATATAGCAATTGGTCGATAACTTTGAGGTTTGTTACAGTCACCTTTTTTGAAAAGTGTAATTATAATTGAGTGTTTCCAAGATAATGGAATGTTTTGAGTAACGTTAATATTCTGAAACATTTGGAACAAAATCTCAGTCCAGAGTTCGGGATAGAGTTTAAAGATCTTATTTGATAGCCCATCTGGGCCCAGGGCTCTGGACTGACTTATTGTCGAAATGTAATAAAGTATATTGGCTTTAATTTGTTGAGATAAAACACAGGCAAAGGATCCCCTTCCTGTGGTAGAACCACTGGCACTGAAGATGCATACATTTTCGTAAAATGCTCAATCCAGGCCTGTTCAGATACATTGTGAACCTGTATCAGTGTTTGTGGCGTGGTTGTGGCTTCGTTAAGAGTAGCCCATATTTGTGCAGTCTTCTGATTACGCATAAGATTCAACATATGTTTGCCATCCTTTTGCCAAAGAGTTGCGCGATGTACCCGCAACCAGTTTTTATAACCTGTCTACGCTTTAGTTAAGGCAGCTATTTTAAGGCTTGCTGGAAGAAAAGCGGCTTTATATCTCAACGCACGATATTCTTTTTTTTTGTTTTTAACTTGCACATCAAAGGAGTGCCTTCTCGAATCAGAGGGTTTTTTTGAGTTATGCATGTTTGCTGGATTTCTCTGCATGAGATCATAGTAACACACGTTATTACCATCCCCACTAAGTCATGAGTGAGCAAAAGCAGATGTGAGAGAGTTTGGAAATTGGGTTAAGCTTTCTTCAGACCACCTTATCCAATTCACTTGAGACCCCAGAGTAGATGGGAGACGAATTTAGTGCCACTAAGTGCGGGATGGACCAGGAGCTAGTTAACATTTGATGGCCACTATCTACGACCGGCATTACCTGAAATCCCACTACATGTGACAGCAGTCTTGAGCCAACATACATATAATCAATGATGGCTCTGGACTGTCTGCGTTGCCAGGTAAAGTTTGGGGGTGTGTCCCCCACACATGATCCATTGAGCATAAACAAGCCATGTGAGGACATTATGTGATTCCAGTGAGTTTGTCTGACAATTTCTTGCCCTTTCCCAGGTGAAAAGAGATGCAAATTAAGATCCCCGGCTAAAACAGTGTGAACAATGTCCGGTATCATGACAACATAGTCTAGCAAACAAGTAAGATCATAAAGAAATGTTATAACGTCAATTCCCTGACAATTCCAATAGATGTTAACTAACGCATACAGCACGGAACAAACTGAAATTACAGTCAATTGCATGAAAGGGTTAGGGGCGTATGAAGTTATCATTTTAAGATCAACAGTGGTTTTAATGCATGTAATTAGGCCAGCCATAGGACGCCCTTTATCGCCTTGAAATGCAGGCATAAAATGCATGATGTAATCATGCCAAATAGGAGACGTGGTAAGCCACGTTTCTTGCAACATGATAATGTCATACTGATTTCATGTGGAATTTTGAATATTGAATAAGTGGGAATGCCCACGAGTGTTCCACAATACAAATTTTGAAAGTTCGTCCTCGTGCTGAAGCTTTAGTTAGCTTTTAGTCTCACAGTTGCAGACACATTTAGAATGCATTGGTTGTTTCTGCGCGACAGAGTTAAATGGAGCTTGCGCAGAAACCGAACATTTAGAAGGCTCAACATCAAAAGAGGGACCTAACAACAGTACAAAGCCAATTTCAAACAATTGGTTTTTAGCAGTCCAAATAATGTTACGAACTAACCGCGAGCGTAACTTCAAGCAAATGGTGGTTAAAACATTTTCATTCATAAATGCTACCTGCTCGATGTCGGCCGTTCCTACATTTTCTAATTGTTTTACATCTGAAAAGATTTCAAGCACACTGTGTCTATTAAGCAAGTATTGAGGATGAGGGGCAGGGCGACAGCCAAGGATTAAAGTATTAGCATGATTATCATGTTTTAAGCCCTCCGATTTCTTTTTTGGTAGTTGTTTTTGGGATTGTGGAACTATCACAGAGGGCAATGAGATTTTTGGTTGAGGTTTAGGAAGAAGGGCTTGTAATATATGAGCAATCTCAGCACCCCGCCCTTCAAAAGAATCTGGAAAGGATTTCAGCGGTGCATTTGAGCCTGTACCAGCAGTCAGAATGCAACTGTGTCGAGCACCATTTGTCTCAGCAACAGAGGGGATCTGGTTGGAAGCCGTTTTTTGAAGACCATCGTCCTCATTTGGACATTTCTCACTTGATTTCTGGCTTGTCACAATCAGACCCTTGTCAAGTGTAGTCATTTCAGTTGCCAAAGTTTGGGGCGCACCTATAATAGGGAGATGGGTAAATTTAGCCATGTAGGCATCCACTTCCCTTCTGATTTCATCCCACCTGTTATGCGCTACCGAAGGGGTAGTGGTGGTGTTAGGTGCTTTACGAGAAACGGGGGACCCACCTTTAGAGGCCAAGTTCAGGCTGGTAAAAGATTTAGAACGATCCTGAATCGCCTCTACAAGGTTGTCCAATGGGGCATACGGCTCAGTAATGGGTTTGTTTTGATACCCCAATTTGATCTTTTTTTTTTACTATGTTCAACTCCACATATTTTTTCAAAACTGCAGCAGATGCTGCAGTAGAACTTTTTGTTGGAGTTTTCAAAGCTTTAATAAATTGTTTGGTAGCGCCAGAAGTCATATTTTTCTTTGATTTTAAGTTTTTAGATTTTTTCTTTGACACAACTGATGTATTGCTTCTGGCGTTATCCGAACCCGTATTCTTTTTGTTAGACAAAAAAGGAACCCCTTTAGATGGTTTGGCAAATATGGTGTAGATTTGTCTATCTTTATGAACCGGAGAGTAAATGTGAGTTACGGCCTCTTCATTACAAGGGGCTAGCGGGTCAGTAATGACATTTCGAAATTGTGGTAACACAGCTGAGACCTCTTCTGAAGTAGGACAAGGCCACATGGGCTGCCTAGAACCGTTCACGATTATAGGAGAGGAGGCTCTATCTGTGTGAGGCACTCTTATGGGTGATAGTGCTATAGATTCCCGGCAACAGCTAGCCTTTTCACCCAGAGAACTGGACAAAGCTTGCCAAGCTAGGATAGATGCTATTTGAGAACTCTGAGCATTTATCTTTTCATTTAGTGATTCAAAATGTTTCACAAGAGTGTTCATAGTCATATTCATGGCTTCTAAAGCCAGACCCACAACTCTATTTCCACTAGGAGAGGACAAAGTGCATTCTCTGTGAGTGATTTGCCTCGGGGTGGGAACTAAAAATGAAGAGGACATATTAGGCCTTGAAGGACTGACATCTGGAAACATGTTTGGGGAGAAAGAACGTTTTTCAGAGATGGTTTGTGCTGAGTAGTCGGTGTGCATGGATTCCAAGTCAATAACTGCTACATCAGCAGAAGCTAAAACAAAGCTCCTGCTAACCGTGGAGTCGACACTTGTTACCGAGGCCCCTCGAACAACCATAGTATCTGTTGGGGACTGATTGCAGGTCATTTTATGTGTTAAGTGATTTACATTCACACATTCCACTCCCACGCTTCCCGCGAGAGCCAGTCTCGCTGAGAACACAGTGGGGGGAGGAGTGTAAACCACCCTTTCAGAGTTCATTGGAAAATAACCACGTATATCAACAGTGGGTTGCCCCTTCGAAGTTTTAAGCGCAGCATCGCTAACCATTAGCTGAGCGCGCATCGGGGTAGAGCAAGTTTTTGTGTCAGAAAAGCTTATAAAAGAGGTGGTGCGTTTCTTTTCGATCTTCGTACTCGGTTTCATGATTTTTCCTAAAACGTAATACACTCACTTGTGAAAACAGGACAAACACTCCGATTGCTTTAGCAGCTCGCGGCCCACAGCCACTTACAAGTCCACAGGGCAATGTGAGCGCGAGATTAAGTAACAGACACCGGTGCAGCACCGCACGTTGCCGCGGCGAAGTGGCAAAGCGGTGCTTCACCGGTGCTTCCTCCTGGTGCACGCGCACTGGTGTATGCTGCGTCCAACTTTTATGATGTCAACAAAAGGGGGGCAGAGCTTGTGTGTAATGACAACTGCAAAGAGATATACAAGTATATTTAAGTGAGACTCAACACTAGGTAAAGACCATAAAGTCCATGTAGTCCAATAATGAGGAAGTAGTCCAAATACCAACAGTGATAATTCACAGTAGAAAAACGAATGGTCCAAGGAGCAGGGGTCCAGTGCAAAGCGGTGCTTCGCCGGTGCTTCCTCCTGGTGCACGCCGATTGATTTAAGACTTTCTTTTCCTTGGAAGAAATTGACTTTGGAACATTTTTGGTGGAGAAAGATATGCCCAGGACAAATAGAAGTCATCAAAGAAACTGGTTATTTGGTGACCTTTTATTTGTGTTATTTCTATGTTGTTTTGAATGTTTCTGTTGTACAGTGGGGGGGGTTAGTTTTGTGCATGCTAGGAGGTTTTCCCTTAGATCCTAGACTAGGTAGGGAATCCCCTGGTACAGTAGGTTTAGTAAGGGTTGATTTTCTGATTTTCTTTCAAATAAAATATCAAAATATCTAGGGATCACCTTTGGCCTGGTTGGTTCTGGATGCAAGGCATTGGTGGTTTCCATTAGCCGGTGGATCCGTGTTGTGGTCTCCATTGCCTATGTGGCTTCTGGCCTGCCTGTACCTGTGCACATTCAGGGATGGTCCACCAGTGGTTTGGTGGCTTCCTGGGCCGATGCAAGGGGGGTTTCTCTACAGGAGATTTGTAGGTCTGCCACCTGTGTCAGTGTCGATGTGAATTTGGAGTTATTAAAGGTGTGTTTTCTCTGCACTGTGTTTGGCTCTGTGTCTCATTGGGACCTTTTCCCCGTTGCTGCTTTGGTATACCTCATAAGGTAAGTACTGGGATGAGGAAGAGTGGACGTGGTAGTAATGCTCTGATTACTTACTGGTGATCTTCATTACTCCTAGTCATACTCTTCCTCGTCAAAGTACTGACGCCCCTCCTCTCCCTCCCTGCGGGGAAGGTCCCATGCTCCCGCTTGTTTATGTAAATTGGGTGATGTGGTTGGAAGGAAGGCATTATAGGGGATATTAGAAATAAAATAAGGTCCTGTGTTGGAGGCACAGGCCTCATAAGGTAAGTAATGTGATGAGGAAGAGTAGGACTATGAATAATGAGGATTACCGGTAAGTAATCAGAGCATTATTCTTCCTGTGTATAAAAAAGGATCGTGGAAACTACCTACAAACTATAGAATGCTAGCTATCCTGAACATTCCTGCAAAAATGTTTGCTTGTGTCTTATTAAAAGAACTTAATGAGTGAATTGATACCGATGCGATTCTTCCCATCAACCAAACAGGTTTTATAATGAATTCTACCACTAGTAACAACTTGATATGTCTAGTCTCCAAAATAGAATATGCATGGGATCGCCGCCAACTTCCAGTATATGCTGCCTTTGTAGATTTCAGTGCAGCATTTGACACGGTCATGAGGAACAAACTGTGGAACAAGCTTGCTGCATGGAATGTTCCTTATGGCCTGTTAAAAATGATCCAGTTGCTGTATACTGACACCAGTGTGAGAGTGAGAACTGATAATTCTGGTCATCTCTCTGATCCTTTTAAAACAGTGCAGGGAGTACAACAGGGCTGCTTACTAACAGTGTTGCTTTTTGACCTATACTTGGCCGACTTGGTGACAATCAACTGTCCGAATGCTTGCCCGGAAAATGTAGTACCTTGAAATATAGCTGGTTAGGTTACTCAGATGATTTGCTTATAGCCGACTATACACCCAAGCAGTGGCGGCTGGTGAGTTTGAAAGCTGGTGGGGCGTACATTTCCCAGGGCAAATTTAGTAGCGAGCGCGCGCAGCACGCAAGCCCACCCACCCCCGAAAGGGAGTGCGGGGGGGTTCTCCCTCCTTGAAATTTTTGGAAAAATGGCCTACAAAATGTGCAATTTACTGTCCAAAAAACTCACCGAAATATGAAAAAAGCATTGGTTTTACATATTAATGGTGGTACTCTATTCTTACGTGTGCAAGTGTGATGATGTATTTTACAGCAGCTTGTATTGAGAATAGCTGGTACTATGGTGTATGCATAAAGAAATTCATTATATAGTCAGTAATGATGGAAACATATGTTTGTCATGCTGTTACTGGCATTCACATGCGTTCATCCTCTTACTAAGGTGGGATTTTAGGCATTTTCTGAAAGGGGGAAACTAAGCTAAAATATTACTTTAGTTTTTAACCACTTAATTAATGCGACATTTGTCCTACCTCTAATGGCTGTCTGCCTCGCTGAGTTGCCATTGCTTCAGTTGCTCAAAGTTGCAACACGTCGTATGCACATTCCCTGCCCTTTTACTGGGAGTGGCTGGCAGCCTGCAAATGGAAAGTGTGTTTCATCAACTTTCAAACAGGCTATTTATTGCAGAGAAATACCTGATCACAGGCTGCTTCTGGGATGCAGCCATTTAAACATTGTGTTCCAAAGAGAGAGATAACGGACTTAGATACTGACTAGACTCATCTGAAGCATTCACACACACAGCCACTTACTCTAAAGCCCTGATTCACAGAACGTTTTCCAATGGGGTTTTGCCATTATGAAACGCTTCTGTGAATTAGGCCCTAAAGGTCTTTACACATGAAGGATGGGTGGTTCATGCGCTGAGTATGGCGGCAGTAACATGATTTTCTTGTAGGACTGAATGTATGTGCCTCAAACACTCCCAGAACATTAAAAACCCATGCATTCACAAGCTACCATAGAGCACGAGCAGCAGGCTACTACTCAAGCGTTTCAGACTCACCACTCTCAGCAAGCGTCCTTAAAAATGATATCAGCTGTCAGTTACGGAGGGCAGGCTGATTGTCTAAGCTTCCTGCGCTCACTCATGTCTACCCTGATACTGTTGTCTCATCCTTATAGGGCCTGCTTCTTATTGCCTAGAGGACAAGTGTCATGATGTCTACCCCCGGAGCACCAGGCCAGGCCCAGCACCCCCGGGAGTAGGCATCATGCCCCCGGGTAAAACCCCAACGGCCCCTTATAGGGGCTCTTTGGACTCTGTCCTGGCACCGTTGGCGCCAGGCTCATGTTGGACATCAGTCTGGCGCCATGGGCGCCAGGCTCATAAAGGAAGGTGTTTTGTGCACTTACCTGATGCAGACCATGCTGCAAGATTCAGGCCTCCCTGAGACCTGAAAGGGACTATTTTTTCATCGGGACTATTTTGCCACTCGGTCATGGCCGGGGAAGGATACTTACCTGGAACTCCTTTGGGGGCTATTTAAGCCACGCCCAGACAGTAGCTCACGCTTTGCGTTGTTCTGCATCCAAGCAGCTGAACGCTCACCGTGTCTGCTCCTGCATCTGGTCTCCAGCCACGCCCACCTCGATCCTGGAACATCTGTAAGGAAAGAAGAGAATAGAAAGGTGAAAACCAAGAATTTTATCAAACTTCTTACCTGCATCCGGAACCTTCACGCCAGCGTTCCTGAGAAAAGACTTTCATTTAAAAGCACCGCGTTGCTCGCTGCAGCGCCGCGCTTCACTTACCTGTCCTCGGGAGTTCTTCTGGCTCCACCGCGACTGTCTGCACCGGTCGCCACATCTCTGCGCCTAGGGGAGAGAAGAAGAGACAAACGGTGAGCAGAAGGAACATATGAGGAAAGCCTAATTTTCCGCCATAACACTTACCGGTCTTCTGTTGGTGGATCATTCCTCATTTCGGGTCGGCGCCGCTTCGTTGGCAGGTACCGCACCCCGGCCCCTATGGGGAAAGGACAAAAGACATTACTGGAGGAATATAAAGACATTAAGAGGGATCGCCCCCATCGCTAACTCACCTGAGTTTACCATCGGCAATTCAATCCCTCAACGCATCGCCTTCATTCTGCACCTGAAATAAAGGACAGATCACAGGTTAGGAAGGCAACAGAAAAGGAGGCTCAACAATTGAACTTTTGTAATCTTCATACTTACGGCGTTCCGCTCGGAAAAGTCAAGTGGATTTTGCCAGCGCCATTCTGAAAACCAGTGAAGTAACTGGACAAACACGCGCCCCTGCACCAGAAGCAGGATGGAGAGTTCATCCTTTCAAACCATAAGGTGAGCTTCAACCGGGGATTTCGGAGGAAGTTAGAGAAGAACGAAGGGGGTAAGGGGGGGAGCAAGCACACTATTCTGCAGACTGTTAATCCCCTTTCTCATCTGCAGAAGGATATTCCTACGGGCCAGACAAGCAAGATTTGAGGGTCCTGTTCAGTCGGTGCTCCGAGTTCTGCGCATCACGCTCGAAGAGACCACAGCAACCCAGACTAGACCAGCGCCTCCGTGGGAGTCAGGTGAGCGTTACAACAAGGGCTTAAGTAAACAGCGGCTGACACAGTCACTTTTAATGTCCCTAGAGGTACTTTTATGCAATAAGATTGTATGTCTTTTCACAGACTTAGCCCACTGTTCTCAGGTTATACTAGTAATTGACAATTCAGCAGCAAAATATGTGACATCAATGGTGGATGAGCTGCGCCTCCAAACAACCCCGCCCCAAACCCCCTGGGGCATCCCTTACAGCAGAATTCTGGAGGAAGTACCTGCCTGAACCCTTAATGGTACCACGAAAACATGACATTCCTCCGTGCCCCAGGCAGGCTGCCACTGCTCCTGAAGTGCAGGGCATTCTTTCATTGGAGGACGCGTGCTTCGTAGGAACTACCCCGCTCCCTGCTAGCATTTCACACGGCAGAGAAAACGCATCCTCTCTAAAGAGTCCGCGAGAGTCCCCAAGTGAAATCTGTGCCACCTGGCAGAGAAATCGCCCCTTCTGGATCTCATGTTCCCCTGACTACGCCTCCGATACGAATTGTACGCAAATATCTATGGAAGAAACAAAACCTGCATGCACACTGTAAAATGTTTACCCCAAGCAACTGATCCAGTCTGTCACCTGTGACTGTTAAGGGGTGATGCTCTCACACTGTGGTGGTGTGGAAATTCCCACCTCGCATTACATCGCCCTCGAGTAACAGAGGGATGCTCGTCGCAAGCAACCAAACAAGCACTTACAACATACACGTCAATATTTGTTTTGGAGTTGCTCATCTAGTCCTTGCTTTTGCTCTGCATTCTGGGACTTGTAGTTACAGATTTATGGTTGGTGGAAAAAACATACCACAAGACAAAAATGCACAGAAAAAAACGACTGGATGAGCATCTCTTCTACTTCGCTCTCAAGCTTCCGCGTGGTTGTGCACGAGAAGGACAACCAGTCTTGCGTTTTCCCTTTGGAGTCTGGAAATTGTCTTTCTTACCCATTTGAAATGTACGAAAACTACAATTCCCAGAATTCCAAGCAAAAACAGGACTCAATGGCCTTCTCACTGCATGGCCATGGGAGACATCTGAGCTCTGCTTATGAACACGCGCACAGGAGCAGATGCATCTACCACGAGGATGGCAATGTTTGGTTGCATTAATTGTTGGGGTGTCTGAGGTGTATCTGTCAGCAGTGCATCGTGACAGGAACAGCCCAGTAAATAATACACACTGATGGGTTTTACGCATTCCTGGGCCACATGTTAATCACACATTACTCACTGCAAATGTTCATTATAAAGACCATGAACTTGCAAATTGTTCTGGTGCTTCATTACTGAGGGGATGCCAGCCACGTGGCCCTGACTTCAGAAGTGCCGAGTAGGGAAACATGCCACCCCACCTGTAACAGGTTAAACCAACAAGAAAAGGACATCCGTGACAAACCGTGCCCCGCATTTGAGCAACTAACCAAAGACCTCTGGGCACCGCATCAAAGCCTGTAACCTCTGAGGTGAATTTCTCACACTTCCTGTATTTTTCACCCACCTCACAGAGCTCTTGTGAGATATTCTGTGCAAGTGCGCCTAGCAGCTTCCATGCGCTCCCCTTACGCTGCTCTCCTGCGCTCTGGTACAGACTTCCCAGAGAATCAATCGCCTGACGACCAACATCTCTATTGCAGTCTGATCCACAGGACCCAATCAGTGTGGAGCAAGTTCATTAAGTCCAAGAGAAGTTGTCTCGGGACTAGGATAGCTCAGGGGTGCCGTGATCGCCTTAAAAGCAAGACAAGTGGAGCAACACAGGTTCGATCCCCAGGTCCGCGCTTAGAAACCTCTGGGTATTACGTGCGTTATAAATAACCAATCATATCCTCAGACAGGGATCCGAAGCCAAGACGTTGGCCAATCCAATATGCAGCCCTTTCAGCGAGGTAAACTGATGCAGTCATTGCTCCAACACTGACCCCATTTCCAAGGGCTGCCTCAAACGATCCTTTTGGTCCTGAGAAGCCGCGACCACTCCCGCATCTGCTAATTGTGCCGTTTTATATTTTCGGCATTTTTCGACAAAAAATGTCAAAAATATAAAACGGCACAAGTCACCAGGGAGAGCCCTGGCAGGGAGAGGACCTCTCCCTGCCAGGGCTCTCCCTGGTGACTTGTGCCATTTCCCGTTTTATATTTTCTGCATTTTTTGTCGAAAAATGCCGAAAATATAAAACAGCACAATTAGCAGATGCGGGAGTGGTCGCGGGCCACGGCTGCAGTATGTACAGCGCACGCCTGCCTGCCCTGGGCCTTGCTTGCGTACCGGTCCGGCGTGGCCCATGGCAAGGCCCTTGGGCCACGCACGGACCGGGGTTGAACAAAGTTGGCTAGGCCCAGGCCTTGGTGGTAGCGGGCCGCCCGCTACCAGCAAGGCCCGCCCCAAGTTGACAGCAGTCAGCTCGGCAGCAACACTGAACGATGTGTAGGCCCTGGCCTACACATCGTTCAGTGTTGAGTGGGCCTGGGCAGGGTCGGACTGGGACAAGAAATAGGCCCGGACACCCAAACAAAAGTGGCCCACCCTCGCCTCAAAAAAGTGGCCCTCAAACCATCATCCGTGAATTGCGTCAATTCACGACTTTAGAGAAAATGCTACTTATGGAGGGTTCATGTGTCTGTTACATTACAACACAACTCATAAAATAACAACTTTGCATACAAGAATGGATCACCATATGTATCATTAATATCTGTGTTTATAGATCCATATTGTAAAAATACTGTGATTGCAAGCTGACGTTCAAGGCCAAATGATAATATTTTATTGTATTGCACTTATGCTTAAATTCTTATTTATAAAACAAATATGCATACAATATCACCTAACCTGTGTTGTTACTCATTTATTGACCTCAGAAGCTTGAAAGAGTGAGATGGCCTTGTTGGGATCTAAACGTGCAACCTGCAGATCACACACACACACATTGCAGCAGCGAGTGCTGAACCCACTGAGCTATCATATCATCTATAGTAAAATGAGCAATTATTATGTAGTGGATACCATTAAACTGGTAACTGAGATTTAACAGCAGACCAGTTAAGTTCAGTTTGGTGCGCCCTCTGTTAAACCTATGTCAAATACCAACATGTCTCAGCTCCCCACTCCATCCCAGCGGGAAGGGTCAGCATTTCATCAGTTCTGCGCTTACCTTCTACTCGCACCGCACATGACGCACGCTTATCTGCTTCTGCTTGGGTAACGGAGGCACAGCATTATTTGCACCAAGAGTACACATGCACTTAGGATCTGGGCAGGATTTGAATTAATTGCCACTTGGCTCTAAGCCCAGAGACCTACATTGGCAGCTCTACCCAGGACCCTGGGTATATACTTCCAGCATGGCAAATTTCGTTGCATATTATGGGTCTCAGAAGCTGTCACTGGCCACATCTTTCACGATAAGTCAGTGAAAGGTGTGATTCTGGTTTATGAACTTCTGCTCTACGTGGCTAAAGGCTGTATTCAGGGAATATGGCATGAGAGTAAGTAAACATATGTCGATCATCAAGCCCAAACACTATAGAAATTCTATATGATCCTCAAGGGGACAAGGTAATGTGTCCATATGGTGCTGGCTAGTATCAGGGCGGTGCAACTCTTACCTCATCTCAGGGCTGTTTGCGTCTCTCCGTCTCTCCGCTACCAGCAGCAGGCAGGCAGTCTCACCCACCTGTGGTGGTGGTGGTGAGTGGGCTGTGGGTTAGGGGGTCGGAGGGTCGCCTCTGTGCCGGCTGGCTAGCTGGCCTGGGTGGCTGCCTGAGTCAGTGCCGCTCTGTGCCCTCCTGGGCTGGCTGGGGCGGGGGCAGCAGCCCTCTCTGGCTGTTGCTTCACACTGCTGCTTTGCCTGAGTGGTCCTCAATGTCTGGACTCCGAGTCCATCCGAGACTCAGTGAGGACAGCAGCCGCCTGGCCTCCTCCGGACAGCAGCCTCCTCCTCCACCTCGACTCGCACAGCCTGTGGCCCTGGTCCTCCTGAGTCCTGGACTCCTGGGCCCTGGCAGTGGTCCTCCTTTCTGTCTGTGCGTGCGTGGCTGAAGCCTGAAGGAGCTCTGCAAGCTGCAGCTCGACCTCTCTGCACTGTGAGTCTGTGTCAGGGAAGTTCAGCACAGTTGACAGCAGGGTCATAGAGAGGCTGCTGGGCCCACGCAAAATAGTCAGTAGGGGGTGGGCAGTGCCAGTGAGGTCTGGTGGCGACACGAAGTCTTGCTGCATTTTAATTGACAATAGTTGTTTTCAATTTTGCAAAGTGGCGTGCAACAAATTGGTTGCTTGCATCCTGCAAAATTGAAATCAACTTTAATGTGCACGCCCCTTGCCCAGCCCAACTCTGCAGGCATCCTGCCTCCAGGCGCCTCAGACCAGGTGTGAGTTCTCACACTGACACGTTGCTGCAAACAAACATTATCTCCTCTTGAGTGATGCTCTCTCTGTGTGAGCGGAGCATGAGCCGGGCTCAAGCACCATCTGGTCCGGACCACCCGTCTACTTTTTTGTGTGCATAACCATAATTGCATGCATTGAAATCAAAACAAGGTAACAAGTGTTACCTTGCTTTGATTATGCTGCCCCGGCCCCAGCAAGCCCAACCCCTTCCCCCTGCAGAGCAGACTGTTGATCTTCCAGAGGCACTGTAATTACGGGCCAGCCGGCAGCCAGGCCCAGCCCACTCCACTCCAGAGGTTCTTTGCCTGCAGCCCTGGGCGGCACACCACGTGAGCTTGCGTGGGCTTGACTGCCGAAAGCCCAAATTGGAAACAAACATGTGCAATGAAATGCACAATGCAGCGGCGCGAGCCACTGACCCGCTGCATGCAGGCACACACAACCATTATAGTTGTGCGGGCCACCCGTGGCTACAAAGCAAAAGAAAATACTTTTTTTCGCACTGAACTGGGCATGTTATTATTGTCAATGCACAGTTCAGTGCGAAAAAAACTATTTTTTTTTCCTCGCTCAAACCGTCCCACACGTGGGGCAGAAACCGGCCCCCAGGAGACTAATGATTTCATAACGGCCACGGGCCGATTGGCCGAGGGGCCAATCCGACCCTGGGCCTGGGCCTTGATGGACCACATAGTTTGGGCTGGGGGAGGGGAGTGAAAGTGTAACACTCCCGAATCCCCGGGCCCAAACAGAGAAGAAACAATGGGGTACTTACCGCGACGCTGCTGGGCTGGTCACTGTGCAGCAGCACACTCGTGTGTTGTTGTTGACTCGTCGTCGGGCTGAAAGAAAAGAAAGAGAAACAGTCAACAGACGTGTGAAGGCGGCGCAGGCGCATGCACACACCCTGCGCCGCCAGTCATAGATACAGTAATGTCATTGGCTGTTTGCCAGCCAATGACATTACTGTATCCATGGCAGGGGAGGGAATAAGTGCGCTGTTTGCGCACATTGAAGCGCCCCGCCAGGCTTTTAATTAAAGGGGCTACGTAGAGTGCGTGGAGCTATGAGCTCCACGCACTCTACTAAAGAAATAAATATACTAAATTGGGACGCGCCCCGCTGTGAAAGCCGGGCCGGCTTATACGCTATTGTTTCCTTGCCACAGCGCCCCCACGCTGTTGGCAAAGGAAATGCAGCATCTTTTAAGCTAAAAGAGATTCAATCAGAGAAGTTCTCTGATTGAATCTCTTTTAGCTTCTCTCTTTTTTTCTGGGGGGGCCGCACCCGGCCGCCCTATGATAGCAGCCTCCACTGCACCCAAGGGTCTTCAGGCTTTGTTAGGCGCCTTGAGTGAATACTCGAAGTTGAATGGGCTACGAATTACATAGAAAAAACAAAAATTGTAGTGTTTCTGTAAAAAAGGTACACTGAGGAAAAAATCCAAGGCGACATGGAAAATTGATGGGAAAGATGTCGAACAAGTAAAAAGCTACAGTTACTTGGGAATTGTAATAGGCGAGAGACTATGTTGGAAGGAACAACTGCAAGCCACTGAGAGTAAATGTATGACAATTGCACACACCGTGAGCAACTTTATAGGTCACCAAAGTGGTATCTCAATTAAGACAATACCATTGTTATAATCCTCAAAAATTGTGTCTTGTATGTTATATGGGGGCACAAATTTACAGATGAATTAGGTAAATTAGAAGCAAAGATTATGAGATTGCTATTTCGGATGTCCAGATTTCTCCCCATAGAATAACTCCTATTAGAACTGTCTCTTATGAAAAGTACTGGAGTATTTGAATACATAATGTCTATGATGTATGAGAAATTACAATGTCTTAACAACAAGACTATCATGAATGTGATGATGGATAGTTTTGTGAAAATACCTACTCCTGCTCAGATAGGGACTTTGGGGTTGCTCTCTGTGAAACACAAGAAATGGGTCCCTGAAAATCCATCCATTAATAATACCATGTCCTTAAGTTAAAAAGAATATCGTTTTAAAAACACAATAAAAGAGCATTATCGTGAGAGAGATCTAGTACATCTAGCATTTCTATCCATTAGTGGAACTTTTATGGCATATAGGCTATAGAGACCTAATCGAGGAATTTATGTTGACGCATACATTAATAGTGAAAGCATGAGGAACTATCTGTTGTGCTAGTTTCATCAGGCTGAATTTATGGAAACTGTAGGAGCACATAAGCACTTGAAACGTGAGGAGCATTCTTGTTGTTATGCGGCAACAATGTTTTGGAATCTGTTGAACATATTTTATGTAGATGTGAGGGTTTGGAAACTTTGAGAACAAGAACAATGCGAGCATACACAAATACGGGTGACAACTTATCACCAACAGATATGGGGTTTGAGATGATGTGTGGCAATGATGTCAATTTAATCTATCATGTTATGCGTTTTTTTAAAGGGAGCATGGTAATTCTTAAACTGCTATCTGTGTGAGCAATCTGTGATACTTATGTTTTAAATTTTTAAGGCAGAATGGTTTTCATCTAATGCACATTTTAGCTTTTAGTTGTTTTTCGATGATGTATGTTTACAAGTTTTATGTGTTGTATTGTTTTGTAGAAAGGCCAGTGTGGCTATATTTTTTTTAAATAAAACATTTTTAAAAATAGTGAGCTCTTTTGAAACATTTTACAGAAAGCTATACTCCTCTGACTACCCCGACCATACTGCCATGAAAGACTACTTTAGAAACCTCCATCTATGCAAAATCACTCCCTTAGATAAGGCGATCTTAGAAGAGGATATAACTATGGAGGAAGTTGACGCAGTAATAAAAGATGTTCCCGAAACAAAGCCCTGGGACTTGATGGATTTTCGGTGAGTTTATATCAGAAATACAGCTAGAAACTAAGCCCTGAACTAGAAAAACTCTTCAATTCTATAGGGCAGGGGGGAATAGTGACACGCTCAATGACGGAGGCGAAAGTGGTAGTATTCAGGAAACCCAAGAAGGATATGACTGCATGCAGTTCATACCGCCCAATAGCCCTCCTGGATTTGGATGCCAAGATCTACACAGCGATACTAGCTGATAGACCTGCGCCTCTCCTCCCAGATCTGATAGTTACAGACCAATTGGGCTTTATAAAGGGATGACACGCCTGGGATAACACTAGACAAGTGACACACCTGATAGAGAAGGTGGCCGTGAGGCAGGAGCAGGCACTTCTACTAGCCCTCAACGCCAAAAAGGCTTTTGACCGTGTAGAGTGGCCATTCTTAATAGAGGCCATGCACAAGATGGGACTAGGCCTGAATTTTATACAGAAAGTGGAGGCGAATTATGCAGACCTCTCAATGAGGCTCCCAATCAACTCCTGTCTGTCTGATAAGATCCCCATTACACGAGGCACGAGACAGAGCTACCCACTATCGCCACTATTATATGCTATATACATAGTCACTCGGCATCCATTAGAATTAACCCATCGATTCATGGAATAAGGTTTGGGTTGTGGAGAAGGTCTCCAGACTAAAGATCAACCAGACCAAGTGAGAGCTCCTGTGGCTGGGGACCCTGAGTATCCAAGCCCAGGGGCATGTACCATCAGGGCCATTTAATGTGGCAAAGGGCTCCATCACCTATTTAGGTATAAAACTGACATTGTCAATCTCCGAACTATACGAGGCAAATTACCCGGTGCTCCTAGCTAAAATCAATGCAGACCTCACTGTATGGACCCCCTTATGAATCTCCTGGCTAGAGAGGATAGCTACAATCAAAATGATCGTGCTACCAAGATTGCTGTACCCCTTCCAAACACTACCCATTACAGTACCAAAGACGTTATTCAAATCACTCAATCGCACATATCGCAATTGATATGGCAAACAAAAAAAACAAGAATGGCTATGGAAACTATGATGGCTCCCAAACAACGAGGAGGACTTGGACTTTCGAATTTTATAAAATATTAGGAGGCAGCCCAACTTTAGGTATTAAGGGAATGGCTCTTGGAAGACAGGACTAGGCAATGGGCAAGGATGGATAGTGCAGTAGCAATCAAGCAGCTCACGGGGCTCCTCTGGCTAGAGAAGCAGGACCAACCTCATAGCATCAGCATCAGGCAGAGTCAGATACTATTGGTAATGTGTAATATATGGGATCAAAAAAGAAGCAAAGCCAAAATAAGTGGGCACCACTTTGTAATGTTCACTCTGGATTCAATAAATAAAATAAAGAAATGTTCGCTGGTTCTTGAAATTAATGACAAAATGTTCAGGAGCTAACTGCGACGAGTCTGGAGAAACCCTGACTCAAAAATACATGTGCAGCAGAAGACTGGGTAAAAAAACCTAGCCACACAGTCGCTCTCTGTTGTTCCCAACCTGGGATATTGAGTTTCAAAAAATGTATGTAAACTCACATCTGTGGTCATGAGTTATATAGATAAAGTATCCAAAATAGGTACAAATCCTCAAAAACGAGTCTGTGCCTTGTTTTGAAATAAATGGTTTATATACACAAATTGAATCTAAAAAAAATATATATCTATATATATATATATATATATGGGATCGACAACTAAGGAAAGAGCATTTATTGACGCGTCCTTCTCCCCGCTCTTTGATAACCCACAATTCTTTCCCGGGACGAAGCAGGGGACTTTCCACAGCTGTAGGGCAAAGGGCTGTGTGAAAGTAGGGTACGTGGTGAGGGGGGGGTCATGACATTTGAGGAGAGTAAGACTAACCTGGCCTTAACAGAAAGGGACAGACTAGAATACTACCAATTGTGACACTGGTTGAAACAGCCGAAATGCAAAACAATGACGGCTAGAACTCTCACACTATTCGAGAAATTCATAATGACGCACTATGTGGATAAACATCTAATCTCACACTTGTACTTAATCCTGATGTGCAAAGATGGGAGAAGAAATACTGGGGACACCTCTGGGGCAATATTACCAAGCTAACGAGATTCATAGAAATCAGGGAGGCTTGGTAAAAGGTCATGTTCCAATGGCACTATACACCGGAAAGGCTACATTGTATATATCGGGGCACAACCCAAGAGTGCTGGGGAGTGTGCTTGGGTAAGGGGGACTGGAGACATGTTTGGTACGAATGCCCGGTACTGGTTCCCTTTTGGGGGGACGCAACAATTCACCCCTAATGAATGGCTATGTGGGATAATGGATTCTCATCTTCAAATCCCCACGATACCCCTATGTAAAGCTTTCATGATAATGGTTATAGCGGCCTGGCTTGTAATTGCAAGGAAATGGAAACAGAAGGAGTCCCCACCCCCGCCCTACAATGAACAGTGATTGGCTTCATAAAGTATGGAATATTGTTGCCATGGAATGGGTAACATGCGATATTCAAGGCGACAGGGACAAATTGCGGTATCATTGGGGCGAGATACTGGACTTGCTCAGATGGAAATATGTGCAACAATGGTGCCCCCAGAACTTGAAAATGTTGGACATTGTGTAAGAAAGAAGCTATTTCAAAATGTAACAAACTATGAACATGCAATCTATACTGAACCAGGCATGTGGATGGTGGGGGCAGGAGTTGGATAGGGGGGGTTTATTTGTATAAGTATTTGGAAAATCAATAAAAACAAGTTTTAAAAAATATATCTCCTTTATTATTATCACAACAGACAGTTTTAGCACACTACAAAATACAATCCATCCTGTAAAGGAATGAGAGGACAGACAGTTTCAAAGAAAGAATATGGATAAATTCTGGATACGGACAGGAGGGTAGTCGGTATAATAAATAATGACAACAGCTCAATGATACTTAGTTTCAGCACAAAAGAAGCAGGGGGTCAAAAGAGTGTCACTAGGGGCCGTCAGAGAAGGACCAGGGGGACACAACCACAATAGTCCTTGGTGCTCGACAGGGTTGAGTCGGTTTCATGGGGCTTTGCAGCTTTTGTGACAGAGTTCAGGATGGGAGACAGCTGCGGGTATCAGGTGGCAAGCAGTTGAGCGAACAAAGCTGGACGGACGGCTGCAGGGTGGCCTACACGGCAGTTCAGGGTCAGGAATCATTGTCTCAGTGGTCAGTGGTTCGGAAGCACTGATCAAGACGTCAAGGATGGCTTTAGCGCATCTGGCATAACAGTCAGCAGTGCAGTCAGTTGCAACTCGAAAAGCTTGACTGGCTTCAAAATGTCCTTTAAGGCAGATGTTGGTAGGTGCACTCCTAGTGTCTTCACTGGCTTGTGTTGTCCTTTTAGGTGGACGGCCCGAAGCTGAGGAGAGTGTTGCAGGCAGCTGCCTTGTCCTTGGTTTTGTTCAGAGACTCACTGGCACTTCCCACCTAGGAATCTTGCTGCAGAGCACGCTGTATGCTGGCTGGGTACCGGTTCTGGAGCTGCTGGATGGTCATCTGGATTCTGTATCTTACTCTGTTCCCTGGGAGATGTTTAGGGGAGGGATCTTGCTTCCCTCTTGTAGGTCCAGGCCTTCCTTCACTGGCAGAAGATGTACGGCAGACAGTACCTTCAGCCAGGGTCCAATGATGAGTTCTTCTTTCTTCTTCTGGTGAAGCCTTCAGATGATCTGCCTAAAGAGGGGCATGGCCCTCTTTTAAAATCAAATGGACCACAGGGATTGGTGTAGGCCAAGCCTACCTCAATGAACCAATCTTGGGTCTCCACCCACCAGCCATCTCGTGTATGCGTGAGGTTATAATTAGAGTGCATCAGAAAAAAAGGTAAAAACTCTCTGTGGTTCCTGATTAAAGCGGCAGGTCTCCCTTCAAGTTGTGGCGAGACCAGACTCTCTGGCTCCCCCAAACCACATTCTCCTACCTTCTGAATGGTGTCCCGCTGCGTGGATGATTACTATAACACACACAGTCCCAGACATGACATTTCACTGACAATTGATACTGAGGGCGGGATCTGGTTTCAGGTTGACACAGTGCATATGAAAGGCTTAGCCTCTGCAGCCAGGCCCCATGTGGGCCTGTTTGAATTAAACTCTGATTAGTATGGGAATGCATCCACCAGTTACAGGGATCAACAAAAGAACAGGACAGACCTATGCAGCATTTGATAGTTAATATGGTTGGCCATGGCAGGGGGAAGGTTTCGCCCTCCCCCTTCTGGGGATGTATTATGTACTCCACCTGTCACATTACAACTAAATGTGACAGGGGGCTGTGCTTGTAGGCTGTGCCTACCTAGAGTACACAGTTCTATGCATATATCGGGCGGTGAGCATAGGAAAATGTGTGTGGAGTAGCCCCACACATTTTCCGGAGGTTGATCTGCCATCATTCAAATTCATTTACCATTTTTAAAAATCCCATGAGAGCACACACCCCAAGGCGGAAAGGTCAAATTCCTCATAGTAGGCAACCTTTAATGTTTACCAGTTGCTTGCCTCTGGTCCATTTTTGGCTTTGGCAATGATGGTTCAAGAGTTCACTTCTAGATATATTTTCCCTTTTTGTGGTTGGCTCTTAGAATAACCCACTATGTAACAGTCCCCTCCTTCAGATTGAATCTTGCCAGTCTATGCCAACGATTTTGGTTTCTATCAGTTTGGTATGATTTACAATCATCAACTTGTTTTATATCAGTTCAATATTCAAAAGGTAAACTGGATTCAAGCAACGGGCAGTCACAGAACTCTTCGGTTCACAATAGCATTGTGAACTTACTGGGTTTGGCATGCACATCCATTTACCTCGCTGCTTCCAGCTCGCCTGCTTCAGCTCTCCTTTGCGCTCCGGCTTCCTCGCCTGCACAGCTTCCTGTGTCCCGTGCTGACTGGTTTCAGAGCCCTCGCGGCATCCCCAGCAATCCGATGCTCGTCTGCTACCTCTAACCACTTGACAGTTGACAGTGGGGAAAGTCACAGAAAGGTACGCTTTCTGCTGTGCGGCCTCTGCAGCGGAGACTTGCCCAGCGATATGGTGCTCACCTGCCACTGTTGAACGCTTCACAAAGAGTAAAGGCACAAAAAGGTGTGCTTTCCGCTGCGCGACCTCTGCAGCTGAAATCTCAAGCCCACTCGACCCTCTCAGGACTGGCATCAATTTATCTTGCCTCTCTGGTCCTCGTGTCCAGGCTCTTCCACAATGTATTCTTCTGCTGCTGCTTTGTGGCGACTTCAAAACTTCTCCACACATTGCTACCACTACTGCTCCCCTGCTGCTGCTGCTACTTCTGCTTTGGCTGTCTGACCTTATTCCATATTTATCAAATGACCTGCATCTGAGGGTTTTTTTATGCCTCTCAGCCATCCTCAGGTGTGGGAACCTCAATGAGCTGCACTCTGCAACCGTGTGCCTCTGCAGCCCTCTTCTTCGTGCCAGTACTCTGGGAATTCTGGGACTTGAAGACCATAAAACAAAAGTAAGTTTTCTCAATAAAAATGTCCCCACCTATTTCCTTTTTCTCCTTATGCATACTCCTTAAAGGAGTATCACAAGTATAAAAAGATAGATTTGGTTTCACAGAGGATTGAGGTTTTTACATTCTCAGATTGGTCGTTTTTAGAGACCACTCTGCATGCTTTTCCTGAGCACAATAGGATTTCCTATTTCTGGGAGCGTTATAGGTTTTGTAAGAGCTTTTCTCACCCTTAATACATGACCGGTTATAATTGTCTTCACTCACATTGTTACCACTAACCTTTGGGAGTACCCATTCTCTTTGACAAAATGCCATTACATGTACTGGCATTAATGATATTCCCTGAAGTCCTCCTATTTCCCTGGGGCCCTTCTCGTCCCAGGTGATCCTCCTGGCTAACACGGCCCCTAGGGTCAGGATGTGTGTGCCTTTCCTTAGCCACCTGACAGAAGACCATGGGCGTAATTTTAGGGGGGGACAGGGGTGTTTGTACCCCCCAAATTTAATGGCACACCATTTTGTCCCCATTCATTTGGCTGGGACATCTTTTCTTCAGATGTCATGTCCCCCCCCCAACATTTTCAGCAAGTTACTCTACTACAGAAGACTTTAGGGAGGGTTTTGGTGAGGACTCCATAGGATTAATCACAACCCACGCTTCTTTTTTTCTTCATTTAAAGCAATGGGAAAGGCTATCCATGCCTGAGAGCAAGTTCAGCATCCAACTATAGCACAAGGACATTTATTTGCGATGCATGGCATGCCCCCCTCGAGGGATCAAGTCCTAAAGATAAAAGTGTGGTGACGCCGACATACCAATGGGAAGTGACGCCACCACAAGTGAACACATCCTAAAAGAAAATAAGCACATTTCATTCAATTGTCTTTTCAAATGAAGCAAACAGTAATACACGTAACAAATCTGCATTTGCTTATCATAAACCAAGAGAACAGATCTGTCGCTGACGACGAGAAAACCAGAAGAAAATGGAGGAAGCAGCAGTTTAACCGCTGCAGGGTCATGTCCTCCCATAACTGGGTAACCTCCCCCACCTGGGAAGGGGGAGGACAATGGGGCGGAACCCGCCAAAATCGACCCAAAGCCCGCAAAGGGCAAAACAAAGGAATTGGGCGGAGCGAGCCGCCTTATAAGCAGCAGGGTCCGACTGCTGAAACATCACGCTCCTGCAGTGGGACCCTGCCGACTCGCCGTAGCAGAGGAAGGATTTTGTTTGTTTTGCCGAAGATCGTCGTGAGGATTTGGTGTGGGAGCTGAAGGGACCTCGCTGATCGGAGGACTGTCTGCCGAAGGACTGAGCGTCGTCACACCAACAGCGAAGAAGACCAGCGCGAGCAGCGGGGCCCGGCATCAAGTCAACGAGAGCCGGGAGCAGCAGGTCCCACGAGAAAAGAGGCAGAATGTAATCAGCGTACGGGGAGCCGGCGGAGGAAGAGCACCAGCGGGGAAAGGAGGCGCAGGTGCAGTGAGGAGGCCACAGCCTCGGACAGAGCACCGGACCGCCTGAGGGCGCATCGCACCGGTAGGGCAGCGGGAGGACCCAGACCGCAAGTGTCGGCACGGTGGGGGCTGCAGCTCCGTACGAAGGCCCGCGCAAGCAGACTGCCGCAGGCGGGCAGCTGCCCTTGTTCGCACTGCGGACAGCAGGACCTCGTGGCGCAACCGTGCTTTGCGCCGCGGCCCCCACCGGAAGGACCCATACGCTCGGAGTCAGCAGGCGGGCCGCACACCAGCCCGCGGCACAACAGCCCGCGGCACAACAGCCCGCGGCACGCCAGGCCACAAGCGAACGCAGCAGAGGGGAGGAGCAAGCAGGTGGCGGCCGCTGGCACAACACACTGTCTGAAACAGTGGGCAAGGAGGCAAATAACAGAATGGGAACCTGGTTGTAGAGAGAAGACGGTGTGCCACGGGGAGCAGCCAAAGGCACCCCAAAGGGGAAAAGGAACGGGCAGTTGGCCTAGCGGAATAAGCACAAGCAATGGATCCGGCTGCATTTCTGGAGATGGCCAGGGTAGCAGCAGCTACTCATGGGCCCGATTGGATGACAATGGTGGCCCAACCGGGCCAGGAACGGCTCGGACACAGCTAGATGGTAGAAAACTCACCACTCTTGTTTCAGGACAGTGCCAGTGATGCAACGGCTGTGGAGGTCGAGATCCACAGTGTGGATGAGGGTGTTGAAGTGCAGGAGAAGAAAAGAAAAAGGACACTGACGGCAAAGGCCAAGGCGAACAAGGAGCAGACCAGCAGCACCAAGAGGCCACGACAGAAGGGGAGGGCACAGGAGGATGCGGCCTTAACGGCTCCTACACCTGCTGAGGCTCCAGGGACCCGTGTGAGCCCACCCAGCACTCCTGCGACCAGAACGGTGGATGTAGCTGGGGAAGGGACCACATCCCTGGAGATGGTGAAAGGTATGGTGATGGAATGCATGCAAGCATGGGGAAAGAATGGGCAAGTGCCAAATGTATTTAATAATGCCAGTATAACGGATAGGATGGTGTATAGTGGGGGAACAGCGACCCAGCAAGGGTCAGCCCAGGGCTTTGGGGGGCCAATGGGCGGAAACAGGGGTCAGGTATGGTTCCAAATAGGGGGGATTAGTCAGTTGCCCCAAAGGAGTGGGATCCCACCCGGGGGGTTTCTATCAGTCGGCTTGCCTAGCGTGGGTCCTCCCAGGGTGGACAGTCAACAATCACGGTTGGCCGGCACAGCAGTGGCACAAAGGGGTCAGGAGTGGTGGAACCAAGGGCCAGGGGTGGCTACCATCAGCGGGATGACTCAAATACCGGTACCGGTGGCCGCAGCAAGTGCGCAAGCAGGCCCGAGTGGATGGGGCTAGGGCAGTCTTGGCAGGTGCACAGAGCACGGCACATGGCCAGCAGCAGGCGCGGGCTGCTTTGGTACAGGGGGAGTTTGGGGGCAGGCGACTCAGTATGGCAGACCAATGCCAGGGTTTACTCTGATGCGGGCAACAGTAAATTCCTTGGTATGGCATATCCCATGGGCGGTCAAAGAAAAGTTGTGGAGGAAAGAATTTATAGAAATCTTTGACTTATTAGGTATTGTGCCGGTGGGAGGAGGGCTAAAAGAGCTGTCTGAAAAGGAAAAGAGGGACAGGAAGAGCACCAAGGTGGAGCACTCCATCAACAATTGGCTCAAAGCATATAGGATGTACATGTCAGTGATGATTGAGAGGTACCCACAGGATGCGCTAGCAATGATAGCTTATGAGCAGTATGTGCATGACCTATACCAGAAATATGGCGGCGAGGGGTGGTTGGACTATGACAAGGGATTCAGGCTAAAGATGCAAATATGGCCAGCAATGTCATAGGACGAGTTAGATGTCGGGGATACATCGACAAAGTGGTACCCTCCCGGGAGCCAGAGGACAAGCCACAAGGGGAGAGGTCCCGGGCTGGGAGAGGCAGAGGGGGGTACACGCAGCGGGGGAGGGGGGGTCCTTTCGTGGGCCCTCCTCCTGGGTGTATCGGGCTGCAGCCCACCAGGGGGAGCAAGAGAACTGTTGGAGGTTTGCAGAGGGGTACTGTTCATATGGTAAAGCATGCAGGTACAGGCATCAAATGGGGGGCGGCGCCGGTCCCCATAGATCCGCCACGGGCGAGGCCAAGCACAAAGACAGTAGCAAACCGAAAGAGAAAACAAATAGTGAGTGAAGTACTGGCAAAGCAATGCAATACGGGGAAAAATGTGATTGACAAGATTGTGATCAAATGTAACTTACCCACGCCGGTTAACCTCATGGCCATGACTTCTTTTCTGAATATATATAACTATAAGGCTGATGCAAAGTTGTTGTGGCAAGGGTTCATGTGGGGTTTTCAGATCCCAGGGGTGGGTAGCCAGGGGGGGAAAGAGGCAGCCAATTTACGGTCAGCGTTAGAGAAACCAGAGGTGGTGCAGAGGAAGGTGGAAAAGGAAGTGAGCTTAGGAAGTGTGGCAGGCCCATTCCCTGCTCCACCCATGGACAACTTGGTGGTATCTCCACTGGGGTTGGTACCAAAGAAAGAAGGGGGTCAGTTCCGCCTGATCCACCATCTCTCTTTTCCCGAGAGGCAGTCAGTGAAGGATGGCATACCGGAGGAATTGTGCAGGGTGGAGTACGCGTCCCTAGAGGATGCGGTGCAAATGGTAAAGACGGCGGGAGAGGGGGCCCTCTTGGGGAAAGCGGACATAGTCAGCTTTTCGGTTGTTACCTATCCACAAGGACAGCTACCATTTGTTGGGTTTCAAGGTGGGCACCAAGTACTATTATGACAGGTGTCTTCCAATGGGCTGCGCTATCTCATGCGCTTATTTTGAGGCGTTCAGCACCTTCTTGGAATTCGCACTAAGACAGAAAACAAAGGAAGGGGGAATGTTGCATTACCTGGATGATTTCCTCTTCATTGGCAAAAAGGGGACGGAGGAATGCAGCGCGCTGATGGTGGGGTTTCAGGGTATGATGGGACAGGTGGGGGTGCCGTTGGCGCCAGGGAAGACTATGGGTCCAGCCACTACATTGACATTTCTGGGGATTGAGATTGATTCAATAAAGGGCGAGTGCAGGCTCCCTCAAGACAAGGTACAGAAACTACAGGTCATGCATGTTGGGGAAAAACAAAGCAACCCTGCGGGAATTGCAGTCACTGGTGGGAAACCTCAATTTGTGGGTAGAGTAATACCATTGGGCAGGGCATTTGCCAGAAGTGTGGAGCTGAAATCAGTGGGGTTGCAACACCCCTCTCAGCACGTCCGGTTGGGAACAGAGGTGAAGGAGGATCTCAGGATGTGGGACACCTTCCTAACAGAGTCCAATGGGGTGGCAATCTGGAGGGAAGACTGGGTGAGCAGTCAGTGGCTCAAACTTTTTACCGATTCATCTGGGTCCCTGAGTTTTGGTGCAATCCTGAGGGACAGGTGGTGTGGCAAAGCATGGCCACTGGAATGGCACAGGGGAGGGGTCACAAAGGACATTACGTTGTTGGAGCTATTTCCCATAGTAGTGGCAGTCAAGTTGTGGGGGGAGCTCCTGGAGAACAAAAGAGTTGCATTATGGTCAGATAATTTGGCGGTGGTCCAAATTATCAACACAGGGTCATCCAGCAATGTAAGGGTGCTAAGGCTGCTCAGGGAACTCATCAAGAGTCTGTTAAGTTTTAACATTGAAGTCAGGGCACGGCACATTCCCGGTATAAAAAACACGGCCGCTGATTCTCTGTCTCGTTTACAGTGGGACAGGTTCCGGGAAAGCTGCCCAGAAGCAAGGAAGGAAATGGCCACGTTCCAGGATCAGTGGTGGGGGATGATTGGGGTGATTTGAGCTCCTTGGTAGAGACAGCCTTGACGCCAGGTACAGCTAAGTGGTACAGGGCATGTTGGGTACGCTATACGCAATTTCGGGACGAGGTGCTGCCAGGCAACCAGGGGGAGAACCTGGTACGGGCCTTTGTGGGCTGGTGCTGGAAGAAAGGGAAGACCCGGGCATGGGTATGGTACCACCTAGCGGCCATAGCACATTACGCCAAGCTGAGGGGGAGAAGGATCCCATGAAGGAGCACTACATCACGCTGGCCATGAGAGGCTGGGCAAAGCAAACGGTAACAAAACCAGATGAGAGGCGGCCAATTGATATTTTAAAGCTGCATGGGTTAATCAAATGTCTGTACACTGTGTGTAACAGCGAGGCCGAGAGGGTGTTGTTCACGGCTGCCTTTACGGTGGCACTCTTTGGGGCTCTCAGAGTCAGCGAATTGGTGCCGGAGAATAAAGAGGGCAAGGGGAACGGGTTTCTATGGTTCAGGGATGTTCAGGTGGACAGCGCCCAGGTGGTCATTTATGTGAGGAGGTCAAAAACCGATCAGAAAGGGGCAGCATTAACTCTGCACGCCATCCAAATGAGCAGAGTATGCCCAGTGGCGGCAGTGGCCAACTTCCTCCAGCAGCTGCAGCCGTCGGAGGCGGATGCGCCATGGCTCTTGCACAGGGACGGGTCTACACTAAGCCGCTTTCAGTTTAAAAAAGTTATGGGCTTGGGCCTGGCAAAGATAGGGTTGACAGAGGGTCGGTTTGGGACACACTCATTTCGAATAGGGGCCGCCACCTCCGCGGCAGCCGGGGGCGGATGACATCATGAGGTTGGGGAGATGGTCTTCGGGGTGCTACAAAAGATATGTCAGGCCGGAAAAAATATGAGTTAACCATGCCGTTCCCTCCAATTCTCATTTCCCAGCAGCACAACGAAGGTGGAAGCGTACCATGTGGGACACTCGTTTGTCTCAAGGGCCAAGGCGAGCTGGATTCAGCTGAATGGTGCAATTGCCAAATTCTGCAGGGGCAGAGGCTTCCATCAAATCAGGCATGGCCTGATCAACGGTAAAACTCCTGAGTACTTTCTGAAGGATGGGGTACACCTGTTCGCAAAGAGGATGGAGCTCTTTTTCTGGAACATTTGTACCAAATTGCTGGAGTTGTGAAAAGAAAACAGGAAGAGGGGGAGCCACAGTGGGCGGGAACCCACATAGTGGCGTGGCGGTGTTTGGGGCAACCAAGCACTAATGATAGACTCCGGATGAGCCAGAAGGAAACCGGAATGGGTCTTCGCTCTTCCGGACCAGCGCCTCTTGGGGGCCTAAACGGCGGAGGCGTCTGGTGGTAACGACTAAGGCTCAGCTTCCCCCCAAAAAAGAAACTGTGCTCTCCCCACCCACAGACACCTGCACGGGCAGGATAAGCTCAGGTACAAAGGGTCGGGGGAGTTGGGGGCCTACTATACAAACGTATAGGGGGAAGCAAGGGAAATCCGACACGGAGCAAGCGCCACACTTGCTGACTGGAGTTCACAAATGTGTTAAATAATTCTGTTGTTATGGAAATAATACTGCGGCCAAGTTTGCCATATGAAATACTGTGTCATGCCAATTTATTGCTGGGAAGTAATAAAGCGCAGCCGGGAGCATGCGCAAAGGAATAATTGGCAGCAAAAACGAATGGACAAATGCAGGGGTTATGTCGCTGACGACAAGAAAACCAGAAGAAAATGGAGGAGGCAGCAGTTTAACCGCTGCAGGGTCATGTCCTCCCATAACTGGGTACCCTCCCCCACCTGGGAAGGGGGAGGGCAAGGGGGCGGAACGGCACCAAAATCGACCCAAAGCCCACGAAGGGCAAAACAAAGCAATTGAGCGGGGCGAGCCGCCTTATAAGCAGCAGGGTCCGACTGCAGAAACATCTCGCTCCTGCAGTGGGACCCTGCCGACTCGCCGTACCAGAGGAAGGATTTCGTTTTCCACTCACCCACCCACGAAAGGGCAGGGAAGGAGGGTGGCACCTGGACGTCGCTGTCGCAGGACGGTCAGGATGGTGTAAGCGGTGTTTGGGCAACGAAGCACTAACGATAGACTCCGGATGAGCCAGAAGGAAACCAGAATGGGTCTTCGCTCTTCCGGACCAGCGCCTCTTGGGGGCCTAAACGGCGGGGGCATCTGATGGTAACGACTAAGGCTCAGCTTCCCCCAAAAAAGAAACGGCGCTCTCCCCACCCACGGACACCTGCACGGGCAGGATAAGCTCAGGTACAAAGGGTCGGGGGAGTTGGGGGCCTACTATACAAAAGTATAGGGGGAAGCAAGGGAAATCCGACACGGAGCAAACGCCACACTTGCTGACTGGAGTTCACAAATGTGTTCAATAATTCTGTTGTTATGGAAATAAAACTGCGGCCAATTTTGCCATATGAAATACTGTGTCATGCCAATTTATTGCAGGGAAGTAATAAAGCGCGGCCGGGAGCATGCGCAAAGGAATAATTGGCAGCAAAAACGAATGGACAAATGCAGGGGTTATTCCTTTAGCAATGATGGCTAAGTATAAAAGTTACGCACCTTTTTTAATCCTCACAATCCAAAACAAAACATCTCTTGCATAACAGAATGTCAATACGAGACATTCTACAACTTAATGGAAGAGATTTGAGTGGCATTGCCGCGTTTTAGGGTCCGCCCTCACAGTCACACGATGCATTTTTATCGGACGAGTCGCGTCACAGGCCCTTCAAATAAATGCAGTTTTTTTTTAACTCTCTCAAAGACAAACAGGGAAAGGTGTCCGCCCTCTGCGAAAAAGTGGGCGGAGGGTGTCACTGTTCCCGAAACTTGTGACCTGCTCCTCTGACTCTAGGCTTGCGGTGCTCAGAGCTCGGATCAAAAGCATCCACGGCTGCAACTTAGGCCAGCGGCGAAAACCTGGCAGAATGTCACAGTATAAGACACCACACAGACATGCAACCAAATCCTGCCTGACTCTTAGACCGAAAGTAACAAAACCATACGCAAGTATGATCGTGAATATGTATGATTTCTGGCAATATTCTGGGCGGTCATAACGTCAATGCAACTTGGCTTCATGGGCCAGCGGTGAGAGAGTCCGGCCTGCACTCTGTCTGTCGGTCGGTCGGTGAAGCGTACTTCACTCAGCCGGGGCGGGGCCTGGTCGGGTCCTGAGTGACCAACACCTCAGAATGTTGCCCCCTGTTCCCAAAGGAGCGAGCACCTCTGGCTGTCCCAGCTGTGGCGCAGCCTCTTCTGACTTACTGTTCCTCGGCCTGCCTGCCGGCTCACGTGACGCGCCGAGGGTCGGTGATGGACGAACTACATTACCCACAGAGCTTGACGGCGGCGGAGTCATGCGGCCGAGAGGGGCAGACGCTGCCCAGGCGGAGATGCCCGTTGCTGAGGAGGGAGAGGTGGCCCCTGCTGCGACCGCCGGGGAGGTGGTCCCTGCGACCCCAGGGGCCCCACCGCTCTGCGGTCCGCTCGCCCTGCTCTGTGGAAAGGGCCCCCTGCGCGCCTTTCGCAACCGCTGGTTCGTCTTCCAGCCTCGCCGCTGCCGACTTTACTACCATAAGGGCCCGCAGGAGCCCGCCGTCGGCAGCATCGATATAGCGGAGGCCAGCTTCGGCCTGAGCCCGGAGGAGGAGGAGGGACTCTTCCACATACACAGCGGGGGGCGCGACTGTGTGCTCAAGGTAAGGGAAGCCAACTCGGACCCTGAAGGTGGGAGTGCAGAAACTTCACAGAAGTAGGGGAAAGCTGTGCGATGAGTACAAGTGGGCTGTACTGACTGGTTAGCTTAGGAAATGGGTGCTGATGGTTTAGCAAAGGTGTATATGGGTGCTGCCAGTTTAGGAAATGCCTGTCAGGGGTGCTGACCGTTTAGGAAAGGCGTGTAGGGGGTTGCTGATAGGAAAGGGGTATACGGGTGCTGCCAGTTTAGGAAAGGCGTATAGTGGGTGCAGTTTAGGAAATGCCTATAGGGGGGTGATGACAGTTTAGGGGCTATGTAGGGGTGCTGGCAGTTTAGGAAAGGTGTATAGAGGTTCTGCCAGGTTAGGAGATGTGTAGGGATGTGCCGATCGTTTAGGAAATGCCTGCAGTGGGTGCTGACAGTTTAGGGTGTCTGTAGGGGTGCTGACAGTTAAGGAAAGGTGTGTAGGGGGTGCTGACAGTTTAGGAAATTCGTGTAGGGGGGTGCTGACAGTTTAGGAAAGGCGTGTAGGGGAGGTGCTGACAGTTTAGGAAAGGCGTGTAGGGGAGGTGCTGACAGTGTAGGACAGGTGCGAGAGGTGCTGACACCTCCGTGATGAAGTGTTCTCCGAAAAATGAAAACTAGAGTGTTGAACATGAAGGCAATGCTGAAAGTATGGGGTTTCTGTGAGGGAAGAGAGCCGAAAGTAGCGATTCAGGGCGCTGAGCGCTATGACAGTTTGGCGGTGCTATTGTATTGTAGGTGAGATATTAATCATTGTGCGGCGACGGGGGGCTGCTTGATGTGGGGCCGGGGGCACACAGGATAAACGGGTAATGATATTTCTACTGCAGAACAAGGCGCATGTCTAGTGCGCCGCTGAACACTGAAGTGCACACTCGTTTCCAGGATGTGAGCACGGCGCGGTCATGGGCAGGATGTGCCCCTATTCCCCCACCCCCACACGGCAGCTCTCATCGGGCACACTGACAGACTGTGTTCTGAATGTGCATCCGGGGACGCATTGCATGATCGCCTGTGTCTGCGCAGGCAGCAGTTTATATCCCGGACTGTTTTACAAAGGTAGCGGGCGCCCCTCTCTCGCAAGAACAGACATGATAACCCGTTCAGTGGTTATTAACCACTTGAGAGTTCGCAGCCACTGCTTTTACTCACTGTGCCTTTCACAGATGGGTAATATCCATTTGCATATCAGTCTTTGTCCTGCCCAGGGGCAGTCCAGCACCGAAATACAATGGCAATTCCAATCTGAACGAGAGTACCACCAGCAACCCCATACACGTGTTTCACCCTTGTTGGGGATCATCAGTGAGGTGAAGCTGATGCCTCTCTAAGCACAGTGAGAGGGAGACCACGTCTGGTTGCCCCCAGGAGACCCAGGGTTACCAATCCCAGGTTCCTTAACAAATAGTTTTACAAAGGTAGCGGGCGCCCCTCTCTCGCAAGAACAGACATGATAACCTGTTCAGTGGTTATTAACCACTTGAGAGTTCGCAGCCACTGCTTTTACTCACTGTGCCTTTCACAGATGGGAAATATCCATTTGCATATCAGTCTTTGTCCTGCCCAGGGGCAGTCCAGCACCGAAATACAATGGCAATTCCAATCTGAACGAGAGTACCACCAGCAACCCCATACACGTGTTTCACCCTTGTTGGGGATCATCAGTGAGGTGAAGCTGATGCCTCTCTAAGCACAGTGAGAGGGAGACCATGTCTGGTTGCCCCCAGGAGACCTAGGGTTACCAATCCCAGGTTCCTTAAAAAACAGTTTTACAAAGGTACCGGGCGCCCCTCTCTCGCAAGAACAGACATGATAACCTGTTCAGTGGTTATTAACCACTTGAGAGTTCGCAGCCACTGCTTTTACTCACTGTGCCTTTCACAGATGGGTAATATCCATTTGCATATCAGTCTTTGTCCTGCCCAGGGGCAGTCCAGCACCGAAATACAATGGCAATTCCAATCTGAACGAGAGTACCACCAGCAACCCCATACACGTGTTTCACCCTTGTTGGGGATCATCAGTGAGGTGAAGCTGATGCCTCTCTAAGCACAGTGAGAGGGAGACCACGTCTGGTTGCCCCCAGGAGACCTAGGGTTACCAATCCCAGGTTCCTTAAAAAACAGTTTTACAAAGGTAGCGGGCGCCCCTCTCTCGCAAGAACAGACATGATAACCTGTTCAGTGGTTATTAACCACTTGAGAGTTCGCAGCCACTGCTTTTACTCACTGTGCCTTTCACAGATGGGTAATATCCATTTGCATATCAGTCTTTGTCCTGCCCAGGGGCAGTCCAGCACCGAAATACAATGGCAATTCCAATCTGAACGAGAGTACCACCAGCAACCCCATACACATGTTTCACCCTTGTTGGGGATCATCAGTGAGGTGAAGCTGATGCCTCTCTAAGCAAAGTGAGAGGGAGACCACGTCTGGTTGCCCCCAGGAGACCTAGGGTTACCAATCCCAGCTTCACCTCACTGATGATCCCCAACAAGGGTGAAACACGTGTATGGGGTTGCTGGTGGTACTCTCGTTCAGATTGGAATTGCCATTGTATTTCGGTGCTGGACTGCCCCTGGGCAGGACAAAGACTGATATGCAAATGGATATTTCCCATCTGTGAAAGGCACAGTGAGTAAAAGCAGTGGCTGCGAACTCTCAAGTGGTTAATAACCACTGAACAGGTTATCATGTCTGTTCTTGCGAGAGAGGGGCGCCCGCTACCTTTGTAAAACTATATCCCGGACTGCGCTATGCCCGTCACGCATAAACCTGGGCCTTTGTCCATTAGCTATGCCACTTGTATCAAATATTTCTCATTTTGCAGGCCCCTTTCCTTTCCCCTCTAGTAAGGTGCTGCATGAGACATTTCCTTTAGTTTGGCATAACAAGGCCGCAGATTTATTTTTACATATACACAACCACTGCAAACAGATATTAAAAATAGCTCAAAGTGTGGCGACTGCTCCTCGTCTGCTTCCCCCTTTACCTCCATGTCGATTGCAGGCACAACTCCCCCAAGGCCTTTGAGTCTGAGAACCGCCTGCCCCTGCAGGTCTTTGCGGACTGGGGGAGCGCCGTTTGTTGGGGGAAAGTTTGAGCCCCAATTGCTACCGCCAAACACCCCTGCCGTTTAGGCTCCCAGGAGGCGCTGTCTAGAATGGGCGAAGCCCCTTCCGGTTTAGCAATGGCTCATTCGGAGTCTTTGTCTTATCATAGGTTGCCACAACCCACCACGCCAAAGATGGGTTACCGCCCACCGTGGCTCCCTCCTTTCCTTGCTTATAATTCCAGCAATTTTGTGCAGATGTTCCAGAAAAACAAATCCATTCCCTGCTCCGACAAATGAACTCCGTCCCTCAAGTAGTACTCCTTGTTTTTGAGGTTGATCATACCATGTCTGATATGCTGAAAGCCCCTTCCTCTGCAAAACTTAGCCATAGCCCAATTCAACTTCCTCCTTGAATTCTCCACGGCCGCCTGACTCCCAGCGTCCCTCCATTCGTGCCTCGAGATGATTTCTGACCACACTATTTCGGTCTTCCCCAATTCCGCCGATAACTCCTGTAATGAAGACTCATTTCCCTGAGCAAGATCCCCCTCCCCAGACCAGCCAAGTCATTGCCACCGAGGTGCACCACCAAAACATCGGGCCTCCGATGTTCCCTCAGGAGTCTGCGCACGTGCCCCCGCAGCTGTGCCCATTTCATACCCGGCACTCCATGCCATTGTACCCGGTATTTCCCGGCGGTCAACTCCTCCTGCTTGGTTGTCCAGCTTGCCCTGGCCCTTGATACAAACGAATGGCCCACCACCCAGGCGGACCGTCGCCTTCCCTTCATCGATGCTACTGCGAGGAGATAGGAGGGAGGAACCGTTAATCTTACATTTTTTCAGGCCTGACTTATCGCTTAAAACAACCGGACCTCCAGCCCCCAATCTGTTTGATTGCCTCTGCGCCCAGGCCCATCCTTGCCGCTGATGTGGCTGCCCCTATCCTGAAGGAATGCGTCCCATAGTCCCCCTTCGAGAACCCTGCCTCCACCAGTGCCATGTCCATCACCTTTCTAAATTGGAAAAGGCTTAACGCTGTCCCATCGTTATGTACCAGAAAAGGATCCTCCTCCCCCGTGTGAATCCTCCAACTCAAATACCTGTTTACGCATCCTACTGGACAAACTGGGCTGTCCTGGGTACCTCCCAACATAATGCTTCTGCCTTTACCTGTCTGATCGGTCTTGGATCTCCTCAGAAATATGTATAACCGCTCTCCTTGTACCCCTATGTCACAGCTCCTAAGGAAACTTAAACCTTTACCCTTCTTGTTGGCTGGCACCAACTCGCTTACCCTAAAAGCCCCAAAAAATGCCAGTGCCAAGCACGCTGCTGAGAACAATGCATTTTCATAATCGTCCCTACACACCACCGTTAAGCTCCTGATCATTTAGTGCAATTTGCCCACATCTATGGGCCGCCTCTCGTCGGGTTTACATGTTACCTGTTTAGCCCAATCCCTCATTGCCATGACAATGTAATGCTCTTTGGTGGGGTCGGGCCTGCCCCCCAATTTATAGAAATGCGCAACTGCTGCCAGGTGATAGACCACCCACGATCTGGACCTTCCTTGTTGCCAACACCATCCCACAAAGGCCCGCACTGGCTTTCCCTTCTCGCTCTCGGGCAGGATGTTGTTTTGAAAGGCAATGAATCAATCCCAGCACCCTCTATATCTTCGCATTGTGCCTGGTGCGAGTGCTGTGTCGATCAGTGAGCTCAGATCTCCCCAACCAATCCCCACCATTGTGTCTGGAAGGGTGTCATCCTTGTGCTCGCCTCTGGGTGATTTTCCCGGAACTTTCCCCACTGTAAACGAGAAAGACAATCAGCGGCAACATTCTTAACCCCCGGTATATGTCGTGCCCGGACCTCTGCATTCAGCTGCAGCAAGCACCTTGTGAGCTCCCTAAGTAGCCCCAGCGCCCTGCCATTCTTACTTGTTCCCTGGTTGATAATCTGCACTACCGCTAGGTTGTCAGACCAAACCATCACCTTTTTTCTTGCATTTGTTCTGGATAGAGCTTAAATGCCACCACTATCGGGAACAACTCTAGTACTGTAATGTCCCTGGTGATCCCCTCTGCCTGCCATTGCGCCGGCCATGCCTGCCCGCACCATCTCTTACCCAAGATGGCACCAAACCCTAGAGCCCCTGACAAGTCGTTGACCAGCTTCCGGCCATTTCCATTCCCCAGGTTTTCTTTCCACATCAACACCCCGTTAAAGCAGTCCAAAAAAGTATTCCACTTTTAAGATCCTCTTTAACCTCCTTTCCTAAGCGCACATGCTGGCCCGCATGCATCAAGCCCACTGTTTTCAGTTCTATGCTTCTAGCGAACACTTTACCTGCCGGTATCACTTTGCCTGCAAAATTCAGGTTGCCTGCTAGGGACTGCAGCTCCTTCAACGTGGCTTTTTCCTTGCCCAACATCCCTGCAATTACCTCCTTCAACTTCCTTACTTTCTCTCCTGGCAGCCTGCATTCTCCTGCCACCGAGTCAATTTCAATCCCCAAAAATACCAGTGTCGTGACTGGACCCACAGTTTTCTCTTTTGCCAGTGGAACCCCAAACTCTTCCATCAACCCTTGAAATACCCCCATGAGTTCCTTGCAATCCTGTGTCCCTTTTCTCCCAATAAACAGGAAATCATCAAGGTAATGGATTATCCCCCCGAGCTTGGCTCTTTGCCTTACTGAAAATTCAAGAAATCGGCTGAACCTCTCAAAATAAGCACATGAAATTGCACACCCCATCGGTAAACATTTGTCATAGAAGTATTCCTGCAACACCTTGAACCCCAGCAAATGGTGGCTGTCCTTGTGAATCGGCAGCAAGCGGAACGCCGACTCGATGTCGGCCTTCCCCATGAGGGCCCCCTCACATAACGCTTTTACCAATTCCACCGCATCTTCAAATGACGCGTAATGAACCCTGCATTGGTCTTCTGAAATGCCATCATTAACTGACTCCCCTTCCGGAAAAGACAAGTGCTGTATCAGTCTGTACTGCCCCACTTCCTTTTTTGGCACCAGGCCCAAAGGGGACACTACCAAGTTTTCTAGTGGAGGTGTGGTGAAGGGACCTGCCACCCTCCCCAACTGCACTTCTTTTCCCACTTTCAGTGCCAAGACCTTAGGCATTGACAAAGCCGACTTCAAATTACACGCCTCCCTTGGTCCTATTTGCCCGTTGAAAGGAATCTTAAAACCCCACCTGAAACCTTCCCACAACAACTTTGCATCACCTTTGTCACGATATGCATTCAGAAACGGAATCATAGCCTGTAAACGTATTGGCGTGGGTATTTGCGTTTTAATCATGCTTGCTTTTTTCCTTGCTTTTTGTGCTGCCCTTTGCCTTACTCTCTCGGCTGGAGGAGCTGTGCCTCCCTGTGCTCGGGCCCTTTGTGTGTTTGAACCTGCATGAATTTCCATATGTGCACTTCCCTTCAGCAAACAACCAACATTCTGGTAACTCCCCCTGGTAGTTGGAACGGTTATTCCAGGAAGAGTTCCCTCGAAAGGACCCCCTCCCCCTTGAGTAGGACCCCCTGCCTTTGCCCTGTGTTGCTCTCTCGCTTGGAACAGTCTCATCCACTGGCCTGGATTGGACCATTTTTGTGTCTATGTATCCTCCCACATCCACTTCAGCCCAGGTCATTGCTGGCCAAACCTGCATTTTGAGTCTAAAACCCCTATCATAATTGATCCATGCATCTCCTCCAAGCTTCAAATACTGCGCGTGAATATACTGTTCGTACGCTATCAAAGCCACGCCATCTTGTGGGAATTTTTCTAACATGATGGTGGCATACACCCAGAATGCCCTCAACCAGGCATGAATATTGAGCTCAATTTTTGGCTTCTCCCTCTCCTTCTTCTCCCTTTCCCTTTCAGTTGGCTCGCTGAAACCCTGTCCCGCGGGGACCATCCCCAACAACTCCAGAATGTCCATGAACTCCTTCCTCCATACCCGCTCTTTGTATGCCAGCGGGATGTGCCACGCCAGTGCGTTAATCGCCACTCTGGCTGGCGCAAACCCCGGCATGGGCCTCCCGTATATTGTGTTATTGCTTGCCGGCTCTTGCCCCTGCACCTATGGAGGAGCCTGTGCACCCCACCATGGTGTTCCCCCTATTTGGGGCGTATAAGCGGTGCCTGCCCCTTGTGTCGCCGTCTGCACCGGGTTCACCCCACTACTGGCTGACTCACGCCTACAACGGGCTGACTCCCCACCAGGCCCCCCTGTTCCCAGACCACACTTCCCCCTTGAGCCCCTTTACCCACTGGGTTCAAGGCCTGATCATTATTAAAAGGTATCCGTCCATTTACACCAGTCCCCCATGCCTCCATACATTCCCTGAACATACCTTTCACCATCCCCTAGGTGGTTGGACCCTCAGCTGCCACCGCCGGTGTGGCCACAGGTGCGCCGCGAGGACCTCCCATTGGCCTTGGAGCCTCAGCAGGGACAGGTGCCGGTGTGGCTTCAACCTCATGCGCCCTCCCCTTTCCCTTGGGTATGGCTTTCCGTTTCTGCGCCGCCGCCGCCTGTAGCTGGCTGTCCCTTGCTCTCTTGGTCATCACTCTTTTTCTTTTGCCGACCGGCTCCTCCTCTTCCTCAAGTTCCTCCATGTCCTGCCCCTCTCCCTCCTGAGAGTGTACTTCCACCCACGCCTCTTCCACTGGTGTTGGTGGAAACAACAGCGATGAATCGGACCTCTGGTTGCGCCCTGCAACCTCAGCCCCCACCTGTGATGCCATCTGCTGCATCCAGCTGGTGCCATACTTGTCCCCAGCCCTCCGTGCCATAGCCAAGAACGCCTCCAGGTCGTCCCTCTGCTGATCTTCCTGGCTTTTCCCCTGTATTTCCATGTCCAAATGCAAAGCCAGCGTCACGTGATCTGCTAGCCCAGCAATGTGGAGTGCAGCCGTTCTATCCTTGTTTAGCCAACGTCCCCTAATGCCAAGCCAGCGTCACGTGTTCTGCTTGAACAGAACCGTGGAGCCTGGCGCTGGAGGCTCCGACAGGGGGTTCGCGACGGAGGCTCCGACAGGGCGCTCGTGAAGGAAGCCTTGCTTCCGGGACCGCACGTTGCTTCGTGCGCCACACGGTCAGCTGACCCGTGAGTCCCTCCTCCTCCTCCTTCCTGTGCCCGTCGTCCTCAGCTTCTTCCGCCGAAGCCCGCCGCTCGCGCTTTGCCTTTGTCCGCGGTGCCGGTTGTCAGGTATCGGTGAGCCGTACCCTCTGATGCGGATTGCTGTGCCGCCGCCTGAGGCTCCCCAAGTTCGCGGCCCCTGCTGGCGTGTAATGCCCGGAGACAGAGACACGGCCCACGCGACCTTCTTGGCGTCCACGAAGTCCTGAAGTCCACAAACCGACAACGAAACCCTCCCACACCGAAATCCGAAAACGAAATCCTCCGATTTTGGAGGCCGCCCGGCTGCTGGAAGAGCTGCAAGTGCTCCTGTGCCGGGCGCCTGCCGTTTATGTAGCCCAAGCTCCTCCCCCTTCTTTTGTTGCCCTTCGCGGGCTTCCGAGGGCTTTTGGCGCCCTTTCCTTTGTTGGCCTTGCCGCCCTCTCCCCTGCCCCTGTGGGGGGGAGGGACGAGAGAGCAGAAAGAACGAAGGCCCCTACCCCAGTTATCGGGGTGCCTCCTCCATTCTCTTCGCTCCTCGTTCGTCACCTTCAGAGCAATTGTACACGCTCGCACTACATCCACAAGCCCCCTTCCCAAAGCAGCAGTTGTTTACATTGACGGCTAGCTTTATGTTGGCACACTATGAATCCTGCCATGCCCTTTTCCAGCCACTGTTTGCCCCTCTCTGCCCAGGACAGTGAGATAGCTGAACAGTAACATCAAGCGTTGTGTTGTATGACTCCTTCCAGTTGTATTTCTAAGGCGGTTTTTTGAGAGTTCATGGTTTAATTGCAGCTATAAATGGACCCCCGGCGTAAAAAAAATAGTCTCATTCAAGTGGGCCTTTACCCACTTGGTCGATAGGCGGTGTATGCATCCTCACATCAGTTCCTTTCACTGAAGTCCTCTGAAAAGCAATCATTGTTAATGTTAAAGGTATTTGTACCGCAAACAGTCACCAACGGAATTGGTCCCCAGGCGCTCATTGGCGAAGCCAACAGCTTTAGGTTGTTTATAGATATTAAATATATATTTGCCAGGCACTGCTGTCACGTGCACAGGTACTTGTATCATTTTTACCCATCGCCATCTTATGGCCAAGTAGATATACCATATCGGGGCCTGGCAAATGACTATCCTATAGGAAAAGCCACATCTATTAGCTATGCTTGCTATTTACGGCGACGTGTCTGTGTTTATACTAGCACACCACTTGCATGCACTGTAGAATTCGAACACGTGCTGTTAAGTAAATCCATTGGCGCTTCCTGCGCTATACATGAAATCCAGAGCCTGCAGGCAGTGCATTTGACAGTGGTCTGGTTCGGTGGTTCCATGCAACTGTCTGTGTTTACTTGGTGCTGGTAGTTAAGCTGTCGGGAAAAGCTTTATTGTAGTCTCGGCAGGGAAAGGAATGCAAGCATAACAACTGGGCGCTCTACTGAAAAGTAACGAACTAGCAACGAACGACAGCTTGAAAAGTCTCACACACCCTAGGGGAGAGAGCCACTCTGAGGTTTTCAAGCATCATAGGGGTTTGCTGCAGCCCCTACCAAGGCTTGCTAACAATTTATTTCTCTCATTCCCTCAGCGGTGTGACTCCTGCTTTAGCAACACTGAAGAATGATGGTTGCGGATTCTGAAGGAGTCAAAAACCACAATTCAGGCGATTGTTTTTCAGCCAGGTATGGCTTTTATAGAAGGGCAAAGACCCTATGCAAATCCAGCTCGGTCCCGCGGCAAATGGAGCATTCCAGTCTACTATTAGAGCCCATCCCTTCTGCACAAGAAAATAAGCGCCCCTGTCTGGAGTGGGGCCGTGCCACTATGGGGGTAGATGGGGTGGCACATCCTTTGCCTGAGTGGCAGGCAGCACTGTGTGCCTTATTTGCACGGGGGAGTATCCTGCCTGCCTCTGAGCACGGGTACGTTCCTTCTGTGCCCTTTTTTTTTTTTTTTAAAAAAATGCTGTGCAGAGTCCTTTGGGTCATATGTAATGCGAGTTAATGAGAGACCAGAGGGGCATCAGAAGCCTACCCCCGCCACCTCTTCTAGCGCCAACAGTGCAGACAAGATAACTGATGGGAGTTGTGGCCTCTCCTGTCACTCCGCGTGTTTACTTTGTTGAGGGGCAGGCCATCTGGTCTTCCATGGCGGCACTTCGCCTGTTGAGGGTGCTAGCAGGTAAGGTATGTTTTTTTAAAAAAAAAATGTGTATGTATGTATGTGCATGGGTTTGCTTTTATGTATGCGTGCATTCAATTCGTTGTTTGATGTGTGAATGCACGGTTGAAGGCGCTGTTTCGCTACATTTAGGGTTGGGGTTTGGCATTTTTTTTTTTTTGCTTTACCCTTGCCATTTACTGTGCATCAAGGATAAAGCAAACGTAAGTGAAGTGTTATGTGGGTGGACTGGCCTACATTGGTGATGTCAGTGTGCAATTACTTACTATACTGAGGCATGGCATTTTTTATTTGGCATCAGGGGTAAGGCAAACATGAGTGTTACAAACATGAGTGTTATTAGGTGGCTAGACTGGCTTACGTTGGTGGCTCCTGTCAGGCCATTATTTGTGTGTCATTGGATTGATGTCCTCTGCATCAAGGGTAAAAGCAAACGGAAGTGTGACTACATGTACACTGGCTTATGTTGGTATGGCCAGTCTGGATATACGTTCTGCATTACATTTTGTACTGACTCAGTCTTTATATGGTAATTCTGGCATATATTGGTGCAGCCCGCATGGACATGTATTAGCACAGCAGTCACCTGTCGCCACTCTTTGTGAGGTGTAGCTTGGGTCGCCACCTCCCTTCCAGTACTTTTGGGGAGTAATGTGACGTTTTTAAATTCTTTACAGTGATTTCAACTACCCAACTAGGGCAAGTCTCTCTAATGGTGAACGTACTTTCCCCTTTTTATCTAATTCAGTTTTTATCAAACCATATAAACATACACCTAAATACATTGCTTAGAGTTGCATCAAACACATAAGCTAGAGGAAAAATGAACGCACAAAATGTCCTGTCAGTATGAGGGCAGGTCTATGTGCTTCACTGATTCGTCTCCCCTGGCACAGCTGCAGCCTCCTATTGGCCCACGCTCACTTCCTAGTCCCATGTTTTGCACAACAGGTTGCCAACACTTCCTCTACTCAACTAGAGGTCGACTATTTTTGGAAGCAACGTTGCTTCAGGATCACATCCTTCCTTTTCATTTTAGAAGTTAATACCGTGTTTTTTTTTGTATTTTTTAAATTTTTTTAATTTTTTTACTTAACCGGACAGCTCTGAGAGCGTGGCAGCGCAGCTCTGATGGTGCGTCCTCCTCTGATTTCTTTGCAGCTCTTGGCTCCGTAAAAGGTTTCCTATCTGCTGCGCTATGTACATTGTTTACCCTCTTTAGCTTCCTGCTTCAGTCGTGTTTCCCGTCTCTGAATTTAAGACTTCTCCAGAAATTAGGAGTAGCTTGAGCCACAACTATGTTTAGAATATTTTTTTTCTCTGTTGCAGCAATTCGTTCAGGTTGTGACCCAAATACACAACGTTGCCTCCTAACATCTGCAAACGTTAATTCAACTGTTTTACATACTACCTCCCCGTGTGGTGGTGTGGTTTCTTTTGTAAATTTAAGTTGTCACCCATTGTTAAGTTGGCGCTCATAGGTGTCAGTGCAGAAAACATTTTTGGTGTGGCTCGCAAACGCGAATTAATACACATCCTGCTTTTTGACGTGTATTATTTTCTTTTGTACATTTTGGCACTGTCCTTTGCTGCAAGGTCAATATTCTGCGTGTTTTTGAGCAGCAATTGGTTGCCTCTGCAGTCAGCAGGAAGAGTCCCAGATATCCATGGTGTGACAGAATGGTGTTTTTTAGTTTTCTCCGCTTTCTTTTTGTGTGTGCTTGTTTTGTAGTAAGTGCTTTAATTATTGCTATCACTTGTAATAGTTTAACCTTTATTGCTGTCCTTCTTTCTTGGAGTTAAGGATAGGTGCTCAGTACAGCGCAAATGCCCCCTTGTTTCGGTAGCAAGGGGAGCATGAACCCCAGTTTGCCGCCCCTTCAGTGATGTTTACACTTTTCAGCTGCTGATGGTAATTCTCAAAGGAGACTGCACACAGTGTCAGTGCTGTGTTGTAGTTTGGCCCCAAGATTACGTAAACTCCCAAAGATGGTTGAACGTTTTTTGTTATGAATTTCGAGGGTGTCCAATTAAGGGCAGTCACTATGCCTTCTGGGGTCTCTCTCCCCCAAGCTCAGGATTCCCTGATATCCAAGATGGTCACTAGAGATCAGTAACCACTACTAGCTAGAATCTGACTGGCACAGTGTGAGGCTATTAAGGCATCCGCCTTACCTATCCTACTCCATCTGTGGCCCTCTAGGTGTAACCTGACTGGGTGTCCCACAATAACAAAGATAACAGGAACTGGGGCCATCCAACCTATCAGGTCTCACTTGATCTTCTCTCTCACAATCTTGTACTCGTAAGCCTGATCTCTTTCCTTTCCCTTTGTTCTACTCTCCTTCCACCTTGTTTCCCCCCCACCCGTTACTCCACCTCATGGCTACTCTTACTCCACTTTACTCTGTTTAATTTAATTACTTAATTATAATATGCAACTTACACCAACAAAGGGCATCATGGCGCTACCCGGGGAGAGTAGAAACTCTAAAAACAAGCTAAAATAAACAAATCATTAGAGAGCGGCGAAACCAGAAATGATCCTGGATGTCTGTTACATTTCTACCATCTTATTTCAAAGTTGCTCCACTTCCAGCCTTCCAATCACCCTTCTCACTTAGCCTCACACTCCCAGACACTTCAACTTAGTCTCAATCAGTTACACACACACTCGAACCCAAGTACCACATTCTCTCTACAACCAATACCTCCCCTTGCATATGTGCTCTGTAAGTCTCTGCCGTGCACTTCATCTTCGTCCTGGTCTCTCGGTCCGCCTTTTCATTCCTTGACCTCACTTGAACAACCTACACTTCCGTGTTCCTTTTTATCCTCCTCCACTTCCATTGGCTCTTATTCGCATCTGGTTCTCCAGGCTGTTGTCTGCCTTGCTGTCCACCAGCGGCCGGGTAAAAAAAATGGAAACCATAAAGCATCCTTTAAGCCCTTCACCCTTTTTCAAACATGGGCCTATCAGACTCGCATTAGTGGCCTGGTGTAGGCGTTGTCCGTTTCAGCAATAGTGTTGTGCGTGACAATAGCGTCCTTATATCTAGTCTGCAGCTGGCAGTGCTTTGCTGGCTCTGTTCATTGCTGCATCTCTCGCAGTGGGTCATAGACGTTGTCCCTCGCTCCAAAAATTTCAGGAATGCATAGTTCTAAGTTGTACTGGTTATGTCAACTGCAAATAATTTTATCCGGTATTTTTATTTTCTCTAAATATCCCTCCAAAAATACTAAACTGTGCTCTCTGTGGAATCTACACTTAGGTGCTTGTGATGGGCCACCTATCTAGGGTGAGAGGACAGTGAGAGTCTGATCCTATTGCTCCAACATACATTTAAAACCAGAAAAAAAGGAGAAATAACTGGAAAAGCGCAGCACCCACAGAACACCAAGAGCTTTCACAGTGTATCCCCTAATGCTATGTTGAGAGCAAGGACTATTATTACTTTATTTGTCCTACTATAAGAACAGTTTCCATTCAAATGCTCTTGGTTTCTAAAAAAAATGTGTACTCCATTGGTGCACATATATCCAAATTACAGGAAATGTTTTTGTCGATTTTTACTTTGCCACAAACACATTTTTCAGAGGGAATTTTTTAAGAAAAGAAGGGTGCCCAATAGTTGTTGGGGGGGGGGGGGACCCTTAAACAATGTTGACCGACCGGTTTCAGTGGCATATGCGAGTTAAGCCACTTTCTTCAGGACCTAGGATGCTGCATATATTATTGGGCATCCATTCATCTAGTATCTGGCCGAAAAAAACGTTACAGCGCCTGTATTAGGAGACAGGAGGGTCGGGGTAGAGGGAACACACATGCCAGTACATATTTGACTGCTATTGTCTCCCAGTGTTCATTTTATAATATGTTTTATATTATTTGTATTTCACCATAGAATCTCCCAAGGGTACTTATCCTTACCCCATCCTTGGCACATATAACACCCACTCCAGGTGTGGGGTGGCCTCTGTGCTTGTGGTAGTTAGTCCTTTCCTAAACACAATCAAAAAGTACTGTCGGGTCATGGGGAGGAGGGAATTGCTCAACTGCAAATTGTTAGCTTTCATTCTACATATCCGGGAACAGGAGTCCACACGCAAGGCATCTGTAATGCTTGCCTTGGCTCCTGCTCCTTCCTCTCTTACCTGCTCGGTAAAGCTGCCTCTTAAAGATCAGGTCTGCACTAGGCAGCTGCCAAATAGTGCGCATGTGTGTCTGATCCTATGACGTGTACTTGCGGGGCCGAGATCAGTGTTTTGCTCTTGTGCGTCAGGGGTCGCTACTACCCTGTGCGTTGTACAAGAAGCCACGATTTTGGAGTGTGGTCGCCTGTAAAGGCATACCTGTAGGGAGCGCTATATTAATGGCCCAATACATGCTCGTAATCGCCATCCAGCAGCAAACATTAATTAAATTACATTAAATTGATTTAAATTAAATCAAAGATGGCCACGGCTCATTAAAATGAGTCATGTCAATGGATGTCATTATAATTAAAACAACGCTCCTATCCATGGTGCATGCGCTGTATGTACACAGGTACTCGGCGTAAGGAGTCGTGCACACTCCCGACTTTTCCAACCCCCACCTTGCATGTAATACTTAAGGGATAGGTCCTCGCATGAGGCTCTTGACTTTCTTTTAGGTTGTGAAAAAAGGCCTAGTTATTCTGTTGTGTCAAAGGTTATCTAGAGTCAGTTCAATAAGATTAAATAAAAAATGAACGAAACTTAAAAGTAGCAACATGGAATATATATCATATGTATGCCGTATCTCTGGTGCTTACATGGTAGCCAGCACCTGCCAGCTCGTGTGTTGATTGAGGCCTTGCGTGTCCGCTCGTAAGCAATAAATCCACAATTGTTCCCTTTTGAAGAGTATGGCACGCACATTGCCGTCTCCTTCTTGGACCACGATTTATTCTAGGACAGTCCAAGTAAAATCTAAATGGCCATGACCTTTCTGAAAAATGGATCTACCGTAGGCGCAGTTATTTTCTTGGATCTACCGTAGGCGCAGTTATTTTCTTGGTTCTTATACAGGACTGGTGCTCCCGAATCGAGTTTTTATTGGAAGTGTCGTCATGCCCACATCCCTCAGATTTTATTTATTATTGCCTTTATTTACAGCGCACATAACCCGTAGGTATCTAGGCGCTAGTTTCATTGTGGAAGGGCAGGTTATTTATAACGTGCTAGTTTATTATTATTTTTTTCCAAGCGCGGGTCTGGGTTTCGGACCTGTTTGCTCAGGGTGGTCTTGTTTCCAAGGACCCACGCATTGCCTGCAGAGCTATCCACTTGCAGGGGCACGTGAATATATAGATCACATTACTGTTGTTGCAGTTCGTGAAGTATTTCTGCTGCCAAGGTTAATGCCACCCTATATCTACAGAGGTACGTCTCTGTGTTTGGGCATATACTCTGCATATACCACGTGGGGCATGCCCTTAGGGCTAGGGGTCTCCCATAGGGTATTGGTTGCTCTCTTCTTTTTCCTTGTATGTATGTATGTACAAGCACATCCCGTAGATTTCGCCTCTGTTTCATCGCAAACCTTGAGGTCCCAAATTTGCGACCCACTCACATTTAGTATAGGCCACAGTTTCATCACTTCTTTCTTTAGTTTGTTGACAAGTGGGGAGTAGCTAAACACTGCCGCAATGCTTTGTAAGTTGTTTTCTCTTCTCCCATGTTGTTCCAGGGTGATGTCTCATGGTATGTACTTGGCCAGTTTTCTTGCATTTCGAACGGTCTTTTTGGGTTATCCCCGGTTTCTCAATTTGTTTGTCAGGTCATTGGCCTGTTGATCATAGTCACACACTGTGGTACAGTTCCTGCGATAACGCAAAAACTGCCAGAACAGTAAATTCTCTCTTAGGCTTCTGGGGTGATAACTCTGCAATAGAAGTAAATAGTTTTATCTGTGGGCTTGTAGTAAACCATACTCTTAATAGCGTAGGGTGGAAGTATTAACATAGGTCAAGAAAGTTGAACTCCGAGTAACTCCTAATTTCTATACATTTCCAAAAGTTATTTTGCGTGTTCAGCCATGTCGTAAACTCATTGAGATTTTCATCTGTGCCTTCAAAGATCATGAGGAGGTCGTCTATATCTCGTCCATAGTTTTATTCTCTTGAGGAAAGGGTTGCTGATGGTGTAGGTTGTGGTTTGTTCAAAATCTGCTACGTACAAGTTAGCTAAACACAGGGCAACGGTCACCCTGTAGCAGTTCCCGACGTCTGTTTATAAAAGATTCTTTCATAGATACTTTGTCAATGTAATTTCTGCCAGCTGCATTATGAATGTCACAGGGGTGTTTTAAGAGTGGTTGTTTTGCCCTCAGTATTGTATCTATGACCACCAACGTAGCTTCCTGTGGGTTCCTTGTATAAAGTGACTCTATTTCTAGGGTGACCAAAAACTGTTTGCTGGGATCGAACAGAAGGTCCTTGGTGAGACCTAGTACAGCAGTGGTATCCTTTAAATTTGGATTTCATTTTCATCACTTCCGGTTTAAGGAAATAATCCATGAAATCGGACAAGGGGTACTATTTGATTGTGTTTAGGCAAGCACTAACTGCCACGAGCAGAGAGGCCACCCCACGCCTGGAGTGGGTGTTATGTGTCATGGATGTGGTAAGCATTACCTGTGGGAGATTTTATGGTGAAATAAAAAATAATTAAAAAAATATTATTAAATGAACACTGGGAGACAATAGCAGTGCAATATTTACTGGCATTTGTTTTCTCTGTCCGCCGCCCCTCCTGTCTCCTAATACAGGCGGTGTAGTGTGTTTTCGGGCAGATACTAGATGAATGGATGCCCACTAATATATGCAGCATCATAGGTCCTGAAGAATTTAACCCGCATATGCCACTGAAACCGGTCGGCCAACATTGTTTAAGGGTTCCCAACAACTATGGGGCACCCTTCCTTTCTTAAAAATTTCTTCTTAAAAATGTGTTTATGAAAAAGTAAAAATCGATAAAAACATTCCCTGCAATTTGGATATATGTGCACCAATGGGGTACGCTTTAGAAATCAAGAGCATTTGAGTGGTACTGTTTATATAGCGGGACACCTAGGAATAATAGTCCTTGCTCTGAACATAGAATTTGGGGCTAGACTGTAAAACCTCTTGGTGTTCCGCGGGTGCGGCGTGTTAACTGTTTTTTCTCCTTTTTTCTGGTTTTAAATGTATGTTGGAGCAATAGGGTCAGTCTCTCCCTGTCCCCTCACCCTAGCCTAGGTGTAGATTCCACAGAGGGCACAGTTTAGTATGGTTGAAGGGATATTTAGAGAAAATGAAAATACCTGAGAAAAGTATTTGCAGTTGACGTAACCTGTAAAACTGGTGTGTCGAAGCATGTTTTGAGATAATGTACAGGATATGTAACCATTTCAAGTCCCTATTGTGTTGTATTATAGCTCTGAAACAGAAGAGGGAAAAAACACTGGCTAGCACAGTGTAAGGTAGGTATGGGGTGCTTATAAGTGGTACTCCTCAATTGTAACACAGCACATGTAAACACATTGTTAAGCCTTTTGCCCCAGGTTGAAAGGGGTCTCCATCTACCCATGATGGGGTCAGGTCCATGACTCTATCATAGCTGCTGTAGATAAAACATGATGGGCTTGTAAGCCATGCAAGTGAACTGAACTGTTTATAATGCAGCAAATTTAAGCAGTATTAGGGATCCACCTGAAATGTTCTATGAAAGTTGAGTGACAGCCCCTAATAAAGCTGCAAAGTAGCACAGCATTTTAGGTGACTGTTGCTGGGATAATGTGTTGAGATCAACCTATAAACCCTTGAGTATTTTTTTTTCCAAATACCTGCTCTAAAATTCACCCTTTTGCACCTGGGACGAGGATGCTTGGTTGCTTGCTCCATATTTGTATTTATTGTTTGGTTAACAAGTAACCTTTTATAAAACTTACAAAAATATTACAGTACAAAAAAAAGAAACGATTCAAGATTACAATTCAGAATAAAAAGTTAATAAAACGTGAACGTACAATAATTAATCATAGTTTCGTGATTTCATGTTGTAGATGCTAAAACTTTGTTTAAAAAGTGAGTTGCGGCAGTCATCCAGTTGTTACAACCATACAAGTTCATAATGAGTTGCCACACTCTCTCAATCGAGACCTAGTAATGGTTTTGAAAGAGATGCCCAAAGTAAAACATTACCTTCCCTCCAATGCCCTACAATGGAGTAAAATGTGTCACAGGGTTTCCACCTCATCTGTTGAGGAGCAAAATCTCAAGGGCCTTGGAACTTTGTTTCTAGCACCCATCATTTTGTTAGTCTGGTGCAGGTTTTGACGCAACCCTCGCCCTAGTACGCCAAGATCTACTAGGCTACTTATTCAAATATTGCGGACGGGTTCCAACTGCTCTAACGTAAACCAGCAAGTCTGCATATAGATGGTATGTTCTCAGTCTTCCTATTGTGTCTATCCAGTCCAATAACTTTAATTTCTTTTTCAGGACTTCAGGTTGATACATAGCTATGTCTCTGGGTATAGCATACCTCTTGCAGATGCTATAGCAGTTATTTGGGTATATTCTTGTGAAGCAGCTGCTGTAATAGCCATCATATCGAGCCCACCTTAGCCCAGACAATGCTCCTCAATATGGACAGATACTTCCAAATGGGATAGAATTGAATGGAGGATAGGTCCAACTCGTAGCGAATAACAGCTGCTGGAAGACTGTTAGGGAATTGCAAAACTTTCCTCCAGAAAAGTACCCCCAATGCATCACATTCCGGAAAGATAGGGGGACCGAGGTTCTCACCCCATAAGTGAGAAGGCGAACCTTCATCTTGTAAAACTAGAGCACTGGACTCAAGGAGAAGTGACAAAATATATAATTAACAGCAAAAGCTTAGGTGGCAAGCTTTAGCATTTTGAAACGGTAATAATATTGAGACTCAGTTCTTTTATGTAGCTCAAGCAATCTTCAGCCCAAATAACAAAGGTTCGACACTCGTTCCAGGGGTAAACCGCTCACATGCCAACGGAAATTCTTATACTTTAATTTCATCCCTGGTCCGAATGAGGAATTGCACATGCGAGAAGTGGGAACGAGATCAGGCTCGAAGGATTCAAAGAATTGTAACTAGCTTCATGTCCCTACAACCTCGAAAGCAATAAAATAATAAAACCATTCAGTAGTTAGGATCTTGCATATCTCATAAGACACCGGTTTAACTAGGTGGGATTTTAACAATTCAGTAATGGGTAGAGTGACTTTACAAGTCCCAAGGATTGTATCGATGGGAGATTTGAGGATCATGTACCCAGAGTAAGTTTCCTATTCTGAAGTGTGCGTTTGAGACAGACCTAGAATAAGACAATTTTCAAAGGTGGAAGATTTGAGCTACAGAAATTAGCGTTTCTCTACATTTTATTACACTCGCGCCTCATGGGGGAGGGAGGGAGGGACGTCTTTCTTTTTAGTCTTCTTTTTTTTCCCCTCATGTTGTACGATTTTCTCTTCTAACATTTTAAATTTCATTTCTGTATTGGCTAACACACCTTTTCAAGTTGCAAGCAATGTGCTTGCTTTCTGGCATGAATGCAGTTCTCCTTATGGTGCAAGCACACTTTTACTGACTAGCTCTTTGCAAATGATCACTTGCTAATGGCGAGTGCACTTTTTGTGGCCTGCTGTGTTCTGTGTTGATGGGCAGATGAATTGCTTTCTAACCCAGCCAGTAACACTGTATATCCCACTTTCCAAATAACAAGGAGGATCCTGGGAGACTCTCTGCCAGACATTAGTCCTGCTTATAAGAGCCTTACCCAGAGTCTTTAGCTCACTATCTTTCACAGAGGAGAAATATCCCAAATACACCAGTCTTTGTCCTGTCACACTCACCTATGTCTCTGCAGGAGCGATGGATGAGCCTCCCTTGACCCAGAGTTCTCACTTCCCCTGTTTCACGCGGAGGGACACCTTGATTTTTAGTAGGGTGTGCACTCCATCCTGCATCTGCAGAAGCGCGATTCACTCATATGAATGATGCCAATGTCTGTTGGCTGAGTTCTGATGCCACACACTGTTATATGCCTTCACAGCGAGGCAGAGTGTTCAAGGCGCCAGTTTCTTCACTGGCTAGAAAGCCCTTTCCACAAGTGACCGTTGCGCGGAGGATGTCCAGAATTGTCCCTATTGTCTTTGCCACGGTATTTGTGGGTGAGTAGCGCTGCGTGTAGAAGTCAGCTGCTGGTAGGTATGCGCAGCGTCTTAGATTCGAGCACGCCTGGTAATGTCTCTCCTTTCCCTTGCAGGAGTGGATTATGTGGTATTAGCGCCTCAAGTCTGGGTTCAGCGCTACTGGAGACTTGGTGGTCTGGCAAGTATCCACAAAGGCTTTGGTAAGTATGCACCGCGTTTAGAGAGAGCGCAGTGAAATAAGTCTCTGTGTTATTGGAGCGAGCGCATTGAATAATGTATCTTCTTTCTTTTGCAGGGCTTGCTTTGAGCGCTCGGATTACAGACCTGGATTCCAGCATTGCGTGAAGATTCCGTGAGTATGCGCAGCGTTACTGAAGTGCGCGCGCTAACTCCGTTCTTCTTTGTGCTTACAGGTGCCGGTGTTGAAGTCCCTCTTGACCGGAGAAAGCAGCGGCGTGGAGAAGGCACAGAGGTTCATCCAGAGCATGTAAGCAGGAGGATCGGGAGCAGGTAAGCAGAAGCTGGCTGATCCAGAGCACTGCAAGTTTGTTGCTGATGCAGCTCACAGTAAGCAACACGAAGCACTGGAAGAATCATGGGTGTGGTTTATATAGCCAGCCACACCCGAACACTAGAGAGCTAATGATTTGTCATGCACTTCCTGTTTGGCAACAGGAAGTGGTAACCAGGAAGTTACTACAAACACTAGGAAGGAATTAAAAAGAAGGTATCTGCTATGGGTTTTTTGTGTGCCTATGCCAGGCCTGCCAAGCCTCCACCCAGCTTGCCTCAACTTCCTGTCTGGTACCCATGACAGTCCTGCCCTGGGGCAGTCTAGCACCGAAATGCTAGGCAATTCTTCTCTGAACAGGAGTACCGACATCAACCCCAGACACGTGTTTCCATGGAAATTGAGGACCATTTTAGTCTGAAAAATGCTTTCCTTCAAATAAGATGCATGCGTGGAGTTATTTATTTATTTTAATTGGAAACTGGCCCAAGTGAAACACAGATCTTAAGAAACATATTAATTAAGTATAGGCACTTTAAGTACTTTTGTGTGTGTGTGTATATTCTGCGGTTAAGAACATGGCTTTGTTCACCTGTAGATCATTGTGTTTTGGATACTCTCTGCAGGCAGCCACTGTCTGATTGGTCCAGTGCAGAGGCTTACTCCATCCTACTGAGGAGGTCGTTACTCTGTTTTATGCCACATGTGTTATATTCAGAAGAAACCTCCAAGTTCCTTTTGACGGGACTTTGTATTTAACATGTGCTTCGTCCCTGACAAGAAAGTACAGTTTTATCTGGCAAAGACATCGAAGTACGAAATGTAAACTAAAATCTTTCCTTTGTTTAATGTGAGATGTAGATCTTCCTAGTTAGTTTAGTTCAGGATGTTTTGTGTCTGTTGTTTATTGGTGCTATCACTAAACATTTTGTCTACATGATATTCATATGTAGATTGTTGGCTGCTGTCCAAACTTGGATTCTGTCCAGAATAAATGGAAAGGTGGACAGATTGCGGTTTTGTTCATCAAGAGCCCAGATATATCCACACTTATCAGTAGGAGCGTGAAATCCTTCAAATGATGCAATTGTCAGATTGAGTTTATTGAGCCTTGTGGTGGTTCTACCATAACTGCCTGTTCAGATGCTACGGCCTGGGAAATAGATGTAAAAGGGAGTAGGGGCAGACAGTCACTAGTCGGTCTATTTCCCCCTGAGAGGTTAAACAGTCAAAATGGTTTCTGGTGGGAATCTTTGGGGCCTTCAAAAGAGACCCCTCGTTAAAAGATGTAAAGTTAATGCCAGCTCCAGAAGGTGTTCTCTTTTGAAGGTGGAATGGAATCAATCCTTCAGCCATGAGTCTCTTCTCTTTTGGGACATTGTGTCCGAAGAACCAAGCCGATACCCGTACAGTGAGGGCATAGGAAGAAAAAGCTCTGATTGATAACATTTTTAAAAAAAAAAAAAAAATAATGGAAGAATCTTAGGTCGACGTTGCTGTGGTAGAACCCCTGGCTTGGAATTGATATATTGTGCATTTCTGGGGTCAGAAAAAGGGACCACAATACAGTGCCCCTTGAAAGACTTGATAGTAGGCCCCACCCAAGGAACTCTTCTAGCCATCTTTATATATTGTGAATTGATCGCACGAGCACCAAGTTAGTGTTTATATAGCGGGTCGACTTATTTATGAGAAATTGTGGATTTGTGATGCCCATCTGGTAAGGGAGTGACCTCTATGGTAACACCAACCAAAGGGAGTGCAACTGGTGGAAGGGACAGCAATTTCCTCTCATCAGAGAAGGAGTTGCAAACACTCCTAAACATAGTGGATTGAGGCGATGGACGATTAGAAGCTTTGGGGTGCTAATGAATCGCTGCTTTTTTATCCACTGAGCGTTTAGTGTTTGGATGCCTTCTGTCATATTTAATAGCTGGAATTATTAGATTGGGTTGTTGATCCTTCTCCTTTCTCCGAGTATCGGATTCATGAGTTACCAAAGGTACAGAAGGCTTGTGGACGGAAGAATGCTTCAAACGTACACCGTCCAGAATTACGCTTTTAAGAGATCGGATTAGATCATCAATGACAACAAGAGAATTCAAAACATTCTGTATCACATTCATTATAAAATCTTTATTTTGTTGCAATTTGCCGTTTAGGTCTGCCATGGAGGTACAGATATCCTTCCTAAACTTGCCCACAAGCTCACTTAGTAATGGTTAAAAGTTGAAGTTAGATTTGGGCGAAGGTTCAATGTTTGTAGCGTGTTGGACCCGCTGATGTAAGGGCGGTAGTTAGTTGGCTGGCGTTAAGGACATCCAGGCTAGCAGAGTGACCACCCGTACGGGGGCACCGCGATCCGTGGTAGAATTATTGGCCATTACGATAGTCTGAGTATCTAAAAGCACCTCAGGAGTAGTTGTCTGTGCTCTTGCCGGCAGAAGGTCTTGCAACACTCCCTGAGGTGTTGGCTCGGACAAAGTATAATCAATGGGCTTCTTTGCTTCCTATTGTCGTACTAAGGTTCTTTTTCACCGTTGGAATTGGTTTGTCCAACTTGCCAACTATCTCTTTTAAGTAAGAGTCAAGGGAAGTCTGAAGCCTCATAGTATTATAACCACAGTCTTTTTTGGAGTGTTGAAGCTTTTCGTTTGCCCATGGTATATTTCATCGAGTAGGGTACTGTGGGGCAAGTGTGGATAGTAAACCGCTTAGGTTGTCAGCTATTGATTAACTAGTCAATGAATTGGATAGCTGCACACATGTGAAATGTAGATTAACCCTCTAAATCCCTATTAGTTAATGGATGCAAATATGCTTTTACGGTCGTGCGCAGATCCATTCAGTAAATCGAAAACACAAAATTAAACTTATCACATCCATTAGTTCTTGATTGTAATGCATTCATTAATTGACTGTTTTATCAAGAACAACTTATGGATATGATAGTTTTAATTTTATGTTTTCGATTTATTGAAGGGATGAGCGCACCACCGTGAAAGCATACTTGTATATTTAATCGCTTAATGGAATGTAGGATATTAAGGGTCTGATGTTGTAGATATAAAAAACCCTAAATCCAGATCTAGGTCTGTCTCCACCTATACTGGTGCAGACAGGTGACAGTAATCACAAGTCCTAGGGCGCTGAAAGGTGATGACCGCCTGCAGCCCCGCCACTCCTCTGTGGCAATTATTACACCAGTAGTAGCTCCAGCAATCAGTGTAATTGTGACAGTTGTACAGACATAGTGAGGGGAGGGGTAAATAAGAGCTTCACTTCAAATCGCTCCAGGAAGTTTGACCCTTGCCGCCACCTGTTGGGCCTTGTTGCTTAAATGCAGGTGAATCAACCGTACTGCTCTAGATAAGATTTTCAGGGCAGAGTATTTTACTGCTTATTTTTAAACTTTGAGAGTAAATACAATTTCAAGGCAGTAAAAATGTTCTCCTTCGCAAGAGAGTAAGTTATGTGACATCCAGTCGACGTGTGCAAAAAGTTAACTATGGAAATCATTCTCACCCTGCAGGGGGCCACATTGTGACAGAAAAGCAGGTGTCTCAGTCTCACACAGATAAAGCACTGGGTGCGATAGCACAGACAGTGTCTCACAAATGGAGCGGATGAGGACTAACACGCTGAGGTTCCCGTGCATGTAAAGAAAAGGTACAACAGCAGCATAAACCTTTTAATGATTCACTCGCACAGAACAGATCTGCTTGAGTACAACAGAAAAGGCGTATCGGGGCAACCCCAGTGCAAGCTTTCATCATGTAGAACAAATGTCTGGGCCTTTCATGTTTTCTATACATATCAAAATTCTTAAGATGCAAACCAACCTGGCCACTTACTAAAGAATACAAACGCTGTTGAAATGCGCTCCAAAACAGTTCTATTCTTGCTTGTACTTTCAAAATTAATTTTGTTTCATTTTTCTTAAGTTTAAACATTAATGATAGCCCCCGACACGTGTTTCCCCATTTTTAACAATGGTTCTTCAGGAGGTTTAGGAAATTAATGTGAACATATAATCTTTTTAGTTTTCTGAGCATAATAAACTGGGATTTTCATTTACGAATGTGATAAGAAACGATATTCTTATTGTTTATAGTTGATTTCCAATTCCATCTTTTAGATGTCTTTTAAGGTTCTCAATTCCTGGATTTCTCCTCTTTCATTCTAGGTTCGTTTCTTTTCGCATTTGTTTCACCCACGATCCCGGAACTGCACCGCAGTAATCTACTATAAACAATAAGAATATAGTTTATCACATTCGTAAATGAAAATATCAATATTTTGGCTATGATATTGACAACCTAGATAATGGTGGAATTGCCCTGTCTTAAAAGAAGAATCCTATGAATTCTAGAGAGGCTGACTAATGTTTGTTTAAACAAGAAGACCAAGCAAGCTTGAATAAATTAGAACCATATATCAAAATTGCTCAAAGTAGGAATAGGATTGCTACCCGCCTCCTTATTTCCTACATCCTTTACTAGCACTTTAGAAATTAATTTAGTTTCAGACTATGCACTGTTGAGCATGAAGCACTTTAGCATTTGCACTTTTTGTCAGTGATGGAATATCCCTAGCAGGATTTAAGAATTCACAGTGGCTGAAAATTGGATTGCTTTTATTTCATGAATTTTGTATTGGGTTGCCTTTGTTTTGATAGTAACGTATGCAAGTTAAACCGAGGTCCCTTTTATCCAAAATAAAATTAATTTGACTTGATTAAGGATTCTCTGCCACAAATGTAGAGTGGCCTTCTGGGCACCCTTGTGCCGCTGTGTGCTCAGTGTCCTGAGCCATTTACGACTGGAGTCTGGGAAGTGTATCTGTATCTGGTTTCTTGCTTGTTTGTGGGCCCTGAGTGCAGGTGGTATCGCGGAAGGGGCAGGGTGGGGGTTGGCTTAGGGTTATAGCTCTTGTTCCACTCGCCCACATTTATTGTCTGCTTCTGGTCGGCCATGCAGAGCCCGGGGATCGAAATGAAGTCTGTTATCTGTGTTCCTGGGGTTATGGGGTTTCTGACGGTTTGGCTCGCCCACAAATCTGCTCTTCATTCCAGCTGGAAGCTGGCAATCACATTGAAGGTTGTAGATTGCAAGGCCTGCAGCGGGTTTGATTCAGCCCCCCACCCCCAAGATGTAGGCTATTCTGGTTTGGCAATTGGCACTTTTCAAAATTCTGGATGTGGGCACATATACGAAGTGCACTTACGGATTCAAGTTGCATAGACCGCCTTGGCTCAAGGCTGTGGAGCAGTGATTCTGGGTGGACATGTGGCTGGGTCTTTGTCTCTGGGCCTTGTAGCAGGGAGGACTTTCATGACTGGTGGTCTCAGTACAACAGCAGTATGCTTTTGGGTATTCTAGACAATGACACACATCACGAAGGTCAAACAAATATGTCTTTTGTTTTAGTGGAATGGTTCTCTTTACCGTTCAAAGGCTTCCAAGGCTTAACCACACTTGGGCGCTCTGTACAGCCTCTCAAGGATAGCACTTCCTTCCTCCTTGACGCAGTCCTCCATCCAGCAGCTTTTATCAAGGGAGCATCAGCAGTCATATCTGCTTTCTCTTAGTTCAAAATACTGAATTACTTATCCCAGCCCCTTATATAATCCTGGCGCTCTGGTGGATGATACTCTGATTAGGTCTCTCCTAAGGTCTTTGTTCTCCCTCTCTTTGATTGGTTAGACTTTGTGATGTCATCATTGCTACTTGCCATCTCATCATTGCTACTTGCCATCTCTTAACAGATTGGTTCTTTTTATTGTCCAATGAGTGTATTGATTGCCTCCCTTCTAGCCTGCAACTGAGAGGTTGCTATGGTGTCTTTTGCACCCGGCGCCAATTTAGGAAATCACTTGCTGCTTCAAGGTGGCTCTGCCATGTTCCACAGTACTTCACCCATACCAACTCAAGGCATAAATTATTTTTTAATTTTTTTTTATTAATACTTGAATTTAATCACAAGATAATGATTTTTACAAGGTTAAGAGAACCGAACAGAGACACCTAGACTCGTCCTCTTGAGGTAGCTACTTCGTTTGTTGATCCACTAGCTAGATATCCATGCAGTCTGGCCAAAAATGCACGTGGTTTCTTAGACTTGGCCGTTTTCCATCGTCTCGTTTGTGGATTGAATTGTCATTTTTAACGCCAGGTCTATAAGTTTCACCGCAGCTATGGTCCATATTCTGGTTTCCTCAGATGTCTGTTCCAAATGGACTCTAGGTCTGTTGTTCGAGGATCAATAAGTAATGATGCCAAGTAGACACGGCGATTCTGGATTGTCTCTGGGCACATCAGCACGAGATGTTTGAGTGTTTCTGGGGAGTCATGTTTTTTAAATTAGTTTTCAAAAATTGATTAGCAGAATTTGCTAATTAAAACTTTTTTGATTAGCAAACAAACTTATTTGATTAGCAATTTTGTACTAACATTTAATGTCACCAGAATGAGTTGTACCCCAAGACAATAGCAAGAATGCAGAAATGATTTCTATGTACCTCTGAAGTATAACATTAGTGCAATGGCTGTAAAATGGAAAGGTCTGATGCATGAATGGACAAACAAATGATAAAGAAAACTCCCAAAAATTGTTCAATTCAAGGCTCTGCGTGGCTGGGTCATGCAGTCAGAGTTGCAGCACATTGCTGTTTTAACTGGAAAATGAAATGGTCTTGGTAATACTGTTTCTTTGCACCTAGTTATTAATGCACAATAAAAGCTACAGCTTTACTTCTGATCAGGCAGTTATAACAGTAGTTTCTTCCTGTGGTACTACTTGCATTACTGGTCCAAACATATCCATGGAGCTGCGTTGGTGAAAGCAAGGACTGCCATAAGGTCAGTTTACTATTCTTTTGTTGGAAGTTAGTATTTGTACTCTCTATTTTTATTTTTTGGGATTATTTGCCTTTCTTTAGGGAGTAAAAGTGGCTGATGCACCCCTTATCTGTAGGGCTGAGGCCACCGATACTGCCTAAGGATAAAATGCACAGTTCTATTCTTGGGTTGGGTCAAATGATTTGCCCAGAATCACATACTTTGGTTAAGCAGTGAAGCCAGAATTTGCCAGCAATTTAAGCAACTTACTTGCCACAAACTTCCAAGCTCTAATTGATACACGTTTGTTTTTTGGTTTCAAGAACCACAATGGTCTTGTTTATTCACAAAGTACACCCAAAGCAACCTCCTTGGAGTATTTTCAGCACCCTGAACAAAAGTCTACAAATCTTAGAATGCAAAACCATGTTTGACCTCATGGATGAACTCCGCTTTAAAAAAAAAATAGGTTTGAGTCACTGTCTGTGCAAATGTGGTGTTTTAAGGCATCTAGCTTCTTTACACATTGAGACTCTTCACAGTTAGCTGTAACGTTAAATCAGCATGAACTCTCTGGTCTTGGTCGTGGAGGAGCCTGGTACCCAGTGAGACTCTGAGGTAACGAGTCGGCGCAGCAGACTGGTAAACTAGCAAGGGAGCGAGAGAGAGAAGGAAGTGGAGAAAAGGAAGGTCTTGAGCTGAATCCGGAACTTAATTTGGTCCGGCTCCAGTTTGAGAGGGGCAGGGAGGCCGTTTCAGAGGGAGTCACCTGCAGAGGAGATAGATCTACCCCCCACTCTGTCTGGAGAAGCGGCTGACCCTCAGAGTAGCTGAGCGAAGGGCTCTAGAAGGAAGGTATTTAGAAACAGAGAGTTGGATGTAGTGTGGGCCCCGGCCCCAGAAAACCTTGTGGATGATGCAGAGGGTCTTGAACTTGATACTTGCAGCCACAGGGAGCCAGTGGAGAGTTTTAAGGGATATACGGTCCCTGGGCTTGAGGTCAAGGACAAGTCGCGCAGTCCTTTTTCTGGAGTAGTTGTAGGGGGCGAAGAGTAGAGGTAGGCAGATTGAGAAAGACATTGGGTCTGATGGCAATAATGACTGTGACCTTGTAATTTATTTACAGTTGCTGTATAAGCAGGTTTGACAGGGAATTGTTTTCTTGACACCTGAACTTTTTAATTGCTGAAAACATACAACTTTTAATAGTATGTAAATTTTTTATGTTGTCATTTGATTTCTGGTGACTCGATGTACTGCAATGTTTTTGGAACCAGATAACGTTTTTGATGTCTATCTTACTCCTTATTTTTTAAAGTTGGGAGTAAAATAATTTTTCAGGGAGTTACAAAAAGCTATTCCCCATTCTAAATGGGAATATTTTAGAAGCAAGTAAAAATGTGTTAACCCCAAAAAATGTTTTTGTAATAAATATTGATTTCCACACAGTTTTTGTGGCTCTTTTTCTGTATACGGTTAAAAAAAAACTTTACCATTCATCAGATTAAATAATAATTCATACCTACAGTAATTGCATTTAGAGAACAGATTTTAAAAAAGATACTCACAGCAAATCCAAGTTAAAAGCATATGTAACATGATCAAGCACAGCTAAAACCAGCAGCAGCATCACAATAATTCACCCATATCACCTCTAAAAAAAATTATTTAAAACAGAGAATCAATTTCTGCAAAAAGAATTAATATACGGTCACTGCTTCAGCGTTTTTCGAATGCACCAAATTCGGTGAATTAACAAATCTGGCTATCTCCAATCGCTGTCGACTTGGGAGATGGACAGTTTTACCAGAAATTCTTAATGTCTGCCCACTCAATTAATAAAAACATTTCCCTAAAATATGCCATTCTTTGAATAGACGATTCAGAGCATTCCAAAAACAAATGTTTAGTTATTTTGATAGTATTTTAATCTTTACAAAACCGACAACTGGCATTTCCGATTCCAATCCGTCTCCTTCTTAACTGAACCTCACGAGTAGGAAACAAGTTCCATCTCATTTTTAAAAGGAGTCGTCTATAAAAAAGATGTGGAAATGAAAGCAAATATGGAGCCGCAAAGCCTTGTTTCTTAGGCTCGTGAGTCGGGGCAGCTTTCACTTTCTCTGTATTGGCTTTTAAAGTTGTCTTGGTTGATCTCTTTCAACACAGTAAACCCCCAACCTTCCTATTAGGCACGTTTTCCTTGTTCAAGCTCCGTTTCCATATATACATTCAAATCATAATATAACAAACCCTTTGGTGCAGTAATTAATTTGTAAAGGAGTGCCAGTAACCTCCACTGGAGGCACGGGTAGTGCTCAGTGGCAACGCGATCGTCTTGGAAGCACGACGACACGGAGCAATACAGGTTCGAATACCGGGTCCGCGCTTAGAAACCTCTTCAGTATTAAGCGTGTTATAAAATAAAATATATAATTATAACCTTGATTGATAAGCCCAATGCACTAATCGCTGCAAGTGGAACAGCATCAGGCACTCTCAAGATCCGCCTCCAAATACGAGCCTCCAATTGATCTAGCAAAGCAAAATCATTACCTTCGTAAAAATCTATAGCCGGTCTCATGGAAAAACAACCACATTTTCTGTCGACTTTAAGTAGTTGGTTTGTCAAAGCATAGGTTTTCTGTTTTAAGACTAAGCCCATGTTCTCAAATCCCTGCGCGGCCGATATGTGAACACCCAAATAGGTTATTCTTGAAACACAACTCGTGGTATTTTCCAAAACCCACTTATGTGAGCACATTTTTTTTTTGTGAGAATTCTAATGTTCTCATTTCTCCTGGATTGATCATTAGACCATTCAATTTCGAATATTTATAAAACGCTGCTTGAAGACCTATAATATATTTATCAAAAATGTAAAAAGTCACCAGCATAAGCAATCCTGGGAATTCTCAAGGTGCCCAGTTTAGGAGATATAAAAACATATGGCCTCATTACGAGTTGGGCGGTATCGGCCAGACTACCGCCCAACTGAATGACTGTTACTGCCACCTGGTCCGGCGGAATAACAAGTGGCAGTGTAGTACTCAATGGGGCATTTTTGGCAGAGTTACCGCGGGGTAATTCTGCCGATTTTGCCAATTATTCAGCGGTAAATCGGAGGAATTACCTCCAGCATGATGCTGTTAGTAAATCATCAACTCCAGGGCTATACCCGGAGTATGGCGTAGCGGGAACATTGGCAGTAATTCTGTTACCACCAGTTATTTCACTCTCTGCTATACTCATAATGAGGTCTTTTTAATTCACCTACATCGAATACATATAAATGAAAAGAGACAGAGTCAAAGCGCAACCCTGTCTGATGCCTGATTTAGTATTAATACTGCGTGATAAATCACCATCTTTATTCAGCCGCACCTTGATTCCTGACCCTTCATGTAAACCAAATATCATTTTCATTAGACCTGCCAGCAGCCCCCAGCCTGCTAGTTTTGACCACAATCTACCTCAGTCGACTCTATCAAAGGCTGCCAACGGGTCTATTCAGGTGGCGTAAGTGCAACTTGATTTGTCTGACCAGGCTTGTTCTTTGATTCCTCTAAACACCAAACCATTTACATTCGTGGAGTGTCCCTTCCGAAAGCTGGTTTGCAACTTACTTAATCTCCTGGCGGACTGCGCCCAGCCCAACAAATCTATTAATAAGAGGGACACAAAGACTTTATTGTCCACATCAAGCAATGTGATGGTACGATAATTTTTAAGGTCGGTCCTCGCCGCCCTCTTTTGTATATTGGTACCACCAGAGCCGCCCACCAAGACTCAGGAAATCAACCACTTGCTACCATATCTTTACAAAGTTGAATTAACATAAGTGCCCATAGCAAGGGATCGCCTGTCAAGATATTATTGGTTTAACCGTTAGGACTGGGCACCCTAGGGGGCTTGCTGAATTGTATCAAATCGACTACCAAGTCGGTGTCCATTTCCTGTTTCCATCTGCCCTACAATTCCTGCAAGAGCTCTTGACTTCCATCTGAAAGTTTACCTCAACATGCATAACGTTCTTCAAAATGTGTGACCTACATAGCTTCTGGAATTGCATTTAACTGTGCTATGGAAGCTACGCCTTCTTGGGCATTGAGAATTTCCCAGAAGGCTCCTGAATCCCTTCTAATCAATATGCAGAGCATAAGTTCAGCATCTTTCTGCAAACGTTTTGCTCGATGGACTTTACTAAATTTACTGTTGGCTAATTTTACCTGTTTCCTCTGTTCCAGTTTCTTAACTAAAATACTGGACGAAGACATAATTTCCCTAATGTCTCGATGCTTCTCTTTTTTTCCTTATTCGTAGGACTTCATCAGAACAATGGGCCTAGGGTCTTTTTCTATCACATTGTTATTCCCCCCTTTAACTATCTCATTGTACTTTTCTCAGCATGTCCACTAATGATTTATTAAAATGATCAACGTTAAATTTGGACAGCTTGAATTCATATGTCCTAGTCTCTGCAAGAGTGCTATTCAAACAGCAAATCAGTTTCGGAGACCAACAAATTCTATTGCTTGGTGTATTCACCTTCAGATCTCTTAAAGCACTTTGAGTAACATTATAAAGGGAGACCCCACATTCTGCTTTTAACATAGAATGGTCAATCCACTTATTTTTTTAAAAAGTACATGCCCAGACGTGAGAGACATGGGTAATTGTCCACAAAGACATAATCAAGTTTGGACTCACTCGCACCGCGGTGCCATGTTGGTTGCCTTACTAGTTATCCTGTGAGCTTCCCAAAAAGCATTTGGAGGCCCACAGAAGTTAACTCTATACTCCATAGTCTACCCGCCTGTGCCTTTCTCCCAGAGGGGACCATGTCGGAAGTTACAGCCCATTCCTCTTCCTCGTATTCTAAATCCATGCAGGTGGCATTAAAATGTCCAGCCAGTAAGTAATGCGTGACCCAACCGTACTTCACTTTGCCATACGACAATACTGTCTATAATCGTCCTAAAAAAAACTAATGATGCGATGCCATTGCGCCAATATACGTTTATCAACAAGCACGCTGTAAAATCCACATTCCCAACGGCAAGTTCCCCAAACGGAAGGTTAATGACTTCACTGGCAGTTAAGCCTTGCCCAGAGCAAACAGGCATTATTTAACCACCCCCAGTCCCCCCGCGATGTTCGACTCCGGCACTGAGTCAGGCACCTTGAGCAAAAACTATATAACCATCTAGCACCTGTGCAGAAGTTAGCCACGTCTCTTGCAGAAGTACACAATTATATTGTTTTAAAAGATAAAGGGCTTCAACATTATAAATGAGATGTGCACTTTGGCACGTGTTCCATGATCACCTTCATATGGTCAACGCTGCTAAGACTGCTGCACTGTGCCCAGATTCAGACTCCTTCGTCCACACTGCTGCCAGAACCCCCAACTAATCTATATTGGGAGTACTCTTGTGGGGCAATACATCAATTGCTTCACGAGTGGGACCCACATTTACCTTCAGTGTTACTCTGAGTTCATTCGATATTGCCTGTCTTCCGTGTTCCATTATGTTCTTTTCCCCCCTTCTACCATGACACCCTATCGTAACAGATCATTCTTCTTAGATAGTACTAGATTCCTAACAATTTTCGATCCGAAATGTAAAATACTTTTCTCAGTTGTTAAATTGTCCTATCCACAAATTCCACCTGATCAATGTCTGCGGATTATAGTGTTTTCAAACTGGAAATCTCAGAGAAAATCAACAAGACATTAGAACGGTTAAAACACACCAGGATCTCATTCCCCAAAACACTTGTAATCCATAATCTATTATAGCTTTATAGACTTGCAGCGAGGGCCGTACCGGGCATTATGGGCCCTGAAGACTGTGTTAACGAGGTATGAGGGACCATAACCCCCGGTACGGCCCGAGCTGCAGCTCTATAAAGCTATTAAAACACTCTCAATGTTTTATTCAGTGTGAATTGCACGAAAGATACCACCACTTACGTGCACTGCAGTCTCATCTTTGTAGTACAAACATCAAAAATTACAAAGTGCAATACATGCGCGTACATCCAGATGAACCCGCGTTTACGTTCTTTTTTGCACTTTATGCTGGAAATAAGTATCACTGCCTCACACATACGTGAATGGAGGGCATTGTATAAAATGTATTTCTATGGAATTTGCCAGCATTTAGCAACGGCTATAAACTGAGGCATTCCATAGGAATCCAGTGCTTTAAAACCAGCATCAAAATCAGATGGTCGTGTTAATGTTATGTTAGTTGAATTTATAGAGCGCACGGTCGCCGAGGCATCATGACGCTGGGGAGAGAGAGCTAATCCCACAAAAGCTGGCCAGGAAGAAAAGTTACAACAGGATGGTTTTAAGAGCTCTTCTAAACCCGAGATGTCTTTGGGCGCTTCTTAATGTCGGGGGGAGGTTGTTCCAAAGTCTAGCCGCAGCAATAGAGAAGGATCTGCCCCTGATCCTTTCACAGTTGAACTTAGCGACAACTAGAAGGTCGGTGGCCGAAGAGCGCAGAGCCCGTTTAGGGACATAGCGAATAAAGTTTGCTTGCAGGAACTCAGCTCCTTGGCTATGAACCGCCCTGTGCACAATGCACAGGGACTTGAACAGAACCCGCTGACCCACCGAAAGCCAATGCAGTTGGCGGAGTACTGGGGAGATGTAGGCGCCATAAGGGGTGCCCATAGCCAGCCTAGCCGCCAGATTTTGCATGCGCTGTAGCCGCTGTATTAAGCCAGAAGGCTGCGACAAATCCAGGGAGTTACAATAGTCTAAGCGTGAGAGCACTAGCGCAGCCACCACAGGGGAGCGGAAGGCTTCAGGTATCATAGGTAGTGCCCTCTTAAGGAGCCTGATCCGGTGATCGGCGGATTGACAGACAGCCGTCACTTGATTAAACATGGAGAGGGTGGCAGAAAGTATAACGCCCAAATTTCTCACTTTATCAACTGGGCTCGGAAGCGGACCCAGCGAGGAAGGCCAAAAAGTTGCGGTCCACAGTGAGGAGTCCAGAGGGCAGCCCACCACCATTACCTCTGTTTTGTCACTATTGAGTTAAAGCCAATTCTGGTCCATCCAGTCCCTTACGGCTCTCAAGCAATCATGAAGGCACGACGACACCCTATCCTGGTCTTGATCTAAGCGGATCAGGATGTGGGTATCTTCTGCATAAATTAATGCATGTGTTTTTGGGAGGCAGAGAGAATGTGGGTAATCTGAAACGCTTATTTCCTTCCATGCCCTCCCTCATAATGCCAAAAACGCCCCAGGCTTTTCAAACAGGTATACAATTGTGCAGAAAGCTTTAATTCGTGCTTTTGAGAGATTCTGTATCAGTTTGGCGACTTACAAAATGATCCAGGTTCGGACAATAGGGCAATGCCCGAACCAAAAACAAAACGTGCAAGTGGGGGCCAGTTTTCATGGTTAAAGTGAGCTACTTTTTGACCATTGTTGCTGAATAAACATACTTTACATTGCACAATTTGCATGACATTTTATTTTAAAACTCCCCCTTGGGTACTGTTCAGTCCATCACAAAAGGAATGAATTACCATTTACAACTGTGGGACACTTTATTTGTACACGAGACAATGTTATGCCCCAATCCGACTCTGACCCTCACTGTAATGGCTGATGTGTAAGCTTGCTCCTCATTGGGTGTGAGTGTTTTCAAATGGATCAGCGAAGGTAAGCACATTCAATTACATTCCGGGCTTTATTCAATCTGCGGGCTATACCATTTTGTATATCCCACAGATTGACCAATCACGTCACTGAAAACACCACTAGGGTGTTCCAATATCTCCTAATGACCCTTCATGCTTATCCTTCACCGTGAAAGTAGATGGTTCGACCCCTATCCTTCTCTCTTCATTGTTAGAGGCATTCCATGTGTTTCTTAAAATACTAAAAGGAGGTTCCTTGTTACTTCCTCCAATTTAAGGAATTTAATTCTCTCCCGGATCTTTGGCCAGACCAATATCTCTACTTACGTGAGCCTGGCTCCAGGGTTGTAGACCACTAGAGTCTATACCCCTGGGCCTGACAATTGTCCTCATTGCCGGCCAATACAATTTAACCAGCAAATGTTTTACCTCTGGCCAATTCTCCTTTTGCTGGGTTACCATCATTACCTCCGAATCCACATTGGCAAGGGTACTTTTTCTACCCATACATGGAGCTAAGCCAGTATCTAACATCTCATCTTGGTTACCTAACGGATTGTTACTACACTCGATCTTTTCTGATTGTTGAAAACTTCCTAGTGATGGGTTTATTGCACCCAACGCACCGTATGTCTGAACCGCTGAATCAACCTTTGCACTTATGTCCTTTACGAAAAGGACATCACTGGTTAGCCCTTTGCTCTCCACAATAGCATTCATCATACAATTGACACACGCTCATTCTCTAGCAGGGAGTTCCAATTCACTGCAATCAAGTCGGCTTCCTTAATGTTTGTCATTAATTACAGGAGGGTTAAAAATAACTTTATTTCAGGACCGTGGTGCAGGTTGATTTAGGGCTTCCATGATAGTTTGTGCAAAAACTTGTGCGATGATGCCCCCTTATTCTTTTTAGATTTAGATTTCCTTCCCATTTTCCCACCGACCTGGTTACCATTGCATACCGTTCTTACCTGGTACACTGGAAGTCCCCTCATCCTACACATCACTGAACCATTCTCCCTCCATTGTGCTTTCATCAGGACCACTAAGGGGAGAGTGTGCGAGTACCCTCTCACCTTCTGCTTGTGTCACGACCTTCCTTTCTGTCACTACTTCAACATATGTGTTAACAGTGGTACTTTAGGGCCGTGCAAATTGTTACCTTCCTCTACCTCCTCCTCTCATTGTAATTGGAGGAGTATCAGTCGAGGTTTTTGATGGCACATTAACCCTGCAACTACCTAAACAGGCGGGGGGGAGAAACGGTAAAGGGCCCAAACCTTTCCAGTTTGATTTTGATCTCACTCAAACCAAAGTATGTGCCATCACGTCGTCCCTGATATTGTTATAAAGTTCAACAAATGAACTAAGCACCATTTTTAAAGCCGACACAGATGGTGACGCAAGTCTTATACCTTCATCTGCCTCCCTAAGTGTATGATGTAAAAATAGCGCCTCCCCTGGAATATTTTCACCCCAGGTCCCCATTTTCCCAAAAATGTGTTAATTCCGTAGCGGAGCCCATACAAGAAGCATCACATGTCTGCTGAGCAAGACTATCACAATGTCCGGCGTCCTCCATTCCCAAATCAGGTAATACATCAATTGAATTGTCATTAAATTTAATCATGCTAATATAGTTTGTGCATCCTATCTGTTTCAGAAGTATTCAGTTTGCAGATAATGGATCTAATTTTTGTGCTGGCCCGAGACTTCAAAAAGTCTATATTTCTCTGGCCAGCTATTGGAGAAGTAACTTGACCCACTGGGCAAGAGGTGCTGGTAGATTTATGGCAAAGTGCTTTTGATTTAAGTTTAGATGCAAACTTTCGTCTGTGTTGTCTCCCGTTCTCAATTGGGCGTGATTTAAGATCACCCAAATTGGACATCATCTCAGCAACCATTTCATCTTCTGTGCGTATAAGACGTTCTTCCTTGGTTGCATTCACTTCCTCCTCTGGATCATTACCTTTCGTGCCATTTAATAATATGGTGCAATTAGATGTCAATTGTAATGCACCCACTTGACTTCTCTGCCCTGGTCGACACGCCATTGTGAGTTCAAGACGACAAGTTATTGTTTACTTTGAAAGTAAGTTTCAAGGGATAATAATGTCTATTTATCTGTTTTTTGTTCCTTTTTAATATTGTGCCCCTGTTCAACAGTTGGAATAATTGGAACCTTTTCAATCCAGGTAGAATTAAAATTCCAGTAAGCGCATCGGCAAGCGCTAGAATCTGACTCTCTAGGCCGGTTACAGTACTACACTACTTGAACAATTAGGAAAAAATATGTGGAAAATGTTCGAATCTGGCCAGTGCAGCGGAAATGCTTCTGGTATTCAAAGATCAAAGTTCAAAGATTAAGCATTGCTGACTATCAGCATTTCCCGACGTGTCACTTTTAGAAATAACAAGCTTTAAAGCCCTCTTCAATTCATTGCAAGCCAGGAAGGACTTCTTGTTGCAACTGCAGGCAGCTAATCTTTTGGGCTCACAGCTCTCCATGGCACTACACGGACCACACAGACCACACAAACGCCTCTCTCGCGCCACGCTTTGCAGGGGTATGGTGTTTTTAAAGGTGAGCTTTGACTTCCTCAGCTGCAGGGTCCGCCTCTCTAGTGGAGATCAATAAAACTCTCCAAGATACTCCAAGTCCGAAACGCTGATAACTCAAACTCCACTCTTGCCCTCTGTGTATTTCTGACCTGAACATATCTGTGTAGCTGTGTGGGTTGAAGCGGGGAACCGGCTTCTATGCATCAATTTCCTAATATTTATTTTATTTTTTCTGACTGAGTATTTACCATTTAGGGAGCAAAAGCGGCTTATAAACACACACCTGTAAGGCTGCTGTATGGTTTTCATATTTTGTTCTGCTTCTTCATATGTGTTGCTACTTTAGCGATGTTTTTGGATGTGTTCAATGGTTTTAAATGCAGTGATGGGTTGTTGGTTTACTTTTCTTCGCTGTTGAATTTTGCACAGTTTGCTGCAGTGTACAAACCAATGGCAGAGTACAGCAGCACTGTGGCCATGAAAGCTCTGTGATCATAATGGTATTCCAGGCAAGGGTTCTACACAATCAAGAATGTTGGTGAAATATATAATGTATGTATTACTTGATTTTTCCCTTTTCTTAGAGCGATGGAGTGCTGATTGTGTTTTTATTATCTGTAGTCCATTTGCTCTAGCGGGTATCTCAGGGTTTCTAATCTGTCTGTCAATTTACCTGCCTGATTGCAAATAGGAGTTGTAGTATTAGGACCCTGGTTTTGTCAAGTCTGGTGTATGTGGGTGTCCCATTTAAACCACCTCTGGGTTCTATGGGCCTGTTCGTGTCAATAGCCTCCTTTATGGCAGCCAAAACATTAAAAAAAAATGTTGGGTCATGAGCAGCATCTGCTATCCCATAACTGATCTGTATTTCCCGCCAATAGGCTGACTGTTGCAGGTAAAGTCATTGAAGTTTTTTCCGGTGTAAGGCACTAATAACATATCACCTTAAATTATTGTTCTGTGTCACAGCTGTGACACCAAGCAGCATTCAAAGATTTGCGGCACCACACCACCATACCCTTGCCTGAAGAAATCTGAGCTTCCCCTCTGCCTGTGACATTGGTCAGAATCCTCAAAATTTTGATGAATAGGCACCTCGTGCTCCATCACAAGTTAAAGCTATCTAAAGGACCAGCTTATTTTAACTCTGAAATATCTAATGGATTGTGCCATACCTGGCCTTCATACACAGAATCATAGCAGTGATAGTACTATAGCTATCAAGAATTGACTACTCCAACATCCTCTACCTGAGGCCTCCAGCTACCCTTTGAACAGGCTACTACAAAGAGTTTAAAGGACAAGAGCTAGACTTCCTCTGAGACAAATACACACACACACACCCATCAACCCACCCCTCCAAAATGTCCACTGTCTCCTGATCAGATGAGTCTGCTAAAAACTCTAAGCCTTGCCACGCCTCAGGCTGGAGGCCCAGAATCCACTACATGGAAATGCATTTATTGCAAACCATTGAAACTGTTGATCCAGCAATGTGGTCCTAGTAATGGTGGCTAGCTTCAAACTGAAATACCTTGGAGGAGCTTCCTCTCAACGAAACTCTGGAATTCGATGCCCACACATATGCACACAGAGGAACACCATCTTCAACCTACAGCACAAAATCCTCCTCCAGCAGTAATCCACTCCTTGTATTCTCGTTAAGTAGTTCCTCTGCATAAAATTACACAAATATGTCACACATTTGCACATAGTTAGTCTGCAAAGGGCTATAGTAGAATCCATTCTTATCAGTCCTGTTTCACCACGCCCTCTTTCAGGTTGGCCAGATGTGGCACCTCAGGGTTATTATTCAGTACATCAAATAAATAACCTTAGCAATGTTTATCTACCCTTCTGAGATTGTGGTGTACACTGAAGACAACCGTGAGGGGACAGAAATGTGAGATGGACAACTTAAGAGTTTTCAACTTTTGCCATTTTATTTTAAAAAAAAGATGGATAAATGTCTCACTATCCCTACCCTGACGAGGATTTCCCTGCCTAAAATAAAGTAAAGGAAACGCTGTAACACAAGGATATCTGTCCCTCACACTTGTACAACTAATAAAGCAATAAGGAAATATATGGCAATTCAATTCAACAATAATATATGACACATGATTGGGTTCACAATATGATCAACGTCTCCTTTTTATAACCTGGGTAAGTTTCCCTTCCCTGGATCTGAACAAGGCTTTTCTCCGCAGTTCTAAAAGAAACAAGGACATCTGGTTTGACACAAAGTTCCAATACAGTTCTTAAGGGTTTGTACTTAATCACATAAAGTTCAGTTGCTTTAGTAAGGAATTGAAAGTAATTGTAAGTTCTAACTCCTCCTGGAGTAAGAACTGTCTCACATTTGTCTTCTCCAAGTGAACCAGAATAGTCTTGTCCAGGATAGTTAGTTACAACATTTGGTCTTAGAAAGAAATAGTCTATTCCAACTACTCCTGTAGTAAGAACAGGTTTCACCTTTGAGTAACATTTCAGGTTGGTTTACCACCACTTTGATTTCAAAAACAATTGTAACTTTTCCTCCACAAGCTTTCACAATTCTTTGAATGTCGCAAATTAACATGAATTGTTTCTGTTAGAACCACAGTTCAGCATTTGCATCAACTACTACCTGCTTTATTCCTTTGACAGGCCCTTTTAGGCAACAACTTCTTGCCATGGGGGTATACTCACCTGCCTCTCTACTTCTTCACCAAAAAGAACAGAAAAGTGCTTCAGTGGTAACTTCTAACTTAGAATAATAACAACTTTATTAGCATCAAACTTTAAACCGGTTACGGGGAAACAAGGAACCATATTGGTGCTCTTCAAGACTCCTTGTTAACTATGCTCCTCTCTCTCTGGATAACCTTCTCTAGAGTGGCAGCCTATTTGCCACCTTTTTTCCCCTCTGCCAAAAGAACCAAATAATGACCAAAGGATAGTTTCACTTTTCTTCTCTTGGATTTGGCAATGTAGGTTTCTATCGCTTGATGATCTGTGTTCCATAGCACATAAGCATTACATCTTACAACCATTAAGCTTCTCCGTATTCCCCTCTTGCTTTAAACACTGTTATATTGGGATGGCTGGTTGTTAATGCACTCCTGGCTTGGGTATTGCTTGTAAGCTTTTAAACTTTGTACAGCGTCCACACAGGGTTTTTGGGATTTCCACAATATGATGCGCATTTTTACACAGTCTGTATGGTTCAACAGGTGTAACTTTTGTTGGTTTTGTTTATTTTGGTATTCAAAAATACAGTTACTGCTACTTACACTTGCATGCGAGTGAAGCTGCCTGCTCTTAACACGAAGACCGCACTGGAGCGCTCCGGAGTCATTGGGAAGCGGTGAACTCAGTGGGTAAGGGTGCAAGGACACAACCCTGACGCAGCCCAAAATTTGTATTTATTCACTGCGTACAGCCGCCATGGCTATTGAGCCTAACTTTTTTTCAAATGTTTGTTTGTCATGACCAGTAACCAAGATTGTGTAGTGAGGAAAGAAACGCGCACGTCCTGAACCAGCATAAGGTAAACCTAAAACAATGAAAAGAGAGCGGTTGCCATTTAAGGCTGCGCCTAAAAAGACAGCAACTAAATGCTACACTAAATGCTACATTCATTACTTTATATCTGTACATATATAGTAATGTGTACTATGCCACATCTATACAACACCAAAGAGTACAAAGACAGTGCATTCAGGTGAAACTTTAACAAGTTTAATGTGTCACAGATGGCACACAAATTAGACGGTTGAAGGATTTTTAATGGGCCTTCTTTCCCCCTTTCCCCCTTTCCCCCTTTTCCCCTCCCTTGTGATGTCTGCCTAAACTAAAGGCACATAGCTTGCTGTAACTAAGTTCCCTTTGGGACGTCCTAGAGTTCCCTACTCTACCAAATTCTTAGTGTTCTAAAGTGGTATTCGATTATGCCTTGCAGACGCCCTGCTTGATATATGATATGATATGGCATTTATAACGCGCCTATACACAAGTGTTTCAAGGTGCAGCGAGGCAAGGGAGGGGAACAAAGGGAGGAAGGACAGCGATCCTACTAGGCCAGGTGTCATTCAGATCGCGCAAGTGCGTGGGAAGGGGGTGGGGATAGTGTAGTACCTGGGAATAGATAAACAATAAGTAAATGAGGGCCGGCAAGGGTAAGTGCAGAAATCGGATGTCAAGAGCTGATAGGGGGGACTGTAGGGATACAGAGACAGTCCCCAAGTGTGGGGGTTGCCAGGCGACAGTGCAGGTGTGTGGCGCTGGCGGGGGAGGGACCTGGGCCCAAGATCAGAGGGTGTCCAGGTAGCCAGTGCAGTTCCGGTTACAGCCAGGAGGTCAGCAGAGGAGAGGAGGAGAAAAAGCAGAAGCAAAGACAAAGGTTTTGTGGTGCTTCCGGAACCGGAGATGGTTCTCCTCAAGTTTAAGGGAGGCAGGGAGGCTATTGGAGAAGCGACTGACCCTGAGGGAGTTGGAGGCGGATGAGCGAAGAGCTCGAGAAGGAAGATATTTAGGAAGAGAGAGTTGAAGGTATTGCGGCCCCAGGCCCCAGAAGACCTTGTGGACGATGCAGAGGGTTTTGAACTTAATCCTGGCTGCCACTGGGAGCCAGTGCGAAGATTTCAGTCCTGGAGACTTGTCCTGGGCTTGAGGCCAAGGACAAGTCTTGCAGTCCTGTTCTGGATAAGTTGCAGAGGGCGGAGAGTAGAAGCAGGCAGATTTAGAAGGAGGCTGTTGCATTAGTCCAGCCTATAGCGAACCAGCGCTCTCTGGAGACAGTGAGCTTCTGGGGGAAGGAGAGGAAAGTAAGAATGCCTCTGAGGAGGTGCAGCAGGTAGTGTGACTTCTTAGAGACTTCAGAGATGTGAGGAGGAAAGGAGAGTGTGGAGTCGAAGATGACCCCAAGGTTTTTAGCCTTGCAGGTGGGAGCAGGAAGAGGGCCAAGTGAGGCCGGCCAGAGAGCTACAGGATAGGAGGGAGCGGGTGTGCGATGAGGAGAATCTCCGTCTTACTGGCATTAAGGCAGAGGTCATTGGTGGCACACCACTCCTGGATAGCAGACAGTCCGAGATGAGGGAAGGAGGGGAGGAGGCTGAGGGTATCTTGGAAATGAGCTGGGTGTCGTCCGCATAGCACTGAAAGTTGGGACAGAGAGTGGCAATGCGGTGGGCAAGGAGTGCCATGTATTGGTTGAACAGCCAGTTTGAGAGGTTAGACCCTTGGGGAACACTACAGGTAGAGAAAAAGATAGCAGAGAGGAAGGACCCAAGTTGGACCTGGGAGGGTCGGTCAGAGAGGAAAGACGTCAGCCACGCCAGAGCCTGACCAGTGATACCCAGGTTATCACAGAGACGGTTGAGCAGGATGGCATGGTTGACAGTGTCAAAGGCGGAAGAGAGATCAAGCAGGATGAGGACGCAAGGGGTGTTGGCGTCAGGGTTGGAGAGCAGGTCTTTACGGATGTTCAGGAGAGCAGTTTCCGTGCTTCTGGACGCTCTGAAGCCAGATTGATGGTCATGAAGACAACCAACAGAAGATGAGCTTCATTCGGTCTTTCGTCTGTCATGCTCACTCTTTCCTCTCCCTACCTCTTTACACTCCCTCTCCAAGCCCACATGCCTTCTTCTCTCTCCCCTCATTTCTTCGTCCCTCTGATGTCTTGTTCTTTCTAGACCTCGTCTCTACCCTCCTTCACTACTACAATAACTCAACCAGCACCTACTCCCTCGCGTTTCAGTCAGTCACATCCACTTCACATTCACTCCTTACACTACCTCACCTAATACACACATGACTCACTCCGCACACTCGCAACACCCTTCCACTTACACTCATTAACCAATGCTTCACCTTTTTCGGAAATCGCCTAAATACCCACTGCTTCTACCTTGCTCTCGCTGGTCACTTGTCTACCACCTCCTCCTCTGACCTCACCCGAACAACCCTGCTGCCATTGGTTTGTCCTGTCCAATTTGGCTCCGTCTTTCTGACCCGGGCAGTGATTCGATCGATAAAATCTTTATATCTCAGGGTGAGCCCCACCCCTTTTCTCCACACAGGCCCATTTCAGAGTAATGATGGTTGTTCGAGGTGTTCAATGTGCATGTTAGGAGGCTTAGTTCTAGGCTCCCCCTCTCGTAAGTGCAGTCCTTTTGGGGTTTAGGTTCCTGTGGTTTTGTCCCTGGCGGTCTAGGGAGCGGAGCACTGGCTGTGGTGAGCTGCCACTGCGGAGCATTGCACGGCTGCTCTCCCAGTTGTGTAGCATCTCAAATGCTTGGTGCCCCCACCCCCTCCATTGCGTCTCTCTGTGGTTTGCTCTAATTTGTTTGGTTCCCGGCCTCTGCTGACATGATGCGGACCACGTATGGCTCAGGAGGGCTGCTCTCTTTTATGCTACTTGTTTTGGCTCGGATAACACACGTTGACTCTAGAAAAATAAAAATAATTGTCTGGCATGGAATCGGACCAAAATGTCACCCTCACAATTACGACGGGTGAAAATGCGTGTGTTTATTTTTTTTTTTTGGATCTTCCCTAAAAAAAAAATAATAAAAAAATGTGTGTGTGTATGTATATGTGTATGTATGTGTGTATATATATATATATATATATATATATATATATATATATATATTAGAATATTAATATGGGGGAGTTGCGGGGGGTGTCTCCCCATCATATATGTGTGGGGTAAAGATGCACTACATAACATGCTGGGACCCTCTCAACTGCCACATTCATCCTCTGGGGAAGGACTGACTCCTAATTGCTGCCTGGTAATCCTCCCACCCCAGGCTGAGAGGAGTTCCCATCACCTCTTAACAAGGTCCATATGCTGGCCTTGCCACAAATGGTAAACAGTTATTTTTCACCCTGCAACCACAGAATAAAACCATGGCAAGACTTGGTCAACCAACCAACCAACTCACCTACCTTTTTGCTTGAACATTAACGTGCATAGTTACCAGACACTGTAGATGCGTCCAACAAACCAGGTCCCATGCTCTTTCTTCACATCCCTGGAGAGCCTACAGTGAAATGGAAAGATTCTGAACATCACCCGTTGGCTCCCAGAAGTGGAATGAAGGGTGCCATGAATGCTTTCAAGAGAAGTATAAAAAAACTGGATAAACATTGCGTAACTAAAGAATATACAGTTTTACCCGACCCGGCTTCAATACCAGAGCCCCAAGGCAAGGTGAGATTATTGAAGAATGTATTACAAATTTGAGAGGCCTGGTAGCAAAATGTAACTTTGGGCAAAAGCAGGATGAGCATTTACGAGATCAGTTTATCAAGTGTAGTAGTGATAAGGTGAGGAAGGAAATGTGGAGCTTTGCCCCCAAAAAAGGTTTCAGCTGTGGAAAGATGGGACATTTAGCAAATTACACTGATGGTTTGCACTAAATATCATCTGCCGAGTGAGAAAGGAAGGGGCTTGAAGCTGGGTGCTGTAAATTGATCAGTGAATCGAACAGGTCCGTGCAAGAAGATTATGAATAAGAGTTCTTGCAAAGGGAACGAGCAAGTGATAGTCGGAAATTGGTCCCAATCAGTGCAATGAAAAGTGGTAAGAAAAAGAGTTTGCAACCATCCGTAGCAATCGGATTGCCATTAGCTGCTGATTGATGGTGGAGCAGATTATACGTTGATTAGCTTCCTAGTATCGACGGACGACGTTTTGGAGCAGCACCGTAGGAAAACAAAATATACAAGCTACCAGGCAAAGGGAGAGGAACAGGGGAGAAACGGATCTTACTAGGCCCAGTGACAATGAGAACGTGCAAGTGCGTGGGGGAGGGGAAAAAGGGGGAAAGTGCATGGGAGGGGAGAGAAATTGGAAAGTGCAGAGCATAGGAGAGAGCAAAATAAATAATAAGTCAAATAAATTAAATAAAGGTGATAAACGGTGGTAGTGCAGCCTGTAGATGGCAAAGTGTTAAGTTAGTCAGATCGGGTGCATCTGATAATTGCAGAAGGAGAGTAGGTGTGGGACTGTATGGGTACAGATGCAGGCCCCAGTGCAAGGGTTGGCCCGGAGGCAGTGCAGGAGGGTGGCCAGGTGCACCGTGCCGAGAGAGGAAGCAGGGCAAAGGCAGAAGCAAAGAGGAAGGTCTTGAGGAGCTTTCGGAACCGTAGATGGTTCTCCTCAAGTTTCAAGGTGGCAGGGAGGCAGTTCCAAAGGGAGCCCCCCCCTAAACGGAGATCTACCCCCAGCTTGTTTGTTTGAAAAACAACTGACCCTGAGGGAGTTAGAGGTAGAGGATGAAGGGCTCGAGAGGGGAGGTATTTACGGAGGGATAGTTTAAGGTATTTTGGACCCAGGCCCCAGAAAGCCTTGTGGACAATGCAGAGGGTTTTAAATTTAATCCTTGCATCCACTGGGAGACAGTGAAGGGATTTCAGAACTGGAGAGATGCAATCCCAGGGCTTGAGGCCAAGGACAAGTCTTGCAGTCCTGTTCTGGATTAGTTGTAAAGGGCGGAGAGTGGAGGCAGGTAGATTTAGCAAGAGGCTGTTACAGTAGTCCAACCTAGAGAGAATCAGAGCTTGAGAGACAGTGAGCTTCTGAGGGAAGGGGAGGAAAGGAAGAGTACCTCTAAGGAGGTGCAGTAAGAAATGTGACTTTTTAGAGACGTCGGAGATGGGTGTGGAGAAGGTAAGTGTGGTGTCAAAGATGACGCTGAGGTTCTTGGCCTCGCAGGATGAGGGCCAAGGGAGGCTGGCTAGAGAGCGAGGGGAAAGGATGGAGAGGGTGTACCAATGAGGAGGATCTCGGTCTTGTTGGCATTTAAACAAAGATCATCGGCAGCACACCAATTTTGAATGGCGATTAGGCATTCAGAGATGAGTGAAAGAGAGTAGGTGGCTTAAGGAAGCCTAAAATGAGTTGGGTGTCATCAGCATAGCACTGGAAATTTGAGCAGAAAATGGAAATGCAGTAGGCGAGAGTTGCCAAGTATTGGTTGAAAAGCCAGGGCGAGAGGTTAGACCCCTGGGGAACACCACATGTAGAGAGGGAGATAGACGATAGGAAGGATCCAAATTGTACCTGGGAGGGTTGATCAGAGAGGAAAGACGTCAGCCACGCCAGAGCCTGACCAGTGATACCCAGGTTATCACAGAGACGGTTGAGCAGGATGGCATGGTTGACAGTGTCAAAGGCGGAAGAGAGATCAAGCAGGATGAGGACTCAAGGGGTGTTGGAGTCAGGGTTGGAGAGCAGGTCTTCATGGATGTTCAAAAGAGCAGTTTCCGTTCTTCTGGCAGCTCTGAAGCCAGATTGGTGTTCATAGAGAGAGAATGAAGGTTCGGCTGAGAGATGGCAAGCTCTTCGAGGAGCTTACCCAAAAAGGGAGTAATGGAAATTGGGCGATAGTTAGCAGGACAAGCAGGATCAGCTGTGGGTTTCTTGAGGAGAGGATGCACAAGGGAGTGCCTCAGAGGGGAGGGGAAGATCCAGAGGCAAAGGAGAGGTTGAAGTTCCAATTGATATACTGGGGCATTCTTGACCACACTGGAATTTGAAGGGATTGAAGATTGTAGAGTTCTGGGGAACATTGAAAAGCAGCGGGATGTGGGATGCGGGGGGCAGGGGGTATCGAGCAAAGAAAAGATTGGTGTTAGACTGAATCCCAACCACAAAGACCAGGTGTTGACATTTGGAAAGGGATATAGATTGTGAGTCTGTAGAGATACTTAATTAAATAAATGCCTGGTACACTGAGGTATTCAGGGGTGAGACTGGCTGCATGAAGGGTTTTGCCAAAGTTATAAAGCATAAAGCCAGTGCCTGTCTAGTTACAGAAAATGTCAGAAACTTACTTTTGCCCTTGTAGGAAGATGCGTGTCGTGATTTGGTCATGGTAGCCGAGGAAGAGTTAATTGTGCACACTAATGCCTCAGTGTTTTGGTTGTGGTCATAAAGAATAGTGGAACTGTGAGATTATGCAGCGTTGCTGAGTTGATTTCAAAGGTCTCCCTTGCAAGGATGTCCTCAATAATGCACCTTAAATCTGTATACCACCAATTAAAGTTGCGCCCTGACTCAATGGATTGGATTGTGTTCATAACACCACTAGCCTATTTTGATCCAAAAGGATACCTTTTGGCCTCTGTTCAGCGGCCAACGCCTTCCAGTAGCTTATATATTGACTGTTTTGGAGGAGTTGGTTGCTGCCAAGTTGACAACATGCTCTGGGGTGGAAGTCGCAGTTAAAACGATATGAGGCAAAAGAAAGTTCTGGAGACATTGTGGAAGGCAGGATTAACCAGAATTCCTGAGTAATGTAAATTTCGCAAGGAAAAGATGAACTACCTTGAACATTCTTGTTGGCTGAAGGAGTCGGACCGAAAACTGTTTTGGTTAATGCTATATCGGCTATGGCAGAGCTGACAAAGTAAAACTGGCATCGTTCCTTAGGCTATTAGAATTCTACTCCAAATTCATGAGTAACATTGCAGACAAGACCAAAAGGTCATGTTGTGTCTCGCATTGACGAACAATCGGTATATATGGTCCAAAAAAGTGTAGCGAAGCATTTTGCAGATTTGAAAAGGAAATTGCAGTCGCTCCAGTCCTGTTATTATCAAATACCATACGGTATACAGATGCCAGTGAGACTAGCCTCAGAGCAGTCTTGATGCAGTTACATTACCTGTGTGAAAGAAAAATTGCTGCGGCTCCTGGATTGTTAAAAGGTGCTGAATGCAAATCTGTATTTGAGAAAGATGCACTTGTCTGTCTCTGGGCAATAGGCAAGTTCAAGACATGCTTGTGGTGGTAGAATTTACTGTTGGGAGTGACCATAAGCCTGTGGTTGCCATGTTTAACGAGAAAAGAATTTGAGGAGTGTCTTTCAGAACTGGGAGGTGGATCGCACGCTTGGTAGGCTTCAGCTTCACAGTAGAACATGTTCAAGGGATAAGGAATGTAGTGGCTGATGCCTTGTCTTGTAACCCAATTCTGGAAAAAGCCCCCAGTTCAGATTAGATGATATGTATCCGATATGTGGGATAGTTCAGATTTCAAACAAGGTGTGTTCAGCGGGGGGCTGCAAGACAATATAAAGGACAACTCAGGGCGGCCAAAATCATGCTCTTATTCAGGGGGGGGAACCTCTGGTGGCTGGGGATTGATGAGGTGATGGGGAGGGCCATACGAGAGCGTAGTGAGTGCAAAGAGACAGATCGAGTGCTCACCCTTAAGACATGTCCTATGACAATTCCCACTGCACTCAAACAGCTGTGGGATGAGGTAGCTGTTGATGTACTGGCTTGCCTAAATTTAAGCAGATAGTTTCCTTTGTTATGATAATGAAGCATGCTCTGCAGCTTGTCTTCCTCGCCACCTGAAACAAGGTAGAACAGCCGTGGGACTAGGTTGTTTTGGGAGAGTGCAGGTCTTTTATCCTGGGTTGGTCACCTTTGTCATCCCTGTTGCCTGCAGTGTAACACAAACTCTAGAGGCCAGACCAACATACCTCAAGCACTTTATTTCAAGCAGTGGACAACAACCCAGGGTGCCACTGCTGGCCACCCTTAGAAACCCACTGCATTCCTTACATTCCAGAACCTGTGAGGTTTCTTGGAATGGATGAGGTAAGGGGACTAACAATGGAAGTATAGAGAGAGGCAAGATGGCGGGGGGAAATCGGGGAGCGAAAGGAGAACATGAGGCGAGGGTGATCAACAATGGAACCCATCCATGTTTTTTTTTCTGGGGAACTCGAACATAATTCTGATGAATGAGATTTTTGAAGGTCACCTTTTTCGCATGCAAGTTTGGCAAAATTGGGGGACGCCCTTCACTTGCATTACCATATAGATACGTGGTGCCCTTTGGCCTGATGCTCTTTACGCCAAAAATAGTGTGACACTTAACCTAATAGTGTGTTGAGGTGGATCTCTTTCATTTCATATTACATGTAATTAGTCTTAGTAGTAATAGAATTATTGCTGCGTGATGTTCTACACCTTTTGCATTGTGATGATGTGTAATTCTATCTTGGAGTGTTTTTCTTTACTGTGTGTTCCATAGAGGCCAGTTGGAGCCTGCCTTTCAAGGGGGTGCCTGCTGTCTCTGAGGTCCTTACTCAACTTTCGTCTAGTCTAGACATCCCTACTTAACATTGAAGAGGGGCATTGCGCAGACCCCAGCGCGAGCCGCAGCGCGAGCCCCAGAGCAAGCCTTTACTGCTCGCGCGCACCGCGAGACACGCGCAGCTGAAGGCGTGTTGGCCTCCAGGAACCCCGGTCCTCCCATTGTGATGTCAGCTGCCTAGCAACAGCTTCCCTACACCTGGGAGCGGAGGAGAGAACGTGGAACTTGCTTTGTGGATTGTCTAAGCCCCAGATCTCCCATTGTGACATAGTTGCTGCCTAACAACCTGTTTCCCACGCCTGGGGCCCTTGTGGAGCGCTGTTTGTGGACTGCAGTGCCTGTTTTTCTTCTTTTGGTCGAAAAAAAAAAGAGAGAAGGATTTTTTTTTTCTCTTCCCCTCATCTCGACTACGTAACTTATGCTGGATCCCTGACTTCACCTATGCAGGTGGTACATGTCAAGCATACTTGCTGCACTTAAGACATACTGTTTTTTTTCTTTTGCAGCAGAGCCAGGTGCGGCTTCTGTGCGCTTCTGCTCCCACAGTGACTATTACCTGTCACTTACGGCAGGGTCATCTCTGCTTTTGTATATTCGCCTGCTTGCATAGTCACCTTACCAAGGATGGCCACTTCCATTCCACCCCCTCTCCCCTTCCTGAGTGAGCCGGGTCGGCCTTCCATTGGGTGGAATAGGTGGAAGGACATGTTTGAGAACTACCTGGTGGCCATGGGTGGTGATAGATTTCCTTCTGTGCGTAAGAGGGCCCTACTTCTTCACAATTTGGGCATTGAGGGGCGCAGGATTTATGATGGACTTTCCAGGAACCGTCTTCCAGAGGCTGGTGACATGGATGAATATGCCTTGACTCTTAATCAACTGAGCGATCACTTTGAGCCTAAGAAGAATATTAGTTTTGAAAGGCACAAGTTTTTCCAAAGAATTCAAGAGAAGTCGGAATCGGTCGAATCCTACATTGCTTGTCTGAGATCTGAGTTACTCCTGTGAGTTTGAACAATTGACTGACTCTTTGATCAGAGATCAGCTCGTTAGGTGCACGAATAATGTGAGAGTTCAAGAGAAACTCCTCGCAAAGGATATGAAATTGGACGAGGCGGTGGAACTGGCCCGAAGCATTGAGCAAACCTCAGAATACGTCAAGGAACTTAGAATTGATAGGCCCACTACTTCCATGGCGTCCGTATGTGCTGTTGATCCAAAGAAAAAGACAAATTTCTCCACAAGCAAGAAAGGGAATTGGAACATTAGGAACCTGTGTACTCGCTGTGGCAGTTCCAGACATAGTGCCAATTTTCCTTCCTGCCCCGCCAAATTTGCGGAATGATTCAGATGCAAAAACAAAGGGCATTTTGCTAACGTTTGCAAGGCCAGCTCTGTTAATTGCATAGAACTCAGGGCGGGAAGCATGATGAAGATAGTGTTAAGAGAAGTTACAACATTCATGAAGTATCGAGCACACAGGAATCGATCCCTAGACACATATTTGAAATTTCGGCAGTGTCTGGAGAAGTCAAAGGTCCAGTAGACACGTTTCAAGTTGAGGGGACTGATCTTACAATGAAGGTCGACACTTGTTCCCCTTGGACCATCGTGTCCCGGGACACATTGGTAGGGGTCTTGGGAAGAATTGACGCTACAATTCGCCCTACCAACATTAAGGCGTGTGGGTATGGAGAATCGGTCATAAACATTCTCGGCAAATTTCCTGTGAAGATATTCTACAAAGGGAGAGACTGCCAAGCCACTGTTCTGGTGGCGGAAAAGGGAGCTTCTTTGCTAGGTTGGGAAGAGCAAAGAAAGCTGGGTGTACGAGTACAGGCTTGTGCTTCCAACCCTGTCACCATCGCTGAGGTCGGAGATGCCTGGACTAGAGAGTTTCCACAAGTGTTTTCTGAGAAACTGGGAAAACTCAGAGAGTTTGAACACCACATAAAACTCAAGAGCAATGCTCAGCCTGTAGTACACAAAGTGCGCCAAGTACCACTGAAAATGAGAGCTCAACTTAAAGAAGAATTAGATAACTTGGTTGACAAGGGGGTGATTGAGCCAGTTGTGGCCACTGAATGGTTATCTCCTATTGTCTTGGTTGCCAAGGCGAATGGCAAGATGAGATTGTGTGTTGATTTGCGCAGTCTTAATCAGAACATAGTAGTGGAAAGACATCCGTTGCCAAATATTTCAGAAGTACTATCCACTCTAGGGGAGCCTAAGTTGTTTTATATAATTGATCTCTCATCTGCCTATCATCAGGTACCCTTGTCCAAAGAGTGTCAGCATCTGACTTCCTTTATCACTCCTGAGGGTGTTTTCAAGTATAACCGGATGCCCTTTGGACTGGCTTCTGCGGCGTCAGTTTTTCAAAGGGTAATGGAGAGGGTAATCAAGGGACTCAGAAAAGTTACTGTGTTCCAAGATGATATTCTGATATTTGCTGAAAATGATCGTGAACATGATGACATACTTAGGGCTGTGTTAGTCAGACTCGGAGAGGCTGGTTTGACTGTACAAAGGGAGAAGTGCAAAATTGCTGTCAAGGAAGTAGATTATTTGGGGCATAGAATCTTGGGTGATGATATTACTCCCAAGAAATCCTTAGTTGATAGTATTATAAGTGCTCCCCAACCTCAGGATAAAGAAGTTACGCTCGTTCATGGGGTTGGCGGAGTACTATCACAAATTTGTGTAAGGTTTCTCTGCTATGTCGTTCCCTTTGAGGGAATTACTAAAAAAGGGCACTAAATATATATGGTTGTGAGGAATGTCAAAATGCTTTTAACAGAATTAAAGAGTGTATTGTGAGAGCACCCTCATTGAGAGGGTTTGTTTCTGGTAGAAAAACTGTGTTAGCTGTAGATGCTAGCACATTAGGTCTTGGTGCTGCTCTTTCTCAGTATGATGGGAAGGTTGAGCATGTCATAGCCTTTGCCTCCCGGCCGCTAAAGGGGGCAGAAGGAAATTATTCTGTTGTGGAAAGAGAGGCCTTAGCTGTTTCATGGGCTGTTGCACATTTCAAGTTCTTCCTCTGGGGCCAGTCATTCACTGTAAGAACAGATCACAAACCGCTAGTTCAGTTGCTAGGTAGTGCAGAATGGGCCGAGGGGTCTTCGAGGATATCGAGATGGATGATTGATTTACTGGCGTATGATTTTAGGGTTGTGTACATACCTGGGGGAGAAAATGTAGTTGCAAATTGTCTCTCCAGGCTTCCTGTACAGGGTATGGATTACAAAGAAGTGAATACTGAGTGTACTTTGGGAATTTGCGAGCTTGAATACAATGCCATAAGTAAAGAGGAATGGCAACTCGCTGATGAAGCAGATGAAGTCATAAAGCAAGTCAAATCGTGGACCAAAACAGGTTGGCCCAGGAAGGATCTTGTTGAAAGGAAGTTTGATGGTTATTATTGCATAAAGGATGAGTTGAGTCTGTCAGAGGATGGGTTTCAGTTCAGAAAGGGAATGAGGATAGTACCCCCAACGATATTAGATCTAAATTGCTGCACATAGCACACCAAGGTCATCTGGGTATGGGAGGTACGAAAAGGCACCTCAGACAATCCTTTTGGTGGCCAGGGGTGGATGGTGAGGTTGAGAGGTGTGTCAGATGCTGTAAAGAATGTGGGAAGAGTGATAAGAGCAAAGGCATTAGAGAGAGTCCCATAAGGCCTGTGAGCGTTCCAGGAGAGCCTTGGCTTGCAGTGGATCTTATGGGGCCACTACAAGATTTGGGAGAGGATTTTAGATATATAATTGTTCTTGTTGACTATCGCACAAAATGGATTGAGTGGAAAGCCATTAGGGAGGCAACCACTTCACAGATGATTCTTTTCTTTGAGGAGGTATTTTACAGAGAAGGATTTCCCTTGGAACTAGTGTCTGATAATGGGGTCCAATTTTGTTCAGACAGGATGGTGGAATTTCTGAAAAGATACGGCATTAAACACTACAGGACAGCTCTCTACCAGCCTAGGGCGAATGGTCTTGTTGAGAGAGCGAACAGATTTCTAAATGGGGGGCTGCAGTTAGCCATGGCATCAGGTCTGAAATGGCAGACAGTTCTCAAAGAGATGGTATGGAACTATTGCACGACCCCACACACAGTTACCAACATCTCGCCTTTCATGTCTCTTAAAGGTAGACAGCCGGGGACAAAATTATGTCCGAGTTGGTTAGATCTAGCGAAGAGTGTGCATGTGAACAGAAATAGGATTATGAGTCTCATCAGAGATGCTCAGAATGAGTATAAAGAAAGGTTTAATTCTAGGAGGGAGTTCAAGGAGGCACCATGGTCAGTAGGTGACTGGGTTTATATTACGAATCCCAGGATTTCTCCCAAGTGTGTTGAGAGTAAATTTATGGGTCCCAAAAAAATTGCTGTGATTAGAGGGAATGTTGTCATCATGGAGGGTAGAGAATGTTGGTCGATGTCCAGACTTGTCAAGTGCAATAATGATGGTAATGATGTAGGGTGTGAAGAAAGGGAAGAGCAAAATGAAAATGTACTGTCAGAGAAACCAAGTGTGAGTAGAGGTTCTAATGTACATAGCAGTTTGAACACAAGTTCTGACAGGATCAGGAACAGACCTCTCAGATTAAGTGATTATTATCTTGGCTGATCTGCCACCATTTAAAGGGAGGAGATGTGTTGAGGTGGATGTCTTTCATTTCATATTACATGTAATTAGCCTTAGTAGTAATAGAATTATTGCTGCGTGATGTTCTACACCTTTTGCATTGTGATGATGTGTAATTCTATCTTGGAGTGTTTTTCTTTACGGTGTGTTCCATAGAGGTCAGTTGGAGCCTGCCTTTCAAGGGGGTGCCTGCTGTCTCTGAGGTCCTTACTCAATAAAGTATTATCAAGCTTTCGTCTAGTCTGGACATCCCTACTTAACATAGTGGCTATTCAGGTTTTAGAATGATACTTGGATGCATCTCATCGCAGTGGCTGCTTCCCCTCGTTTTTGCATTTTTGTTTTATGGGGGGCAAGCCCCCTGTACACCTCATATCCCAGCATCCCTCTCCCTAAAAATCAAATGTATGTATACCTCATTCCATTGTCTACCCCCCAACCCCTGCTCCTTGGCGCCCATCCCCATACCCCAAGAATGCTGCAAGGAACAGGTCAACTGCCGTGACGAGGTGGGCGGGTTTGTGAAACATAACTGCCTGGAAGACGTGGCGAAATCGTCTGTAAACATTTAATGGAACAAAGGAACACACTTCATTGGCAGTCATACTTTCTATGTTTGGTAGGTGGCTGTTGCCAAGCTTGAGGAAGTCGGAGTTCTACCTATGTATATTCTGCACAACTTGGTTTCTTGAATTGTATTTGTGATCTTAGGTTACATAACACAGTAGCGTCTAAACCAATTCTCTTGAGTTCGGCTAATGTTTCATAGTATGCTTGTTATAGTGCTTTTATAACAGTTAATCTTTAGCAAGTTTGGTAGCGTTTAACTGTGTGTGCGCTATGGCATAATACAAAGTAGATGACTCTTTTTTCACAATAAGTGGTACATACAGTTGTCTTGTTTAGTCAGTCATGGATGGGTTGAATATGTGATTTGCTCTATATTCTGAACCATAGACTTTTACTCTTCTGTAATCTAATCTTCCAACATGGCAAGTAAGAAATAATGTGGAAACTCAAAGCTTGTTTCTTCTAAACGTTTCTGCAGCCACTGAACGGCGTCTCTTCAGCATTTCATATGGTTCAATGTTCACTCATTACCTCTGTGAGTCTGTGAGTGTGAAGTGAGTAAATGTGGATTCTCCATACAGTTAGAACAAATTGTAAATAGACTTTCAAATTGGGCATCAGTGAATGCTTCTATATTTGTCATTATATTGTAAATATTTCCATGCCTCGTGTATTTTTTGGTAACTAGTGAGTCTTGTCAAATTCTTGTACGTTTGGTACAGACTGCTTTTTCAATTGCTACTGTGTTTTCAATGGCTCTGCTTACACCTATCGCTTTGAAGTTGCCATGTATCATATTCCTAACACTTTTTTAATTTCAACAGCAAGGCCATGAAAGCATCCAAAACAATATAACATCAATCAAGCAGCAAATGCAACTTTCCCGTTCAATTGACAAATAATAAAGATAACCCGTAGTAAATGCCTCCTTGTCAATAAAGATGGACACACAAAAGAAAAATTCCATCGAGTTAAAATCTTACTTGTGCAAGAACTCATGACTAAAAGCAGAAAAATGATTTAAAAGATAATACAAAATTTAGTATAAAGCAATTTATCAGGCAGTATCTGGTCAAGCACATCAAGGATAATTATCCATACAGACAATTTGGAAACTATCTTTTTTTCCATGCTAGCCAAAGATGGGTCAAGAGTGTCCAGGCCACTTACAAGTAGATTTGTTTGCTATGGTACAGTTATTCTACAGGAAAGTGCAGGATATTGAGGGAAATGTGCACTTTTCATCAGCAAACGCGAAGTTTCTCACTGAGAATTTGCCAGGTTGGTAGTTCTCCTCGCATAGTCTATAAATGTGATAGTCCGAGGATCCCTCCAATACAGGGCTCAACGAGGCATGCACATCAGTTACTTGCGCCAGGAGCTATTTACAGTGAGGCTCTTCCAATGGACCTGGAAGCGGTAGCCAAGCTGCACTGGTGGTTGGACGATATGGATGCATGGAATGGGTGCACCATTTTTGGCTCAGCTTCTAGATTATAGTCGGATACCAGCAGACCAAGCTGGGGACCTCGTGGTGGGAAATGTTTGCTGGGGCAGCTGGATCTCCACATCTACTGTCTGGAGTTTCTGGTTTGGTTGTTTGCTACTGAGTTGAACCCCTGGAACTTGTTCAGAATGGGCAACCACTCAGCTGTATGACATTTAAACAATCTCTGAGGTAGGTAATTGAGGTAGTTTGTCAATTGGTGAAGGACTTTTGACAGTCCTTCATGCATAGGAAACTGGTGGTTAAAACCACATGGTACTGCTGGTTCAGAACACAGTGATGCATCAGCGCTCCAAATATGTAGAATCTCTGTGACTGGAGCTTGACTCCCTCCATATTTTTGTTAATACAGAATAAATAGGGATTGTTTCTTTCAGACCTGTTGCTGTTGTGTTAAGTTGACAGAGCTCCCCATCGCAATATGTGAGGGGGGGAGAGCTGTAAGGGACTGTGCTGGTCTGGCAGCTATCCAGTTTGTCTCCCAGAGGGTTGATGGAGGGGATCCTGCAGGCTTGCTGTCGCCTCCCAGACGGGGTATTGACCCCTACGGGAAATCCATGATCCCAACTTTGAACTTTGACAAGGCCAATGACCTTCCCTTGTCAAGAGGGGGCAGGAACTCCTCTCAGACTGGCGAGGGAGACCTACCAGTGGCAGCAGAGGTCCCCAATTCCTGCTCTCCCCCTTGTGGCTAAATGTTTCTGTGCATAACACTCTGGCTCAAAAAAATGGCTTGCCTGTCTTCTCTTGCCCTATTAGAAACATTGTCCCTGAACATGATAGCTGAAGAGCCAAGCAGAACAAACAATGGGTGAATAAGGGAGCAGACTCAAGAAGTGAACCTAATACGTGACAGACGTGCCACAGACCTCTGCGGCCGAGGGTGAGAGACTGCTCTCCAACATGGCAGCAACCCCATAGGTTTTGCTTGCAAACTGTACAAACCAGCTCGCGTAACACTTTAAAGGCCCCATAGACCACCAGGAACCGAAGAGGGAGAAGTACCTACCCTCCATAAAAAGACTTGCCAGCAAACCCCATGCGAAAGGACCTGAAACATATGGACTTGAACATTGGCCTTCCCAGGCCACCGGCCTCTATGCAACAAGCCTGCATTGAGAAAATGGTCAGGGTTTGGCTCCCTACTTATGGCTTTTCATTACACATGCACGCCCCAGGTGGGAAAAACTGGCCTAGATTGGTCAGGGAATGATATCCAATAGTAGGGGAGACAAGAGAATTTAAGCAGGGACAAGGAAGTGTGGGCTTTTCAGGTGTGGTCGGAGGTGGAGATGGAAGTGGAATATGGCCAAGGCACCAGCAGGAGAAGGAGAAGGAGAAGGGAAGGGGCGAAAGATTGTGGAGGAGATGTATTGAACACGTGAGATATTGGTTAAGGAGTGAGAGTTTCTCTGCAGTTGAGTGTTTGTGTGGCCAGTGTGTAGGCAGGCTACTGTAAGGAGTGGTTGTGAAGTGAATGTTATGGAGTGAAAGGAGAATGTTTGTATAGTTTGGAGGAAGGAGGGGAGTGGTGTTGAGGAGGGGAGTGCTAGTAGTGTGGAGGAGAGAGTAGGAATGTCGGGAGCAGTAGAGGAGAGAATTAGTAGGATTGTGGATGAGAAGAATAGGTGTGTGGAGGAGGGGCGCAATAGAGCGGAGCAGTAGGATTAGTGTGTTGGGGAGGGGAAATAACATCCAGGGGTGGTGGCAAGATAAGGAGGAGAGAAACATCAAAGGGTCAGAAAAGTGTTAGGAGGAGAAGACGACACAGGAGATGAGAGGAAAGCGTAAAGAAGGGAGAGGCAACAGTAGGTGTATTAGACGAAGCCCAAATTACACTCCGTATTTGGAAGGCTCCATCCCACAGGATCATTTGGTAGCACCAACTTGGTTTTAATTTGGGTCAGGCAGGAGGTCCGTTGTAAGATGGGGGGAAAGCAAGGGACGTCGCTAGTGCCCATCAAACCTTCACTATACACTCTTGAATCCTCTCGGAGAGTTGCTGTGATTTCAGTGCCATCTGTGGCAGTTGGGAGCATAACTATCGGACCATGTCGGATGCATCCCAAGAGACCAAGTTGGAAGCAGCAAAGAAGTTTTACGTGTCTGTTTGCAGACATACAGAGACCACAATCTCCTTTTTGTAATACTTTTTACTTTACTTTATTTATATAGTGTTTCAATTAACCCGGAGGCATGCAGGCACATAACCAACAAACAAAACCACCAACAAAAACCTACAGAAACAGATCAATAAAAATAAACTAGATTAACATAAGGCAGAAATGTCAGTAATCCACATCCTGTCCGATAAAGCTCACGCCAGGTCATTACATATTGACCGAAAGATGGCAGATTACTTGTACCACACCCCACCAAAATACAGTCCCTTTCATTCTGGGTACACCACTGGTCAATCTTTATCCTATCGATGATTTTGAGATCTGATATTCTTACGAGCCCATGCCAGTCTTTTGCTGCAGCCAAGCCAGTACTTTGTTCCTCAGGGCACCTCTCGGTTCATGGCCCACATTAGTGATAATAGAATGCCTATAATCCATAACTGTCTTTCAAGAACTCATTAGCCATTGGAGACATGAACGTTTTTGATCATACGCAGATTTCTAGGGAGACAGTATTTTGAGTGAGTAATATTATGTTGGATTGATCTTAAAGGGACTTGAACAACCTCTCCTTTGTTCTGCAACATTAACAAAGGTGGCTGTACTTGCTTTCCATCAGGGCCAGACACCGGAACCTGCACCTTATGTATTACCTTCCTTTGTTTCCCCCGAGTTTTATCGCACGGTTCCATGATATCCTCCTGCTCTACATTTGTCTGAGAGCACTTATTCATATTTATACTCTTTCCATCCACCAAGAATAGATTTTTCCCCAAAAAACCAATAACAGTTTGCGATATCTGGTCCCCTATCTCTGGTTTGATCCTGTTGACAAGATTTATCCACTTTCACTGGCTAGAATTGAACTGCCAGCTTATCCATCACATCTATGCAGTAGCAGAAGTCTGTAAAATGTTTACATAGATTAAACTCGCCTATTAGCCTATCCCTAATCTGTAGCCATTGTATCGGACTGCTTGGGTCGAATTGACCGGTATGTTGATTCACACCCTAACGGCTCTGGGGTGGCTTGCACAGGAGATACCCCAATCGAATTTTCTAATATGGAAGTATTACTAGATGGTTCACCACTATGTCATGGATGGCCTGATAATATCAGACCCTTGAACACCGCCTTTGAAAGTGTCCTTCCCAGGGATACCCATCCTCTGCTCCGTATCGGTATCCCCTTTATAAAGGATTCAAATGTAACCAGCGAAAAGATGAGAACCAGGGAGACACTGACTTGCATGTTCACGCAGGAACGCTGCAGCTGTGCGCTCTCTGAAACTGGGAGGAGGTGGCGCGCCTCAGAAAGAGGAGCTGGTGCAAAAAGAAATCCGAAATGGCGCATTTCAAATATTCTCCAATGTTATGGATGGCAGGATTTTAATTTAAAAAAAATTTCTTCCACACATATTGCAGTCCCTAGCACCAGCATGTGCTTACAGCATCGGGTACACAAAGGTCTGTTTCCTCTTACCATGCACAAGAAATCCAGTCCTATTTTATTTTTTTTATTTTTGCAATTGAGCTTTTAATTTGCACCAGCTAGATTTAGGACTACAAATCCTAGCATTCTAAGAGAAAAAGAAGAACTGGAGGACTTTCTCACACATGACAAAGGAAAACTTGAGAGCTCTAGGCAGAAGGAATTGGAAGACAGACGGTCTCATACACATTTTCCTTAATTTGCCGTACTCTTCACAGAAATACAGAATGAATGGTGCGTCAATGGAGTGAATCTTTATAGAAAATCCCATTTATAAACCTTTCATTCTCTTTACTGAAAAGTATATTGACAGACATTGTATGCTCACAATTCGAAGCCTCTACTACCAGAACATTTAGTTCGGGGTCTTGGCATTACCTTTCTGAAAACGTAACTTTCGCGCTCTGAATGTATTTATTGCTAATTGTGATTAGCACTGCAGAAAAATGCATGCTATAGATGAGTTGCTCTAGAGAAGCCAAATGAACAGTATTTTGTTCGACAGGCCTTTGGAACAAAAAATGTAGAATGCCACTCCCAGAGCAAACCCTTTAAAAAATCTCGCATTTCTATGAAGCATGCTATCCGTTTTGGCACACAACAAATGTCTTGATATTCTATACATTAGGTTTTCTCTGTAAAAAATACTACACATTCTTGTAATTTTAATTGGTCTTAACCACCTTTCCATCCCCCTCTGGACATCATGTGACTAGAGCTCTGTCAGAAACGTTGACACAGATTGGTTAGCCGTGTACATTCCTGATTTAGAAAATAAATGTATGTGCGAAACTAGAGCATGATCGTCAAGTGCGTGTTGTGTAATTTCACTGAAGAAATCCCGTTTGTCAAAGAAAGTTTGTCATCTGATACTTCTAACAAACAAGAACCTTGTAATGGAGTGTGTGAAAGCATTTTTACTTGCGTCATCCAGGCTAAAGAAAGTAGGCTGTACTTACAAGTACTTGTAATCTAGAGAACACTACCGGGGCTGTTGGCTCCATTTCTCCTCCCCTTTCCGATACACATGCATGCAGAGACCTTTGAGAATTGATCATTTTTTAAGATGTGAATTTCAAACAGGATCTTTCACCCGTTATGTTAATTGCTTTTGCAGGCACCTAATCGTCAAGTCCTGGCATACTGGCTGCAGGAGCTGCAACAGAAGAGGTGGGAGTATAGCAACAATCTTGGGGGCGGAAAGAGGGACAGCATAAGTCCCCCCACACCTCTTGATCTTTCCAAAGGTCTTGTAGCCAAAGACAACCCAGGTAATGTGCATCTGTCATTCAGAAATGATGCAATTAATTTTCTTTTTAGATGCAGACACTCCTGTTTTTATTTTGAATTTTCAGATTTATCAAGTCTTTCCTTGCAATAATTCTTGATAATATGCTAAGAGAACATTTCCAATATGTTTAATGTTCTAATATAGAGAAGATCTGTACCTTTTTATACAAGCAAAGCCTATTTAACCAAGGGGGCTCCCAATTCAGTGTTAAATGTTGTGCTAGTCAATGGGCAACGCATTTTGCCCCTTACTGCCTCATTCCCCTCTTGGGTATTGGCATCTGTGAATTGCATAATTGCCAACAATTTGGTTATACCAATCTTGTGGACAAAGATTCTTGCAGCAAGGTTCTGCTATCCCCTTATAAAATGTGTTTTCAATTGAGAACCTCACCTAGCTTTGAAAAAGGGGACCACAAAAGCACAATACACAAGAAATAAAGGTCCACATTTAATTTCTTGAATAATAGGAGGTGGTTGGGATGAAAAACCTATGGTGTAGGGCTTTCTCTGCAACAAAACTAGACTTTCTTCTCCAGGAATTCAGTTAAGTGTCAGGGTGATTTTACGTATTAGTGTCAACGTTCTCTCTCCATGTGGATATTGGTTTCTCGCAGGTTCACTAAGCTAAAAAATGTCCCAGGGATTTAGTTCCCAGCAGCTTCTTTGCCACCCATTCTCTTCACTGGCTACTGGCTCATGATTTGTAGTTTACCCAAGAGGATGGGGCCCGACCCTCTCCTTCCTGGCCTAACATTATAGTGCCCCAGTTCATCTCTTTATGATTTTAGTACACTTCCAACTAGTAAGAGAGGCTCTCCTCCCCACTAAAAAGGGACAACGTGCCCCTCACAACAGCATGCAGTTTTCTCTTCAGGATGACAAGTAGGTCCAGCTGCTTGGATCTTCTCTCTGCCTCAGCAACTGGGCAGCCTCTTCAGATGGTTTAGAAAAGAAAAAGGAGTTGCAAGTTCCAGAGTATCTGGTCATGAGACCGAGCTTTGTGTTGGCCCTTTTTCTTTTCTCTTTTATTTAAGTAATGGCATCTACTCAATTCCCAATCTGCAGGAGCTCTTAAAAGTGTAAAAGAGGAATAATCATTAGGGCAGCTCACCAACAAACCATTCGGACAAAGAGGGGGCTATAACTCTCGCCGTTTTAGAGGTCGGAACTCTCAATGAACATCAAATTGTAATCGAGGTGGCCAAAGTTAGTCCTGGGGTTCCTCACAAGGACAATCCTCACAACAGGCCAAAGAAGGTCTTGAGGTAGGGGCAGATCCTCCTCTTCTGGTGGCAGCTCAACACCCCCCAAGCAATGACCACCCGCTAAAGGTTCCCTCCCATGCCACTCCAGTAGGAGGTGCATTTCACACTTTACCCACGCATGGGAGGGAATCACTTCGGACAAGTGGGTACTTTCCACCGTGGCCGGCGGTTATTGCATAGAGCTGATCCAACAACCACTCAGCCAACCACCCGCCAAGTCAAAGGAACACCTCCCAGGAAGAACAAAGTATCCTGTTAGAAGAGGTGAAGGCGCTGCTCCTAAAGAACACTATAGAATTTGTCCCGGCAAACCAGGTAAACAAGGGTATTTATTCAATGTACTGCCTTAACAATATGCCCTGTCCTTGACCTGCGCCCTGCAAACACCTATGTCAAACCACAGAAATTATGCATGACAACGCTACAGGAAGTAATCCCACTGATGAAGCAGGGGGACTACATGGCAACCTTGGAGATGAAAAATCCATAGTTTCATATTCCAGCGCCCAGAAGATTCTTGCGTTTCAAAATAGTGAACCAACACTACAAATTCAAAGTGCTACCTTTGGCATAGCCTCCGCTCCAAGGGTATTGACCAAGGTACTGGCGGTAGTGGCAGCGCATCTACGCAGGGAATCAAACCCTTATCTGGAAGACTGGCTGATTACAGGGGAGAACCCCCAAATTTGCAAGCAAAATACCCAGAGAACCATCAATCTCCTGTTCCAATTGGGTTTCTCAACCGAAGAGAAAAAATAATCTCGTACCAAGCAAGACCAAACAGTTCCTAGGAGCTGTCCTGAAGACAGAAGAGGGTCTAGTCTTTCCATCACACGAAAGGGTGCAAAACAAACTGCTGCAAATACCTCAGTATCTAGCCAGTCGCCAAATAAGCGTACGCAAAGCAATGCACTTGCTCGGGATGAGGGCATCATGTATTTACCTGGTCCCACATGCACGATTGTGCATGCGCCCAAAGCAAGAGTGGTTGGCCAAACAGTGGTCTCAGGCAAGTGGTCAGTGGGACGATCTAGTGGTCATTTCGCCAACCCAAGTACAAGCTCTGTGCTGGTGGACAAAGGTGAACCTGTTAAAGGGAAGGCCCTTTCACAACCCTTCAGAGCAAGCGGTTGTCACAACAGATGCATCGCTCACCGGGTGGGGAGCCCATTACCTTCATCACACAGTACAGATCACAGCCCATAATCGCATCAACTTTCTGGAACTACTAGCAGTGCTGCAAGCACTGCACGCCTTCCAAGTACACCTGTCCAATCAGACAGTAAAAATATTCAGACCGCACTACTGCCATGTTTTACATAAACAAGCAGGGTGGGCACACACTCTCCAAGTCTGTCCAGGCTAGCACAAAAAATTTGAAAGTGGGCACTCAAGCGGGGCATGTTTCTAACATCGCAGCATGTTCCAGGTTAACTCAATTCTCTAGAAGACTCACTAAGCAGAGATCCTCTACCAGAAGAGCACAAGTGGCAGCTTGACAAAGATATTGTAGGTGGGATCTTCGCACAATGGGGCTACCTCCCTCTAGACTTGTTTGCACCAAAACATGCAATGCCCAGACTTCGCACACAGGTTTCCCCAACACGACTCCAAGGGGGAACGCCCTGTGGATGAACTGGTCAGGGAGATTTGCCTATGCTTTTCCCAACAACTCCTCTGATGAGTAAGTGGTAAACAAGATGCACAAGGAACAAGTGACTCTAATCAAGTGACACTAATCCTAGTTTCTCCTATGTGGGCAAGAGAACCTTGTTATACACATCTGAACAAACTGACGATATGCGATCCAATCAAACTTCTTTGCCCCTTCAGCATGCTTACACAGCACAGGGGGACAACATTACACCCTCATCCTCAGAATATGAACTAGGCAGTTTGGCTCCTGAAGTCATAGAATTTGGCCATTTGAATCTATCTCAAAGGTGTATGGACATCCTCAAGGAGGCATGCAAACCAAACAATAGATACAGTTACTTTAACAAGTGGAAAAGATTTGTAATATGGTGGCAGTCAAAACAAATAAACCCAATTGAATGTACTCCATCACACATTCTTCTTGCTTCACTTACTAGACTGAGGGCTAGTATTTAACTCGGTCAGAGTTCACCTGCCGACTCTCTCCGCGTACACCACTTCTCAATGTAAGGTGTCCTGGTGGAAAATCCTGGTCATTAAGGTGTTCATGGAGGGATTAAAGAGACTCCACCCTCGCATTTCAAACCCGCCTCCAGGGTGGGACCTAAATGTAGTACTTGGAAAGCTCATAGTACCTCCCCCTTTGAGCCTATGCATAAGTCCAGCCTTAAACACCTGACATATAAAACGGCTTTACTGGTGGCTATCAGCCCCATAAGAGGAGTCTGTGAAATACAAGCTCTGCCAGTGCAAAACCCTTTCTTTGTTATCCACAAAGACAAATTGTTATTAAGAACTCATTTCTAAGTTCCATGTCAATCAGTCCATCGAACTACCAGCTTCCTTCCAAAATCTATCAAGCTCAGCTGAGAAAAACCTCCATACACTAGTTGTAAGGAGGGCGGTCCTTTACTATGTAAACAAGACCAGACCGCTAAGGAAAACAGACCAATTGTTTGTCTCCATAGCTCCAGGCAGGGAAGGAGACCATGTTTCCAAAACCACCATCTCCAGATGGATAGTCAGATGCATACAGCTCTGCTACACTCTGTCGAATAAAACTCTGCCTTTTACACCAAGAGCTTACTACGCCAGGGGTACAGGAGCTACCCAGGCCTTTATCGCAAACGTCCCGCTGGACGCCATTTGAAGAGCAGCCACATGGAGCTCTATCCACACTTTTACTCAGCACTACTGCATTGACACTCACTCTAAAGCAGATTCCCAGGTGGGACAAGCGGTGCTAAAACCTCTATTCATCACTGTACCTTCTCACAACCCATCACCTTCTCCAAACACTGCCCGCTAATCGATGCATAGCATGTGATCTAAGCAGATTTCACAAGCATCAGAAGGGATATATTACCAACCGTAATCGTATTTCTGATGCTTGTATTTGCTTAGATTCACATGTGCGCACCCTTCCTCTCCTGTGGAGTAGAAGGTGCATAGATGTTTTCTGGGCTTTATCTGTTATAAATCTGCTTTATTGCACATGTACTCACGCTACACTTCATGCAACCTAATGTCAGAAACAAAACAATCCGAGGGGCCTCGACGCATGAAGCACCATGGGTACAGTAGACGTCACACTAGGAATAGTATTACTGGCACGCCCTGTTGACGTCCCTTTTCTAGTTTCGAAAAAAATAATACTCTGCAGCTTCCACTAGTTGTCGGCCTGTGCATAGCATGTGAATCCAAGCAGATACAAGCATCAGAAATACGATTACGGTGAGTAATGTATCCTGTATAGTAGCCATCACTGCCTTCTATGCCCATTTTTGTTGGTTAGGCCATTAAACCAGCCATACGAGTATACAAGGTACAGGCAGTAGCTGCTGCTACTTCCGCATGAGAAATATATGGCATCTGATCTGATGTTTGAGAGGCGTAGAACTCTACTTCTTGAAGTTTCTTGCAAACCTATCAATAAGCACACCATATCATTGGTTGCTCTGGCAATTGGTTTATTTAGATATAGCTCTTTATTACGAGCTGAAGGTAATTTTATAGTGGATAAAGATTTGGTTTGCTCCATGGTTATTTAGGTACAGAATATCATTATCTGAACTGCTCGTTTTAGGGGTAGGGTGGGCTAGAGATCTCCACTTTTTCCGGTTTGTCAGGAATGTGTTTCTCACTTTAGATATGATACATACTGGTGATGACTGATTTGAAAATTGCCTGTAGAGAAAGTGTTCAAGAGTAACTTGCTGACTAACTGTGAGAGTGACAACTTATTGCCCTATTATTTGATACATGGAGCCACTTGTAGACTTGCGTGTTCATTTTGCATGGACATTTTTCCATTGGGTTTTTTCATCAAATGCAATTGGCCATTTTTGCCCATACTGCAGAAATGACATTGAAAATTAGATCCATTTCCTGTTCAAATTCCCATTGTAAAAGAATCCAAGAATATATTGGTTAAACAATTTTGATACTCATACAGTGGTGAATGCTATAGTGTTTTAGAGGCTGAAAAAACACTCCCAATTTATGATGTTGCAAAATATTTGTCATGGGCATGGCAATGAAGGTCTAAGAATGTGATTTATTTAAAGTTTGTTCAGATATTTGTTTTAGTGGCTTTGAAACATGTATTTGAAGTATATATTTGCTCTTTTAAATCCTAGTTTTTAAAAGGGATTTGGAAATCCTGTCTTCTGTGTGCTCGATGCATTATTTTACTGTTTTTAATTGATTTTACAAACAACTGATTAATATTGTAATTGAATTTATTTATAAAAGTCTAGGCTTTGCTAATATTTGTGTTTTTGTTTTTATTTGTGTTTATGAGAACAGAGTTGCTGGTGTGAAAAGTGCTGCTACTGCTTTTCTTTTTTTCTTTTTAAAGTTGTGTAGCTTATGTAGGTCATAGGGGAGAGGTAGGTTAATGTGTCAATTATTGCTTGTTCATGCCAGGTGGCCTGGCTGATGGTGCTTGGAACGATGGTAGTCCTTTCATCCGAAAATAACTGAGGGGTTTAGAATCTAGCAAGGGAATTCAGTGTGGAGCCAAGTGAGGGATGTAGAATGTGACAAAAGGGTGTGTGTTTTCTTAAGAGCTTGTTGGGGTGGGGGTGGCCCTTGGGCTCCCTATGCCAGAGCTTGCCAATGTCTCTTTACCCAATGTATGCATATCACAATGGCAAGCTTTGAATGCAGGTTTTTACAAGAAGGTAGAGTCTTGCTGGTTGGATAGAGTGCTGGAAACAGTAAGGAGAACAAAGCTGAAGCATGGAATGCAGGCTTTCACACGGAGGAAAAGCATTGGAGTAGAGAGAGAGGAGCATAGTGCCGCCTCTTCAAAAAGGAGTACTGCGTTGCTGATCCAGAGCCAACTCTAGTTAAATGAACTGCACCCCTCTTGTTTACAGGGTACTGCAATGATTATTAAATGGCCCCGAGCTGCGCAGAAGATGTAGCAACTAACTGAGACCATGATGGAGGCAGTGAGAAGTGGCACTCCATAGGCTCTTGCAGCGCTGTGTTGAGGAATTCTCGGCAGGATCAACCTCGTACACACAATTGTGATTAACTCAGTTGGTTAGAATGGAGGAATTCTGAGTGCCAATCGGGCATTAGTGACCAGAATTAGCTTGGAGTTTTTGATCCAGGCTTGTTTAGCCAATCCAAACTTTCTGTTAATGGTGATGATGTTTGTTAGACCTTGCATGCCACACTTTCTTATAGCCTAAATAGAAGAAAATTAGCTACAATAGACCAAGTAAGCCTTCATTTTAAAAGCATATTTATGATGGTGGGTGTGAGTGAGTTGACATGTAATTATAGTGTTATTTATGATAAAACAAAGTACACACCACATGCATAAGCAACTTGGTGCATTAATATCAGGTGTCAATATTCCCCAACTTGGTGGTATTCAATGACATCAGAAGGATGAACGGTTGAGTTGTCCATGCACAGATGATTCAAACCTACAATTTGTTAAAGTTCCTACATAATTTTACATAGTGTTGTGTGCATTTGAATAATATCCTATCACACGTTGGTAAAAGGACAAACCTCCAACTTTTTATGTTTGCTGCAATATCCTGAAGAGTGAGCCTCTCTGTTTTCAAATTCCAGTTAATCCCTTTGACCCGCCTGCGCCAACTCCCAAAGGCTTTTTTTCAGTCAGATGTAATCTTCTGCCGCCCTTGAAAATATATTTCCTGTTTACGTTGGTGTTTGTTCACTGGCATCAGAACCTCCTACAGCTTTGTTGTCCTTCTGCTCCTTGTGGTACAGTTTAAGAAAGCTTAGCTTCCTTGGATTGAAACAATTGTGTCCTCCATGATGGAGTCTGGTATAGTTTGCACCACTGATAATTTAGCCATGTTCCTTGATTTACTATTTCTAGCACCCACAAAAATAGGCTCTTAATCTGGAGGTAGCGTTGCATGGAACATCAGGTAGTCTGTGATGCCATTAGTTGCCTATAGATCATCTGAACATTTCATAGTCCAGTGCATACTTCATGGTAATTCATCACACACTATGATATGTAATTTCCCATGTCTGCCCATGTCAGCTATTTAAATACATTACATCAGTGTTTTTGTCTGTGAGCCTGGTACATTATGATTCCTTTGTGTACTCAAAGCCGTTCATTGCTCTCTAGGCTTTTTCGCAGACACAATGCAATGCTCCAATAATTAGTAAACAAGAGATAACCATGCAAAATACTGCACTGCGGAAGTACTACCAAACTGCTTGCTTGCTCTAATTTACACAGGATCGGTGCTGTCCGGTGACACTTTTGTTGGATTGATTCCTAGTGCTGGATGACGAGATTGTCCTTGCTATACTTTACACAAGAGAGATGTTGGTCACTGATATTTTTGTTTAGAAATTTTATTGCTGGATGAACTTTGGTGGTTGTAGGTGTGGAACAGTGAATGACCAAATAGAATAAATCAAGCCCCAGACTCCGCTGTTCAGGGTGGCGCAGCTGGCAAGAAGATGAGGGACAGACGCGGACAGCTGGAAGACTGAAGAGAGAGCATAGGGGTGTTCCAGAAGGGAGGGGCAACTCCCTAATTTTTCCTCAGCTGTATTTTAAAGCCACTAACTGAATTCTTGCTGTTTCGAGGCATTTTGAGTCTTTACAGGACTCTGTTAACGTTTCAGGAGAATTTTGATATTGATTGTGCTGCATGGGGAACCATTTTTGTTTTTCTTCCACAAGGCAGAACAGCTCACCATCTAAGAGCAGCAACCTTATTCTGGAATGGCTATATGCTGGCACCATTAATCCCAATTGACATTTAATTCTTAGTTCATACTATTTATCCCATGCTTTTTTGATGAAAAGATCATGGTACATTAATAGGTGGCTTTTGAATATTTTTGGATTTTCAATTTTTCCTTGAATTGTCAATAATCCCGGCATCCAGTCTTCTCCAACCCTCTCCACTATTGTCGGTGAGCATGAGGGACCTTTTACCCTTCATTGATATCACATTGAGAAAGGTATTGAGGTATTTAGGCAGGTACTTCTATGAGGTTGTCCATCATGATTTGGTGAGGCAGATGTTTCTATGAATATTGCCTAATCTGATTTGAGAGGTTGCTTTGCATGACCTGGTGAGGCATGTAGTTGGATTTAAGGTGACTATGGTTTCATGAAGAAGGTTGATCAGTCTTAGTCTTGATTAGACGTAGAGGTGATGACAATGATGACCGCTTTTTCAGTAATGACTTTCTGCATTTTTAGTGTGGTGTGTATAGTGAAAATTACAATAGCAATGTTTCTTTAGTAGATATTTCTCATAATTAAAAAAAATATTTTTTACATGACTGTAAGACTCATTCATTGAGTGTTCGTTACTGAGTGTTATCAGAAGGATTTGAACATGAATAGTAAGTGTGGAGCATTGTTCTACAGGATACATGTCTTTTAATACACACCAAGGGTTACTGGATGGTCTGAGCAGTGGACTTTCAATAAAACATAATGTGACATTGGTAAACCTTGCCTGTGTTGGTAATTGACAGCAGCCGCCTACTGTAGGGGTTGCTGCCTGCTCTCTCTACTGTTGCACAGTGACATCCCTTGGATGGTGGGATTGGGTAGAGGGTGTCTTTGCAGCTTCTATTTGTGGATTACTGTTGCACTCTTGCAAACGCCGACAGGCCTCACAAAGTTAATAAAGGCCTTGGAATGGTATTGCAGTCCTAAAGCTCTTAGATTTCTAAAAATAAAGTGGTGTTAATGGGTACTTCAAGTCCAGAAGAGAGACCATACCTGTAAATTGGAAACCCTTCCCTGGGGTGACTAGCTCGGAGTTTGTTTTGCTTCGGGGCCATGAGCCAGACAAATTATTAAAAGTACTTGGACCCTAAAGCAGGTGGCTGGCAGACTGGGACATATCGACTGGAAATTTGAGAGCATTTGGTTGAAGCCCCACTTTTAGCTTATTAAGCTACGGCTGTTGCTAGTGCTTCATATGGTGTCATAGCTAGATCTGACAAGGACTGTTGAAAATCATTGCTTTATTTCTGCAAGTGCGGCAATAGTGGTGTTACCTAAGGAACTTAATGTGAGAAGTACATAGAGCTGCTTAAATAGCCCTGAGAGCAATACTCACATGGATTCAATTTTTGTCTCAACCTGCCACATCTGTTATAAAACCTGTGCCAAGTTGAATTTTCCATCCATCCTAATGTGGGGCAAGTGAACCGCCACGTCAAGCTGTTACCCCATGTGACTCCCAGAGAAGGGATGAGTGGGCGAGGGGTCCTGGTGGATCAAATCCCCAGGCATGGCTGCTACGCAGAGAGACCTTCATATCAATATTCCTGAGGACTACAGCCACCAGAAAGCTTTGCCAAGGGCTTCAATGGCTTCTGAACTAGCGTGAAAAGGTTACAACAGTGAGTTTAATGCTGGATATGAAACTGTGGTGTTCATGAACCACAGTGAAATAAAGATGGCTTTCTATCTGAAGGTGAACAAATGTCGAAACTCTCCCAGAGCTAGAACTCCAAAGCTTATGGTGCGTCACTGTGTACAGCATGCATAATAGATTGCGGAACACTGCAAAGCCCTTCAAGTACTGACAATGAATCCAAGATAGTGCTGCACACCACACATTTATTTCAAACCTCTGTGACCTTAATTCACAATTATAGAGACCCGTGGCTAATAAACCAAAGCCAGACTTTGACTGATAATGACATAATGGATGTAAGAATCCCCAGGGGGATAACCGGTCAAGAAAGATAATTCAACCATCATAGGGAGTAACCTAATGTTGAGGGCCTCTGAAGGCCTCCCCCTGCCTTGGGTGTATAAAAGGGCTGGGAGAATATAGTGAGCGGGAGAATCTCAGAGGAAGGAGACATGCTGGATACCGCTTCCTTGAGGACAAGTGGAGAGTTCTGGAGGGAGAAAGGCAGAGAAGGTGACTACTTGGAAGAAAGTCGTATTGCAGAGAAATCTTTGGGAGACTAGTGCCTGGAAGAAGGCAACCTAAACCCTGAAGGTTTGCAAGGAAACACTGGGAGCTACTAAGAACTGAATGCCCTGGCCAGGTGTGCCCAAGCATCTCCCAAAGCCCTGGGCGATTTGGAAGCCAGAAATTGAGGCTTCCCACTAACAACCAGTAGGAAAGGAGTAGAAGAGGAAAATCTGACCCTTTGCTGGAGGCAAGAATATCGGCTTTCTGAAAAAAGACCCTGAATAGTGGTTCTACTAAGCAAGAGATAAACCTTGGAAAAGCCAAGGTCTAGGAGATACTCACTGCAAATGCTGAAGAAGCCAAGGTCTGAGAGAGGCCTGAAAGTAATTATTGCAATGCCAGTGAGAGGCCTAAGAAGCAAAACCGTAGCACTCGATACCTGAGAGAGGTCATGAGAAATATGATGAAAACAGAGAGGAAGAAGGAGGCTCCACGCTGGCAGTATCCACTGAAAGATCCTTCCCAGGAACAGTTGTTTGCTTTGCTTTGTTTTGCTAGCATATCTTGGACATTTGAGAATCGGATGTGAGAACTCTTTTGTTGGCCAAACCTTGAAGCAATTGTTAGACTAGTTAAAGTTACCCTAGTTTCAACATTTGTGACAGTTGCATAGCATGATCCACCTTTGGGAACAAGTCACTGGAGGCTAGGATTCACCACTAGGTGTGTGAGTAGCTACCTATAGGTGCTGTATGGGGTAGTGGTGTCCTCCGAGCCCCTCACTCCCTAAAGTATCACCAACCTAGTAACTAGAGTGGACAATGCCCTCCCTCCCTTTTTGTTGGGGCAGAGTGTTGTATCTTGGCACCCCTCTGAGAGACTACGCTGGCTTGCTTTTGCCAATTTACTGCAGAGCGAGAACCCATCTGGCCCCACTCTGCCATCTCATCACAGCAGTGTGGGATCCCTCCCTACCAAACACCAGGGCGAACTCAGCTATGCCAGTGCTTGTGCATATCTCCCCATAGATGACCAGAGACAAAGGATTAATCAGTGAGTGGTTAAATTAAGTTTTGCCCACAAACCCAGTAGACTCTTGAAGGCTGGTTCGCAGATGGGAAAAGTTAACCCACACTTAATTGAGACTTGCAGGACAAGCGAGAACAGACACAAGGAGCAGATACGGAGCGGTCAAGCCACAGAGCTTACCAGGTACTTCATCTGATCCCAGAAAGTAGATGGCGTCCTAAAACCTTGACCACAGATCAGAAAATAATAATTGGGTTTAGTCTTAAAAGGGGAGGAAATTAGTACAATCACCTGGGGAAACAAATTGGAGAAGCACTAACACTTAAGCAGGCTAATAGGGAATCGAGGCAAAACTAACCTCAAGGTGGGAGTAGGAGTGCAATAGAAGAGCACAATTCATTCTTATTGGATTGCAAGTACTATAAAATTACAGAGTTAATGGTAAGGAAGGGTGCCGGACAGGGTTACCGACTAGGAGGGAAGGGCGGGAGGTAGGGGGCGGGGGCAAGGGGGTAGAAGAAACCATTAGGGCAGACCCAGACAAAGCCGTGAATCTGCAAGGCTGCAGTGAACTAGTGGAGACTAGAACCGGGTGAAGAGGGCTAATTTTGATCCTGTTAGGAGCCATATCTACTGAATAAGCATGGGAACCTAACAAGGACTAGAAACCCTGGTCTGGTAGGGCGACTTGTGGTTGGAGGGTGTGACGGGGATCAGTAGTCTGACCCTGTTAAGAAGGTATAGGGACTCCTCTCAACCGAGAGGCCTACCAGGGTGGAAACCAGAGTAGGAAGGTGGCAGTTCGGAGGGCACAGTCTCTGCCCCTTCTGTATGTACCAGTACAATTGAATATGGTACTGTGCTTGATCACACCATACCTTTGTTTCTAAATGCTGGTCAGTTCTATATTTTTCCTATGAAACTACAGATCCTGTTAGCCCCAGCTGTGGACCAAAGAGGGAGTAGTCTGCCAGAGGCACTCGAGAGATGCCTAGTGCCAGCACACCCCAACTTCTATCCAGTCATATTTATGTTTGGAAAAACTTCAATTTTAAAAAGGATTGAAATAATATTGTTTTTTAAAACTTTTGTTTTAAAAAGAAATCATTTTGTGATATTAAACATTGTAAATGTGTAGGGTGAGGGTTTGGGAGAAGGGAATGGGCAGTTAGTGGATTTGGAAGGTGCCAACCGATAAATGAAAAACAAATGTATGTAATCCATTAGACAAATGTAGTAATATGTGTTGGAAATCAGATTCTGCTGTGCCTAGAGACCCAAGATACTCCTCGCTGGCCAATGAGGCCAAAACATGTCTGGGGATGCTTGTGGTGTATCAGTTCTAGCTGGACTCCCCCTTTGGGGTGGGGCCAAGCCTGATTTACATATGGTGTTGCCCCTTATGTAATGGCTTGGCAGGCTGAAGAGCGATAGTCTGGCGGGTTGCTCAGAGCAATGCCAGAGATTGGGATTCATTCCAAATCTCACAGTCATTAACTCTTTTACTTTGGAAATACGATTCTACATATTGTAACTGTCTAGTTATGTCATAAAAGTCCACTAGATGACACAACGGGACAGAAACATTATGTGATGAGAAATTATTGGGGCTGTGGGTAAGATCGCAGCCTGAGTGGATGCAGCCAGCGAAGTCTCCCACCCGGACGAGCAGCGTGTGGGGATGCAAAACCCCTAAGCCTCCTAATTCCCCCTAATTTCAGCAGCATGGATGGCAGAGAGTTACTGGGTATGAGGAGCTAACCGAGTAGCTGCAGTAGAGACAGCAGTGTAAGGCTAGCCCGGTGGAGAAGTAAGGATGCAGTGTCTGGAAGATGGCGGCTGCAGCGCCTGAACCCCCATGATGCACAGGGAGGTGGGGGAGCCTGCTGGTAGGTGGAGCGCAGGTGAGGGCTGAGGATCAGTGCAGAACCTGGTGCAGGCGGGCAAGCCTACTGTGAGCTGGAGGATGTGGGAGGCAGTGGCGGGGAGGCTGAAAAATGGATGGATGGATGACAGGTCATCCACAGACTGCATCAAGAGCAGGGGGAGGCCGGGAACCGGCCCTGTGCTGGAGCATATGTTAGTAGGTGTGCCTGGCCTCCCTGGGCTCACGCGGTGCCCATAGCAGCCTTCTCAGCATAATTGGAGGCTGTAGCAGAGGAGACGTATGGGGGAAATGCTGCAGACCGGGGACTGTGCTGTCTGCTGATGATGAATGGACTGGCAGTTTTTGGGGGCAAACACCCAGGTGGTGACCATAATCTTGAAGGAGTGTGGGGCTTGATCTTTCTAGCCGGTGGTGAGCACAGCACAGGATGTGCAGAACTGGTTGCGAGTATTGAGGTTACTGCTTGGCTGCTAATTCTGTGACTGACTAGACAATACCAGGCACGGGAGAAGGCCAGGACTGCGGCAGGTCCATAGGAGCCAGCTTGGAAGTGGTGGGGCATGTGGATGCAGGAGCCACTGCTGTTCATTACTGCCCATCACCCAGTGGAGAAATAAATTACAGTTGCAGGGTTTATGCACAGCAGAATATGTGGGCTGAGGGATTGTGTCTGAATGGCTACTTGAAGATGCACAGTGCGAGAGAGACCCATGAGGAGACCGGACCAATAAGCGTGAGCAGCCGAGCGAAAGTGCTGCCACCTCCCTGAGGGCTCCCATACCAACTAGACAAGTGAGCAGGATCTAAATTGGACTGAAGAAGAGGGGACAGACCAAGAAAACCAGAGAACCGGCAGCTCTTCATGGAGAGAATGATACTAGACACTTTACGACCCCGTGGCATCTCCAAACTATCTACGGTGGAGTGAGTGCACAGGGTACCAAGCCGCCCACCACCTCCGGGGGCGCCTCTATGGGGCATAATAGCCAAGCTCCTTAATTTCAGGGACTGAGATGTGGTCCTGCAAGAAACTCAGAAACAAGGAAATCTTCTGATGGAAGATGCACGGATCCTGATATTCCCGGACTTCACACAAGAGACAGAGACAAAGACAAGCCTTTGATTCAGTAGCAAAGGAAACTCCGGGAACATGGCTTGAGGTACATGATGTTCTTTCCGGCCAAACTAAAAGTGCTAGCAGAGTCAAAGCCACTTCTTCCGAACAACGCCTGGGACTAGTTAGAATCAAAATATGGCCAACCCACCAACTCAAACGTATGGAACAGCAAATAAGATAAAAAATGATAACACGCATGACTAGACTACTATGGACACATAATATGGACAACATCAGATGGAACCGAGGTGGAAGGAGGAAGGTAGCATCAAGAGTTTTCAGCCAACACTGATGCTGAAACCCCACCCCCCCGAAATGCGACCCTGCTTCCCTCGCCGACACAAGCGAGACCAAAGGACTAAGCAGTCCCACCGGAATCTTTTTTCCCAGTGTTTGGTGACGTAGCCCTGTCTCAGTTCAAGACAGGAGCTAGCTCCTGCGCCAAAAAAGTTTGGGGAACACTGTTAGCAAAGGGGGGAGGGAACGGGAGGGAGGGGAGGGAGATAAAGGAAAAGGGTAGTAGATACGGCATGATCATACTACAGAATAACGACACACACCACGATTAGCCTGAGCAAAGGGTGGCAGACAGCCCAAATGAGGGGATAACCACACACTGTGACAAAAAGGCACAACTAGGGAAACGGCTGGGAACTCTGGCAACTCTGATAAGGGGGAACACTCTGGGAGACTGATATATGATCACAGGTTGAATGTCACTTAAGATAGGAACCTGAAACGCATGGGGCCTGGGCAGAAGATCTAAGTGTGCTCAAATCAAACGGGGCTTCCCGCACTGCCTCTGGCCACCCCTTGCACTGGGGTCTTTATCTGTACCCATACAGCCACCCCTTTTTCTTCCTGCACTTATCGGACCTATCCGGTCTGCTGCCTTAAACCCAGCACTTGGCACTTACTGGCTGCACTACCACGGTTTGTTGCCTTTATTATTTATTTATTTATTTATTTATTTATTTATTATTTATCTGTTTCTCCTTTGCTCCGCACTTTCCACTTGTACGCCCTTCCATGCACTTTTCCCCTCCCTGTCTCCCATGCACTTGCACGTTCTCAATGTCACTGGACCTAGTAAGATCGTTGTTTTGTTCTCCCCTGCTGCCCTCCCTTGCTGTATCGCGCTCTGAAACACTTGTGTACGAGCGCGATAGAAATAAAATATCAATCCAGTTCAGCAATGTTGACATAGACATGGTATTCAAGTCGCACTATTACAAGAGACACACATGACTGAGGACGATCTCAGAGTTACGAAGGAATTGAGGAGGCACATTGGTATGCACCTCATACTCCTATTCCAAAGGGGTTCTCGCCTGGGTAGCACTCAACACCACTACACGTGCAGACTACGACAGGAGATAATGGATGCACATTTATTATAAGGGGCACACGAAAGGGACACACTTTATGTATCGTGAACTCCTATGCACCTAATTCAGACAATGAAGACTACTTCCAAAAAATGGGCGAACTACTAGGCAAACACAGGCCAGATATCCTCATTTGGGGGGAGATTTTAACTGTTATTTGGATCCAAACATAGATCGGACAGGGAGAGGAACGTACCAACAACCCCGGTCACGATCCCTTAACAGAATAGTGCAGGAACTGGACTTACAGGAATTATGGAGGGGGTCACATGGATACTACAGGGAATGCTTTTACTACTCGCCAGTGCATGGGGTCACACTCTCGCCTGGATTATCTTTTCACGGGCAACGAGGCCGCACACAGATTCTCCCAGACAGAATACTTAGGGAGAATAATCTCTGACCACTGGTCACGGTACTGCAGATGGGACGACATCGTCCGGCGGTACCAACCTGGAGGCTGGGAACAGAACAACTCCAAGATAGAGCCTTTAACGCAAAAATGATGGAGGAGATAGTCTCTTTTCTGGGTAATAATGAGGGATCAGTGGCAGAGGTGGGTGTTGTATGGGAAGCCCTTAAGGTAACAGTCCGAGGGGTATGTATCTCAAACAGTGGGGATAAGGAAGAGACTCATCCGGAAACTGAAGGAATCCGAGGGCATGATTAGGAATCTGGAAATTGATCTGGGGAAGGGGATAGAGGTTGGGCAGGGTCTAGCAGAAGCTATTAGGACTCAAACTTCGCACCAAGAAGCCCTAAACAGCTTTGACAGGGACCGATATACCAAGCGAGTACATGTGGAGGAGGATGAAGCGGGTCGGCTGCTTTCGTGGCTGATTCGTAAGGAACACCCAGATCACCGAGGGTTAAGGAGAGTTTTCAGAAATGTGCTAATTCCCTCCACTTTAGAGACCCCCAGCAACTTTGCTGAATTTTGAGAACTTGATTTATTTTTTTTAACCTGGATAGAGTGATTGTTGTTTTTTTTTTTTCTCCACCTTTTCATATATTTTAATGTGATTTTGAACTCTGTTTCTTTTGGTTGTGGAGTTTGACAAACTCCATAGACGAAATCCTTTACGTTGTGTCACACAGCACCTTCAGTGCAGTGGCACAGGGAAGTCTTTCCGATTGGCCAAAGGTTTAAATACCTTCTCTGGGATAAACTAATGTTTCCCAGAGCAGTAAAGTTAAATTGACTTTACTTACATTTGTAACTTTCTAGACCCAGCACACACTATTTTACAATAGGGTGCTGGAGGGGCTACCTAGTATCCCCTTTGTCTAGCTTCTAATGTAACATTTTTTATGTTACCCTTTTCTCAGTGAATGGCTGGTGGCAGTGGTTTCGTTTTAACTACCGTAGTGTGCATTTACCGTGGGCTGCGTTCTCAGCTGCAGTAAAGCACCCAAGGGTGCCATTTATGTCAAAATGGCCCGGTCTTCTATTTCCCCATTTCTTTGTTGAAAGGTCCTTCTTGAGATTTACTCTGCGTGCCAAACCAGGTTTGGTTCCATTGTTCGCGTTGCCTTTGGCGGGATTCATGAGTGAAGCCCGCCTCTGGCTCCAGGGTGTCTGGGGTAGGCAGGAAGTGAGGGAGGTGCCCAAAACTCCATGTGCTTAGTCTCCTAGGAAACCCAAATGCACTCTGTAGTGATTGGCTGGCTGACTGTCCGGCAAGGACAGCCACCCTGCTGGGTGATTGACAGCTAGGCTGTAATGAATGGAAGAGAACTGAATAAAAGGCAAGGCTTTTGTCTTGGAAGGCAGAGTCGACCAATGGACGAAGGAACCGAAGAAGAACTTGAAGAGGACGCCTGCTGCAACTCCTGGACCGTTGGTTTGCCCGGTGAAGCTCTGCTGCTGTGCTGAAACTCCAAACTCGTATCGACAGAGAAGCCCCTGCAAGGGCGACTTCTCCCCTTGAGTTGGTGAGACCAATCAACTCCAAAGTATGCTACCTGCACGTCCTTCTCAGAGCTGGTTGAATTTCCACAGAGCTGCTGCTGGAAACCATATAGCCAGGGAGAGGAACACCAGATTGTGTGCGTTGCTTTTAAGCTGGCCAAGAGCTCCAGGAAGATCCTCCTGACTCCCAGGAAGCAGGACTGACTGAGCCTGAGCCCCCTCAACAGAGTGCGGGACCCCAGAAGCAAGGAAAGTCCATCTCAACAGCCAGGAACCGCAGTGTTGCTATTTGCAGTAGTCCAGAGGAGCTGAAACACTGAAGTACCACTTGTTGGAAAGATTGCCGGTTGCGAGCAGTGACCATCCCATTGCAGTGCAGGCGTCCCAGAAGTCCTCCCTCTTGTCCCCACGACTGAGGCCCAGGAACAGAGAGATCTGCAGAGCTGCACGGGAACAGAAGTCATCTGCTGAACTTTTTCTTCAATGCAAAGGTACTGTAAAGTCTGAGAGAACTTAAACTCTTGTTGTAGAGTTGCTTGCATCTTCTACCTTTCACACGTCTAACAGCTTGTGGCCCATTTGATTCTTCTTTCTTCAAAGACTTCTAAAAACATTGTGCAAAAACTTAGTCTATTTACCTTAAAAGAAGAACTTCAGCTCAAGATGGACTTTTGCCTATTGACTTTGGCTTAGTCTTTTTTTCAATGAAGGACTCCTCTTAGAGGACCTGGACGTATTTGCCTGTTTAAGAATATTTGTGGTCTCTTGTATGTTCTAAATAACCTTTTCCTTTTACCAAATTCAACAGTATTCTAAATGCCAACAGTAAGATATTAATGTCCTCAGCACCCTAGCTATTGAAGTCACCTCAGGGTGTAGGTTGTGTCTGTGGGCCATCCCAAAAGGGTCTTTACTGATTTAGAAACTAAGAGTGTACAGTATTGAAGTGTATTTGTATGTTAATTTTTATATTGCTCCCTCTGAAGAAAGCGGATTCTAACTGACTGATGAATACATTAATAATTGTTTATTCAAGAAACCTTGGGTGTGAGTTTATTTGAATACTTGTCTCTGTGAATCCCTGTGTAACTCCCCTACAGCTCACATTGACCCCTCCTGAGATAAGCCTGGTTGCTCAACACGCTACCAAAACTGTGTAGTACAAGCTTATACCAAAGGTTGGATTTTCTATACCTGTAGTACCTGTTTCCATATTTTAACCCACTCCTCGTCTGGTATCTCCCGTTCCACATCTCGTTCCCATTTTACTTTCACAACTAATTCCGGGAGTTTCCTCCTTCCGCTAGTCCGTTGATAAAGATGTGCAAGCAGATCTCGACTGGTGCATTAGGGGGTTATTTTCCGGTTACACAGGAGTGCATGCCCAAAGGGCGGCTATTTTTTTAAACTATTCGGGCTTAACTTAAAAAGGCTCCTTCGGGTATGCCGTATCGTTGGCGCCATTCCTGGAATGGTAACAATTTCCCTCCCTCAGAGATCTCCCACTTTTGTGCACCCTTTGCTCCTTAGCATAGCCCAGTCATGGTTAGTCAGTATGCCTCTGATCTCTGGGTCGAAACTAGGCGGCAGGTCCGGGGCTATACGGGTGTTAGCCTCGTGAGTTCCTCAGTATCCGAGTCCAGACCTCCCTTGGTACTGTATTGATTGTGCTCTTTCCTTTAATTACTGTCAGGTCCCACAATAGTTCTATCCCTTTCCTGTGTTTCAGGTGGTTTTTGAGACAAATATCTCTTGTTTTTGACCCAAAATCGTCGTGTAAACCTTCTCTTCAGAATGGCTGCATCTCAGGCTGTTAAGAAGCCTTCCCTGTTTTTGGGACTGCACGAGGTGCAAGAATAATTTAGTCTACATGAAAGACCCCTATAAACATTGCATTTACTGCTTGTATCCACATGACATTCAGAAATGCGATATGCAAGATTTTTTCCAACAAGACTCTTCAGGACAGGCACAGAAGACTTCTTTTACATCGGGTAGCCATGGATCAATCTTCGGAAGAAGAGTCTGTCGGAACAGCTCCTGTCCACTCCAGCATTCCATCTGAGAGGCAAACTTCGAAGAGAAGGTCCTCTTCAGTGGAAAGGAGTTCCTCTCCCATTGCCAAAAGTAAGAGGAAGCTGGAGTTAATACATTTTCTACCTCCGCTGGAGGTAGAAAAAGTCACATTCATCAGCCAAATCTACCTCCAAAGGTAAGGAGGAGTTTGCAAAAAGCCGGGGGGGGGGAGAGGGGGTCATTCATTGACGGGAAAAGCGTCCACGAGCGATGTGAAAGATAAAGGCCCGTCAGCCACACAGTCGACTAAACCCTCATCGACGACGATTACACATAAGACATTGTCTACGGCAAGATCCTCGTCATCGGATTTATCGTCCATGAAACAGTCATCAACGAAGGAAACGCACCATTCGTCCATGAAGCAATCCACGAAACGCTTGTCCATGGAGCACTCGTCGACGTGAGAGACCAGCCAAAACACATTCGTCGACAGAACGCTCGGCGACGGGGGAGAAACCATCCAAGCCACGTTTGTCGACGGAACTACTGTTGGCGGAACGCTCATTGACGAAAGTACTATCGAACACAGAGGAATTGGAGCCTGAGGCGCCTTCCACTCACGCCATGGTGACACCTGTCATTGAGGACAGTTTCCTTGAGGCTGCTGAACCAATGGTAGCGCAAGTTTCTCCTTTGGGGGACATGGCAGAGCTTCCTGATGTATTTCTCCAGGAGGAATTTTCAGATGCAGAAGTGGTGGAAGAACAACCTTGTCCTTCCCCTAAGCAGCACAGTCCCCTTTGGCAGCCCTCTACGGAAGAGGCCGACTATCCTCATGACCCGATACTGATGTTGGCCGTACAGAGGATCATGGACGAGTTCTACAGGCGTCAAAGGGAGAAGAGCATGCCATCTGATCCCTTGGAACCGGAAACCCGTTGGAGAGACATGTCTCCAACTCCAGGCACATCGAGAAGTTCACCTCATAGGAGTAGACCTCAGAAGAGGGCACGATCACCTGAGCCTCCTCGAAGGTCTAGGAGCAGGACTCCCAGTGCTTCACCGACAAGGGTCCCATCACCACGATCATCACATAGACCTCGATCTCTGGATAGGGATCCCACAATGGTGCTGTCCTCCATTTCAGTCTCGGATTGGCAGGAGGATCCGTTTAGAGAATTCTCTGATCCAGAAGAAGGCGAAATTACTCAGGAGCCTGACGCAGCCAGTGAGTGGGATGAGTACATTGTCGAGAAGCACAGGAGGAGAGATTCCCCAGGAGATGCTTCACCTGATGATCTGGTTTCTTTCCACACCATAATAGAAAAGGCTGCAGAATTGTTCAAAATTCAGGTTACATCAGAGGAAAAGAAATCGGTGCTTTATGAGCACAGGGACAAACGCATGAGGACGATTACCACCATTCCTCTCCTCGACACCATCTGGGAGTCCGGATCCAAGATCTTATCTACGCCCTTGTCTACCCCGTCTCTGGTGTCCAGACCAGAGAAGAAATATAAAGCACCCGAGTCTGCGCCGCTTTGCTTGAGAGGTCATACAAAACCGGACTCTGTTATCACAGTTGCGGCTAGGAAGAAACTTGCCAATCCTGCTTCGCCGCTGTCGGCACCACCGGACAAGAACGGGCGTAAACTAGAAGCCATGGGCAGGAATGTATCCGCTTCGGCGTCACTTAGCGTCAGAGCGGGTAATGCGATGGTCATGACTGAGAGATATGAGCGCAAGCTTTTGCTACGCATGTCCAAATTGGCTAAGCAGTTACCACCAAAGCTTCAGTAAGAGGCTAGATCGATAATTGCTGATGGTGAAGCAACCTCTGATTATATGATCGACACAGCGGTTGATGTGGCCGAATCAGGCTTCAGACAGATGGCACATGGCACAGTACTCAGAAGGCAGGCCTGGATGAAGGCTACTAATTTCAGGCCTGAAGTCCAAGTGCAGATATTGGACATGCCCTTTGATGGACAAGAGCTCTTCGGGAAGAAAATAAACGACCACCTGAAGGGAATCAAATCAGACACGGCCCGGGCCATCAGTTCTTTAAAGGACAAGGATTAGGACCGTCAGTCTTTTTGCCCCTTTAGGGGCTCATCTTCTAAATACAGAGGGTACGGCCGCTCCTCTTATGGTCAGAAGGCGCAAGGTAGCACATACCAAGAGAACAAGTATCAATCCTCCAACAGATACTCCCATAGAGGCAGGCGTGGCTCCGCCCAGGGGAAGTCACAAGGCAAACAAAACGAACTATCTGATTCTGTCCCCTCAATGTCACACCCCGGTGGGGAGGGGGAGGGTAAGCCAGTTCTTCCAACACTGGCAGTAAATTACATCGGACAAATGGGTGTTGCAGGTGATCAGAGAGAGTCACAACTTAGAATTTCTAGACCAACCTCCTTCCCTGCCTCCATCTTCGTGCAGGGTGCACATGTTAAAACAGGTCATGTCCGAAGTTCAAAAACCACTCCAGAAAGCAGCGGTAGAGCTGGTGCCATACCCCCAGAGGGGAAAGGGTTTCTACTCCTGCTTCTTCCTCATCGGAAAGAAAAACGGTCAATGGGGACCCATCTTGGACCTAAGGGTGCTCAACAAATACATCAAACGCATAAGCATAACATTCAAGATGGTAGCATTGCAAGGAGAGCTCCTTTGGTTAAACAAGAACGACTTCTTGGTAACTTTAGACTTGTAGGATGCTTACTTCCATATACCAATACATCCAGCTCACAGTTCCTCAGGTTCTCGGTGGGAGAGCTTCATTTTCAGTTCCGAGTGCTCCTGTTCAGGCTAAAATCAGCACCGAGAGAAATGCTTGGCACCAGTAGCTGCAAAGCTCAGGAGGACAGGAACGGACGTCTTTCCATACTTGGACGACTGGTTGATAAAAGCATGTTCCGCCGCAAGGGCTCGCTCAGCAGTTTTAAGGACGATCAACCTCCTAAAAGGGTTAGGTTCCTCCATAAACAGGAAGTCCTGCCCAGTTCCCAGCAGGACTTCTCTTTTCCTGGGCGCCGAGTTCGAGACCAGCATTCCCCGGGTGAGACCATCAGCAGAAAGGGTAGCAGCATTTCTACGCTCAACCTCGTGCTTCCTGGAGAAACAGACAACATTGGTACGTTCGTACAAATCCCTTCTGGGCATGATGTCCTCGTGCATATTCCGCATACCAAATTGCAGGCTTTGCATGAGACCGGTTCAGGAGGCCCTGAACCACCAATGGAAACAAGCTCTCGGATGTTGGGAGCACCATATTCCATTGATGTTACACAAAGCTCTTTGAGGGTGGAATGTTCTGCGGAATCTTCAGCAAGGGATGCGGTTTCAAGCACCAACATCGACCCTTCTGCTGAGGACGGATGCGTCATTATCAGGCTGGGGCGCTCACCTTGCGGACCTCCAAAACAAAGGCACTTGGTCGGCGCAAGAGTCCCAACTCCACATCAATGTGTTAGAGTTCAGGGCCAGAAGGTGGACGCTGAAGACTTTCCTGCCGGTGGTAGCTGGACAGGTACTCGCAGTCCAGACAAACAACACGACCTCCATGCATTACACAAACAAGCAGGGAGGCACGTGGTCAGATCCTGTCTCAAGAAGCCCAAAGGCTATGGGCATTGGCCTTGCACCACGGGGTGCAAATCAAAGCAGAGCATATTCCGGGAGTGGACGATGTCCTAGCGGACCAGCTAAGCAGGGAATACACGTCGTCGCACGAGTGGGAGCTGGACGAAAAGGAAATCCAGTGGATATTTGTTTTATGGGACTATCCGCAGATCGACCTCTTTGCCACCAAGGACAACAAGAAGTGCCAAAGGTTTGCCTCGAGGTACCCGGAGTATCAATCACTGGGAGACGCGTTCTCAGTGGCTTGGACAGGAGAGTTCCTCTATGACTCCCCCCCCCCCCCCCCATTCCCCTCATTGCAAGGGTACTGCGCAGGTTGAAGGAGCAGAATTGTTCAATGATCCTAATTACACCAGATTGGGGGCGACAAGTCTGGTACTAGACTCTGAAGCATCTCTCCCGGCGGCCCCCGATTTGCCTCAAGGCGCATCAATATCTGTTGACTCAACAGAACCGCAAGGTCCTCCACCACGACCCGGGGAGCCTATCTCTCAAGGCATGGTTCCTGAGCAGCGTAAACTGATGAATCTTAAACTACCATCAGAATGTTGGGATATCACAGGGCCGCGAGAGCCCCGTCGACATGAGTCACCTACACCATGAAATGGACTCGATTTTCCAAGTGGTGCGAGAGAGCTGCCTTCGATCCTCTTACTGTTTCGGTTGACCAAGGTCTACCCTAATTATTGTGCCTAGCTAAAACGGGGCTTTCATTATCCTCATTCAAGGTCCATCTGTCAGCCATAGCGGCGTACACTACAACTCCGGAGATGCAATCCTTGCTCTCTTTGCCGGCGGTTAAAGGCTTTCTGAAAGTGCTGATGCGTACTTATCCTCCTACACCCACGCCAGCTCCGAACTGGAGCTTGAATACCGTCTTGACAGCCCTCATGGAACCTTCCTTCAAACCCATACACAGATGCGACGTAAAGTTCTTGTCTTGGAAAACTGCCTTTTTGATAGCCATCACATCAGGCAGAAGGATCAGTGAGTTGCAAGCTTTGTTGTCTGAACCTCCGTTTACTTTGTTCCAGAAGGACCGTGTCATCTTAAGGCCACATCCTAAGTTCCTTCCCAAGGTACTGTCGGAAATTACACTCACTGAGCGCATTGTTTTGCCAACCTTTTTCCAGAATCACACTTCTGAAGCAGAATTAGCTTTACACTCTCTGGACGTTGCGAGAGTTATGAAGTTTTACCTGCAGAAAACCAAGGAGTTCTGCTCCTCAAACCGACTGTTCATTGCTTTCTCTGGACGTACCAAGGGATAGCATATCTCTAAACAAAGTCTGGCACGCTGGGTTTCGTCCTGCATCACCCACTGCCATCAGATAAAAGGCGACTCTCTAACTAGACCGCCGTCGGTGCACTCCACCAGAAGGAAGGCGGCTTCAACAGCATTCCACGAAGGGGTGGCCTTGAAGGACATATGCAGAGCCGCCACATGGAGCACTCTGCACACATTCGCTAAACACTACTGTCTAGCTGAAGATACCAACAAAGAAACTGCAGTTGGACAGGGAGTGCTCCGCCATCTCTTTGCATAAGGTAGGACCAGCCTCCTTTTTTCCCACCTTCCCCGGAGTATGTAACCGTTGTGTTGCTGCATGGTAAAGATTTGATCAGAAATGTTTTTTCTGTAATTACGCATATATGTATATGATGGTGCCATGTTTTAACTGCTTGGTATTCTATCCAAGCATCTGAATCTATGAAAGATCCAATGCTGGAGAAGTTTTAGTTACTTACCTGTAACTGTATTTCTCCAGCATTAGTATCTTTCATAGATTCACATGCGCCTGCCCGCCTCCACCTGAGAGGCTGCTCCTATGCTCAGCATCCATCGTACTGTAGTCTCTATGGTTCAAAATCTGAAGGTGGCTGCCGGGGGCGGAGCGTAAACCCTGCCACCTCATTGGTTGGGGCTGTAAAGGACCAAAATGAGGTGGAGGGACTACACAATAGAATGGCTCATAGGCCATAATGGGCTAGGTACATGCATGGCTATGTAGCTATGTGTGTATATTAAAAAGAAAAATAATTATTATTTATCACAGAGGTTTCCCAGTCTAACGACGGGGAATATTCAACCATGTGAATCTATGAAAGATACCAATGCTGGAGAAATACAGTTACAGGTAAGTAACTAAAACAAACCCAGGAGGAAAAAGGTGGCCTTTCTACTCATACTAGCCAAACGCAGAATCGTGATTCCTTGGAAGCACCCAAAGGGCCCATTGTTCCAACTGTGGCTGAAAGATGCATATTGCTGGGGGAAAGCAGAGATGGAATTACTTAGAGATCAAACCTCGGCAGATGAGTAGTATGGACTGGGGACAAATGTTAAATGGCATGATGACCACCAGCGACCTGCGCCCTCTGTGAAGAGAGAGGCACAAAGATCGACACATACTATGATATGAACTGTACTCCAGTGAGCCCTACACTAAATGCAGAGACGCTGATTTGTATCATTGTTGCAGAAGGAGTGGTCCACACCTGCGTAGTAAATGGGGGGGGGGCACGTCCCCCGATCCCAACCCAAACTCTAAACTTTTACAATAGAACGCCCGCACCACGATCACTCTGTCATCTGCCTACACCTGTGAAGCAAACAGTTATACAAATGTGCTTGTTTTGTAACCTAAACAGAATCATTGTTGGTATGTTGATTTGACATTAGTCCAAAATGTATGCTGGGGTATAAATAATGTTCTACACTGTATAAATACTTAAGTATCTAGTACTCATCAAACAAATTTAAATAAAAAGAAATTGTAAACAGCCTTTTTATGAGCTTGGGAACAAAGTGGGCACTATTCTTGTGAGACAGCTGAGAGAAAGGGAACAAGAGACATTTTATAACGGGCCTGCAGCATCAAAGTGAACGGGTAGTAACGACGGAGGGGGGCAAAAGACGGGATGATGCAGGACTTCTTTGCAGAGCTATAAAGCGAGCAGCTGTGTGAGGAACAAGAGCAGGATGCCTGGGGGCGGGGGTCAGGTTGGATGGGACTGAGGATATCAGACGAGCAAAGGGAAGTTTTGGAGGTCCCGATAACAAGATCTGGAAGAACATAGGTAGGTTGAAGCTGCATAAAAGTCTGGGGGCGGATGGCCTTAGGGAAATATTTTGTAGAAGGTTTAGTTAACAGTTGGGTGCTGCTCTGGCAGAGTTATTTAATGATTTCCAGGAAAGGGGTAAAATATCTGTATCTATGGACATGGCCCACAATACTCGGATTCCAGAGCCAGGTATGGGCGCAAAGTTATGCTCCTCTTACAGGCCAGTAGCACTCATCAACCTGCATGCCAAGGTGTACACACGAATCCTGTCAGCAAGGCTTGAGGGGGTATTGCCTTACCTGCTTGCACAAGATCAGTCTGGTTTCATCCAGGGTGGGAGCACATTTGACAATATAAGGAAAATGCTCCACATCGAGGATAAAACTGCCATGATAGGACCCAAGATCCCTGCGCTTTTCTTGGCACTCGATGCTTAGAGGGCGTTTAAACATATAGCTCCAGTTGACTCGATCAAAGTTCTGCAAATGATGGGAGCACGGCCATACTTCTTTATGATGGTTCAGGCAAATCATCAGAACCCCTCTTATTCGCGATGGTCATGGAGCCCGTTGCAGAAAAAAATAAGAGGGAATGTGGTGATTCATGGTGTGCAGTAAAAATATCGAAAAAAAAAATGTCAAAAGACAAAAAAGTAGAAAAAAAAATGTCGGGAAAAAAAGTCGAATAATTTATTTTTTTTTAAATATTTTTTTGGCTCTCATGTAAAAAAAAAAAAGGTAAAAACAAAAAAAAGGGGGGGCGGGTTTGGGGGGAACCCCCCATTTCGAATAAAAAACGTTCTAAAAAAAAAATTTGAATTTTTTTTCGACCTTTTTTTTTTCTCGATATTTTGACTTTAAACCTTTTTGTTTTTCGATGTTTTGACTATGAACCGTGATTCATGGGGTGCATGGGCCAAAGCTCAGCATAAGATAGGGCGGTTTGTGGTTGACGTCATGCTCATGGTGACCAACCCAACTCAACACAGTCATTGCCAGAGATTATGGGGGATATTAACACATTCTCTAGGGTCTTTGTGTTCAAAAGTAATTTTTTCTATTCTGAAATATTGACTTTGTTGGTGAGACCGAGGGAGGAAGAGCACCTTAAAAGTCAACCACTATTTCGCTGGTCCGACAGATTGGGGAGATACTTGGGAGTGAATGTGGCCTAGAGCATCAAAGCGCTCTATAAGGCGATCTATCCCATTTCCCTCCACCCCCCTACTGGCCAGATCAGGAAAGATCTGCATAGATGGAAGGGCCTCTGTTTTGTGGTTAGGTCGTATATCGCTCGGCAAAATTAACGTGCTTCCTAGACTCTTGTATTTGTTCCAGATGCTTTCCATTACCCTTCCTGGAACAGTGTTAAAGGGGTTACAAGACGAGATTGAGATGCATGTTCAACAGGGAATAAGCCACATTAGGATGAGTGTCCTATACAAACCTAAACAGCATGGGGTAGTGGGGTGCCCAAATGTAGTGAAGTATCTTCAGGCTTTGGAGGTGTGGGTCTTGGTGGAATGGAGAAGGGAGGGTAGTATGAAACATTAGGTGTTGATGGAACTGGCGAGAGCACATGTGGAAGATACCATGGCTGAAGAAGGAAGATGAGCCCACGGGACTCGGGGAAAACCCCATAATGAGATCCAGGCTAGAGATTTGGGACAGGGTGAATAGGCAGTACAATCTGGCACCATGGCCATCACTGAGAGCACCCATATTTCAGAACCGAGCCTTTGCTTCCAGGCACAGACCATACCAGGTTTGCTCGATGGATAGAGGGTGGTCTGCAGGAGCTTAGGGGCTTTTATGACGCAGCACGTCTCAAGACATTTGAAGAATGTTCCTAGGAATTTGGGTTACACAGCAGGGACTCTTTTGCATATTGGCAGCTTAAACACTGGGCAAGCACCCCTGCAATGAGGGATGGGGTGAATAGAATGTTAACAAAATGAGAAAGGGCAATCAAAGACAGCGTGACTAACACTTTATAATATATTAGTTGGAGCAGCAGAGCAGGTTCCACTGAAGACAAGGGGCAAGTGGCAAGTAGATGCAGGCAGTCAATTCTCTTATAAGGAGTGGACACAGGCAACTCAAGGAGTGTTTGGGCCATATACATCTGCACAAAGCCAGGAACTGCAATACAAACTCCTGCATAGACACCACATAAGTTGAATAAAATGGAGGCTCCAACTCCCCGCTCTGTTCGGGAGAATGTGGGCAGGGGATACGATGAAGCACATCTGGTGTGGGTAATCACTGCTAAAGCACTTCTGGCAGGAGGTGAAATCGAGGGTTGGGGAGATTTTGGGGGTTAGCACTACTTTTGATCTGGCCATGGTACTCCTGAAATTCTACACAATAGGGAGATACTACGCTCAGGGAGAGGAGAGAAGTGTTGTGCACAAATCTGTTGCTAGGGCCCATGCACTGTATTGCAATGATGTGGCATTAGAGAGAGGCGCCCGCCATTCTACAATGGTATTATGTAATATGGGACCTCTTCAGTATGGAGAAAATGACAGCAATCATTCATGATGACTTGACACAGTTCGGAAAAGTTTGGGCTCCCTTTATAGTATATGCTCTGAAAGATGCTAAGTGATTGTACGTACATCCCTGTGAAACTTCGTTTGCTGGACATTCTTCCAGAAGAAGAAAAGTAAATGGGTGGCAGAATGCTGATGGAGGATGTAAATTCATGTCATTGACCTAGACCTGAATGGGGGGGGGGAGGGAGGGAGGGAGTTAAACACACTCAAAGAGGTGTTGATAATAGGATACAGATGCTGGTAGATAACATTGGGCGGATACATAAACTGTTATTGCTATACAACTGCTTTATTTCTTTGCAATGTTCATGTTGCTTTGTGTTGTCAATGAGCTTATGTTGTGAGCTTTTTCTAATAAAGACGTGGGCAGGGGGGGCAGCTTTTTTTCTAGCTACCTCATGACTTATAACCACTCCAAACAGTAGCTTAGCAACATGGGACTGCTGCCCAACACATGGAGAAGAATCCAAACAGAGTGTCAGCACGTGTGCAGAAGACTGTCATCCGCTCTTCACAGCAACTGTACTCGCCTGCATTAGAGCCATGGAGTGGCATTTTGAACCCGTCTGTCAACCGCTTATACTAGAACTGCTTACTGGTAACAGACGGTAATACTCAAAACTTGGATTCTCAGACGAACTGGAACTTTGATTGTAATGTACCAGCAATGGCTATCTGCAGCAGGCCTGCAAGAGAGAAAGGGGTGAACCTTTAGATCCCCTTATATGCACTTTGATGTTTGGAACGCCTCCTGGGCCGTGAAGGCAGTGAATGATTGGCATTGGGAATCATAATGGGAGAACCAATGTTATAAGGGGGGAGGGTATAAGGGACAATAGGAAAAAAGTATGATGTGGATTGTTCTGGTGAGGTCGGAGGTGGTAGCGGCGGCATACTAAGACTAGAAGGAGGAAGGACGATGGAAAGGAGTCTGGCAGTATTAGCTGGTGAGAGAAAGTGGTACTGTATTGTGTGTGTGTGTGTAATATGTGAGAGTAGGGAGTGAGTGAAAGAAGGGTGAGTGAGAAGGTGGTGTGGAGTAGTACTGGTGCGGAGGTGGGGCTGTAGAGTAGAGAGGGAATTAGGAGGCAGAGTAGTTGTGTGGAGGTGGGAGGAGTAGTGGTGTGGCGGTGGGAGGGAAGAGTAGTAGAGGGAGAGGGGGTGTGGCAATGGCAGAAGGAGTAGTATAGGATTAGAACATAGTAAGCCGTAAAATCGGAGGTTGAACATAGCAGCAGGGAACATCGGAAGGATGAGTGTAGTAGGTAGGTGGAAGAGAGATGCCATCAGAGGGACAGATAAGTGACCGAGAGGGAGAGTTTAAAAAGAGTGAGGAGAAGGGAGAGAAAGCAAGAAGGCAACAGTAGGGAAAGGAGTAGAAGGGGCATTGAAGATCAGGCGACTTCCCTGTCACCAGAGTGATTGGAAGGCACTATGCAAGCTGGTTTCCGGATGGGCCTTTATGCTATTTCAGTAGACCCATCATGACACTTTCTTAGATTCATTATCCCTCTTGTATTCTATTCAGAACTCCTGGCCCCAGTAGTGTTCATACCTACTACTAATTGTCTTTCTTGCGAATAAAGGTGTTGAACTTTGTTGCTGTGTCCTGTTTTCGATTGATCCTAGAGTAGTATGCATTCCCCTGACATAGTACCGAAGGTTTAAAATTAGTTTTCTCTGCCGAGGTTTGGCAGATGGTGGGCCTGGGTTCTTTACGAGTGCTTATACAGATGTAATGGGATGTCGCGGGAGACACTGATTACATTTACTAATTCCTGTGCGAAACTTGTGTAGAAGGCAAACAACTATTAACAAAAGCTGGATGTGGAATCTAAAGATTGACATTTCCTTTAGCCTCATTTTATCAACCACATGGATTTTGCATAAGGGTCTTTGCATGTGGGGAATGTTGCTTGCAATTTGTTTTACTATTGACCTTAAGCATCTTATTGGCCTATTCACTGCAAATGCCTTCATCGCATGATTGAATTTAGTAGACTAGCAATGAAAATGGTTGGAATAGTTCCTTCAGAACAGAGTCTGCCACGTTAAAATCTGTCAGTTCCTCTCTAACAGCTGATCTTCCCAGTGTTGTGTTCCACAGCGTTCTTCCATCACTCCTTTGTTCTTAAGCATGAATGTGCCCCCTCTGACTTCTGTTACGGTCCCTTTCTATAAGCTAGCGAATGGTACTCTGTGATCCTGGGAACCGGGAACCACCGCCTGCTCTGCTATACAGACTCTGGAGGGTGTACATGGAGGACCCCGCCCCCAAATGTTCGCAGTACATCCATCGCATATGCACTCCACCTTTTCTAGTCCTACCTCCACTTTGGCAGCATGGGGGTAAACTCCAATTGTAGCCCTTTAGCAGAATGATGGACCATTGTCCTTGTTAGGACCTCCATTTGCTGATCCTGAAGGGTCATTCTCTACTGTGAAATACTAAAACAAAAAACAAGCAAGGTTCACCCTTTGCTGGGATCTCTCCACAAGACTAATCGAACTGTTGAACGTTACCTTTTATCCTGCAACTTCAGAGCCCTGTGCAGCCAAACAAAGTGTGAACCCTGTTGTCACTAGCAATTCCATATCACCTGCGTTCCTGGTTCACAACGTTCGGGAACAAAAAGTTGAGATTGCCTATTTCTTTAACTACCCCACCCCTATTCAAACACATTGGGCTTAATGTTCACTCAGGAGTTCTTTTTACTGCCACTTGGCAGATAAAGGCTGGTAAACTATATTTTCCTTCTCGAAATTGAACACTGCACTCTAACTTTACCTTTCAAGCAACTTGTCAAATCTATTGTGTCCTATGGTGGAGCTAATCAAGCAATCTGCAAGCCTAGTCACACAGTGGTGAAGAAGAGCGTGGCATTGTAAGTTCTGGGTAAGGAAGCAGTTGAGAAAAGCCATATGATGAGGGGAAGAGAGAAAGTAGATGTTCTCTGGGGCCAAAAGCAGTTGGTCTTATACCTGGCTTCCGTCAAGGTGATTCCAGGCACCAGAGGTGGTGTTTCCTGGTATTTAAACAGTCCTGGTGGGTCAACACACAATGACAAGATCTATAGCATAAGATCTATATATCTTATTCCACCAGACAGAAATATTGACCCTTAGCATATCCCCACGCACACACGCGCTGTGAATTCTTTAAAGCAGCGTGTTGCTTTAACTCGTGCATTGTGTAAACTCCAACTAGCAACTCAGAGCTTGTGATTTGCATTTAGTATTTGTTTGAGTGACAGTGTGCTTGCTTCTGGCTTGGTAAGCTAGATTTGGAATAATTTGGAAGCACCGGTTGATGGCACAAACAACTAGTGATCACGTCAGCAGAGGTCGCATTACTTTTACGCCTGCCGCGTGAGATACCACTTTATGGACTTCAAGTCCCAGAACACCCAGCTGAAATCTCCTTGTAAAGCGGTAAGAATGGGGAAAAAATACTTAAATATCCTGGGTTATCATCCTGCCCACTATGCTCGCATGTAAATGGTGCAAAATGTTGCGATATGAGCTATGGAAGGAAATAAACCAAAAACGGAAAAGGTTTTGAAGTTTAGTTTATTTATAAAGCGCAGCCAGCCCCCTGGGCAACCGGGCGCATATTCTTAGATACAGGTTACAATATATACAAAATGCACAAATTACAATTTACAAATTACAATACAAGTACAATAATACATATATACACAAATGAAGTATATTACAAGTCGGTATCAAATCTAAGTGAAGGAGCCTCATGGGTTCTGCGTGAACAGCCAAGATTTGGTATTATTCTTAAAAGTTAGGAACGACGGCTCCGTTCTGATGGAAGTAGGCAGTGTGTTCGAGTTTTGAAGCTAGGACTGGGAAGCTCACACCAACCGCTTTTTGGAGTTTAAATCTTGGCAGGATGAGGCTGTGAGTTTGAGCTGATCTAGTGTGTCGTGAGGATGTGTGGAGTGTAAGAGGAGAGGAGAGGTAAGGTGGGGCTTTTTTGTCCAAACATTTGAGTCAAAGCTTGTGTTTTCAAGGCAATTCTTTGTTAGTTTACTACTCCAGGAACAACATCCCTTGTCATGTTTATCCAAGATGCATGGTCGGCCTCAGAAAAACCATAAGGATAATGCTGAGACAGCTAGTAAAACTCCACCGGTAAATAATGGCGGGAACTTAAGACAACTTAGTTTGTCTGTTAAACACCCGATCATTGAATAAACACACGCACAACTTGCATGATGATAGAAGAAGCTGTTGACATCGCCTGTATCAGCGAAACATGGCTGCAGGAACCCATTGGGCCTACATGTTCTATCGCAGTCCCAGACAGTTACGTGATTTACCACAAAGACAGAGAGACCGGCACACGGGGAGGTGTCGCTATGATTGTTAGAGACACCATCCACATGTTCCTGGCAACCATGACAAGTACGGGATGTGAAATACTACATCTTAAACACACCCCCACAGAAAATAGCTGTATTAATATCATACTACTATACAGACCTCCATCCCATATTTCAGAGTTTAATGATGATATTACCCAGCAACTAAATACCCTGAAGGGCATCAACACTGCTACACTAGTATTATACGACTTCAGTAGATGGTACGGGAGCATTAAAGATAAGGAGGCTATTTACCTGGAGAAAGCATTAAACAACATTGACTTCAAGGTTATGAACATGGGCCCCACTATGAAAAATGGTAATCAACTGGATTGGCTTGTTACAATAACTTGGAGACCAATGGATTTGAAACCAAGCCATATATCTGGTCCGACCACATTAAAGTGACTTTTACATTAACCATAAAAGTCCCCCTTTATGAAAAACAAGGGGAATGGGCCAAAAAACATTTGCAGCAGGAACTACAACAAAATAAAGCCGCACACCTGGAGCAAAGTATAGAGAGAGTACTAAAGGCCTCGAAAGAGGAAGACTTGTGTGACGATTTGGTTGCAAACATTCTGCTACATGCCAAACAATTGGTGGAGCAGGAAGCCCCTTTAAAAACCAAGTTAGTAAGACTAAATAACCATCAGAAATGGTTCAACTCTACCTTAATTGAGTTGAAAAAAGGAGAAGAGAGGATAGATGGTAAAAGAACCCATCACATTGCAATAAAGACAGTTGGAAAGAAAGTGAGAGCCTACAGAAAATGCACTTGTGCAACAAAAAAGAATCACTTCAATGACCAAACTAAGTCAGCAGAAAACGCAACCATCAGGCTGTTCTAAATCCTTAAAACAATTGAAAAGCCCAAAGTTTTAGTCCCATCCTTCTCATCGTCCCAGGAAGACTGTGACAAAGTACAAACCGCATTCACAGAAAAAATCAAAAAAGCTAGGGACATGCTAAAGGAAGCTCAAAAAGCTTCACTAGGCCAAGCAGATCCATCTTTTAGAGTCGAGACACCAAATCACCAGGAATTCTTCAACTTCCATAAAATCACCACAGAAGAAATGATAAGAACCTTAAACTCGATGAAGCCTACCACATGTGCTGAAAACATCATCCTCCCCAAAACTCATTCTGGAGAATGTAAATATCTTTGCTCCACTACTCACTAAAATTGTCAATGCATCCTTTCCTGATGGCTGCATCCCTGCTAATATCAAAATGGTTACCATTACACCTTTTGGTAAAGAAACCGGAGTTAGATCAAAGGGACCCGGGAAACCTAAGACTGATCTCTAACTGCAACTTCATCCTTAAGGTGCTTGACAAGATCGCTACCTCCCAATTTCAGACATTTGTAGAAGCCATTAAGATCCTACACCGCCAGCAGTCAGGCTTTCGTGCGGCATACAGTACTGAAACGGCAATGCTTGACATACAGTCACACATGTTAAGCATAATTGAAAAGGGGAACACAGGGCTACTTGTACTACTCGACCTCAGTGCAGCTTTTGACCTCCTTCATCACAATCGCTCAAACTAGCACATGAGAAGGGTGCAAATTGCTCTAAAGATGCAATCAACTGGCTAACATCATTCCTCTCAGACAGGAAATCCAAGGTTCACTGGGGGGATAATTTCTCCTATGAAGAGACGATCAGCTGTGGAGTTCCACGAGGGGCAAGCCTATCACTGCTTCTTTTAACCTTTACATCAGGTTCCTCTGTGTGGTCCGTGACAAAATCGGTGCATTTTTCACCAATTATGCTGACGATACACAGCTGGTGGTCGAACTGAGTGGAAATTACGCCCACAACAGTGCTAATGTTGAGGCACTTTACAAACTAATTGAGATTTGGATGGACAACAATTGGTTATGCTTAAATGCTAAGAAGACAGAGCTGATGATCTTCGGAACGAAAGAAGCTAGAGCCAAATTAAACCACCAATGAGGGTCCTTTCTCATTAACGATTCCCAAATAAAAGTTGTAAATAAAGTTAAAACATTGGGGATTTACATGGAAGCATCCTTGAGCGCTGAGGCCCAGGTCATGCAACTAAATAAGAACTCTTCCTACTATTTAGAGCTTCTCAGGATAATTTGTCCTTACAAGTGAGGAAAATTGTTCGATTACTGCAAGAGCAACCATACTGTCCAAATTTGACTGTGGTAATGCGCTTTTGCTGGGGCAAATGAAGGGCATATTGCCAAATGTCAAACAATTCAGAACAACGCAGTAAGAATTATAAAAAGGAAAACCAAAAAAAAACAGACCAGTGAAGAAAGAAGAAACTTGCACTGGTAATCTGTGGAGAATAGAATCCAGTTCAAGGCCCTGACCCTAGCACATAGGTGCATTAATGGGAAAGCTCCAGCTTACCTCAAAAAGAAGCTTGTCTGCTATGTGCCGGGTCGTGCTCTCAGATCAGAATCGCAGGACCAAATGGTGATAGCAAGGTTCAAGAAAACAAACAGACTTGGCAAAGCATTTCACATCAAAGCCGCCACTGAATGAAATAAACTTCCGTTACAGATGAGACTTGAACGCTCTTACATCATCTTCCGGGAAAAACCCCTCAAAACCCACCTTTTCAGATAAATATTCCTACAGAGTTAGACCAACGCCCCTACTGACAGGATACATGTGTTAATTGTCCTCCCGTGGCCTGTAAGGCACCTGTCCTATGTCTTTATTTTGGCGCCCAGATGCCCCAGGGCTTACGGCGAGGTATAAACAAATAAATAAAATAAACAAGACCTGCCCAGCCAAGAAAGTGTGCACAAGGTGTCAAAGAGGTCTGGGGCCCTTAAACCACTGTACACACCCCTCCCCCTTGCCAGAAACCACTTCCCATAAACTCCACGACTGTTTTGCTACCTGGGAGGCAGATTTGACCTGAGGTGAGGGGGAAGAGCTAAGGGCCACAGTCCTAAAAATAGGCATTTTTATTTTTTTCGATTCCCTTTCATAAGAAGAAATGGTAAGGTAGAGTTGACAAGGGGGAAGGGCTGAGGGAGAGAGAAAGATGGAAACAAAAATAATTTAAAAAGTTTAGTCGTATATCAATCACAGACATTGTAGGATATCAGTTTGTACCTCACTCATACAGAGATTTACAAGGAGTTAAAATCTGTACTGGCTGTTCCTTGTAAAGAGTCAAGATAAGTTGTCGCATAGATCACTCCTTATTAGATTACTGTTGCGAGTTCTTCTATATTATCCAAGCTGGATGCATTGTGTATCTGCATATTATACCTGTTGGTTGCATTGAAAAATTAGTTTTTTAAAAATATTTGTGTAAGGTGGTCATCACTAAACAAATTGATACTGTTAAGTCTTGATCATTGATATATCAAAAAACAAGTTAAAACTCACTTAATTATCAATGTTGCATGTCCTGCGACTTCAGTTACTGATCTCTTCCGATCCTGATATGGTTACATCGTTTGGTCTCCGCAGATCAGCATAGCTTGAATGCATTACTGGAGTAGATCTTAGCATGGTCATGTAGTCGGCATGTGTATAGACTAGATTGCTTGAGAACATAGTACCAACTCTACTTAGCATCCATTCATGGAAGCAATTTCTAGGGTACATTGTCATTCTACTAACCGTTGGCACACCATCAGGCAAACACTTGAATGTATGCATTGTAAGTATAGACGTCGTCTCACTGACCCAAATGACCTAATATCTTGGTCTAAGATTCATAATTATCACTCTGAAATCTTTCTCAAAGAAAATATCCATTGCTTTACAGTTATGTATCTTAGATATAATTCAAGTAAAAGTTAAAAACCTAATTCTATTCCGCCAATCTCAAATTTCTGTGTGTACGTGCATTAGCACTGGAGACGCTTTTCTCTTCTAGTTGCGAATGAGGACTGGATGGCAACCAAGCCTCTTCTTAAATGTGGAGAAAAGAGAGATAATGTATTTTGGAAAATCCAACATGAGTTCCTTTTTTCCACATTGCCAAGTTCTCTAGAATTAGTCGCACTCCTAAGAACCTTGCCTGAAACCTGGGTATCAACTCAGACTGACACCTCCTTGAAATTGCAAGTCGAGGTGGTGACTAAAAAGGCTAAATGTTAACTGCACATTCTCAAGTAAAGTGTGCCATCCTGGGACTACCAATACAAGGCTGAGCAGCCAGGACCTTGATTCCAGCTTCAATATTGCCCTAGTGTCTTTATAGTTGCCCCAAAGAAGCTAACCTCAAGCAAATATAAATTCTTGTTGTTTGTTTGAGGACTGTTACTAAGAAACTAAAGCGTGTGTTGACAGTCCTGGTAGCCTTTCACTGACTCCCAGTGGAATACTGGAGTGTGAATCTTGAAAACCTAACAAAAATCACACCACCTTCTGTCCCTGCTAGAGATGTCGATTTCACATCTATCTGAAAGGGATCATTAGGTGTAGCATAGTGTTACACAAATAAGTCAGCTGCAACAGGATGTCTATCATGGCACCTTAATTGTGGAATTAGCTCAATGGTGAATTAAGGCATTGGAGAGATCCTTTTAAAGTCGAGATGCTAAAGAAAGCAAAGAAAAGGCTTTCAGGTTTCCAAACCCTTCCCTTATCCTGACCCTTCTTTCTACCACCTTTTAACCTTCCATCCACCAGATCCCTCAACAGATTATCAGAAGTGGTCTATTGTGTGTAGCACATTCTAAAACCCATTAAATATGTATAGACTGAAAATAAATGTAGGTTCATCAGATCCTTTAAATATTATCATCACTCTGACTGACAACCCAAAGAAAAATGTAGATACAGTGTGTGCACTGTATACCAATAGCACCAGAGAAGTCCAGGTCCGAAGGTGTGAGTGCATTTGATCTCTTCCAGCATTGCCACTAATATAAACAGGCAGGCCCACATGTGTCCTTCCTATGGAGGCAGGAGTTAGACAGAGTTCAGCCTCTTGCCTTCCCCTGCCCAATGCATCTGCTATGTCCCTGAAGCTGATGGGGTATTTTCCCTACAGGCATTGCCCTGGCGGTTAAAGTATAGCATTTGTCGGATCTGGGATGGAGCCACAATTCCTTGTAATTTGCGCTATAATTCTTCCACAGTGCCTTAATAGGAAGCATCTGCAAATGGCTGGATCTCACTGGTTCCCCCATGGAGTCAGTAGAAGGGCAGCTAAAGGACAAGGATTTTGCAGGACTTGGACCTGTAGATGGAGTTACAAAAAGGAGCATTTAGCCTGATGCACCTATATAGTCTGTGTCCAAAATACACCCCCTCCCTCACACCCAATGGCACACATGCAATCACAGCCACAGGCCAAATGTCTGCTTCTCCCTTTATGTAGTGCCCAAACTCACACCGTGATAAGGAATTGCCCAGTGATCGAACCTCAGACTATACATTCAGCGTTTTGCGAGTTGGAAGCAGAGGGAGACTGAGAGGCAGTGTGACATGCCAAAGCTAGCTTGCCCATTGTGAAATTGGATGCCCATTGTTATGATAAAATGTGACTTCCTGAGCTTACAACATCCAGGACCCTGCTTATATCCTGGATGGAAGTACATAAGTCCTCTTGAGTCCTCTATAGGCTCCCAGAGGGTAATGTCACCATAATGTTACTGGCTTTTCATTTTATTATAATGTGCATGCCACATCCTGAGCCTAAAACAACCAAGACCCTGGCTGGAACTCTGGAAGCCATCTTGTAATTGGGGCAATGGCCAAAGTAGCAAACAGCAACTCCCCTGTTTGGGCTTTAACGTCCAGAGCTTAAGCTAGAACTTCGCTGGGCTCGCCCTTCACCGGACTCCTGCTTCCCCACATAGGGATCCTTTGATCCAGTGACTCTCTACTCACCCCAGCGCTGCTCTTACAACAAAGGACCCAGGGGCATCCCTGTTTAGGCTTGTAAACTGTCTTTTTGGTACCTATAGCCCCATTCTAGCCCTACTCGAGCCTGCTGCATACCAGACAACCTTTCCCCCTTTTCCCTTTCTTCTCACTCATTTACCAACGCCTTCTTGGGCTGCACCCTTATTTCATGGTCCTCACTTGTGTATTTCTTCTGCACTCCATCATGCAACTTGACTGCTTCATTCTTCCTTGTACTCTTCTACTCCCCTTGTCTCGTAGGTTTCAGCCACAACATGGTCTGTCTCAATCTCCACCCTTAGGCCTGCCCCCCTCAAACCAGATGTTCCTGTTCTCCCAAGATCTCCAACCTCCTATATCCCTCTCGCCTACAGCACACCTGCTACTCTCCTTCACTTCCCCTCACTCTTTCACTTGGCCTGTGGAACGCACAATCCCTCTGCGCAAGTCTTCCTACATCATTGACCACCTTGACTCTAGTCACCTTCAACTTTCACTTCTTGCTATCACAGAAACGTGGATCTCCCCTCATGGCTCTGCTACATTAGCAGCTCCACACATTGAATCTGCTTCCTTCTTCTACTCTCTGCGCCTATTGGGAAGGGTCGTTTAGTGGGGTTCCTTATCGATAAGCCCCTTACCATGGCTGCGCCGGACTACCTCCAACATCACCTCTTCATGTTTTGATTATACCACTATTCAACTCTTCCCTCTTCCCTCTTCCCCTGACAACTCCTTCCCTAATCTGAACCTGCTCGAGTGACTTACCACAGACATCACAATTGTCATGCTGCAGGACATTAACCTCCTAAAGCCCTCCAAAGCCAACCACCTTGAACTTAAGCCCTCCTGTCTGACCACTCCCCCCATGACCAGCCTCCTCCCTCTGGTAGGAACTTTCTTGATCTTTACTTTCTCCCTAGTTCGCTCTCCTCCTGATACTCTCCATTAACCCTTGTCCCTCTGGTCACTCCATTGTTTTAACATTTCTGTCCCTCCATCGTCTACTTCTCCTCTCACCTCTATAAAAGACTAAGAGGAAATTCAAGTAGGACTCTTGCTACTTACCTTGATGTCAGGACTTCACTCCTGTGCCTCTCCCTTATTCATGTCTATTCCATTGACTGAACTTTTTCTGACTTTCACCATGTGCATATGTCTCCCTTTGGCCGACACTAGCCTCCTGTCCCTGTCTTCTGCTCTGGATCACCTCTGAGGTCCAAACCCTCAAAAGAAACCTGCATTGTGGCCTACGATGCTAGTGCAAATAAAAGACCCCCGCTCTGCTCGTAGCCTACACAAACCTTTTTGCTGCCCTTACCTTTGCATTGGAACCTGCCAAATCCTCCTACTTCACTAACCCAATCGCTTCACTTTTGCAGTCACCCCAGTAAACTTTCATCTTACCCTCCAAGCTTTGCTCGCACCTCCCAAACCAATATTCATTGAGTCCGCCCTATCTGATAATGACTTTGACTACCACTTTTCCTCTAACATCTCTACAATTCGTTACTCACAGCCCTCCTTTTCTCTCTCTCTCGCTCTTCTGTCCACCACCTCTCTCCCTAGCCCTTCTACTCTGCTATGATGCGTTGCTATGCTAGGTTATTTATGACATGCTTAATACCCAGAGGTTTCTAGGAGCAGACCCGGGGATCGAACCTGTGGTGCTCCGTGTCGTCTTGCTTCTAAGGCAAGCACGTTGCCCCTGAGCTATCCTCCCGAGACATCTCTCTCCAACATCTACAATACCTCCATTAGCACCCATTCTTCACAGCAGCATCCACCCATAATGCACTCCCATAGTCTCATTTGCTCCTTAAACGTTCAAAGCCTTCGTCAACTGCCCTCATCTGTCTGAGCTCTCTAACTTCTCTTTTGCTGCTGGACTCTGCCCTGCCTCCTTGAAATCTGCAACTGTCTTGCCCCTTTTAAGGAAACCCTCTGCTGACCCAAACGTCCCTGCAAACTATCATTCAGTTTCCCTCCTTCCCGAGTATACAAAGGTTCTTGAGTGGGTTTCTTCAACTGCATCACTAAGCATTTTGAGGAGAATGACCTTGGAGAGCCACTTTTATCTGAATGCCACCGTGAACACTCCACTGAGACTATGCTCGTTCAGGTTTCCAACTTTGTCTGATGCTCACCACGCCAAACACTTTTCCACACTCCTTTTAGACTCCTGTGCTTCTTTTGACACTTGCAGCAACTCCTCTCTCCTTCTTACTTTCAGGACTTGGATTGTGCAAACCATCTCTTGCCTTGATACCCTCCTACCTGGAAAGTCTTGTTCCTTTTGGAATCTCCTGTAACTCGCAAACTCCCAGTTCCACCCCTCTCTCACTCAGCATCCCCAAAGATAATTTCTTGAACCTCTGCTCTTCATCCTCTATACCTCTGCGCTAGGAAGACTGAATTTATCCTTGATCTTTCGCCATCACCTCTTTTGCTGACACTCCATTTTATTCTTCCTTTTCCTTCTTTCCCAGCCATCTTGGAGCATATTACCAAATGTCTTAATGCAGTTCATCACTAGATAGCTTTTTTCTCTTGGCTTCTAATGCCAGCCCTAACCTTCAATCTCTGATCTCCTTCCCCTCTGACCTTCTTGCTCCCTCATCTAAAGTGTCCAACCTTGGGCTCCTCTTTGATAGCATCCGGCGACTGTAACAAATCATCACCACCTCTGCTACTCGTATTAACCTTTCCAATATTCAGAAAATGTGTCCATCTTTATTCGCAACTTTACGGGAGCTTTAATCTCCATACCTCTAGCTCAGCAAACTAGACTAATGCTCGGGCATGCACCTTGACATGCCTCTCTTCCTTCGTTTTTCTCCCTGTAGACAAAGTCCTCTGCTTCGCTACCAGCACTCTGCAGCTACTATGAGCCTTTGCCACTTCTCCCTACTAACACCATCCAGATTTGCTCTTCATGCACATCCACTGCCTTTGCAAGTTCATTCTAGTCTACAAAGCTGCCAATGGTCTTGCTCCTCAGTACCTGTCTAATTCTATCACTCTCTACACCCTATCTTGTTCCCTTTGCTCACTTTCTACACACCATATTGTTCCCTCTGCTCATCCTTTGTCCTCAACATTACTGTTCCATGCCACCCCTGTGCCTTGTCTCTTTTGGTCTTTCTCCATATTCTCCTTGCCCCACTCCATTGGAACGTGACGCCCAACACAAACAACACCAGCCCAGCTGTGAATCTCCTAATTTGTTCACAGCACTGCTTACACTTATTTGCCTAAGAGGAGGCCCCCCCTACCCTCTTCCCTAATCCTCTCCCTGAACCCACCCCTCTCTCCAGTGCCATGTAATTTTGTATATTTGGAGATTACTCTAGTTTGAAGCACTTGCTTCATTCGTTAATATTATCTTTGTAATTGATTGTTTCTTATACATGTTACTGTTTGGTTTGTCTCCGGTCTATTTCCCACTTTATTCACACCCTCTTAAACTGGCTCACCAGGAGGGAGAGTGGGGTTTTTCATATACTCTTGCACATACAGAATGTCTTTTTTTTTTCTCCCCTCTCATCATGCTGCCATTTACAATAATGATGGAAAATGCACCATTTAAATCCGTCCTGCAAATGTAAATACCTTTGGAAGGGCACACACTGTGTGTGCAACCATTGCCTCCCCAGAGAACACTCTGAGAAACACTGTAAATCGTGTACACTCTTTAAACCTAAAACCTTAAAAGACGGGCATAAGAAGCGTTGGGTGGTGTGAGGGATCAGAAATGTGAAACGGACCACTTTGTAAAGTTTTCACAACAAATGCCATTTTATTATATTTAAAGGTTGGATGAGCGCCTCACTATCCCTACCCTGATTAGGCTTTCCCTGCCTAAAATAAACTAAAGGAAACACTCTAACAAAGGATATCTGTCCCTCACACTTATGCACATAACCTATTACCTGCTTTGTTCTTGGCAGACAATGCGGCTATCCTGTCGACCATGTTGCTTTCTCCATGGGGTAGTGCAAGTGCCTCAAGTTGGAGATCAATAGTGATAAAACGAAGCCAATGGCCTTTAGGCACAGACTGTCTAGGAGGGTCCCGTTGAGCATTTGAGTTTGAGGGTAAGATTCTGGAACAAGTTATGTAGGGCTACCTGGGTATTCGGTTCTCAGAGACTGTCCAATGGCTGAACCAGCACTGCAAGGCTACTGGGTCATTGGATAAATACTGTGGGGGCTTGCAGAAATTCTTTAGCACCCATGGCAGAGGGGCAATATCGCCTGTCCTGGAACTTTACAGAGCACAGGCCTTTCCGGCAGCCCTGTATGGAGCGGAGCTGTGGGCTCATTTAAGGGTTCCACCTCTCGGTGTCTCAGAGAATGACTTTCTTAGGGTGATCCTGATGCAACCTGGGGGTGGGGCTTTAGCTAGCCTTTGGATGAAGTGCAATTGACCCGCTATCGTAGGGGGTCCTGGCCATAAAATCAGTGTTGTACTGGGTCAGGATATGGTCAAAGGAATTTTTAGCACCCTAATGTTTGGCTCTAACACTTTTTTTTTTAATAACTTTATTTTTGGTTGCAATTCACATTACACACACTTCAACAACCCTGTAATAAAGGATGTGCATAGTATAGACAATGGTTTCCCCCCTCAGTTCAATATACAAAACATTGCATTTTCTGATAATAAAGCATATTAGCATTGGACATAAATTGGGCATAAATTGCAAGAGTTGCGACAAAAAGTTCAGTCCGTATCAGAGCTAGGAGAGGTGGCGAGAAGGTAAGTTCTGAATGCTGACCAAATATCTTTGCGTCTGCAAGGTTAGGGGACCAGTCCTGTGTATATTTCTTCGCATTTCTGTACATATGTCAATGCTGTAAGGAAGTGTTCTGCACTTTTCTGGGAGTTTACCTATGTCGCCGAACAAGGCTCTGACACTCTTTCTAACCTTGGGGGCGAGGGGGTGGGCTCATTCTCTTCCCTGGTTTAGGTTTGTTGGTTCAGAGCTCCTAAAACCTTGCTTTGATTGTGCTATGGGAGAGGCCCCAGAGTATAACACCAGGATCCAAGATGGTGGTGAAGCAAGCTTCTGAAACGGTGTTAAATCAGATGAAGCAGGATTGCATGGTTCCAAGCACTGGGCGAATGTATTTGTCACATAAATGGTTACATGGTTTTGAGGAGTATCTCGACAATGTCAGTCCAGGATATGCCTGCTCCCTTTCCATACAGATCCGTATTAATATCTTGAAGGTATCTTCCTTCACTGCTAAATGGAACGAGAGGAACAGCACAGAAGGCGCAGCTTGTGTGGCAGTTAATGAATCGATTATGCACTTTGTGCTGTTAGTGCCATCTCAAATCACTATCTGGTACCGCTGTTCAAACTCAGGAATGTGCAGTGGCCTCAAGAAGCCATTGAACTTTGCTTAAATGCCTAGGACCCGAATGCAGTGTTTTCTGTATCTAAATATATACAGTGAGCCTGGCTACTAAGATCAAAGTAGTCTGGATCCTATGGCTTGCTTGCGCTAGGAGATAAGACTACCGCTTTGTTACCTGGGTTTTGGGCTGACCTATAATACTTTGTGAATAGCGTCCTCTTTTTAAAAAAAAATTAAATGGACATATTAATGCTGTAGTATGTATTGCATTTGTAATTGTGGGATTTTAAAACGGACTATTATGGAGTTGTGTTGAATTCTTGAGGTATAATTGTGATTTGGGGAGTGTTTTATGAAATGCATTTTATGCTTTTATGGCTCCAGCTGCTGAATAAAGTTGTGTTTGATCATTGATAAGGAAATGCATGGCAGTTCAAAATAACAAATAATTGAATTCACAATGGAACTAGTATCTCGCTTTACAACCTGGGCGAATTCCCTTTCCCCAGGTTTAAAAGTGATTCTGTGCCACAGTTTAAAAAAAAAACACCAGGGAATCCTAGGTTTCAACAAATGTTCCACTTCAACTTGTCATCGGAAAGTTCCAACACAAAAAGTATAAGGCTTCTCTTCCTCCTTGAACAAGTTCTCAGTTCATAAATAGCAGCAATAATTGTTTTGGGCAAGATGATTTTCACCACAAGTACATTCCAATATAGTTCCTTTGCAACAGCTTTACTCTGCGTTTCTTTTATCTCCACAAACAACATACATGGTCTCTGCCAGAACCACTCCATAGCACTTCAACTTCTACCTGGTTTACTCCCATGCCAGGCCTACTTCTCCAAAGGGTTGTCATCCGGGTATACTCCCCTACCCGAACAACGTTTCGTATCAACAGTGCTTTTGTGGCTTAGATCAACTGGCCAAAGGTTCACAACAACGCTACAGTATTCAAAGAATTGTAGCTTCAGCACTTGAAATAATTCTTCAGAGGAAACAAGATTCACATTGGTGCTCTTTAATATACTTTTACAAATGATGCTCCCTACCTCTGGATAGCTCTTCCCCAGAAGAGCAGCCTTTTTGTTGCCACTATTGTTTCCTCACCGCATCAGAACCATTGACTGCCCAGGATAGGATTTGTTTCTGCTTCTCCATTGTTAGTTTCTACTAGCTTTCACCAATTGTTGGATAAAGTGTGGGCATTAAGTCTCCCAGCCTGTAGACCTTTCATTAGCCCCCTTCTGCTCTTGGCAATGTTGACAATATTGTGCTTGCCTAGGCTTCAGTGTCTCTTAGCTTGGGCAATGCTTGTAGGTTTTAGCTTTTAACAATAATGCCCCCTTGGTTTGCTGGGTTTTCCAGACTATCACCTTTAACATTAGTCTTTCACCTTGGTTAGAAATTGTTGCTTTTCACTAGTTTGAGTTTCAAAATCACCTTAAGAATCACTTTCCCTTATACATGAGTGCCGCATCTGCTGCTGTACAATAGTTCGGTATTCTGTCACTTCTACACAAGCGTTGCTCTCCAGCCAAGCCACGCAAGGGGGAATGGAGTGCTCCGGGGTCACTGCAAACCTGTGAACTCGCCGGGAAAGGCACGCACCTCCATTCCCTTTGCCGCTTGCAGTACTTCTGCATTGGTGGCTTCTCAGAAAACTACTTCCTTTAGTCCGCCTTCGCCTGCACCACCGGTATTTGGAGCTTCTCTCATTCCAGAGATCTTCTGATGCACACCAGCCACCAGAAATCTCTTCAAGGCCCTCGGGTGTACGCTAGCCAACTGAGACGGCCTCTCGGGAAGGAAAGCTTTCCTAGCAATTGCTTGCCGCTATGCAGCCTCTGCAATACAGGTCTCCAAGGGGCAAGCTTCTTTCCTGCATGCTTCTCGCTGCGTAACCTCTACCCTTCAAACTCCAGGCGGCACAGACGCTCTCAGAACCGGCATCTACAATGTGCTACACAGGGGACCCGGCGTCCTCTCTTTCTCTCTCCTCCAGCTTCAGTATGGGCTGTCTGCACTAGTCATGCTGCTGCTTCTTACTACTCTTCTCCTGCTCTCCCTTGGCCTGCACCTGAGGGGGCTTGTTAAGTTTCTCACTCTCCCTCAGGTGGGGGTCATTGGTATTAATGATTTGACTACTCCTACAACATTGCATCTCTTCCTCGTCCCAGTACCTAGGGAATTATGGGACTTGAAGTCCCTAATGACAAAGTTAGGTTTCCTAATTTCGGTTATTTTATAATAAGCCATTAAGAGTGAGACTTTGGGGAAAGTTAAACAAGGGGGTTCCCCATTCCTCCTGCCCTGCTTCCCTCCTAATGCAAGCCTTCCGCAGAACACCACCCCCAGGGTCGGGAAGAGAAAGCATCTGGCCACATGAGAATGGGCCCATGCCAGGTTTTCTGGGGGAAGCATTACAGATTCATCACAGTGGCCCATGCCAGGGGAATCATTACTGATTAATTGCAGCAGCGCACGCCATGCAGGCTGAGGCGTCCATCAATGTCTTAACAGGTGCCGAAGAGTCAGAAGATGGACAAGGCAGTTACGCGCACATAGTGACGCCAGAGACGATTATGGGTTCTTCAGAATCCTTTGTGCCATTCCCCGCCTCCGATAAGCAGGCCGGCGGCCCTTTGACAGAGACCACACTTGGCGACAAAGGCAAAAATACCCATCGTACTAAACACACAACCCCTAGCCATTTGTCAACTACCTATTCCGACAAGCAAGGCCACGCAGTGTCAAAAAGTGGGAAAACCTTTTCTAGATCGAAGCGTCCTTTGTCCTCTATGCCCTCGCCTACTCGATGGGCGAATGACTAGTTAACTGAACATACACCGAGCAAAGTAACACCAGACACTGCGCCTAAACATAATTCCTTAGGCGTGCCGAAAATCAAGCACAAAACTGAAACACACGATGCATGTCCAAGGTACGTTGAAACGAATATGTTGAAAACACTTTTTGAAAACCATTTTAAAGCCAACTCCAACAAAATCAACTGATCACATTGAAGGGCACACATTACACTCCTTCAACAGCTTCCTTAACAGAAGCTTTACACTCTGTTTCAAGACGTTTCCAGCTCTTGTTGGTGGACTAGAGAAAAGTTTGAAAGGACCATGAAAAGACTGTATGACCAGGCACCCTGACGAAGTTACAGACCCACAGGGCGAAGGGGAAAGTTACACTCATTACACCCCCCTGACACATCTTCAACTCAGACTGCCCCTATGCATGGTCCAGCTGACTCAGATGATGTATATACCATTGATAACCAACAACACAGTGACCAATATTGAAAAGATGACCAGTTTGCTCAGGATCATTATTATGACCATGATGACCCAGACATTTTCTTACCTTCACCTGAAGACCAAGAGCAACCCATTGCTGATTCCCGTATAGATAATCTGATACAATATAATGAGCTACTTATTAAGGCAGCAGAACATTTTAAAGCTGACACAAGAAGCCCTGCAGAACACACTTGGTGGACACCATTTTAGGTGATAAAAGGTCCGTCACACAGTTTATACCTTTACTACAGTCAGTACAAAGAAGTATTCAGCTATCTTTGCTAACTCCATCATTCACTAGAGCCGTTAACCCTAGGATTGAAAACCTTTAAGACGGCTCCTACGGATCTCCTCTACATTAGGATACAACTTAAACCCGATTCCTGATTGTAACAACCACAGGAAAGAGCAGGTACCCCGTTAGCATCTGCAGAGGCACCCCTGAGAAAGAGAATAAAAAAACTATACACACTAGGCAGAAAGGTGGCTACATCAGCAGTGTAGCAGACACTCATTGTAAATAATACTACCTTATTGGCAAGCTAGAACTGTCACCTATGGGACACTGTCCATCAACAACTTGATACAGTTCCAGAGCCCTTAAAATCCCAGATTTTAAAATGTGTCTGAAGGCAAACAAGTTGCCAACTACATTTTCAAGAACAACCTAGATGCAGCAGACCATGCTAGGTGCGTTATTGCAGAAGGTACACTTTTAAAACGGCACTCTTGGCTACCCCAATCGGGCTTTAAACTAGGAACTCGGGCTACATCACTAAGCCCAGTGTTCTTTTCAGCAAAGCATTGGATGATGCACTCAAAAGTGCAAAGAAAGAACATGAGACCCTAAAATCCTTTGGCCAAATAACAAACAAACCCTATATACAACGAGGGGTGTTTAACACACAAAGGTCATTTCGCGGGCAGGGATTCCCAAGCTCACAGGGTTGCAAATCAAGGACCGTCCTCTTCTTGGGTAAACGCACAGAGCCAGTCCACCCCTTACCATTCAAACTTTCAAAGGGGCTATAGAAGAGTTTGAGTTAGAGCCACCACCGCTAGAAGCGCTTACGCCTCTAAGCAATGACATTCCAGTTCAGGTTCCCTCACATGCATCTCTATTAGGCGGTCGCATTTGTCAATTCATCCACGCATGGGAGGGGATCACATCAGATCAGTGGGTGCTATCTACAGTGGCAGAGGGTTACTCAATCGAGTTTCTGGAGAAACCCCAACATCATCCAACAAGACACAGGAAGAGGTCTCTGCAGCATCAAAAAATGCTACAAGAATAAATCAGGTCTCTCCTTCAAAAAGGCGCAATAGAGCTGGTTCCAGCTCACCAGGCAAACAAGGGTATCTATTCAGTGTACTTCCTAGTGTTAAAGAAAGATTAAACTATGCGCCCTGTAAGACCTACATCTAGCTAACACATATGTGAAACCGCAAAGGTTTCTAATGACAACACTACAAGATGTAATCCCCCCTCTTAAAACAGGAGGATTATGTGGTGACATTGGACATGAAAGATGCATACTTTCACATTCAATGCTACCAGCGCACCGAAAGTACCTGCGCTTCCAATTAGGAAATACCCACCATCAGTTCAAAGTACTCCCCTTTTCAGCATTTCATCAATGCCAGTGGTGTTCACCAAAGTACTAACAGTGATAGCAGCACACTTCCCAGTGTACCCTTAGCTAGATGACTGGCTCATAGCAGGATAAACACCATAAATGTGTCAAAAGAACACTCTGGCAGCAGCAATCAATCTATTGTTCCAATTGGGGTTCCCAATCGCAACAATCTATTGTTCCAATTGGGGTTCTCAATCAATGAGAAAAGGTCAAGTCTCGTCCCCAGTCAAGTAAAGCAATTCCTGGGAGCAATAATAACACAAGAGGGCTTAGTATTTCCCTCCAATGATAGAGTCCAGAACATGCTGTTCCAAATACCTCATTGTGTGTCCGGTCTACAGATAACCATGCACAAGGCAATGCACCTGCTTGGGATTATGGCCTCTTGTATATATCTAGTCCCACATGCCCGTCTGAGCATGCGCCCGGTGTAAAAGTGGCTAGCGAAACAATGGTCTCAGGCAAGCAGTCAGTGCTACGATCTAGTGGTTGTTTCGCAGACCTTGGTATAGGCTCTACTCTGGTGGACCAAATAGAATATGTTAAAAGGTAAAACCTGTTGCAACCCACCAGTGCAAGCCACTTTCGCAACAGATGCATCACTCTCAGGATGACCTTCATCACACTTCACACGGCTTGTGGACACAGTACAACAGCAAAGAATCGCATCAACCTACTAGAATTGCTAGCAGTCCTGAAAGCCCTGAAAGCCTTAAATCACTTGGTTGGACAAACAGTTCTATTCCTCACAGACAGTACCATGTTTTATCTCAACAAACAGGGCTGTGTTCTATACAACAAACAAACTCTAGGTCTGTCCAGGTTAGCCCAAAAGATTTGGAAATGGACTCCCAGAGGCAAAAGTTTCCTGTTGCAACACGTTTCAGGTGAGCACAACTCACTAGCAGACACTTTAAGCAGAAACCTATAGCTTCCTGCAGAACACAAGTGGCAAATTCACACAGATATTTTACACAGTGGGCCTCATTACGGGTCCAGCGGGAATACGCCGGTGCTACCAGTGGGTTGCCGCCAGACCCATAAATATTTACCGACGCCTGACTTCCCAGTGCCACCAGAAGATTACAAGCCCGGCGGCCTGTAAAGTCAGGCGCTGGTAAAATGCAAGTCCCATTGGAGTGGGGACACCAAAGCACCGGCAATGTTGCTAACGGTGTCGGTGCTTCCGTGACTGGTCTGCCTACTATGGTAGCTGTGCCCGGCACAGTCAGACCTGTCGGGTCAGCAGCTCCGGCAGGCAGACTCGGAATGTGGCGGTCTGGAAACAGTGGTGCCAGTCCGGCACACTTGTTTCTGGTCTGCCACTATTGTAATGAGGCCCAATATCTTCGCACAATGGGGGCATCCATAGCCAGATCTGTTTGCAACACAGCAAAATGCACAATGCCCAGACCTCGCATCCAGACTTCCCCAACAAAAGTCCAAGGGAAACGCCCTGTGGGTGAGCTGGTCAGGGACATTTGTTTATGCTTTTCCACTGACACCTCTCCTCAACAAGATAGTGCACAAGATGCACCAGGAACAAGTCACTGTAATCGTAATGGCTCCACTATGGGCTTGACAACCATGGTTTACACCTACTCAAACTGGCAATGTTCAAACCCATCAAACTTCCATGTCCATACAACATGTTGTCCCAACATTCCATCCATACTCTCAATCTCTGAAATTGGCAGCCTGGCTTCTGAAGTCCTAGAGTTTGGACATTTAAACCTTCCACAAATGTGTATGGACATCCTAAAAGAGGCACGGAAATCTAATATAAGACACTGCTACTTTAACAAATGGAAAAGATTTGTCATTTGGTGCAGATCATGCAACATCAATCCAATTGACTGTTCCCCTTCACATATAGTACACTATATGCTTTATCTTCTAGAATCGGTTCGAGTCTTTAATTCCCTCAAAGTGCATTTAGGAGCACTCTACTTACACTACATCACAAAGCAAAGTGTCATTGTGAAAAGTTCCAGTAATCAAAGCTTTCATGGAAGGTGTTAACATTTCAAATCCAGCTCCTGGGTGCGACCTAAAGGTTGTGCTAAAAAAAAACTCATGGGTTCATCTTTTGAAGCAATGAACAAAGCTAGTCTTGGACATCGAGCTTATAAGAGTTCTTTTCTTGTGGCAATCATTTCAATAAGAAGGGTCTGTGGGCTGCAAGCCCTCCCAGTTCAGGATCCCATCATTACTATTCACAGAGACAAGGTGGTTCTCAGAACCCATCCTTGTTTTTCACCTAAATTCATCTCGAAGTTCCATGTTAACCAATCCATTTAACTTCTAGCCTTTTTCCAAAACCCAACTAATTCAGCAGAAAGAAGCCTACATACTCTAGAGAGCAGTTATCTGTTACCTAAACAAGACTAAACCACTACGGAAAACAGATCCGCTCTGTTTCCATAGCAGCTGGTAGAGGAGGAGATGAAGTCTGCTATCTCAAACTGGATAGTCCAATGCATCCAAGCTTGCTACTCGGCATCTAAAATATTCTTACCTTTCACAGATTCACAGCTGGGTCAACCGGTTTTAAGACCTCTATTTGCCGCTATACCTTCAAACAACCCACCTCCTCCATGTACTGCTTGCTAATTTATGCGTAGCATGTGATTCTAATCAGATCCACAAACCTCAGAGGGCATACATTACTTACCATAATCTTATTTCTGATGCTTGTATCTGCTTAGATTCACATGTGCCCACCCTTCCTCCCCTCCTGGAGTTTAAGGCGCATATGTCTTTCACCTTTATCGTTCTATTTGACTTTCCTGTACTCACGCAAGCACTTCATGCTCCCTCATGTCAGAAACAAAACAATCTGAGGGAGCTCGACGCATAAAGGACCATGGGTACAGTACACGTCACACAAGGGATAGTATTACAAGCACACCCAGTTGACGTCCCTTTTTGAATTTTGGAAAAAAGTCCTGCAATACTCCACGACTACCACTAGATGTCAGCATATACATAGCATGTGAATTTAGGCAGATACAAGCACCAGAAATGGGTGCTTTGAAACAATATACTTGTTGTATAAGCATGTTACAAATGCACAATAAATAATACAATTAAGGTTAGTCATGCATGCCCTATAGCAGACTAGAAAGGCCAGAAACCAATGCTGGTAGGTGTGGGAATCCTATAAATTTAGAGGCTACTGGAGGGCTAACCACTTAAGCTTGACGAATCGAGACCACCACACCAACCAAAGGATGAAGTTCCAAAGTTAGATGGCATCAATCAAAATGAAGGACAACTTTCAACCCCTTTTATGGTATTTCTGGGATACAGAGACAATAAATACAATGGTACTAGAAGTTGAAATTTCCAGGCAACTCGCAAACCAGCGAAATAAAGGAAGGATTATTTCTAAGACTCAAACAAAATGAAGAAAATAAAAGCCAGCAAAAAGTGACATACAAAGAATACAATTTAATGAATAGTTGGAATACACCAGGCAATTGTGTAACAGATGGCACAAGAATCATTACAACTCTGAGGTGGATCAATAGTTTTTATCGATATTTTCTTGGGCCCTATAGCTGTCGGTCTCTCTCATCCTGGATAGCGCCTCCTCCCTAACTAATCTAGTAGATACAGAAGATTGACCACAATTGTCTAATGTCTTCTACTAGTGATTGGTACCTAAAGGCTCCTCGCCTTTTCTAGCTAATCTCCCTCAGGAACTTCAGAGCTTTCCCTGCATCTCGTTGTTACGGATCTACTGAGAATTGTTCCTTTCAGTCTCCCTGCTGGATTCACTTTCCCTAATATCTTGCTTACTCCCATCTCTCCCTCCCCTGCTCTTCACTCTTTCCTCCAATCTTCTATCCCACCGATATCTTAAACCTTCGAGGCGACGCCTCCACCCTTTGATGTTAATCCTCGCTCCACTACACTGCTGCTCCTCCCTGCATACCTCTGTCCATCCCGGCACACTGCTACTCCTTGTACACTGCTACTATCCTTGCACTCTGCTGGTGCTCCCTCCTCCATGCTAGTACTCCTCACTCCTCCAAGCCACAACTCCTCCTTCCTCCTCCATGGTACTACTACTTCCTCCTCCATTCTACTACTATTCCCTCCTGCACTCTACTACTCCCTTCTCCCACTACTGCTCGTACATCTGGCACCCTCATGTCACTTAGTACTATGCACTTCAGTTAGTCCTTACACTTTCTATCCTAAAAATCACCTGTTATACAAGAACTCACACTCACATTGTAGAGCCACTTGCACTTGCTATCCAACACCTAACCTTCTCCAGAAATTGCCTCCACACTTTGCTGCTCCTTCCTGCCTCTTGCTTGTCTTTTGGTCATCTGCCTCCTCAACCTCTAACCTTAGCAGAAGAACCCACACTACCTGCTTCCTGTGGGGGTCTTTTATGGCCATGTTCCTGAAGAATTGGGCCTCTGTCCCAGTCCAATCGGGCTGTGTCTTCCCCAACTGGGGTATGGTGAGTAAACCAAAAGTTACAAGTAGCGTTCTAAGCCCACCCACTTGTTTGGCAGCCCGGGAAGGCAATTGTTCCGGTTCGGGGGGGCAGCTTCTGGTGGCCCTGTGGTTAAGCTCTATGGTGGAGGGGTTTGAAGACCCCCCCCCTTAGTTCTTGGTGATCTAAAGAGTTTGTTGGCTGCTGCGCATGCTCGCCGTTGTTCTTTGGTGGCAGCATACAGTCCGTCTGTCTGCCACACATGGACACTGCAGCTTCCCTCGTTGTCTGCTGATCTCTATCACCCCCCCCCCCCCCGCCCTCCCCCTTCCTGCGGAAAGCTGAACATTGGGGCAATACTTGTTGGTAGTCCAGTTTCGTTAAACTTGCTGCTGATGCTGGGCACTGGGTAACGGGTCTCGCTCTGATACTTCTCACTCAGATGGTGTGTCCCTAGAGAAAACTCAAATCCTGGAGTGCATCTTCTATTCAAGGCAATGACATGAGACAAAGATGTACTACTTACGATTACTTAAACTGGTGAGATAGCTCAGCTGGTTGAACGCTCGCTGCTGCGATCTAAGTGTGATCTGCAGGCCGCAGGTTAGAATCCCGGCAAGGCCAGCTCAGCCTTTCATCCTTCCAAGGTCAATAAATGAGTACCAATTTCGGTTGGGTGATATTGTATGCAAATATGTGCTCTGTAAAGCGCTTTGGATTAAGGCGCTATATAAATAACACATCATTATGCATGCTGGCCCTCTAGGGGCCAGGAATTCTTGAGATTATGAAAGGGTTCTCCTCTATTTACCAGACCAGAGTATTGGCCTACTGGCCTGGTCACACCCAGGAGAACACAAATCCTGAAAATAATTGAAACGATACTAAAAAAAAAAATGTGGATTTTGTTTTCTTTACCTCTTTCCCTTGTTAAGTATGGCCTTCTCTCTATGCCCTGATAGCGCTAGTCCTATTTTCATCGGACATTAGCAACTTTAAAAAGTTACAAGTAAACGTTTTTAAATTGTCTAACACTTTAATTTGCTCTATTTCTACTCAATAAAAATGTGAATACAAAAAAGACATTGGCAACTTTACTTCAGACTTTTTAAATACTGTCATTCTTTTTCTTTTAATTTGTTTTTTAAGGCAGTGCTTAGACTGACTGGATTGTGTGCACCTGATTCCATTGCAGCCAATGATGATGCAATCTTTTTAAACATTTTTAATAGTTTTAGAACACTTGGCCACACCATTTCTGGGCTTTTCCATGCCTTTCCATCGTTGCATTAGTGATTAAGTAAATGCATCCGTTCTGGGGTTTCCTTTTTTATCGCACAAATGATGGGTTTCTTCTTGCTCCTTCCTCCTTGCCCCAGCACTGATGCAGTTACATTGTTGCACAGCCATACCAATGTAAATGCACCCTGTAAAGACCAGCTTGATGCTGGGCCTTATTTGGTTTTGGCCAAAATAATCACCTTCTTTATCTTATGGCAGTGATGGGCAACCTGCTGCCTTTCAGATGTTTTATGTTTTGGTCTAAGACTTCCATTATTTGTCGCCATTGACGATGCTGGCTAGCACTGATGAGATTTGTAGGACACAACATCTGGAGGGCTGCAGGTTGCTCACCACTGGATGGACGTTTTACATTTCAGAATCTTTGCTACAGTGATGGTCCTCTGGTCATTAATGGGTTCTGTGAAGAATCCTACGGAAGACTCACTGAATCCCAGCATACGGATTCCTCCCAGGTGGCCATGTGAAGGCAGACGACTACCTGTTCTCCAGCATGGGGTCTGGCATGGATTCACATGCTCATGAATATCCCCCGTTGGGAATCCTCAGTAAACAAAAAAATCAGTATCAGTTTCGTTTCTGATCTGTCTTTCTTAGTAGCAACCAATCACTGGTCTCTGGGTCATACTGCCCCCAGCCAATGACTGCCCTCTCCCTGAGCCCCGCCCCTGGCAGCCATCCTCAGATTTTTACTGCACGTTCAAGTGTTGGGAGTCCTCGTGCTATAGCTCTCGAGCTTTACTGCGTTTTGCGTTTTTTTTTTTTTTGCAAGAGATTTATCTCATTTTTTTAGGTCAATTGAGCCTCAAGCTCCATCGTTTCTACTTCCGATCAACGGGGACCCGTTTCAGAATTTTCTACGCCCCTCAAGGGTGAAGTTTTCGTCGAGTTGCGCTTCTCGGAGGATTCCAGAAGTTTGAGGCCTACCTCGTGGACATGGTCCAGAAGAAAGGAAGCTCGACACCCGGATCCAAGCTGTTTAGGAACTGCCCTGGATGCGGATTACAGAATGTGTTCAAGGAGGACGAGCATTCGAGATGCCTTTACTGCCTTCACAGAGACAAAACGCACGTGGAGAAGGACTGTGCGTTGTGCATGAAGATGACGGATCGGACTATGAGGGATCGTCGGACCCGTCTCGCCAGCTGGCTGGAAGGAAAGAGCCCAGCAGGTGAGAAGTCGTCCGAGCGGTCTTCTAAATCCTGTGAGGGCGCTCCGTCGATGTGGGCCCAACAGCAGGCAAAGCACAGCGAGTCCGCGGGCACCAGGAGCGCAGAACGGTCGGGCTCCTCGGCTGCCAGGCAGGGCGCACCTTCACCGGCGCCATCAACCACGAGCCAACGCTCTGGCTCAGGGAAGAGAAAGTCCGAGAACCCGGCTAAGCTTCTGGAGAGGCCCCGGTCGATCTCGAAGGAACCAGCTGAGGGGGAGCGAGGCAGTGACCCTCCCCCCAAGGTGAAAGCCTCAAGGCCTTGATTCACCCGGCTAAGGCCTCTACCGTGGTAGTTGCGACGTCCCTGGCGAAGCCTGTGGAGGTGACCTCGGGGCCCAGAGTTTCCCTGCCACCGCAGAGGGAATCCTCTTTTCAGCCGATCGAGAAGACCCTGGTGGAACAAGAGGGGGGGGGGGCAGTGGCCATTACGGACACAGACACAGCCTTCGAGGAGGAGTTGGTGGAAGTCGTGGAGGGCCTCAACAGGAAGTTTGGGAAGGCCCCGTCCCACGGGAGGAATCTCGACGAGGGGGACGAAGAAAGTGATGGTGGCGCCGACGAGGCTCCCGTGGAGGAGAAGCAACCATCGTGCCCGTCGCAACCCGAGCCACAAGACAACTCGGTGGCCATTTTGATGGCAATCCAAACCTTATGCACGGTGATGAAGACGAGATTGCCCCTGCCCCCAACGGATGACCCAGCGGAACTGGGCCGCCTGGAAACCCTCCAAACAAGAGGAGAAGAGTTCTTCCACCCCCACCCTTCCATCCCTCACGGCCTTCTCAGCCATTGTCTCCTTTTCCTTCCCCTATCCCTGGGGATGACACGGGAACAGATACGGCCACGACGGGGACGGATGACAACGGTGGTGATGACGGAACGGACCTCGCACCACCACCTCCTCGAGCCTCCCCGCCCGACGAAATTGGCTCCTTCCACGCCATGATTGCCAGGGAATCCAAGCTTTTCCAGCTCTGCCCCGAAGAACAAAAGAAGAAAGGATTCCTCTACCAGCGGCGCAAGGCCAAAAGGAAGACGGTCCTTGCGGTGCCGTTGCTGGATGACATCTGTGACGAGGGACTTGTTCTTATGAAGAACCCGTCCATGACACCTGCCAAGAGGGACCAGTACGAGAAGATGTACTGGGTCCCTGAGGCCGCCCCCTTGTGCCTTAGGGCACAACCGACCCCGGATTTGGCCGTCTCGGCGGCAGCCAAGAAGAAAGCAGGGGGGGCGTCGGCCTCAACTTCTACTTCCCCACCGGACGGTGAGGGAAAGAAACTGGACGCCATGGGACGACGAGTCATCTCGGCGGCGACGACGATTAAAGTGGCCAACGCCCTAGCTATTGTGGCCCGCTACGACGGAGTTGTGGTACAAGATCGCCCCCCTGTTGGACTTCCTACCGGACGACAAGAGGGCAGAGGCCCTGGCCATCCTACAGGAGGGTGAGGTGGCGTCGGACCATGCCATAACGGTAGCCACGGACCCGTGGCCAGGAAGGAAAACCACGTCCCTCAACTGCTGTTAGAGGTAAGGGCGATGCTCAAGAAACGAGCCATCGAGCTCGTCCCAAGGAGGCTCTGGGGCTCCGGAGTATACTCGAGATACTTCCTCGTCAGAAAGAAGACCGGAGGATGGCGTCCCATCCTGGACCTGCGTTGACTAAACAAATACATCAAGGCACAGAAGTTCCGGATGGTCACCCTCCAGCACGTGCTGGCCCAGCTGGAGGAAGGTTACTTCCTATCGTCGTTGGATTTGGAGGATGCATATTTTCACATCCCCATTCTAAAAGGACACCAAACGTTTCTCAGGTTCGTAGTCCAAGGACGGCACTACCAGTTCAAGGCCCTCCCATTCGGATTGAAGTTGGCGCCCAGGGTATTCACCAAGTGCCTAGCACCGGTGGCGGCGCAGCTGCGCCTGCAGGGGATCCATGTCTACCCCTACCTGGACGTTTGGCTCATCCGAGCAAGGACAAGGGAACTCGGCGTCAAACACACAGCGAAGACCGTCCCGCTGCTCACGGACCTGGGATTCTCCATCAACTTCACTTCCCCAAATCCCACCTGGTGCCGTTGCAGGTCGCACTGTTTCTTGGAGCCAAGCTTGACACAGTAGCGCGATTGACCTTGCCGTCGGAGGAAAGGACGAAGGCCATCCTGGGCATGGTGCAGCGTTTGCTGCCCAGGGACATGGCCAGGTTGAGGTCCATCAACTCCCTTCACGGAATGATGTCCTCGTGCATCTATCTGGTGCGCCTGTGCAGGCTTCGGATGCGTCCCCAACATGAGTTCCTCGATGCTCGTTGGATGCAAGCGGCGGGCAGCTTCGAGGACAGGATCTCGCTCAGCGAGGTTTTTCCGCCAAGCAATCCGGTGGTGGGGCACCCGCGCGCATCTCGCGGCGGGCACAGACTTTCAGACCCCAGCACACCAGGTGAAAGTGATGACTGATGCCTCCCTGGAGGGGTGGGGAGCGCACACTGGAGAGCTTCACGCAAGAGGCCTTTGGCTCCCAGAGGAGAGGCCGCTCCACATCAACATACTGGAGCTCCGAGCAGTGTTCTGGACCCTCAGGTCGTTCCTCCTGTCCCTCAAGGACAAGGTGGTGAGGATCTTCACCGACAACACCACCACGATGTTCTACATCCGGAAGCAGGGAGGAACCAGATCCCCAGCCCTATCCAAGGAAGCCCAGGATCTGTGACATTGGGCCGTTGCCCAGGGGATGTTTCTGGTGCCCTTTCATCTAGCAGGGATAAAAAACACCATCGCTGACTCACTCAGCAGGGAGCTGCGCTCGTGCCACGAGTGGGAACTACGCCAGGATCAAGAGATCTACTCTTCCAGCGATGGGGCAAACCCCAAATCGACCTGTTCGCGACGGCAACAAACTCCAAGTGCCAGAGGTTCGCCAGCGGGTTTCCCTAGCCGAGGAGCATGGGCGATGCTTTCTCGTTCCCCTGGGACGGCCTGTTCCTGTATGCGTTCCCTCCGTTGCCGTTGCTGCTCCGACTCGTCAACCAACTCAAGAGGTCCCGGTGCAGGATGATCCTCGTCGCACCGGCGTGGCTGAGACAGATCTGGTTCCCGGACCTTCTGGACTTGTCAGCGTCCCCACCAGTCAAACTGTCGAAGGACGCAGATCTTCTTTCCAGAGAGGGAGGCGCCATCCTTCATCACGACACTGAGTCGCTGAACTTGCAGGCCTGGCCCCTTCAGCACTAGAGTTTGGAGGGTACGATATCCCGGCGGACTGCAAGGAGGTTCTTGCAAAGGCCAGGGCTTCCTCAACTCTCAAGTGCTATGGACACAAGTGGAAGAGGTTCTCTGTCTGGTGCCCTGCACAGAAGATTAACCCTCTATGGATTACGGCCCCTCAGGTGCTACCGTACCTACTGTCGCTGGCCAAGGCGGGACTAGCTCAGGCTTCCATCAAGATACACCTGGCAGCGATTTCCCGATACACCAGAACTACAGGACGGCCATCCCTGTGGTCCCCTCGCCTGGTGAAGGAATTTAAGAAAGGACTGTTCCGTTAGTTCCCGCCGGTGAAGGCTCTGGCCCCAGCGTGGGAGCTCAACGTGGTGCTGACCAGGCTCATGGGGGCACCATTCGAGCCTCTGCATTCGGCACCGTTGAAGTTCCTGTCGTGGAATACAGCATTTCTTGTGGCCATCACCTCCGCACGACGAGTGGGAGAGATCCAGGCCCTAGCCTGCAAGCCTCCATACTTGACTTTTCACAAGACGAGGGTTGTGCTGAAGACGCACCCCTCCTTTATGCCCAAGGTGCCGTCGGACTTCCATCTCAACTAGCCCTTGGTGTTACCAGTTTTCTTCCCGTCGCCTTCGTCGCCGGCCGAGAGGAGTTTACACTAGCTGGATGTAGCTAGAGCGCTGAAGTTCTACGTGGACTGCGCGAAGAGTTTTCGGAAGACGTCACAGCTGTTTGTGAACTTTGGACCTGTGAACCAAAGGAAATCCCTCTCGAAGGCTTCCATTGCCAGATGTTCTCCGGCTACATCATGCACTGTCACCGGTTGGCAAACCGACCGTTGCCCGGCCCTCCGAGAGCCCATTCGACCAGAGCGATCGCTGCTACCACAGCGTTCTTGTCTGGTGTGCCCCTGCAGATGTCAGACATCTGCAGGGCTGCTACGTGGAGGTCGACGCACACCTTCACGAGATTCTACTGCATCAACTGGGATTCCAGGGAGGAGTCCAGTGTCAGCCAAGCAGTGCTGCGCAACCTGTTCACCTGAAGGTGGGCCTGGTGAGGAGGTAAGAGTTGCTTAATGTTGAGTACGTGATGTTTTTGAGCCTTTGCCACCTCCCGTGGTTGTCCATGTTTGCACTGCTATCTATTAAATTCATGAGCATGTGAATCCATGCCAGACCCCATGCTGGAGAAGGAACAAGTTACTTACCTGAAACTGTTGTTCTCCAGCATGGGTCTGGCATGGATTCACATGCAAACCCTGCCTCCTACCCCTCTGCGGCTCTTCACTTGGTCATACCTCCACTTTACGTGCTACCAAATCTGAGGATGGCTGCCAGGGGCAGGGCTTGGGGAGAGGGCAGTCATTGGCTGGGGGCAGTATGACCCAGAGACCAGTGATTGGTTACTACTAAGAAAGACAGACGAACTGATACTGATTTTTTTCTTTACTGAGGATTCCCAGCCTGACGACGGGGAATATTCATGAGCATATGAATCCATGCCAGACCCTTGCTGGAGAACAACAGTTACAGGTAAGTAACTTGTTCCATCCTAACCTTGGAGGTGGTCTTAGCCAGGTGGATCATCTGGGAGGAAGCGGCCACCAAGGGAATATGATGACTCCATTAGGAGGGACGCAGTATTCTTCTTCGGATGACGATGTTTCTATAATACCGGAATACCTAATGGTTTGTTGTCATAGTAAGGCTTCCCTTCCCAAAATTACCCAGATTGTCAGTGGTGAAAACCATTATGATTAACCTGGGAATGATGTATGTAAGGAATTATAAAACCAAGAACCAACCATTTCCATTGAAAGCCTCCCCTAAAGGTACAGTCTATAAATCATTAAAACAGAGTGAATGTTAAAATGAATCTGAACATTAGGGACTTGAAGTCCCATAATGCTCTAGGTACTGAGACGACAAAGAACAGTTCAGAGGTGAAGAACAGTAGTGTGCAGTCTAATGGTTCTAATTACCCACACCTGAGCGGGACTTTTACATTTTTAAAACCCTTCAGGTGCAAGCCATTACAAATCAGCAGTGGGCGCAGCAGAAGGAAGAAGACGCCAGAGCTGCTGCTGTTCCAGTGGGATGCGGTGCTGAGAGATTTGTTGGGGTTGAATCCGAAATTCAGAGGTTGCACAGTAGGAAGCAGTGCTGAAACTAGCTGTTCCATAGGAGAGAGAAGCTTTCCTAATTCTGTGTCCTACTCCGGTGGTTGGCGTTCACCGGAGTATGCAAGGCTGAAGCGAAGCAGGCTCCCTTTAGAGGAACGGGAGGGCGACCGGAGCTGTCAGACGCCCACGGCCTGACGAGAGAAATTAAAGCAGCAGCGTGGCGAGCATAAGTGCAGGGAAAGACCAGTGAGTTAGCCTTTGCTAGGTAGCCCCAGGGTGCTCCACAAAGTGACCGCTGAATCAACGAACCATTTTTGAATACCAAACTAATGAATGAAAGCATCTTTGGCATAACGGTCAAGGCATAAAATAAGCAGTGGCTCATAGCGATTTGCAATGCAATTCTGTAGGTTTGCTAATAAAATGTTCACTTGTGTAGCAAAGCTAGCTATTTAAGTTAACCTGGTCATTGAAGCACAACTCGCCCTGCATTCCTCTCTTGCCTTCAGGGCTTTTTCCAGCCTCTACACTCTGTTCACTGCATTCACTGCAAGTTCAAAGGGGCTAATGGAGAGAGAGTGCAGCAGTAATCACCTCCTCCAATCTTATGTGCCAAAGGCCTGTGTGGGAGTGCTAGACAAGATACATTTTTTTCTCCCATAATTGTAAACCAGCAGTAATCGTGATATTTTTTTACTCCTGTCTGCCAAAGATCAGTGTGTGATGTTATTTTTTAAAAAAATCATTCAATTCCATTTCTAAAAATGAAATTTGTTACATAATGCATAATTACAGTAACGCTACTATAAAACACTGCACTGTCTCTATGCTTTACAGTAAAGTGTAGGTTAGTGTTTCTAAATCTCAGTGTCAACTACATTTCATTTTTTGGGGGAAGATGCATCATGTTGATGAGAGAGAACTTGCAAATTTACATGATCACATGACCAAATGCTTTTGATGGGAATCTTAGTTCTGTGACCAGCTGGTTGCATGCATCTATGCAACTTGTACTCAACCCATGAGCTGATTCCATACCCCTTGATATTCTTTCTCATCACACTATTGCTTTATACCAGCTACCCTGAAAGCGAGATGGCTGCAAACTACAATATTCCACCTAGTATGCACAGTTCTCTGCCTGCTAGGCCATCCCCTCTACTTAGTCTTTTAACTGTCTTTCCTCTTACATAATGAATAGACAAATCTAAATAGATGTTTATGCATAGTAGTGATCAATCACTCCATCCAGAATGTACATCGATAGATCTACTGCACTACCATATACTGCAGATGGCCCCCACAGCTCGCTTTGCTCTATGGTTATGATTGCATTATATATTAGCACCTGCAGTAGAGATGGCTGGCCCAAATGCCTTCAGAGCATTTTTATCATATCTATTTATTTGTGTCCATTCATGCAGCTAACCTTTTACAGATCTTCACCCAGGGCTTGCAAAGTATTTTCGCCCACTCGCATAGTCGAGTAGATTTTAAGAAGGGCCAGTACCATTCGCAGGTGATCTTTGAAACTTTTTTTTACTTTACTTTGTTTTCAGTAACTTTCAAATAAAGGTTTCACACTGCATGGATGGCCTGTGTGTGGCAGAAGTGCGCAAAACTAAAGTGGGTTTTTGGTGACCTGCACCCTGTCATCTGTTGCCATGGGTCTAGAGCATCTCTCTTTAGTCGAGTGGGTAAACTAAGTTACTCAACCTTAAGGTCTAGCAGAATTTTAAAGCCCTGATTTATCTCACTAATGTCAAAACTGGTGTATTGTTGCCCATTATATATCTAGGTTACAAGTATCTTCTAGTGGCATTACAAATTTTAGTACAGCTAATCAAATGTATTTTTTTTGCTAATCAAGGAAATTATAATGCGCAAACTCTGCTAATCAATTTTTGAAACTAATGTATGCCTTGACACTTATATTGAGAAAGACGGAGTGGAGAGACATTGTAGCCACCGTTAAAGTAAGGAGAAGACGATGCTTGAGCAAAACAAATGTAATCTACTCAAAAGGAGATTACTTAAAAGGGAAGATGATACCCAACATTGCCTAAGCCAAAGAAGGGCAATTATACATAAAAGGGGATACAGCTTTCCTGAAGAGGGAAACTTGGAAAAGGAACATTGACAACAGCTAACAGGTGTTGCAGAAGAACCCCTAAGGTGGCAGGGGAGAAGCCCTCCTTGTAGAAATCATCAAAGGGAGAGGAATGTGGCAAACAAATCAGTGGAAAAAACGGCGTCAATGTGTATTGTACCCTTATAGAAGTAGTTGTGAACTCCAATGTTGTTGAACGTCAAAGACCTTTCTAAGAAGCAGTTTTCTTTGATTAACTTCCTCATCGAGGATCTAAGTGTGGAAAGTCTGAAGCAAGCCTCACCACAGAGTACTTGTAGTAGTGGTATGAATTTTCTCCTGGCAGGTGAGTATACCAGGAAAGGGACTATTGGTGGTTAGTCCTGGCAGGTTAGTTGACCAGAACGAAGATAAAGTACTGCAGTGTAGTTGAAGTTTGTGGCGAAAAGAAAGTGGCAAGTGCACTAATGTGATGTGTTATGATGAACTGTGTTAAAACCATCCTGACAAAACTTTGTTTATGGAGAAGAAAAGTGATGGTACTAGTTCTTTAAATAAGAGAAATTATATTGAATATTAACTGAAAGTGTGAAGACAGTCTTTTTGGTTTATCAAGCAAGAGCTTGTGGGGTCCTTTTTGAAGAGTGATGAATCCTGTTTTTTTAATTCTTTTATTATATTATGTGGTTATAAAACAAATCTTTTATCCAAACACAAAACATCAAATTTCTCAAATACACTCAAACTAGTTATATAAAACAAGGATTTAAATATAAACATATCAATGTAATCATAATAATAATAAAACTGACAGATTTACAAAATTAACAGCTTCCTTGCACAATTAAAAACTGCATTATTACCGGGAGGGTTTATAAGTAAAATACTCAAAGCTGTGAACATTACATTTAAACGACCATTAGCTGGCAGACCAGATTCCATACATTAATAGGCAGCCACCGTCACACCAACACTGACTGCACAGTATAGTGTATTCCAGAATTGATCTCCCTCTATGGATAAAATGATGTATTAGGCCACCATAGCTGGTCCTATAACATTTGACGGCTGGACATTGAATTAAAAGATGGTGAGTCGTTTCAATATGTTTTTTTACATATTCTGCAAAGTCTTTCACTATGTGGTATGTTCTGCCATCTAGCCGTGTGTTCACTTGTCGGGGCAATTTTAAAATGTAAATGACACTATAAATCTTCGTATATTAGCAGACACTCATTTAGTTAAATTGCCACAGCATTAGAGGAGCATGGCCTCCAACAATTCTGCTCCAAACCTACCCACTCGAAGGGTAGAATCCTCGATTGGGTAACCGCCCTTAACTGCAACATTACCATGAAGGATCCCATACAGCTCGTATGGACTGATCATCATTTCCTCCCATTTGACATTAACACTAGTAACCTAGTGCATAACAAACCTGTTACTGCACCAGCCTGTCTAACTAGGAAAAAGAGTAACATCACAGCGGAAGCCTTAATACCCTTGGTGACCCCTATTCTGAACGCACTACCAGCCACAACTGACCTGAACCAACTGGTCAACGTCTATGATTCCATGGCCAAAGCAGTTGACACTATTGCCCCACTAAAAATGCGCAAAGGGAAACCAAAAGCGCACCTGAATACATGGTACACCCCAGAACTTAAACTCCTCCGGCAACAAAAAAGTAAACTTGAAGCACTATGGAAATCAGCGCCCTCAGCAATTAATAAAACGAATCTCACTAATATCTCCACTCTCTACAAAAATGAGATTATACGCGCAAAGAAAGAATCGCTCAACTCCAGGATCGCGCAGGCAAGTTCCAGCTCAAAGGAGCTCTTTAACATCCTAAAGGAATTAGAAAACCCCATTCCTCCCACGGATAGCTGCACTAAAGATAAACCATGGTGCACAGGGATCCAGAATGCCCTTGTTAACAAAATGTCAGGGCTCCAGTCTAAAATTGACAATAAACAACAACAACTCACTTATGATTCGACTTCCAGCCCCCCCCCCCTACAGCCACCAGCCCAGGGTTTACCTTCAAAAAGGTATCCATACCCGAAGTACAAAAAATTATAGCATCATTGAAACCCTCGAACTGCAAGGGGGACAGCTGTCCCGCACAAATCATAAAAGATGCTGCAAGGGATCTCTCCCCGTTCATTACAAAATTAATAAACCTGTCATTCTCTGATAACTCGGTACCCAGCAATCTGAAACAATCCTGGGTCCTACCACTACTAAAAAAAACTACCCTCGACCCAGATATACCCACGAATTACAGACCCATCACCACTGTCCCATTTTTACTAAAAATTCTTGATAGAGTGGCCTATCTACAAATCCAGGATTACCTCGAGACTAACCATTTACTAGGAATTCGCCAGTCCGGCTTTCGTCCACTACACGGGACAGAAACGGCCCTGGTTGATCTCAAGTGCCAGATAGACGACCTCAAAGATAAAGGTAAAGCTGGCATCCTTCTTCTTCTTGACCTATCCGCTGCCTTTGATCTGGTTGATCACAAAATCCTGTGCAACCATCTGTCATCGGCAGTACACTTCTCCCACTCCGCAATTTCATGGATCCAATCCTTCCTGGACAATAGGACCATGCGGGTCTTCTCACCCCTAGCAGCTGCCGACCCTATCCCTATTACTTGTGGTGTCCCACAAGGATCTTGTGTATCACCTACTTTGTATAACATTTTTACAAAGCCCCTATTCGACAAGCTGGACCATCTGGGTGTCACCTACACCAACTACGCAGATGACACCCAGATACTCCTCACCTTATCCGGCAACTATAATTCGGACGCCATTTGGATCAATGAAGTCTTCTCCATCATTCAGGCATGGATGGCCACACATGGCCTCTGCCTGAATGATGACAAGACTGAATTGCTCCTTGTCGGCTCACCCAACACCATTCGGAAACTTAGTCCCAGCTACACTAGCTTTACCATTGACGGCAACACCATCCCTATCGCCAAGAGTGTAAAAACCCTTGGTTTTTACCTCGACACGAATACTAATCTAGCCAAACAAATTAATATGACTGCCTCAGCCACGGCCTACACGGGCAAACTAATCAGGGCCTGTAGACCGCTGATTTCCCCTAACAACTGCCTCACCTTAGCCAGAGCACTTATACAATCTAAACTAGATTACTGCAATAGTCTCTATGTAGGTGCCAACAAATCGGTAATTAATAAATTGCAAGTTCTACAAAATAATGCACTCCGTGCCGCCCTGAATATTCCCAGAAGAGAACATATTTCGGCTACCAGAATTGCATGCAAATGGCTCTCCATCCAACAAAAAATAGATCTAAAAACCATCTGCCTCACATATAAAGCACTCCACGGCCTTGCCCCTCCCTATCTCACTAACAAATTTACACTAAGACAGAACACTAGAACCACTAGATCCTCTAATACACTACAACTGACTGTGCCCAAATTCTCCCTTAAAAGAGCTGGTGGTTCCAGCTTCCCAGCTCTGGCTTCACAACTTTGGAATACCATTCCACTGGATATCAAATCTACACCTACCTTCCAGCCTTTCAGAACTAAGGTCATCACCTAGTTACTCAACAATTAACCTACCATGATTGAATGCTTACCCTCTGCAAGAATGTATTTTGCACTATGTCAGAATATTATTGTCTATGCACTAATTGCTATCTTGTCAAGTATACCTTTGCTTCATCACTGTACAATTGTGCCCTACCTTGCCTGTAACTCGAAGCTTAAGCGCCCATATACCCTTGGGTCAGGTGCGCTATACAAATTAATAAACAAACAAACAAACATAAGTCAGAAGAGAATCATGTTTAACACTAAGACAATCCAAGTGGCAAGTCAAAGACTCAGAGTGAAAAGAACTTTGAGTTGTATTTGAAGCAGAACTTGGCTATTGAAAGGAACTTTCTTGATATGAACTTTGGTTTTGAAAATCCTGAATCAATTCTGGTAAAGGGGATCCGACCCTGGTTATCATACAGGGTTACAAAGTTTGTTTGAATATAACTGTTACTTTGTTGAGTTTGAACGGCCATATGATTTTATTTTATGTACAAGTGTGAGGGACATATACCTTTTTGATATTAGAGTGTTTTCATTAAGTTTTATTTTGACAGGTAGGGAAATCCTCGTTGGGTTAGGGAAAGCAAGGTGTTTATCTCACCCTTATTATTCAATAAAATGGATACTTGTGAGAAAACTCCATCTACTTGTCGTCTCGCACTTCTGACCTCTTACAGATCATTGCACTTTTTCCTCATGCGTTTGTTTTTAATTATTAACGGAGTTGCCGTATGCTATGTTTAATCATTGTTTGGTTTGATATGTGCATATAACTTTGTGCTTCTATCTGCTGGGGCCCTTGTCTCTCCTGTCCCCGACCCCCGTTATTTCTTTTTTTGGAGAATGTCAGGTCTGTGGCTCACTGGACTAAAGCATCCACTACAGGGATCTGTGTTTAATGTGGTGTTCACAGGTATAATCTCAGGGGCTTCCGCTCAGCCCTTCATTCTTCTGAGGTTGATGAAGAATACAATTAAGTTAGGTGACTAACATTGGTATCAGTGCCAAGAAGCAGGAGGAGGATTGCGCTTTTCAAATTCACCTCTTTAGGTGTAAAAAGAGGAAAGTGATCAGCTTTTGGGCACTTGTGAAGAGATTGGCAACATCTTTGTATTAAGGTTGTTAGGAAACTAGGCTGATTTGATGCCCTCTCTGTGCCTGTTTTTAACTTCTTTTTTTAATGTGAGAGGCAGTAGATGGACTGGTAGCATTTATTACTTAGTAACTTTTAAAATGATACACTGTAGCTCCTGATGTAACTCCAGTGTGGGACACTTGTTTTCTGCATCGGTTTTCTTCATGGACTTGTAGCATGGTGCATCCTGTACTGCAATGATGCAGAACACGCAGGGATTCCAGAAGGAGAATGTGGAGGTGGAATGAGCACTCTGAGGACAGTTGGAGACAGAGAAGCATCTCCCTCCAGAGACTCCTTCCCTATTTCATATACATATATACTTATACTCATATTTAATATATAATCTAATTGTAACTTAAATAAACCTTATAAACTATCTCCATAACTACTGTGGTCCTGTTTCCCATGCTACAAGACTCATTCTGATGCCATTGGTTTATGGAGTTCTTGTGCTTCGCTGTTAGAATGCGTTCTGCAGAGTTCGAAATGTCGAGGAGATGGGAGTAGCGCAGAAGAGCTAGTTTAGCTAAACGCAGACAGCTACGAGGAGATCATTTTTGCTCCAAAGGCCAATTGAAGCCGAATGAACACATATGAATTTAACACTATGAATTTGGAACAGTCTATAAATAAAGATTAGGACACATAGATGGGGCATATAAAGCGCAAGGGGTCTTAAATAACGGACAAAGAGATATGTTTGCATCCTATGTGCTAGCTCCTTGTTTCCAAGTGGTAGCTCCTGGTTAATTTGGATACCCAGGAGCAGATTTTAGCTCCTGCTTATTCAATCTTAATTTTGATTCCTCATTCTGGCTGTCCTCTTGGACTTTGCTGTGGTGTTACTCGTGCTTTCAACACCATGCAGGCAGCCTCTCCGCCTTAATTGGCTTCCAATTCCCTAAAGGTTGCAGACATTGAAGGAATCTGAGTAAGTAATTTTGCACTGGCCTCCAATTCTGCTTCAATTTCTGTACTGGTGCCTCAGAGGTTGATGGGGCCACGGTACTTTTGATCGGCTGGGGCCGACTGCCTGAACAGGCGGCTATGCTGAACACACTCCGCTTGGCGGAGCGAAACTGGTGCATTTTTGCCAGCGTTACGCAGAGCAGGCTTCTGATACTCCACCTGGGGGATGCTAGTTTCCCAGCAGTCTCAACACGACAGCTAGCCATGCCCACGGAAGGTGTGGAGCTGGTGGTTTCCCTGGTGTATCCTCACAACTGCCTGGTCAGGCTGCCCCCCCAACCTCACCATGCCTCCGAAGAGGAACATATTCAGCCTGCTCTGGTGGGGACCACCCTCCTGCGTCTGCTCTCATCTCACCTGCCCAGGGCTCCCTGGTATGTGGGTGGTGCCAGCTTGCAGCCCTACTGTGGGTGCTCATGCAGTTGTATCCATCCCCAATGATTCTCCCTGCTGTGCTCTTGTAGCTGTTGATCTGCGTTGGACAGGGAAGATGCATTTGACGTCACAGGCACCATAGCAACATTGGGCCCTTGATGGGATATGTGGGTCGAGAGGCTGGAAATGTTTTTCGACACAGTTCGGTAATGGAAGGCGGGTCTTTGAAAGCCATGCTGTTCTGTGGGTAATGAGGTGCATCACATTTTTAAGACTCTACAGCCATCGGATGACACGTACGAGGAGGCGAAGAGTATGCTGCAGGTCTGTTTTCGTGCCTGCGTTCTGAACGCGAGTGTCAATGTGATTATGTTTTTCTGCTTTGCACAAGGATAACCTTGTGACACTCACTGCAGTGCTGGCGAGGATCTCCCAATAAGGCCTGACGCTGAACCACCGTTTCTTGCAGTCCTAGATAGATTTCTTCGTCTTTGTGTTTCACGAACAGGGGCTATGTCCCAATTCCAAGAAGGTCTGCAACATCAAGGAAGCAGCACTGCAAAGCTCCCCGTCAGAGCTGAGGCACTTCTTGGGGGATGATTAACTTTTGTGTATGGTTTATCCCCCACTTGGCCACGCTGACGTAGCTCCTCCGAGTCCTCACCAAGAAGTGAGTCGAGCCGTGCAGGATGCTTTTGTCGCCACCAAGGCAGCGCTTGTGGCCAACACATCAATGGCCTTTTTCAACTCAGCCAACGCCACTGATCTCATTGTTGATTCAAGTCCAGTGGGACTGGTGCTGGTACTCCTTCAGGGGGATTTCCAGGGGGACAGGCATCCTGTAGCATATGTCAGCAAGGCCCTGACTGACACTGAGCACAGATGGAGAATGAGGTGTTGGCGGTCCTGTGGGGCTGCAGACGCTTCTTTATCTAAATCTACGAACACCTGGTGACTGTTCATGGACCACAAGGTGCTGATCCCAATCATGTGAGGTCTTCAACTCCTCCTCCTATCAGGCTTGAGCGCTGGCTGCTGCAGCTTCCGGAATATGGCATCCTGATGCTGTGCATCCACTACAGGGATTTGTTTTTATAGTGATGGTCATAGGTATAAAGTCGGGCATGTCCCTTGAGCCCTTCATTCCTCTGAGGTTGATAAAATTGTGAGGCTGATGAGGATGCAGAGTAATTAATAGCTATGATCACTGGAGCTGCTGTCCCGAAGCCCAAGTCCCTGACAGACATTGCTGAAGCCACTTGTCGAGGTGCCGGCCTCCAGGGTTTTGCGGTCCAGTTGCAGTCAAGCCAGTGGAAGACATTACTGTCTGCCACACAACACCGGACACACAAGGCTCAGTCCTTTCTACAGGGCCTTTGGCAGGTCAAGGGCAAGCTCTTGGTTGGCCACAAAGGGGTACTTCTTTGCAGCTCCCAGCTTGTCGTCCCTCTCGCGCTTCAGGATCCCGTCCTGAGCCTGGCCCATGTAGGCCATCAGGGGGCCAGCAAAACAAAAGCGTGCCTCAGCGTGGCATGGTTCCTGGATCTTGACATCAAGGTGGACAACTCCCTCAGCCACTGTTTTTGCCAGGACCCTGGCCAAAGAACCTCCCATTGCTTCTCCTGATAGAGCAACGGTGTTGTGGCATGTATTTAGCTTGGACTTTGGCACAGTGCAGCAATCTAAACATTTCTTGGTCGTCCTTGATGAATTCTCGCGCTACCCGGTGGTGCGTTTCATCGAATGCGCATCAGCGGGAGTCATTCTGATTCTTGAAGAGCTGTTTGCGGCCCATGGACCAATGTTTCAGTTGGGTTAGACAATTCCAGAGCGAGGAATTTGCAGGCTTTTTATGGTTCTATGCGGTCACCCATTGGCACAGCATCCTGCTGGCCACAGGCCAACAGGGACGCTCAGCGTTTCATGCGGATGCTCAATTAAATGTTCTGCATTGCTATGGCTAAGGAACAGCACCTGGAGCAGGCTCCGCCATAGTTTATGGTGGCCTACCAGACAATGCCAAATGTCATGAAAGGCGTTGCTCCGGCGGAAGCCTTCCTGGGGTGAGAAGTGCAGTCCTTAATCACATAGCATGAGTCCAGGAGCCTTGCAGTGCCTGTTTCCGTGAGGATAAGAGAAGCTCAACAGGGGGCATATGCCAAGTAAGCAAGTCGGAGACACCTGGAAGGGAACCACATGGAGGTGGTAGAAATTGTTATATACTGCATGCGCAATTCCCAGGCACAAGTTTCGTTAACCACACAAGGCGAGACCCTGGACAATTGCTGGCAAATGAGGGGTCCATGATCTGAGCGGTGAGAAGCAGGGAATCCCTCACCTGGAACTGTAGCTGGTTTAGACAGTGTCAAGGTGCTCTTGAGGCAGATTGGCCGCGGCTGGAGTCCCAGTTGATCCTGGAACTGTAAGTGTTGCCCATGACACAATTGGGGGAGGAAGAAGAGCAAGGTGGAGGAGCTGACCAAAGTGCTGTAGAGCTGGCTCAGCGAGAGGTTGCAACTATCTCGGTAGCCACGACGACCAGGGAGGAATCCACCAGGATGACTCAAAGTTTGTGCTTGAATAAAGAGCATCGTGCATCTACCGGAGAATCTACGGACAGTTGTGGTTGTTTTGTTGTTGATTTTATTTGTTTGTTTAATAAAGGTAGAAAGGAATGTTGTGACATGGGACGTTGCCTGTGTCGGATGACACCCTACGTCAAAGTGGTAATAAAGGCAGAACACACCCAGGGACGGTCAAGTGTGTCTCATCATTGGGGGTGGGGCGGGGTCTCCTGCTAGGCCTGGTCTAAATTAGAAGCATTCTTTTTTTTTTTTTTTTTTTAATGTTCCCATAGCGAATCCAGATTTTTCCATATTTTGAAAAACTGCACAGCTGGTGTTTTTCTCTAATTTAGGGAAAAGTAAAAGTTCAATCTTACTGTTTCCTAGAATATTTATTATTCATTATACTGGAAGGAATTATAGTTCAATACGCTTAGGAGGGTTGTTTATTTGAAATGCAGTTGTCTCGGAATTCAGCATTAATAAGCAACACTATTAATCCAGTGTCGAAATGAGCACACATTTTAACCAAAAGAGAGAAATCCGTGTAACCATTATTCATTTTTATTTAATGGTTTTCTTTTCCTGACTTGTTGAAACTTCTTTCAAAACCATTTCTAACATTAAAAGCATGCACAACTTTGATAACATGAAAATCAATTTTTTCATTTCAGATTACTTAAGTGTCTTGCCAAACAGCCCTGCTGAAAAAGCTAGACATATTTTGGCCGTGGAAACCGATCCAGGGGAGCTAGTTGGAGAACAAGCAGCCAGTCACCCAGCATCAGCTCAATTCTCCCTTAAGCAATTGAGCGTTGACATCAGGTGATGCGATTATTTTAAGGCATACAATGTTGCTGTTGCTACTGTGTGTGCAAATAAAGTAGGAGGTTCAAACAGCCAGTAAATGCATTTTTAATGTCTTGCTATGCCCTGTATTACTTTGAATGCAACGTTAAGTAATGTTATGCCTTTTAAAGCACTTTGTATGTACCTTTTAATGTATATCACAACACAGCACATACCACGCAACACACATACCTGTCTCAAGTTGGGAGCAGCAGAACATGCAGACTCAAAAGTAATGTTGAGTCAGGGTTTGGGTGTTTTATAACAGAAATTAGGCCACACACAGTGCAGATTAATGAGTATAAAACGAGCATCCTCAGCTAATATGTGGAAAATTACCCTATTTTTTTATCGTCTTTTTTTCATTCCGTTAACCAGCTTTCCTAGGGGTATGTGACAATGTCCTGAGTCCTAGAACCAGCCTTCACACCATTTGGAATTTCAGCCAAGCTCAGAACTGGTGACTATTGTGGTGTTTTGCTAGGTATTGTCAATTCTCCCCAGTGGGAAGCCCTTTCTCATGAGTCTAGGGAGTTGTGGCCGCTACCAAAGAGTACCCCTAGGGGTGGTTTGGTGCGGGAGGACCTCATGGGGAGGGACTCCCCCGATGGGGTTAAGGACACTCACCTAGATTACAGCCCATTGGCCAATGTCACACCCCAACTTTCCCAAATCCCTGCCTCCTCCATTTCAAACCACGTCCTTGAGAGTAGACCTATGTATTGCTGTAGTGTAGGAGAAACAACCAAAACAGATCAGGATGAGAAATATCACAGAAGAAATGAAGATGACTGATTGTGCTAGTACTGGTATGAGGTGGCCCTGATGATGCATGAACAACAATCTATCAAGAACAATGAAGGAATTTGACAGTCCATGGGGCTGGGGACTGGCATCAATTGTATAAGAAGAGAAGGACTGAAGATTTGGTCAAGCCCAGCCGGGAGAGGCAGCAGATGTGGAAACCATCCAGAGCGGGAGTTTCAAATCCTGTCAGCTAACCAGGGATGCCAAAGAGTGGAGGACGCCAGCGAATTGCTGAGGGAGTTCTCTGTGGGTCAAGCAGAGTGACCACACAGACTTTTTTAGAGCTCTGGTTACGACTACCGTTAGCCCTGGTTCATTGATCATGTTTCCCCAAAGGCGCTTGGCATGTTTGGGGAGGAGGGGGCATGTACCTCATAGCCAACCATGTCTTAAGGCTCACTTTTACTACTTCATTGCAGCAGATCTGACACAACTGCTCATTTTTGGCAATTGCTGGTTCGGTTATAGACTGCCGGGCTACCCAGCCACCGCACTCGCCCCATATTCGTGTGGATAGCCTTGGGCAGGCCGAGCCTCGATCGCCAGCAGCGCTTAGGTGTCCGCTCTCTGCTTTCGTAGTATTCTATCACGTCTTCCCAGCAAAGTACCGACCCAGGTCTCCTCGGCACTCAGGTCTCATCCGCTAGTTGCCCTGGGTTGTGTGGTCGTGGCCTTGTTGGTCCGTAGGCCTCATTTCTGTCTGGGTGTCGGGCATGGCTGGTGTTTATCCTCGGAACGTGGAGCTCAACCTGGTTCAGCGTTTCCTTCTTGGACTCTGCTGCAGCTGATCTTTGCTTTATCGCTATCCAGCGCTCAACTCAACAGTTTGTTATATGGAAATGAAATCTCACTATGCACATATCTGCAATGAAGAACACAGTGCCTTTTTGCATTACACTGCTTCTAAGTCCCTTTATAAATGAGCGCCCAGACCCCTCCCCCGACCACCACCCATGATACTACTTTGCACAGGTTCCCACCTGGAATGTTTCTCCTTTAGAATAGGGGTCATCCTTTTGGAATCTTCTATGGAATTGCAGCTCCTCAGTTGGTGTCTCTCCTCCATACAGCCATCTCCTTTGGTTAATAATAATCCTCTATAACTGTGTGCACTCTTTTATTATCAATATATAATAATCCTTCCCTGGGGCATTATGATGATGCCTATTTTCATTGGCTTGTTCTATCCTCTGCCACTCCTACTGGATACACCCCTAATCTTCATTGCATGACTGAATTATAATCATGCAATCTGAAAAATGGTGGTGGCTATCTTGCTCTCCATGTGGCTGACTTTTCATTCTCCCCCACCGCCATAATTTCTGACAGGAATATAACTCATTGATACACAAACCATCAGTCTGTGGTTCAGGGTGCAAAATTCGACACTTGGCACAATTTGGTGGCATATTCCTTGCAGGAGGTATTCATTTGTCATATTTTTGATTAATTTTCATAATTGCAAACACTGCAAATTTGGTGTCAAAAATTAGTTTTGTTCATCAACCGCATAATAATCCCCTTCTCCTTCCCCTCCCCCTTCCTCCCACTCCCCTGACCTCAAAACAGACATTGTAACCCCCATCACATACCCCCTTTCTCCTTCCCTTCCCCCCACTCTTCCCCTCCTTTTAGTAAATTGTTCTAATGACCTGTTTCATGTTTGTAAATATGCTTCTCTCACTTTTGTACCTGTTTTATACTGTAAAGCGCTTTGGCTTAAAGCTCTATATAAACTCAATAAACATAAACATAATTGGCTTACCGTTCCAATCTTTTTCCATTAAAAAAGAATCATAGATTTTCGGTTTTACATGTCATGTTAGGACGGTTTACTGTGATTTTACCGAAAACCTTTTTTATTCAAGGTATTTTTTACTGAAAAATGTTTTACCAAGCACCCCGTTTCCCCATGTTTTTAACCCCTTACCCCCCCTCCCCCATTTATAAACTGTATTTTTTCGGTAAAATAATTTTGGTAACAAATACCATGTATAAAATTCTTGGGTAAAATCACTGGATACCTTTTAAACCATAGGGCTTTTACCCAGCTTTACATGAAATCCATCTAACTAAAATAGAATATCTTTACACAAGGTGCCCTCCTTGTTACAGCCCAAATGGGCTCTTCTGTTAAACGAGCTAAACAAGCTAGACATGAAATTTGCACTGTGGAAAAAATAAATATCTTGTGACTACGGTCTCATGACTTTAAGGAAACAGACGTTTATCAGCTTGTTTTTGTCACAGTCCTTGAAAATACAGATGGTGGTGGAAGTGGGAGGGCAGTGGGGGGAGGGGCAGAGGATATATCCTCCAAGGTGAATCTTGGTTCACATGTAGTCCGCACCAGATCAAGCTGAATAGAATAGTGTTAAATGGTTCTTTCCTTTTTTAAATTTATAATTGTATAATTTTTTACATTCAGCATTATTTTACATTTAAATGAAATGCATGACATGATGCAATCCACTTATCATTTAGCTGTTTAATTACTCTTTTACAACACACTTAATACCATAGACCAGTCTCTAAGCGTGGGGCCAGGATTCGAACCTGTGTTGCTCTGTGTTGTTTTGCTTCCAAGACAAATGTGTTGCCCCTGAGCTATCCTCCTATCCCCTGTTTCGTTTGAAAATGACTAACCTAGCAATATAATAAATCTCTGGTACATTTTATTCTCTGCATGGCATCTGTTTTCCTTGCTATTGTTAACCATGATCCCTAGATGTAGTATTGCTTGAAGGTCCTTGGAATATGGCTATAGTTGTGGTGGTTTATTTTACTGGTTGAGTGATGTCTCTTAGGTGATTGTCCGCATCTTGCAGGCGCCCTCTCTTGTGTTGGTAGGGAGTAAGAGGTGGAAACCATGTATAAAGTGTCATCTTTTAAGTAACCCCTCTTATTTAAACTTTTCTTTTCTCAGCACTGAGCCATCTGCCTCACGCTTGCAAGAAGCAGCGCCGGTAACAATTTCATCTCTATTTCAGTTTGTTCCAGGAAGCGATCTTTGGCTCTGTTTAGTCCTACAAATCCCTCCCACCTTCCCCAGGACCATTGTCACCAGGGGAAGAATGATAGTTCCTGGGTCATTTCCTCTGGGAAACTATGCATAATTCCTCTGACATGGGGTTCACATCAGCCCCACCAAAAAGATCAGTCGACTAGCCCACATCGAGGCTCAGGTTACATCTTTATTTGTTGGGGTAGGGATATTTGATAGGCTAAAGGAATTCTCACTTACTAAAACCAAGAGGTAAAAAGGCTGTATTGTTTAAAATGACATGGTTTTACATCCTCCATACAGCTCCCTACAGTTCCTTATCCTACCATAAACATTACACAGTGATACACATCTGTAAGTTTACTTACTTTATAAAACATTATACAAACATTCCTTTCAATAAAACATTTGTACTTGCCATATTATACAGTTTTGTTTTTTAGTCGGTTATTTGATTAGGAGGAATAACTGATTTCTCAAATCGAGGAAGGGCACTCCGAGGATGATGGGTCTTCAGCTGGTTCACATGGACCTAACGTTCCTCTGTCTTTTCTCCTTTTTTGGAATCTTGAGCCTTTAAACTATGGGGGGGATCTCATCTATAATCTCATATTCTTCTTTCCAGCTGGGAAGGAACCTGCGGTCCTTGCCTGATTCCTTTGGAAATAATGGAGGTAAACCCGTTCATGTGCCTCTTCACTGGGTCAACACATGGCAGATCTCCCCCAAGTGTTCTCCCGCAGTCTGAATTTTGATTACATGGTTATGTTGTGTTGATTTATACCGTGCACCGCTACCACCCATGGGCAGTCTCCAGGCGCTCACGTGGCTCTGCAAGAAAAGATGGTATGGTGTGTTGGTGAGGATAGGAATGCAAGGCATAAAATAAACAGTGTTGCGTAGCAATTTGCTATGGTATTCTGTAGGTATGCTAATTAAATTGACTTTCTTTTACTGAAGAATAGTTTAAAAAAATATATATATAGGTAAGGGGTTAAAAACATGGGGAAACGCGGGGCTTGGTAAAACATGTTTCAATAAAAAATAGTGAGGCAGCTTCCTATCTGAGCTCCCTGTGTGCACTATATATTCTATTTTCCACAATTCATTCACTTATGTAAGCTTTGCCCCAGTAAGTGGAGCCGTGCATGTGATCGTCGCTTCTTTGCCTGCCCTAAGATGTCGGGCACGATGCAGCGCCAGAACGAGGCTGGCTTCACCCTGTTTCCTAGAAACTTAATCCTTTTTTGAACGAGTTCCGCCGGCAGGCGGAAGCGCCACCCATTGCAGAAGGCCTGCAAAAGGCCCTGTTTGCCCCTGTTCGCCACAGTGAGCCTCAGCCTCTTCAACCATATCCGACAACAGTCGTATCATCCAGGTAAACTGAACACGCCGATTTCTGATATTCCTCGCACCTTATTTTTTACCCGCACACCAGGATATTAAATATTGCCTTAACTTAACTTGGATTCACTGTCTCTATATGCTGCACGCCACCTAATGACTCATAGCATTTACATGGACAAACGGGCCAACACCCGCTTATTACATACTGGTTGGCGAATTAACAACATGGTATATGCATATACGCATGCTGAGCTTCGATACAATATTTCCCTAACTGTCTTGCGCATGGTATTCTTGTACTCCGAGCCAACGGCTGCATACCAGGCTGCCAACCTGCACCATAATGCAAACTGTATCTTATAAGCCCGCCCTCCGTTGGCCGTAGTGAACATGCCTCATGTTGGCACCGGAATTGCTCTAGATACTTGCCTCAGTTTACTATTTTCGCAGCTGTATGATGCTATTATCCAATGTCTGTGCTTTAGTTTAGAATCTGTCATTTTGTATTCCATCTGTACTTTGATTACGTCCGCTTCCTGGGCTAGTCTATTACCAATCTATACAGCGCTATATTCGCCTTAGTTATTACTGTGCAGTTGCATGATGCTATAATCGACTGATCGAGCCTGTGATTTAGCCATCTGTGTTATCTTGCATTTTACTTGTATCCTGATTACGTCCGCTCCCTGGGCTAGTCGATCAACTACCTGCACAGCGCCATATTTGCCTTAGGTACTTTCTTCCAGCTATATGATGTTATAATCCACGATCGTGCTCTCAATTTAACATTTGTGCAATTTTGCCTTCTACTGGATTACGCCATTGGGCCAGTCTATCACCAATCTACACAGCACCAGATCTGCCTTAGTTACTATTTCTCAGCTGTATGATGTTGTTATCCACCGATTGTGCTCTCAATTTAGCATTTGTGTACTTTTGCTCTCTACGTGTATCCTAATTACGCCAGTGGGCTAGTCTATCGCCAATCTGCAGAGCGCCATACTTGCCTTAGTTACTATTTCTTAGCTGTGTGATGGTATAATCCTCTGATTGTGCCTTCATTTCAGAAGTTGTGCAGTTCTGCATTTCACCCGCATCCTGATTGCATCTGCCTCTTGGGCTAATCTAGCACTTACCTGTATGGTACCATACCCTAATCTTATGCTCCTAGCTAGAGCCTAACTCAAACTCGTGAAACACTCCGACTAAGGATAATTATGTCTGTTTATCTACTATACTTAGTATTACTTGGCACCCTACTTGCACCCATTCCTTCACCCACTCACACAAAACCTCTTACTCTACCCCTACCAGACGATAACGCCATTACCAGCATGACAGCTAGTCGGGCTGACTTACCATCTCTACATCCACGCATGCATCCAAACCTTCAACCAACGCTTAGTTTTTCGGACCACAGCCAGAACCCACCCTATTCTAGCAAACCCTGCGATACAACTTCCAGAAACCATAGGCTTCGCGCAAGACTGTCTAAATTGTTTGAACCTTTCGCCAGCTTAACGTCTATTACAGACCCGACGAAGAAAAGCTTACTAAGTAGACCAACCATCCCTATTAATAGGACTATTCCGGCTATAGGCATCACTCAACTCATCCTATTTGCAAAAACATTTTACAGACCAACCGAAATAATACTTCACATATCGTCAGACACCAATGGTACCCCCCCTTCTCCCTGTATCCCCTCCAGGACAAACAGCGGTGCCATATGCCTCACGGGCGCACTAATAAATGCCAGATCTCTAGTCGCCCACGCCACAGAGCTATCTGACATTATCCTAGCAGAGAATTATGACTTTATGGCCTTTACAGATACCTGGCTCCATGCAGCAGCAGGCCCGTCCCTTATGTTAGCAGTGCCCGATAACTACACCATTCTTAGAGCAGAGCAGATAGACGTGACACCAAGGGAGGAGACACAGCTCTCATTGACAAATCAAATTTATCCATGAGACTAGCTGCCTCACTTCATGTGAATCCCTTACGGCTAAACTTCCTATTGCCAACTCTCACCATACAACTTATCTACAGGCCGCCAGCACTACTCGGGTTATTCGAGGAAGATATCTCCTCCTTTATTTCTAACAAACTAAAAACCTCCTCACAAGTTTTACTGCCAAGTGACTTTAACTTAGGATTTAATGACCCCAAAGACCAACATGCCACAGCCATTGCTAACACGCTCTCTGAACTTGCCCTCATCCAAAAAGTGAACCTGCCCACACACGACAAGGGCAGAATACTCGACTGGATTGCAGATTATAACTGCAACACCACAATCACGGCCATTAGCTCCCAGACTTGGACTGACCATCACTTGCTGTCATTCTCCTTAGCAACCAAAAGACCTACCACCAAAAATATCTTTACTCCTACGTCCCGTCCCCTTTCCTCCATACTTATGGGACATCTCTGCATCTCTCCGTCCTGTGGGATGGGACCGGAGCACTTTGTAAAAAGCATCCAAAAATGTTTTTCCAAAATGTGTCCTTCCTCTCTTTCTTGCGTGGTGCCCGGCACGTGGCTGTAACCAAGGCCCACCTTGGCTCTTCCCTGCGCATCGCCCATCAGTCCTTTTCTCTGCATCGTTCGGGACCGGACGCACTTGCATCCGCAGAAGATTTTCTTCCTTTTTTCCTCTCTGGCTCTCGCTAGCGATCGTGTACTAGTCTGTCTATGTCGTTCAAACTAGACTTTCCAGATTGTTCATCGTGTCACTGACGCTTCGCGAGGGCGGATCCCCATCCTCTTTGTTTAGAGTGTTTGGGTCCGGATCACCGTTGTGACTCCTGTTTTTACTGTGATTCCCTTTCGTTCTGCGCTCTTCAGCGTCGGTTGGAGCGGCGGGAGGAGTGTAACGCTCACCTGATTCCCGTAGAGGCGCCGGTCTTGACTGGGCGTATACCGTATCTTCAAAGGTGATGTGTAACACACGGCTGGCTCTTTGGGCTGGACCTCTGTGCACTGTATGTCTGACTCGAAGGGTAAGATGTCTGCAGATAGAAAATATGGGATTAATGAACTGGGTTATTGAATGTCTCTCTCTTCTTCCCTTTCTCTTCTCCTGTAGAACCCCAAAGGTTAACGCTCTCACCTTAGGTAAGTGAACGCCGTGCTCTCCATCTGCCTCGGGGCAGGGTGCTGTAACCAGTTTCTTCACTGGATAAGGGGAGCAGGCCTCTTGACTTCAGAGGACTGCTGTCCGTCGTTTATTGCACGAACGGTAAGTTTCGAGTAATTCTAATGTCTTTAAAAGTCTTTAGTAATGATGTCTCTTGTTTTGCAGGGTTCCGGCGATGGCGGATGACGGGCTGAAGTGAGTTGAAGATGGAGCCCGTGTGATGAATAGAAGCGCCTGGAAGCACGTAATTAAGCGCTTGTTGCCTGCTTCACGATGCGCTCTAACTGTCTTTTTATTTTGCAGGTACAAGTTCGGAGCGGCTGCAGAGTGCCGGAATACCCACTGGGTTAGATGTGGAAAGGAGTAATGGCACGTGAGTATTAAAGTTCCCCAATGTCTTTAAACGCACCTTGTTTTGTCTTTCAGATGCGGGATGCAGCGCCGAAGGCCTCCGGAGCGTGCAAAGAGTTGGTAAGCTTTTGTCTTTCAGATGCCGGAATGCAGTGCGAAGACCTCCGGAGCGCACGAAGAGTAGATAAGCCTTTGTCTTTCAGATGCCGGAATGCAGCGCGAGGCGTTGGTGACAGCCGATGGACCAGGTAAGTGAAGCGCTGTCACTGAAGACCGTAATGCTAACCTGTTCTTTCTTGTCTTTATAGGTGTTGCTGAAGACTGGATTCAGGATGGTAAGCCTTTTTCCTTAGGCCCAGGATCAGATGCAGAAGACACGATGAGCGTTCTGCTGCAGAGGATGCAGAATAACGCAAAGCAAGATTCATCCATCGGGTGTGGTTTAAATAGCCTCCTGTAGTGCTTAGGTGTCTCCTTCCACAGCCACGCCTAGGTAAGAAAAGAGTTCCTGCTTTCCAGAAGAGTTCCAGTGTTCTGATCCTAGGGAGTGGCTCCTGCCCCACCCAACAGGAAAAGTAGTTCCAAACAGAAGAGGATCAGAGGCTCAACTGGCAGGCAAGTAAGCAGCATGGTCTGCTGCAGGTAAGTCCACCCAAGCATTATGAGCCCGGCGCTTCCAGCGCTGGGACTGGGCATATTTATGAGCCTGGTGCCACTGGCGCCAGGACTGGGTCCAAAAGGTCCCAATTGGGACTGGTTGGCACTCGGAACCTGGGTTATGGATCTGCTTCCAAGGGAGTTGGGAAAACCCTGACCTTTTGGAAGCAAAGATCATGACAAGGAGGTGTTCCGACAAACTCCTCCTTCGCATTTTCAAGCGTTCATCGACAAGAAGAGACGCCTGGTAAGTTCTTTACTTTTCAGAGCACCCCGGCCGGGAGACACCTTTCCGGGTTCCTCCCGGGCCGGGAGGGGCGTTAATCGCTCTGTCACAGGGTTCTCCCTGAGGTGCCCGTTGGGCTTTATAATTATACCAAAGTTTTCTCCGTGGGTCTCCGTAAAGGGCCTGTGGATACCGGAGTACATTCCGAGGCCCCTCCTGTGGGGGCTGCTTGTAGACCCAGTTCTACTGAGTTGTGTGGTACTGGAGCTTGCTCTGAGGCCCCTCTGTTGGCTTCCCTCAAAAATAAGACCAGGGTTCGCCCCGAGTCCTCGGCGGGGCTTGGTGTTACCGAACAGATGTTCGAGGCCTGCGCGAGTAAGGCTATTACCGAACCTGTGTCCGAGGTCCCTCGCACAGAGGCTAAAGTTACCAACATTTCTGAGAGGCCTGGCAAGGCCTCATCGATGAAGGTTTTTTCTCACTGTTGCCGCTCTTGTGGCGACGCCAGATCTGTTGAGGGGGCAAAGAAGGAAAGTTCTTCTTTTATCGGCAGTGCCGAGGTCCTTCCTGGGAAGGCTAATTTGGCGATTTCTTATGTTGCAGAAACATTCCAGGCCACATAGTACCGGCTCTGCCGAGGTTCCTTATGTTAAGAATAAAGTTATGACCACTGATCCATCGGCGGGGACCCCTGCCTCACTTCCAAACGTGCCGCAGTTCCCCTCAGGTGATGACAAAATGGCGCCTGTTCCCGCCACGACCTCGGCGGCCATTTTGGGTGCTACCCCTACAACTACGCCATCGGCCTCAGGTGTAGGGCTTGGTTCCGTGGGTGAACATAGGGTTCCTTGTGCGCATCCTTATCAGCCGGTTTATGATTGGAACGCTCGGATGCCCATTCCGCACAATGTTTCGTTGCCTGCAGGGTCGGCACCTTTGATTTATGTGGATACATCGGTGGAGGGACCGGTGTGGCACCCTTCCCCGTTACGTCCCTGGAATAGTCCTCATGAGAGGCCTCCTCTAGTTCCAAAACAGTCCCCGGAGGATGCCTTTTTCAGCAAATTTCAGATGCTCATGCGTACCGACCCGATGAGAGAATATTTCAAAGGGCTTTTTAGGGAGATATGTCCGCCTGCGCCTTCGGCCCCACCTGTTCCTCCGGTGGTTCCGCCCGCGCCTCCCTTGCCTACGGTGCCTTCCCTGACTCTTCCTCCTTTGCCCCATTGTTCCCCATGGACAAGGCAGCGGCCGACACGATTCAGCAGGATCCTGACCTGTCGGATGACGCGCAAGGCGATCAGGACAACAAGGACCTGCCCCGCTCTATCAGAGCTTTTCATGACCGGGTACTGGACATGATGTGCTTCTTGGATGTTCCGGTGCCCGAGGCACCCGCTCCGCAGGAGGGCGTGCTTTCTGGTGCGTTCACCCTGTCTCCTGTTCTTGCAGAAGGACATTCTGGCCGAGGTCCATAAGGTCTGGGAAAAGCCACACTCTGGACTTTTCGTCAATAAGGAAATTGATGCACGATACAGGCTACATTCTTCGGAAGAGGTGGCCCTGTTGTCTTGTCCGCCCCCCACCTCCACAGTGGTGGCTGCGGCCATTTTGCAGTCCAGGCCTGCAGCATCCTCTTTCACGACAGCTGCTCAGGTTCTGGGAAAGGAGGATAAACTCCTTGACTCACTTGGGAGAAAGATTTTCGCCAACCATTGGCCTTGCAGCTCAGGCAGGCCAATGCCAAACTGGTGTTAGCGGGGGCTAATTTGCGGATGTGGAAAGGTCTGTCAGAGTTTGAGGAGTTCATTCCGGTCGAGAAGCTGGAAGACTTCAAAGCGGGATTATCTGACGCCAGGGTCTTGGCCCAGGATCTCCTGGAGGCTGCGGCTCATCACGTAGACACCTCAGCTCGGGGCCTTATGCTGGGTGTTAATACGTCACGGCAGGCGTGGCTGCATGCTACTAAATTCTCGAAAGAAGTGCAGGACACGGTGTTAGACCTTTCCGTTTGATGGTAAGGAGCTCTTTTATTCTTCAACAGATGTAGAGCTGACCAAGACGAAGGATAGCACTCAGACAGCTAAATCCTTGTCGGTCCTTGTTAAAGCCCCTTTCAAAACCCAGAGACCGTTGGCGCAAAGCCGACCCTCCTCTGGCTTTAGAGGCTTCCTAGACCAGAAATCTCAGAGTGGATACCCCTTTGGGGAATAACCGCTGGAGGCAACAACGGACTCGTTTTTTCTCCTGCTCCTCAGGCTCAGGTGGCAACACCACCGAGAAACCTACAAAATGAGGGTTCTCCGCGCTCGCACGAGACCCCGGTGGGAGGACGCATCGCGTCTCATTGGGAGGCATGGCAGACTATCACCAAAGACAGATGGGTCTTGTCAGTCGCTCGGGCGGGCTTCCGCTTATCCCTACCGCCTACCCCACCTTTCAACCCTCCCTTTCAGCTGTCGGGCTCGCCCTCCCTCAAAGCCGAGGTTCAGAAACTTCTGGACCTCAGAGCTGTATAACCCGTTCCCTTTGGGGAGCGAGGGGAGGGTTTCTACTCCCTGCTGTTTACGGTGCCCAAACCCAAACGGGCTGGCCTGCGCACCATCCTAGACCTTTCCCAGTTCAATCTTTTCCTACCCCAAGAGAAATTCAAGATGATCCCGCCCGGCCAGATATGGTCCTCCTTGCAGATGGGCGATTGGCTCATCGTGGTGGATCTTCAGGATGCGTGCATGCATATTCTGGTTTGGAATCCACACAGGAGATACCCCTGTTTTTCTTTGGGAGAGGAGCACTTCCAGTTTTGAGTGCTTCCTTTCGGCCTCCGCTCTGCGCCACGTGTCTTCACGAAGATGATGTCGGTGATTGCGGCCTATCTTCGTCTGCAGGGTATCCATGTGTATCTGTATTTGGACGACTGGCTCTTACGCAGTCCTTGCCCGCTGAAAGCAGCGAGCAATCTTCAGTCTGTCCTTCAGCTCCTGGACCATCTTGGGCTGTCGGTGAACTGGCGGAAATCTTCCATGACGGTCTTGCAGGACTTGATTTTCCTGGGTTTTCACTGGAACACGATCGACTGCAGAGTGTACTCGACCGGGGACAGAATGGCAGATCTATTAGCCAAGTGTCATATGTTTGCGCAGTCGGAGAGCATGTCGGCCTGGTGGTTCCAGAGGCTTCTGGGCCTCATGGCCTCGTGCGTGTTGGCTCTTCCTCTTGCTCGTCTCAAGATGAGGCGGACTCAGATGGCTCTTCGGAGTTTTTGTCAGGCTGTGGACCTGGATTCCAAGCTGATAATGATTCCGGCTTCCATGAGAGTGGACCTGGAATGGTGGTCATCTCTCAGCAACCTGTCGGTTGGTGCGGGGTTTCAGGACCCAGCCCCTACGGTTACGATCACGACAGACTTCTCCCTCCTGTGGTGGGGTGCGACGTTGGATCCTCTTCAGTTCTCGGATCTCTGGTCGCCTCAGGACAAGCTCCTCCACATAAATCATTTAGAGCTTCTGGCGATCTTCCTAGCACTCAGGGCATTCAGACCGATCATAGCCAACAAGGTGGTCCGCATACGCACGGACAATGCAGTGTCGATATGTTACATCAACAAGCAAGGGGAACCAAGTCTCCCCCTCTCGTGGATCTGTCCATCCAGATTTGTGAGTGGGCTGTGCTTCATGGTATTTGGCTGCTTGCAGTGCACATCCCGGGCCAGCTGAATGTCGCAGCGGATGCCCTCAGCCGGCGGACAGTGGTCAGCTACGAGTGGGAGTTGAAGGCGGAGGTCCTTTCATGGATTTTCTTGCGTTGGGGCACACCGGAGGTGGACCTCTTCGCTATGGCGGTAAACAAGAAGCTTCCTCAGTATGCCTCCAGAGGGGGGTGAGAGCTTCCTCTCTGGGTTGATGCTCTCGAGATTCCATGGCACAACATGAGAGCTTACGCCTTCCCGCCTCTGCCTCTAGTTCATCAAGCAATTTGGAAGCTGAAGAACTCTATGAACTGTTCCCTTCTACTCATAGCCCTGTGGTGGCCGGCCAGGTTTTGGTTCTCGGAACTTCAACACCTGTCGGTCTATCCGCCGATCAGGGTACCAGTGACCCCCAATCTTCTTCATCAGGGGGAACATCAGATGTGGCACCCCTCCCCACAATCGCTCAGCTTGGATGTTTTGTCCTTTGTATCCTTCTTAGCAGAGTCAGGTGTCCATGTTCTGTCATGCAGAACTTCTTTCAGCGGTTTCCGCTTACCTTTCTACGGACCAATGCTCTTACTCCCCGAGTTACCCAGTGGTTAAGAGGCATTTTGCAGGCTTGACACGCCTCTATCCTCCAATTCGTAGTCCGCACCTGTCGTGGGATCTAAATGTAGTCCTGACGCATTGTCATAAGCCTTTCGAGCCAATGGCCACGGTGGACCTCAAGTACCTGTCCTGGAAAGTGTCCTTTTTGGTCGCCATCACGTCAGCAAGGCGGGTAAGTGAGCTCCAGGCCTTGTCGGTGGAGCATCCCTTTTTGGTCTTTCACAAGGATAAGGTAGTCCTACGGACGAATCCTGCTTTCCTGCCGAAGGTGGTAACTGAATTCCATCTGAATCAGTCGATCTCCCTACCGGTCTTTTTTCCGAACCCTACCTCGGAGGCAGAAAGGGTTCTGCATTGCCTCAAAGTCAGAAGAGCTCTTAAGTTCTGTCTGGACAGAACTTCCGAGCTTAGGAGTTCTTCTCAACTGTTTGTGACTTTTGGTAACCCTCAGGGTAAGCAGGCGTCTAAGGCGACTATTTCTCAGTGGATCGCCGCCTGCATTACGGAGTCTTTCACCTCCAAGAGCTGAAACCTCTTAATGGTATTCATGCACACCTGGTGCGGGGCAAGGCAGCCGCGGTTGCTTTTCAGAAATATGTTCCCTGGGAGTCCATCGCTAGGGAAGCTACTTGGGCCTCCCCATCTGCTTTTTGTAAGCACTATTGTCTTGACATGAGCTCAAGAGCTGATGCTCAGTTTGGTCAGGCTGTGCTGAAGAACCTTTTTCAGTAAGGGGTATTTCCCTCCACCCGTAGTTCCTGTTAGGTGTGCCTGGGAATCTCCCATAAGTATGGAGGAAAGGGGACGGGACGTAGGAGTATAACCAGGTTACTCACCGTAGTGACCACCTTAGTCCTAGTCCACATTCTCCTTTCCTCCATACGCCCGCCCGCCGTCCCCTCTAATAAGGTTCCTCTGTTATTGCTAATAGGTCTCTGACCTGGTGATAGAAAAGGACTGATGGGCGATGCGCAGGGCGGAGCCAAGGTGGGAGGGGTTACGGCCACGTGCCGGGCCCCAAGCAAGAAAGAGAGGAAGAAACATTTTTGAAAAAAAAATGTGGATGCTTTTTACAAAGTGCTCCGGTCCCGTCCCACAGGGTGGAGAGATGTCCCATAAGTATGGAGGAAAGGGGACTATGGACTAGGAGTAAGGTGGTCACTACGGTGAGTAACCTGGTTAATCTGCTCCCCCTACCCTAACAAGGAACAAACAGAATATTACTACCGCTAAACTCCTGCCCCTTATCCTACCCACCCTTAACGCTCTACCTGATACCAAGGTGCTAGTCGAGGCATACAAAAAAACTATAACTATTGCCTTAGATTCCATTGCATCACTAAAAATGAGGAAAATTAAGCCTAAAGTTATTCATCTTAATTCCTGGTTCACACCACATTTTGAAAACCCTGAGATTGGGAAAAAGAAAGTGTGAAGTCTCATGGAGGTTATCGCCCTCACCTGAAAACAAATCCAACCTCCTCAATATATCCTCTCTATACAAAAAAGAAATAATCCTGGCTAAACAAGAATCTTATAATAAAAGAATCTCTCAAGCTAATTGGTACACTAAGGAATTATTTGTAATCTTAAAAGAACTCGAAAACCCGATCCCAGTTCAGGACAACTGCGTGAAAGATAAAACCTGGTGTTCCGACATTCAGCCAGCTTTAGCCAATAAAGTCACCACCCTCCAGAATAAGATCACACAAAAAAGCCACCCTAATTAACACGATCTCATCAGACAAGGCCGCCAGTCCAGATTCTAAACCTCCTCTCTGTTTCAGCTTCTCAAAAATCGCAATGATTGAGGTCGAAAAAGTTATCCTATCTGTTAAACCATCAAACTGCCAGGGCGACAATTGCCCAGCCCAAGTAATTAAGGATGCCGCAAGAGACCTATCTCCCTTCATAGCTAAACTGATTAATGCCTCATTCTCTTCCCGCACCATCCCAAGCAATCTCAAAGAGTCTTGGGTACTCCCCCCTTCTCAAAAAGCAAACCTTAATTCATCCATACCTACAAATTACAGGCCTATCACCACAGTGCCATTCCTCCTCAGAATTCTTGACAAGGTAGCCTACCTCCAAATCCAGAGGTTCCTGGAACACAACCACCTCCTAGGAGTCCGGCAATCAGGGTTTAGACCCCAACATGGCACTGAAACAGCGTTAATCGACCTCAAAACCCAAATAGATTAGCTCAGAGACGAGGGGAATTAGCCCTACTTCTCCTTCTTGACCTCTCAGCTGCATTTGATTTGGTGGACCTACAAATCTTATGTAGCCACCTAGACTCTGCAGCGCATGTCTCGTTGCAGGAAGCCGTAGCCTGGATTAAATCCTTCCTGAGCAACAGGACTATGAGTGTCTTCTCACCATCAGCAGCGGCAGACCCTATCCCCATCACATGTGGAGTACCCCAGGGCTCTTGCGTCTCCTCGACTTTGTACAACATCTTTACGAAGCCCCCTTTCGATGATCTGGATCTTCTCGGTATCACCTACACTAACTATGCAGATGATACCCAGATTCTCCTACCACTTACTGGGGATTATGAAAAGGATGTGGCCTTGGTTAACAAAGTCTAACTCCTCATCCAGGCATGGATGGCCGCCCACAGCCTATGCCTGAATGATGACTAAACCAAGCTCATCATCCTGGGTACCACATCAAACCTTAAACTCTGCCCCAAATATACATCATTTGACATTGATGGTAACACAATCAAGGTGGCCAGCGAAGTGAAAACACTAGGTCTTTACCTTGACTCCACCCTCACCTTTACTAAACAAGTAAATGCCATGGACTCAGCTACTGCTTATATATGCAAATTAATCAGAGCTGGCAAACCATTCATATCTAAAAATAGCTGTCTCATCCTGGTTAGAGCCCTAATCTTGGCCAGACTGGACTACTGTAATGCCCTATACAGTGGTGCAAATAAGTACATTATCAAAAGAATACAAACCCTCCAAGACAATGCCCTCAGAGCTGCCTTGGGCATCTCCAGCAAAGAACACATATGAGAAGCAAGGAGGCAAAACAACTGGCTCTCTACCAATGACAAAATCAGACAAAAAACTGCCTCACTTATAAATGTCTGAATAATGCCGCACCTCAATTCCTCAATGAGAGACTCAAGAGAAAACTCACCAATAGGCCCACTAGAACAGCTAATACCAACTGTTTGACCACCCCCTATTCAAACTGGGGGCAACAGCTTCCCAGTCAAAGCATTCCAGCTGTGGAACTCCCTCCCTCCCTCCCTAAATGCTGACCAAACATACCCAATCTTTAGACAGAATCTGATTAAATGGCTAAAAGACAATCGGCCTCATTACAAGTTTGGAGGTAGCCATGCCGCTTTTAGCGGCATGGCTACCCCCGTACCAGGTCCGGGTTCCAGGAATAGGGAATTACCGGGCCATTCCGACCTTGGAGGGCCTGGTAATTCCCTTTCCCGGGACCCGGTACATCCCCATTCCCATTTGAGCCCCCATAGGGCTCAATGGGAATGGTTAGGATGCTAACAACGGGCCCATTAATTACGGGCCCGTTGTTAGCATCCTGGTCTGCTAGCAGGTCCCGCTGAGGACGCCTTTTCTGACCAGACGTCCTCAGCGGGACCCGCTGCAGACATCTTAATGAGGCGGCCCGGAATGAACGGTGCCGGTCCCTTACCGGCACTGTTCATTCCGTGGCCTCACTTGTTGTAAAGAGGCCCAATGACTTCTAATGTAAAGCTACTTACCATACCTGCACTGTAAATAGCTGCAACTGAAATGCTGCCCTTACTGTGTAATAATGTGTAATATTTATGTACTCTATAACTGTACTACTACGATTGTATTCTTGCATTGTATCATATTCCTGTGTATATTTTTCACTTTGTTCATTTCTGTACTTCTCCTATGTAACCTAAGCTGAAAGGTGTCTTGCATCCCCTGCGCCTGATACCCCCAGGTCTGGTGCGCATTACAAATTAATAAACAATCAGACAAATACCTTGAATAAAATGTTTTCGGTAAAATCACAGTAAACCGTCCTAACATGATATGTAAAACCGAAAATCTATTATTTTTTTAATGGAAAGAAATTGGAACGGTAAGCCAATGATGATGTTGGATAAAATCACTTTTTGACACCAAATTTGCAGTGTTTGCAATTATGAAAATTAATCAAAATTATGACAAATGAATACCTCCTGCAAGGAATACGCCATTGTGCTAAGTGTGGAATGGGCGCTCATTTATAAAGGAACATAGAAGCAGTGTAACGCAAAAAGGCACTGTGTTCTTCATTGCAGATATGTGCATAGTCAGATGTGATTTCCATATAAGAAATTGTGTAGCAAAACTAGTTATTTAAGTTAACCTGTTCAATGAAAGAACAGTTCACCCTGCATTCGTCTCTTGCCTTCAGTGCTCTCTCTTCACCCTCTTTTCTCTGGAAGTTCAAAGGGGCTAATGGAGAGAGAGTGCAGCAGTAATCATCTCCTCCACTGTTAAGTGTGGGAGTGCTAGGCAAGATTTTCTTTTCTTATTCAATATATTGCAAACCAGAAGTAAATTAGGAGGATACTTTTATTAAGCTATCTCATTCTCGCAAAGACCAGTATTCGTTAACATATTTTCTTTTAAAAGACAGTCCTACAATTCCATTCCTAAAAGTGTAAGCTGTTACATAATTCCAGTATTGCTATTGTAAAACAGTGCATTGCCTCCATGCTTTACAGTAGGGTTTAGGTTAGTGTATCTAAATCGCATAGTATCAACTATATTTATTTTTGTTGGGGAAGATGTATCATATTGATAAGTGAACACTTTTGAAAATGTACATGATCACACAAATACTTTTAAGGGGAAATCTAGTTCTGTGATCTTCTGGCTGCATGCATCTGTGCAATCCATGAGCTGATGGCACACTTCTTCATATATATATTCCATCTCATTACTCTGTTGCTTTATACAAGCTACCCTGAAATTGAGATGGCCGTAAACTACAATGTCCACCTAGTTTGGCCGGTACTCTGCCTGCTACTCTATCTGCTACTCTATCCAATCTGCTTAGTCTTACTTTCTTTCCTCTTACATAATGAATACACCAAGTGAACCAATGTTTACACTAGGTGTGTACCAAACTTTTGCTTCGAGTAAGTATTCGGCCGAAAAAAAGCTATTCAGCTCCGGCCGAATAGATTCTTGCTGTTCAGCTCTTGCCGAACACTTTGACATTCTCATTTGAATACAATGCAACAAGAACTCAGAAAGCAAATATAGAGTTCAGTTTACAAAACTGAACAGAATTAGACTAGACACTTAGTCACAAGACCAGACAAATGCTATCACACAGCTGTAATATATCTTGTATTGTAATCTGCTCTTTAGGGCATGTTTTGTTACAGATTCTTAGACAGAAAAGGGGCTCATCTTTTATGCTTAGGCTGCAAAAATCAAGGAAAATCTTTTCTTTTGGGGAATGTTTGTCCAATGTGCACTTTTTTCAGTTGTAAAAGCAAACTGAATAAAAAGTTCATATTTCACTTTAGGACACTTTGAGTTCCTGTCATGTCACTTCCCATTGCGTACGCCATAGCCCCCCCCCTTTTCTTTTTTTTAAGGACTTGAGTCCTGAGTTTAACATGATATATTTTATCAGGAATGATAAGTTGCATATGTTTGTGTATTGGTGAGAAGGAGTGGCGTGGATAAGTTAAAAGTGAGCAGCATTTGTTTGGGTGGGGTGAATAGTTGTGTGATGGAGTTCACGCATTTCAGATTTACTCTTGACTTGTTTCCTGCATGAGCCGACATGAACCATTTTATACATTTCTATGTGAGCTGCAAAGAAGTTCCAAAACTCGACCGCATCGACTTTCCAATTGGATAGAAAATGCAATGCATCTGATTCACAAAGGCAGTTGCAAATTGCAATATCCATTTGCTCATTGCAACCTGGATCCTTTGCATTTGTGAAGCCTCCTACTTTAACTGGCACTGGTTTTGAATATGCAACAAACTTCTCTACATTTAGACCCTTCATTTTGGTTAAATCTGCTTTTTTTCTGGCTTTTATACTTTAAATAAAGATGCTACATTAATTACAATGAAGAGAAATAAAAGTATAGAATGCATTTTAAAGTGGTGCTTTTTTTAAAAACATTTTTTTTAATAAGTGTTTTTTCAAGTTTGGAACCTGATTTATTAAATAAAGCAACTATTCGACTTCCTATTCAGCTTCGGCCGAATAGTTGACAAACTATAAGGTATTCGGCCGAATACTAAATATGCTATTCGGCACAGTCCTAGACTTTACACAAAGTAGTGATTAGTAGTGTAGTAAGCCTCCAGAGTTCGCTTTGCTCTATAATTATGATTGCATTATATATCAGCACCTGTGGGAGTCAGCTGGCAAAACTGTTTTCAGAGCCTTTTTTACAATATCTGTTTATTTATGTCCATTCATGCAGCTAACCTTTTACATTTTTTACAGATACTCTTCCAGGGCTCGCAAAGTCCACTCGCATAGTCAAGTAGATTTTTGGAAAGGGTACCATTTGCAGGGGATGTTTGAAAGTTTTATTTACCAATTATTTTTTTGCAGTAAATGTCAAATACAAGTTTCACTGTGCATGGTTGGCCTCTGGGTGGCAGCAGTGTGCCAAAGCAAGTGGGTTTGTGGTGATAAGCACCATTTTACAGAAGACACATTTAAATTTGTTGTCAGCCATTGCCATGAGTCAAAGTGCTTTTGTCTTAGGTTGAGTAGTTAAACAAAGTGACTCAACCTGCATGTCTAGCAGAATTTGCAAGAATTTGCAAGGCCTGATTCTTTAGTGGTACATAAACATGCTGCATTGTTGCACATTTTATGTCTTGGGTGCAAAAAACGTCTGATGACATTTCAAATATCAGTACAACATTGATAATCAAATGGGTTTGTTTGCTAATCAAGAAAATGTTAATTTGCCATCTCTACTAATCAATTTTTGAAAACTAATGTATGCCATGGCATAGGTTCAGAACCAGGAGAAGCTGGAATCTGTCTGTGTTGTCTTGCTAGCAGGTTGGTTGTGTGGCCCGGATTGTTGTAATCGTATGGGTAAGATCCAGTGCCCCGGTTGTGTACTTGTATTTATGTTCGAGTCCTGTGCAGTTAGGGTGGAAGTATAACTATGCACACTACATTGTTGCATCAGTAAGTGGGGGCGGGGGTCCAGTGTCATGGTTGTTTGTTACATGTATGAGGGAGTTGTGTTGGTGTGCATTTGTGTGTGGTAAAGCTGGGTTGTATTGGATTGTGTCCACTGGTGTGTTTGTCTGAGGTTAGATTCAGTGTCTCTGAAGTTTGTTGAGTACCAGAGTTAATAAATGCTTGTTGCGTGTATGTGTAGTTTGGCTAGCCCATAGTTGTGTATAGTGTTAGTGGGTTGTGTTGGAGGAGCAGTAGTGGGGTGGATTTTACATTGATTAATCTCAACAGTACCTCCCAAAGATGTCCTAGGTGCTCACCCGGCATCCTTCAGTGGCACCCTCCAACACTCGCAGATGTGGTTCGCTGGCCGTCCCCAGCACCTCTCCAAGCTCAAGGGGCTATCTTTCCCCACTGGTCCATCTGAGTGCAATAGATTGGTTGCACCCAGTAGGTCTCTATTCACTCAGCAAGAATTATTCAGTATAATTGTGCTTCAGCTAGTTGTAAGGTTGACGGCTATGGTGACTAATGGCTGGCTTTCACTAGCTTTCAGGAAGTGATGCGTGACTGGACTACCCCAACTATCAGGAGTGACACATGGTTGGTATAAATGCTTCAATTTAATGTTACGTAGATGTTTTTTACAGAATGTCTGAGGGTTGAGCGTGGGGTGTCTTTCACTGATCTGTCTAATGTGAGGCATGGCTACTCTTCGCCAATCTCTCTAGCTGTGGTGCATGACTGGTAGGCAGCGGTGGGGTATTTTGGTCCTCCTCGTTTTCTCTGGTATTGTCCTTTAGTCTGCGTTAGTGTCCTTTGTGCTTTTCTTTCCGTCCTCTTTGGTTTCAATGCTATTGTCCCTTTTTAGATGGTCATTGACTGAGCAATAACCATGTTTTAGTAGTTTCCTGAAGGTGAGGTGGTCTTCTGTGATTCTAATTTCCTTAGGAATTATATTCGATAGGTTAGGTTAGCAATTAAGCTTGAGAATGAAGTTCCTCTGAATTTCCTTTTTTCATATTGTTTCGTCTCTATTTGAGGTTGTTGATTACTATTCAGTGTCTTCTTGGTTTGTAGCGGCTGATCATGGCCTGGAGAATGTCAGCTCCTTGTCTTTGTAAGGATTTATGGGCAGTGGATTTGCATATCATCTTACATATCATTTAAAGGTCTACATATGCCAAATTCACTCTTTCTACTTGCTTGGGAATGCCTTTATGAAGCAATATATTGAATTAATTTCTGCTATTAATATATCCAAAGGGAGTTCTCGTTCATGCATATTGTTGCTGCACAAATGTCAAAGTACATTTATATTGGTGTTCACAGAGTAGTGAGACAGTATGACACCAATAGGCAAATCGAGGGCAGTGTATACTTTAAAACCCTGTATCTGTGGAAGGACCTGATAAATAGAAGGGTGAGGACACCTTGACATGTGTACCCTCTTATTCAATTCCCTTAGGTCTGCACAGAGTCTGTTGTCTGGTCCGTTTCAGTAGTCCTAGTACTGTATTATTAAAGGTACTGTGAATTGATCGAATAATTCCACGGGATTCCAAGTTCTTTCTCTGTCAGCGATTCCATAGACGCAGAAGATAACAAATATTGTCTTACAAATACTGATGCCATATTAGGATCTGTAGGTATGGTGGTATAATGAAGACACATGTCCACAATCCCATGAATCCACAGAGAAAACATGTTTTAAATCCAAAAACCTCTGTCTTAATTTTTGTTTCTGTTCTGTCACGCGGGCTTCATCCATACTGATCTGTTCTTCAAACATCTCACGGCAGCCTGGAAATACTTCTGGGTTGGCTATTTCTGAACTCTCTTCTGATTGATTAGGCGTCTTTGCTTATGGGGTCTCCCTGGACGATTGATTCCTTAGTGTTGAAATAATTACTAGAGACTTTGAATACTACCTCCATCTTCTAGCATCTCAGAGGTAAGATTCTCCACACTGTAGCAGCACAGGGAGTACACCATACATGTCCCCTCTCGTCGAGTATAAATAGTTTCTAGTCTGTTACCATCAGTATTGTAACAACTATCTTCAGGTATCGGACCAACTTTTTAGGATTGGCTAAATCCATGGAATTTTTCTTTTAATTCAACAGCCATCTCAATGGAGGCATATGAGGATAAAATTACACTTTGGGTATCATGATCAACCAGTATTTGGATGGTGTCCTCTTTGGGCTGGATTTGGGGACCGGTTTTGTTGCTGGAGAATACTATTTCAATTATGAAAAGAGTCTTCATTAAACATGATCTTTCTTTTTCTGATCTTGGCTGACATTGTGTATTGTTGCATGTTTTCTGGAATAGTGACTTCTTTAATTTGAACGTCCGCAGGCTATGGCAGTAATTGAGCTGACCTAAATGCATTTTATAGCTCATTGAAGTCAGGTTTCTCCTGATTCTGGACCAAACATTTGTATTAGTAAAATCCAAATTATCAGTGTAATATGTCATTGCTGATTTAAAAAACAAACAAATAAGAAATGCCATCCCTCATGACCCAACAATAAAAGTATTCCTGACCTTTGAGTTGAATATGGGAGATTGAATTCTCCTTTACTTTATAATGGAGTTAAACTGCTGATGTTTGTCTTCAAAATTATTCTCCGGTTGATCTAGATCCTCACTAGAGGTCTGCCATGGATACAATTTCAGGGTATTTCCCTCCTAATTGGAGAACCAGCTGTTTGGAGGAAGATGTATTCTGGAAGGTTCTGTCGGTTTCCTTTAATCTTGTTTTTTCACAGACCTGATAGTGATGTCTGGGACATGGGTGTTCTGAAAATGAATCTCCACTCGCTCAGGATGTTTTTCAATCAAGTGACAGGTGCAATTCAAACTAAGATGATTTGCACTTCTCTTTAATTTAATCGGGTGGAGAGGTTGGGACGAAACGACCTGGCCCATACAATTTATCCAAGATGAAAGCCTTAGAATTAAATTGTTTTCCAGTAAAACGGGTGTGCTCCTGTAATGTTTCAACACTAACCTGTCTCATGCAGCAACGAACGAGGCAAATGGAGAGTCCCCTGAGGCCCCTAACACCTCCCTCCTCCCTAAGAGGGAAACGAAGGGTTGTGCAAGGGATCCCAGGGAAACCCTCTTGGGGGAAAAAACCCTGCTGGAACGGATGTGGAGCTGGATCGGTCGCGTTGTCCGCTGGCTGCAGCTCCTCAAGATTACAGGACTCACTGGATCTGGTCACGGAATTCCGGCGAAGTCCGGATTCTAGATAAGTAAACAAGAGATGAGCGAAGGAACTAGGTACAAAAGGAATCAAAGTAATGGTTGGTGGTGTACCTAACGTGTCTGGAAGGGGAGGCTACCAGAGCTTCCTGTAGACTCGTGGGCAGCGGAACGGGATGACTGGGCAGAAAGGCAAGGCTGTAGGAAAGAGCAGGAAGGAAAGGTAAGCATAGGAATAAGGTATAGAGTAATAAACACCCTAGTTGCGAACTCACTTAGCGTCTGTAGAGAGTAGCGATGCACTGAGCTTCGGCTCTGCTGTGCCATATCCGGAATCCACGGGAGAACGAGATGACGTCAGAGGACGTCTGCCATGCAAACGTGAAAACACTGCACCGTAACCCAGAGGATGAGGAGCCATCTTGGAAGAAGGGGAAACGGAAAGTGCTCGCAATCTGCAGCGTTGCCACAGGGAACGGCGGTGCCAGCGAGCCGTGACAGCTCCAAGGAGCCACGACCATCACCGGATGGGTTAGTCTGTAACTTTATTTTGATTTCCATTTCAGTGACCACTGTCCAGTCCGATCTCTTTACTGTCAGTGTTGTACAAACTCCCTCAGCAGAGGTTTAAGGGTAATAGTGACTCTTCCAACTTCCTTGGTTCAGAGTTTCAATCACTTCTCGAAATATTAAGGATGCCTGAGACACTAAGATCTATGAGAGCCAATAAGTCGCACTGTCCTTTAACTTGGATAGAAGCAAAAAAAAGTTTCATCGTTCATCTCCAACTTAGGGACAGAGTAAATTGGTGGATCATTTGGAGAGTATTTAGCAGATATTTGTATTTTCATTGTAGTCCCTTCTGGGGTATCCTCAGGGTCAAGTTAATGCGAGTTGTTCAAGAACTTTGGAGGAATGAAAATACATTTAGAAATCAACATTTTGACAGGGAATCCCCCCCCCCCCCCCCCCCCTCACCTCATTTCTGTGGGTGTTCCGGGTCATCACTACTGTTTGGACTGTGATGCCTAGAAAAACCTGAAGTAGAAGGAAAATCCTTATGTTTTTGGTATTTCGGTGGAAATTGTTTAATTCTGTTCATCTTGGGTATTGCATCTAGGTGTTTCTTTGTTTTCATTCAGGTTCTTTGTCACACTTTTAACTCTGATTCTCTACTCTTTTTGAGGAGACCTTATCTTTGGGAAGGAGGAAACACTCGGTTCTATCTGGCCAGAACTCTCCTTTTTCAAATGTAATTGTCACATTCTTCTCATCGCTAAATTTCACATTATTTTTCTCTGGTTTTATTTCAAGGAAGGAATAAAGAGGGTTCTCCATTGGCCTTTGCCAATTTTTCAGCAAATTCAAGAGTATTTTGGTTTTTAAAAAAACTTTCTTTAAGGCTTTGCATATCTTTTCTGTTGCTTTTCCCTGTGTATTTTGTGATGGGACTACTTCCTCTTGGCATTGTCCATCCTGACCTCTCTCTGACCAAGGCTTATGTGAGCATTAGTGTCAGGAGTTTCCTTTTGGGATCTCATGATTTGGCTAATAATGCTTGACATGACGCTTAAATTGTGAAAATCTTTCTCCACTTTCTAGACTTCGGGGTTGCCTATGGTCATATCCATTTTCTTTTCTAGAAGATTAACTGTCTCTTCTAGGGTAGTAGCTCTGGTAGTTCCAGGAACTGTTGTGTTATGTATTGTTGAATCTCACTCACCCTGCTATTAGGATCTATTATCTTGGAACTTAAGAGTAGGAAAAACACAATTTTCTTGATAATTAGTCTTCAGCGGTGGTGATTGGCTACTCTCCCTGGGAACATTCTAACTTGGATTCCAATGGGAACTTATTCTTGGGTTCCGAGCCTTTCTGTCTACAGTAGAAACATACTTGTAGCGCAGGATAGGCCTTGACGCTAAATACAGTGGACTAGTGCAATTCTCTAATTTTGTGGGATCAGTATTTTTCATGCCCGTTGGAGGGCTAGTCACATGGCTCTGAACCGAGGGTCTTCTCTGTCTGATAGGATCCTCAACATTTACGGTTCTTTTCTTTATTTTTGGGAGTTATTGGATTCTGTACTTCATAGATCCTTGTAGGTTAGGTGATTAGTGTGGCGGGTCAGAAGGAGGGCGCAGACTCGGATTTCCGATCTCACTGAAAGTTTTTTTTATTAAACTAAAGGAATAAATGCCTATCTCTCCCTATACTAACAGGTTTTCCTACATAACAAAACTAGCTAATGTGTTTGTCAGTGAGAGTCTAAACAGAATCTGTCCATCGTCCCAACGAATCTGCCACTAATATAACAACAAAAAACACAAGAATGACTCCCTTCTCCTGCAGGCACGTCTTTCACAAAATTCAATAAACTATTAAGTAGTTCCTAGTGACCATTTTTATCAATTCATATTGTTTGTTAGTTGTTCTACTTCTCAGTCTTCTCTTTTACATGACTATTTTCTATTATCTTCTTATTTTGTTGGCTTATTTTACTTATAGTTATCCTTCTCTTTTCCCAGGGTGACTTTATACAACACTTGGGGCTCTCCCTTTGCCTTCTATGGCCTTTGATATATAGTTCAGTCTCTGGTTTCTCTTTGGTCTTCACCCTTATCCTGCTTCAACCTTCTCTTCGGGCTTTTCTATAGCATTTCCCTTCTCTGTTTAGACCTTCCTTTTTCTGGTTTAACCCCAATATGAAAATTCCAGTCTTGACGATTCTTCCCTCTTATTTTGTACTATATCATGATTTCTTCTTTGACTAGTGGAATGTGTATACTCGTCGCAATGATTATTATTCACTTCATTCAATATCAATGCTTCATCTTGTCCGGGACTAGTATGAGCGTTCCAGTAATGATTCTCTTCCACTTCATTCAAAGTCAAAAGTTCCCTTCATGTGTCTCCCATTTTCCCTGTTACCTGCCGTGTTCAGGGATAATGTCACCGGGTTTATTATTCGGGTCGGACATTCTCTTTGATTTTGTCAGATTGGCCCCTCATGATTCCTCTGCTGCGTTACCTCTGGTTTGCTGCACTAGCGTTGTCCCTGGTATCTCGTCTGCCGGTACGTTCTGCATTGTTTCTAGCTGAGTGGTATCAGCATTGTTCACTGAACCTCTGATCCACCACAGCTCTGTTGTGGTCTCTCTCTCTCTCTCTCTCTCTCTCTCTCTCTCTCTCTCTCTTTTTCTCTTTCTCTTTCTCTTTCTCTTTCTCTTTCTCTTTCTCTTTCTCTTTCTCTTTTTCTCTCGTTTCCCGAAGCTGCGGGTCTGGTTCTGCAGTTTTCTTCCCCTCGAATACGGAACACTGTGCATCCAGATTTTTCTCAGTGTAAGGCAGCGAGCAGCTTCATAACTCGTGGGCTTCCTCTTTCTCTCCAGTCTCCTCCCCTTTGTTTTATTATATAGCCGTGGTTTGTCCCCAGTGCAGTCTCATATTCCTTTCTGTCCGTTTGTTCTGCATTCCTCCGCAGATCTTTCTCCTCGCCCCAGTAAACAGTAAGTTTTCCTTCTTGATGACAGGAACACCCTCTAGTATGTTGTTCTTCTCCACCATGGTTCTGGCATGGATTGACATGCTCATGAATATTCCGTCGTCACGCTGGGAGTCCTCGGTAAAAGAAAAAAGTTTCACTTTCACTTATAAACTGTCTTTCGAAGGGATTGTGTCCTCTGACGTATTCCTTATCTTTGATGTTATCCATTCCAGCTTGCTGGCCTCGAAATAAAATTCAGGAGAGGGTGCTGTGCATAGACGTCCTCCGAGTCAGTGCCCCTCGACAGCCTCCGTATCATCAGCGCCGACGTCATCATGTGTATAAATAGACTTGCGCAGTGTCAGTTGCTCAGTTCCGTTTTTCCGCGCTTCGTGGGCCTCGGAAACGTAACGCTCGGTTCCTTTCTTCAGAAAAACCTTCTTCTTCGAAGATTATTACCATTACACAATGGCTTCTTCATCCGAACCATCGACTCCACGGTCCGGTTTCAAGAAATGTTGTGACTGTGGGAAAAAAATGTCGTTAACCGATCCTCACAGGATCTGTTTGTGGTGCCTGGGGTCGGAGCATCACTGTTCGGAATGTGAGGACTGTATGTCCATGACGGCGAAAGCCTTGAAGGAGCGTAAGGGGAAGTTAGAAAGAGGTAAGGACTTTAAAACTTCTACTCCCTCGAAAGTTTCTTCGGCTGAGTCGAGACATTCGTCTCCTCGTCGACAGATGAAACATTTCCGTTCAAGATCTCGAAGCGGTTCTCATCAGTCTTCGAGATCAAAACACTCTAAGAAGAGGCGTCGTAGAGCTCCCTCTTCTTCTTCTGTTACGCTCACCTGGCTCCCACAGGGGCGTAGATCGAACCCGGACAGCTGCGGCCTCCACCAGCGTGAAGCGTAGGGCAAAGAAGACCGTCTGGACGGACCCCCTCAGTCTTGTAAGCTTGACTCGTAGAAATATTCTCCTGTAGACGGAGAAAGGTATTTAGCCCAGTGGGTGTGAATGCAGACCCCCCCCTCCCTGCTCCCGTTCTCCCCACTTGCCACCTCCGATATTCCTAGTCAGTGTTCTCACCTTATATTTTTGATTAGTGAGTTCTCCATCCTACGTGGCATGCAGGGGCGCGTAGATACCAGTTACTTCACTGGTTTTAGGTGTTGGGGTTCTGGACGATTATTGAGTCCTGAATTTGCCAAGTTTTTAAAGAGTTCAAAATGTCCAAAGTTCACTCTTGCACTCCCCTGTTGATTTGCGGCGGCAAATTCTGTCTGGAGGTTGCTGGCGGCATTCAGGTAAGAGTCTGTATTACCCAAACTGTCCTGTAAAGGTGCGTGAGAATTGCTCACTGTCTTTTCCTTTTTTCCTAGATGCGGCGTATTGAAGGATAAAGCCTCCGGTGATAATCAGGTAAGTCTTGTAATATAGGTGATTGTCTTTTTAGTCTCTTTAGGCTCACCCTGCTTTTTCTTGTCTTTTCCCTAGGTGTTGAAAATCACTGAAAAAGTGACGGAGGCAGCGCTGAGTCGGAGGTGCTGTGGGCTGGTGAAAATGGAGCGGCGCTGTAGCTGGGATGCAACGCTTGCCGGAACAATGTCCCTTCAGGCTCGGAGTGATGCAGGATCCGAAATCAGGTGAGGAATCAGATTAAAGTCTGTAATCTAACCTCTTCTTCTATTTTCCTTTCTCTCCTAGGGGCTCCATGTTCGAGGCGGGCGTGGCAGAAGGCTGGATGCAGGTTTGCTGACACGGAGAGCGTTACGCTGCTAAATGCAGAATAACGCGAAGCGTGTGTTGAAGATCGGGTGTGGTTTAAATAGCTTTGAAAGTAGTCCCAGGTAAGAAGTCCCTAGAACCACACCCGAGTGGAAAAGTAGTCCTTGTGGAAAAATAGTCCCTCCAGGTCTCCACGTTGGCCTGGATGCATGTGCAGCATGGTCTGCCTGAGGTAAGTGATGACTATGAGCCTGGCGCCTCAGGCGCCAGGACTGATTTCTACTATGAGCCTGGCGCCTAAGGCGCAAGGACTGAACCCAGATAGCCCCTAGCCGGGGCTTCTGAGATTTAAACAGATGTCCGGATGCCTGCTTCCGGGGCGAATGGGCTTGGTCCAGCTGCCCGAGGGTAGGCATCATGACATCTTCCTCTACTTAGCGTCTTCGAGAAAGCGGCCTCAACCCCCTCGGAGACGTCTAAAGGTGATACCCTGGGTGAAAGACAAAAAATCAAAATGCTGCGAGTCGTTAAACCCGGCGAGAGAAAGTACTTGAACATCATGAACCCTTGAGTAAAAGCAATAAGACCGCGTCATCGACGCCGTCGTTGAAGATTCCTTCGACTCACAAATCTGCGTCATCGCCTTTGTCGAAGGGCCCTTCGATGCATAAATCGGTTTCATCTACGACGTCTTCGACGCCACTGTCGACCCCGATGAAAAACAAACCTACAACTGTCACTACGTCACAGGCAGTAGAGGTGTCGAAAGCTCCGACCATGACGTTGAGGATGCCATCGACAATCTCGACGACACCGCCGAGTAGGATTCCGATCCTCTCGAGTGCATCAAGGTCTTTTCAAACTTTTTCGACGCCCTTTTCAGGATTGTTGAAGCCTATGATGTCCACGTCGACAACCTCAACGTTTTCTCAGGCAGTGACAACAAATTTAGCTCCTTCTGCTCTAGAAATGGGTTTTAAACCATATCCTAGGTCTGTCTACTTTAGAGCATTGTCCTCTATATATGAGAAAAGGGAGGATTCTGACAACGAGAGACCCTTTGGTTTGCAAAGGACTACAATACCCATGCCAGAGGAATTAATCTCTGAGGAGAACAGGTTAAAAGACCTTCAAGAGTCTCTATATGAGGCAAGTGGTTTAGATACTTTCCCCAGAAGTAGTTTGCTAAACCAGACCCCGGAGAGAATGCTGAGACTCCTTATAGGATTCTGATGGCCAGAATAATTGAATTCATGGGGTGGACTACACCTACACCTTCTTTTCAGCAGGATGACCTTACTGATGCTTTAGTTAAAGGTCCACAGGAGGATCTTGTTGTTCCTTTTCATACTGCTCTGCAAAGAAAAATATCTGCTAATTGGGAAACTCCTGAAGTTATCCCTGCAGTAAATACAAAACTTTCTGCTAAATACAGAGTATCCGCTTCAGATCCTGAATATCTGAGCAAGCATACAACTCCAGATAGTTTAGTTGTACAAGCAGCGACTTCATCTAACGGTAAATCAGTATACCCTACTATTCCACAGGACAGGGATGATAAAAGATTTGATGCCATGTCAAAAAAAGTCTTTTCGGCATGTAGCATGGCGCCTAAGTCTATCAGCGCCACTTGCATACTAGCAAGTTTCAGCCACACACTTTGGGATTGTGCTTCATCTGCGGCTGACTGTCTCCCAGAAGGAGAAGAAAGGGGTGCATTCTTAAACATCATTAGGGATGGAAAGGATGCAATGTGCAAGTCCCTCCAAACAGGCATTGATTCTGCTGACAGCATCAGCAGGGCCATGGCGGCAAGTACCACAATCCGCAGATTTGCGTGGTTGCGGAAGTCCGGTTTTGCTCCAGATGTACAAGCCAGACTTCTGAACATGCCCTTTGACGGCACTTCTTTATTTGGAAAGAAGGCTGATGACAGTCTGGAGAGATTACAAACATCCAAGGCAGCAGCGAAAACCCTTGGGGCTACAATCCGGCAGACTCCAAATCGCCCCTCAGGAGCTTCCTGGAGGGGTAGGTCCTTTCGCTTTTACTCTGCATTCGGAAAAGGCAGAGTACAGCCAGCTCAAAGGAGCCAGAAACGATTCACCTGTGGTGGACGGGTCAAAGGTACTAAAGCCGCAGCAGCAGGTGCCACTTTACCCTCGGCATCTGCGTCAGCTGCTTCTAAACCCCTCTGAGGTCTCCCCTCACAAGACACCAGTAGGGGGCAGGTTAACTCAACATCTGGCAGAATGGAAGGCTATTACGTCAGATGCTTAGGCATTGGAGACAGTTGCCCAAGGTTACTGCCTGCCCTTCCTACACACTCCTCAGTCATCCACCGGGGAACAACTCTTTGAAGCTTCCATACCCGCTCCTTATGCAGGAGATTTTAGACCTGCAAGAGAAGGGTGCCATAGAACCGGTACCCGTAGCCGAGAGGAACAAGGGTTGGTATTCCCCCTACTTTCTAGTACCAAAGGAGGACGCAGGACTGAGACCCATCTTGGACTTGCGAGAATTGAACAAATTCCTCAGGAAAGACAAGTTCAAGATGGTAACCCTTTCTCAGATCCTTCAGGCCCTCCAGCTTCAGACTGGTTGGTATCTCTAGACCTTCAGGATGCTTATTTCCATGTGCCAATCCATCTCAAACGCAGGAAATACCTGAGGTTCGCAATTGGCAACTCTCGCTATCAGTTTCGAGTTCTGCCATTTGGGCTGACCTCCGCCCAGAGGGTCTTTACCAAGCTAATGTCGGTAGTGGCTGCAAGTCTAAGGAGGGAAGGGATCCAAGTCTATCCCTACCTCGATGACTGGTTGATCAGAGTAGTATCTCCGGAAAAAGCTCAGATCCAGCTAGATTATGTCTGCCACTTCCTTCACAAGCTGGGCTTCTCCCTCAACTTAAAGAAGTCACAGATGATACCATCAAAGGGACTCCAGTTCATTTGAGCAGTCCTGGACATTTCCCTGGGAAAAGCCTTGCCACCAGAGGTGAGGGCTCAAGATATTCTACAGATGGTCACCAAGTTTCAAAATGCCCAACGTCTATCAGCCTTCGACTTTTTGAGGTTGCTAGGCCTCATGGCATCCTGCATCTTCCTAGTGCCAGAGGTTCGCCTGAGAATGAGATCCCTCCAGTGGGCACTAAGAACCCAGTGGTCGCAATTCTCAGGAAGAATGTCAGATCTCCTACAAGTCCTGGACAGAGTAGCTTGAGACCTTCAGTTGTGGGCCTGTCGGGAGAACATCTTGAAAGGAGAACAGTTTTGGCAACCATGGCCGGAGATAACAGTAGTCACGGATGCCTCACTCACGGGGTGGGGGGAGCCCATGGCAACGACTTGAGCATCAGCGGTCGTTGGTCTCCATCGGAGTCCAGACTACACATCAGCCTGTTGGAGCTGAGAGCAATCAGACTAGAGCTGAAAGCTTTTCTGCCATCAGTACAGGGAAAGAATGTCCTGATAATGATGGACATAACAGTGGCCATGCACTACCTCAACAAAAGAGGAGGCGTAGGGTCACTGCCACTGTGCAGAGAAGCAATGCAGCTCTGGTTTTGGGCAATTAAAGAAGGAATCTCTCTATCGCCAGTTCACCTCGCCGGAGAGAAGAACTTGACGGCGGACGCTCTGAGCAGGCAGAGCACAGTCTCCCACGAGTGGGAGCTAGCTCAGGAAGTCCTTCAAGAGATCTTCACCCTTTGGGGAAACCCTCAAGTGGATCTGTTCGCCACCAGCATCAACAGGAAGTGTGATCAGTTTTGTTCAAGGGAATTTCCCCCGAGAGGAGCTCTAGGTGACGCGTTCGTAGTGGACTGGGAGTTTCCACTTCTGTATGCGTTTCCTCCAAACCCTGTCATTCCTCAAATGATCAGGAGGTTGAGAAGATTCCGGAAAGCCATTATCCTAATTGCCCCAGATTGGGCCAGGAGAACGTGGTACCCGGACCTTCTAGACATGTCCATCTGTCCTCCGATTCGCCTTCCGCAAAGAAAGGATCTTCTCTCTCTGAAGGGAGGTCAGGTTCTCCATCCAGACATCAGAACCCTCAACCTTCACGCTTGGTTTCTGAAAGGTTGAGATACAAGGATTGGGATCTCCCGGATGACATCATGGAGGTGTTGCTTTCGGCTAGAAGGCCAGCAACACAAACTTTATACCGCTGCCGTTGGAACACATTTTGCAGCTGGTGTAGAGAAAAGAATATTGAACCCTTTTCATGCAATACACCAATGGTGTTAGCTTTCTTGCTTTACTTAATAAATTCAGGTCTTGAAATTGTTACGATCAAGGGCTACCCCGTAGCGCTTTAAGCGTACTGCTGAGGGGCCTTCATATTTCAAACTACCCGTAGTAATCCAATTTCTGAAAGGATTAACAAATGTCTATCCACCAAAACCTTTTCAGGTTCCTTTGTGGGACCTAAATCTAGTCTTAAAGTTTCTAATGGGTACTCCTTTTGAACCACTTAATTCTTGTTCACTAAAGTTTCTCACTCTTAAAACAGTCTTTCTAGTGGCCTTAACTTCTGCTAGAAGAGTGAGCGAATTACAAGGTCTATCTTGCAAACCTCCTCATGCAATCTTTCATGAAGACAAGGTTGTCTTACAAGTGAAGCACAATTTTCTCCCAAAGGTGGTCTCTGAATTCCATATTACTCAGAAAATAACCTTCCCTTTGTTCTATCCTTCTCCCCATTCAGGGAAAGAGGAAGAGAGATTACACAGGCTGGATCTAAGGCATGCCTTGAGTTTTTGTATATTCGCAAACTTGCTAGGATAAGGCAAGCAGACCAGTTGTTTGTAGGATATGCAGGGCACAAATTAGGATTGCCAATCACAAAACAGACCATTTCAAGATGGATCATTTTAACCATTTTAGAGAGGTAGAATGCTACATATTGGCAGAAAAAGAACCCCCTCAGCATCTTAGGGCTCATTCAACCAGGGGTATCGCAGCCTCTTCGGCTCTCCAAAGAGGGGTCCCAATTAAAGATATATGTGCGGCTGCCACATGGTCATCCGCACATACTTTTACCAAATTTTACAGCCTGAATTCGTCCTCTAGCCAGGAGACAAGATTTGGGAAAGCTGTGTTGCATCCTCTAGCCAGGAGACAAGATTTGGGAAAGCTGTGTTGCATTCTGTACATCTTTAAAGGGAAATGTTTCATCTTTACTCCCACCTCCTCTTTATACTGCTGTTATGGGAGTCTATCAACGATGTCGGAGGACACAATCCCTTCGAAGAACAAATTACTTACCAAACTGGTAACGTTCTTTCGATGGGATGTTCCTCTGACGTATTCCTTATCGCCCCTCCCATCCATCCCTGCAGTAAAACGTCCCTTGTAGTTGGCAGCTTACTCTCCTTCAAGGTTACTAACCAATTAATGCAAAGCAAATCTGAACTTCAAAACAGAAATGAGCAACGGACGCTGCGCGAGTCTATTTATACTTATGATGACGTTGGCGCGGATACGGAGGCTGTCGAGGGACACCGACTCAGAGGACGTTGACGCGCAGCACCCTCTACTGAAAAACATTTCCGGAGGAACATCCCATCGAAAGAACGTTACCAGTTTGGTAAGTAACTTGTTCTTCTCCTATAAACCAATCACTGAGCTCTGGGTCATACTGCCCCCAGCCAATGACTGCTCTTTGCCCAACCCCTCCTCTGGCAGCCATCTTCAGATTTTTACCACACATCCAAGTGTTGGGAGTCCTCATGTTTCGCTCTTAGAGCTTTTCTTCGTTTTTCATGCTTTTTTGCTAGGAAATTCCTATTTTTGTTCGATCGAGCCCGTGTGCTCTATCATTTCTTCATCCAACTAAGAGCAATCCGTTTGTCGGCAATTTTCTTTACACCTCAATGGCAGAATCATCAAGTGTTTTTTCTTTGAAGATTCCAGAAGGCCATCTGGTGTACACCGAACGCCGGGCCGTGTCGGAGGAGAAGGACAGGGGTTCCCTCTTCAAGCTCTACACCAGCTGCGGTTTAAGGAATGTGTTTGTGGATGACGAGCATTTGCAGTGCCTTTATTGTCTGCACCTGTCGCCCAAGGAGGACGATTGCGAGATCTGTTGTGGGTTTACCTAACTCGCCATCAAAGATCGGCACAGCAGATTGCCGGCGTGGCTCAGTGCCAAGGCCTCTACACTGTGTGGTTCACAGGGGCATTCTTCCCCCAGATCCGGCCAGTCAGAGCAGGCTTCCAAGTCCTTTGAGGGCACCCCATCCGTGGGGGTCCAAGACAAGGCCGAGCTCAAGGAGTCCGTCTCCATCGGGGTTGCCACGCAAGTAGGGCACAATCATCTTCTCAGTCGGCTTCCATCACCAGACATTGCCGAAGAAGAAGTCAGCTACCCCTGAGAAGCTGCGAGAGAAACGGGAGAAGGACAAGCCGCAGGGGAAGGTGTCCGACCTGCTCGTGAAGGGCCAGGTAGTCCAGGCTAAATCATCCTCAACTATCTAGTTGGTGGCTGGCTCCCCTGGGAATGCAAAAGGGGCTCACCCAGTCCAGGGGTCCCCTGATGGTGCCCAGAGTGGCTCTTCCTCCCAGGAGGGAGGCTTTGGCCAGGCCAGTGGAAAAGACCCCAGAAAAGCGGATGCCATCAGGGAAGGGAAGCGGAGACCCACCACTCGGGACACAAAAAAGGGGTTGGGGGGGGGGGAGTGGAAGTGCTCCAGGGCACGGATATTTCTTCCAACGAAGAGGACATGGCTTCCGTCCACACGGTCTAGGTGGACGTTGGGTACGATGACGAGGGGAAACACCTAGGAGGAAGTCCCCCCCGAGGGGGCAACAAGGATGATGGTGAGGATGGGGATGACGATATAGGTACTGGGCCAAGCAAGCCTGCTCCCCAACACCTCAAAGAGATTTATCTCAGGACATTTTTTCGACTCTCCACACGCTGGTGTTGGAGATGCAGAAGAGGATGCCAATGGCACCACCAGCGCCGGCCCCGTTGACATAGGGCCCACCACCGCCGGAGAAAAGCAAGCAGCACCCTATGCCTTCTCACCAACCGCCACACGTGCTCTCCCCCCCCGCCACCCTGGTATACAGGGACGGATACGGCAGTGACAGACACTGTCCCTGACAATAACGGTGGCATCACTCCACCTCCAAGGGCTTCCTCCCGGACGAAGTGGGCTCCTTCCAATCCATGGTCGCCTGCATGTCGGAACTCTTCATCTCACGCCAGAGGAGACGGAGGGTTTCTTGTATTAACGCTGGGAAGGGAAAGGGAAGACTATTTCCACTGTGCCCTTCCTGGACGACGTCTGGGATGATGGCCTGGTACTGCTGAAAAGCCCCGCCTCAGCCTCAGCGAAGAGGGACCGACTGGAGAAGAAATACTGGTTGCCGGTGTCTGCACCCAAGTGTCTGCGGTCACAGCCATCTCCAGACTTGTTGGTCTCGGCAGCTGCACGGAAGAAGTCTGCCAACCCGTCATCCTCTGCCTCCATTCCCTCCGGACAGTGAGGGAAAGAAGTTGGACGCCATGGGTAGAAAGGTCATCTACTCAGCGGCTATGACGGTCAAGGCGGCTAACGCTGTAGCGATCCTGGCCAGGTACGACCGGGAGTTATGGTGCAAGATGGCCCCGCTCTTGGAATTCCTCCCCAAGGACAAATGGGTCTAGGAGCTGGAGATCCTTCAGGAGGGCAAGGTGGCGTCGGACCACACCATCACCGCGGCCCTGGACATTGCGGACATGGGGTTCCGCCAATTGAGGAACTGAGTCTGCCTCCATCGCCGTGGCTGGTTGAAGGCCACCAACTTTAGGCAGGAACTTCAGACGAGAGTCCTGGGCATGCCGTTCAACAGAGACAATCTGTTTGGAAAGGCCGTCTCGATGAATCACTACAGGCCATTAAGACCAACACAGAGATGGCCTATGCCCTGGGCATGCTGCAACAGCACCATCCGACTTTCGTTCCTCTGTATTGAAAGTCGGGCAGATCATCAAAAGCCAGGTGGGAGGCCGGCTGGCGAACTCCGTCAGCATGTGGGAAAACATCTCCACCGACCGATGGGTGCTGGACGCTCTCACCCAGGGGCACACTTTGGAGTTTCAGCAAAAGTGTACGCGGATACCACTGGTGGCTCGGCAAGAACACCACATCCTTCAGCTGTGGCTGGGGGTTTGGGCCATGTTAAAAAAGGTGGCGATAGAGCAGGTTCCAAAGCGGCTCTGGAGTTTACTTCAGATACTTATTAAGAAAGAAGACCAGGGGCTGTGGAGGCCCATTGTCAACCTATGATGACTCAACAAGTACATCAAGTACCATAAATTCAGGATGGTCACGTTGCAGCACGTGCTCTGACAACTGGAGGAGGGGGACTGCCTTTCGTTGCTGCATCTAGAGTATGCGTACTTCCACATCCCCATTCACGAAAAACATTGCAAGTTCTTGCACTTCGTCGTACAAGGGAAGCACTACCCGTTCAAGGTGCTGCCCTTCGGACTGAAGTCAGCGGCCAAAGTCCTTTACGAAGTGCCTGCCGCCAGTGGCGGCCCATCTGCGCCTGCAAGTGATACATGTGTACCCATACCTCGACGACTGGCTCATCCGTGCAAAGTCGAAGGAGATTGCAGTTGATCACACAGAGAGGACCGTTTGTCTGTTGATGGATCTGGGGTTCTCAGTAAACTATTCAAATTCCTGCTTGATTCCATCGCAAGACGCTCTGTTCCTGGGATCCAGGATCAACGCGGCATTCTGCCTGGCGGCTCCCTCGGAGGACAGGATAGCATCCATTCTGGGCAAGGTGCGACGACGGTTGGCACTGAAAGTCGCCACGGTAAGGACCATCAAGTCGCTGCTCGGCATGATATAGTCATGTATCTACTTGATCAGCCTCTGCAGGTTGCATATGCGGACCCTGCAGGAGTCCCTGGACGCTCGTTGGATCCAGGTGTCCAGAAGCTTCGCCGACAAGATTGTCCTCGGCTAGGAGTTCCGTCGAGCGATTAGGTGGTGGGGAGTGCGCGCCAATATTGCTGGAGGCACAGATTTCCAGAACCCCCCCCCCCTTCCGTTACCAGGAGACCATCACCAGGGACGCTTCCCTGGAGGGCTGGGCAGCTCACAACGGCTGTGTCCACGCCAGAGGCATGTGGCTATCGGAGGAGATGGTCCTCCACATCAATGTCCTGGAACTGGGGGCAGTGTTCTGGGCCCTCAAGTCGTTCCTCCAGTCCCTCAAGGGCAAGGTGGTGAGGGTCTTCACAGACAATACCACCACGATGTTCGACAAGTGGAAGCAGGGGAGCACCAGGTCCCCGCCGCTCTGCAGAAAGGCGCAGGGTTTGTGGCACTAGGCTGTCGCACAGGTTATGTTCCTCATTCCTCTCCACCTGGCGGAGGTCAAGAACACCATCGCTGACTCACTCAGCAGGGAACTACGCTGTTGCCACAAGTGGGAGCTTCGGCAGGATCAAGTGGGCAGTCTCTTCCTCAAGTGGGTCAGGCCCGGGATTGACCTATTTGCTATGGCGATGAACTCCCAAGTGCCAGAGATTCTCCAGCAGGTTCCCTCAACCGAATAGCAATAGGGACATGTGGGAAGGCTTGTTTCCTTCTCTT